>NC_073244.2:42490000-43102500 GCF_029281585.2 Gorilla gorilla gorilla
GTTCTGAGACTTGGCTGCAAAGTACAATTCCCAGGAGACACTTTGTCAAAATGTTCATGCCTGAGCAAAGTCACTAGAGATTCTGGTTTAATTGGCTTGGGGTGAGACGTGGACATGGGAGTTCTTAGAAAGCTCTTCTGGTGATTCTAATGCAGAGGCAGGGTTGAAAATCTCTGTGCTAGACCAGTGGGTCTTGAACATTTTGGTCTCAGAACCCTTCAGAATGTAGAAATTCTGAAAGTTTTAAGGACCCTAAGTGCTTTTGTTTAGGTGTGCCATTAGAAATTAAAACTAAGAAAATTCTAAAATCTACATGCAATCATGTATTTAAAAATGAAAATAAACCTATTATATACTAATATATCTAGAATGTTTTCATGGAAAAAATAACAGTATGTTCAAAAAGTTAGTGACAAGTATAGTGTCTTAGTAGCTCTTTGCAAACCACTGGCTTAATACAGAAGTCACTATATGAAAAAGGCTTGTACACGCCCATGTTTATAGCAGGACAATTTGCAATTGCAAAGACATGGAACCAACCTCAGTGCCCATCAACCAATAACTGGATAAAGAAAATGTGTATATACACTATGGAATACTGCTCAGCCATAAAAAGGACAAAATAATATCTTTTGCAGAAACCTGGATGGAGCTAGAGACCATTATTCCAAGTGAGGTAACTCAGGAATGGAAAACCAAATATCATACGTTCTAACTTATAAGTGAAAGCTAAGCTATGAGGATGTAAAAGCATAAGAGTGATATAGTGAACTTTGGGTATTTAGGTAGGGGGAAGTCTGGGAGGGGGATGAGGGATAAAAGACTATATATTGGGTACACTGTACACTGCTTGGGTGACCGGTACACCAAAATCTCTAAAGAACTCATTCATGCAACCAAAAACTACCTGTACCCCAAAAACTATTGAAATGAAAACAAAAATTTTTAAGAAAAGATGGCTAGATTCTAATATCTGCTTCCACATTCATTCTTGCAATATGTCGTTTCTGTTCAAATCTATGAAGAAAACCTGACCTCACACAGATGTCGTTGGAAAAGGGAGGTATATAGTAAAAGCCCTTTCAGATAATTGTGGATGTTCTTTGATACTACACCAAAACTCAGCAACTGGTAGTTTCTCAAAGGTTAGTTGCAATGTGAAATCTGAAAATATATAAACTTTTTGTGCTCCATTACATTAAAATCCACTGGTCTATCTTGATATTTGAATGGATTTTTTTACCATTACATGATTTTATTACATCTAGCACAGGTCACTTGAGAAATATCAGCTCCATGAGTCATGTATGCAGATCCTGCAGTGTTGACACATCCATTATTCAATATTAAAGAAATCACATGTGTTAGTATCTCTTTAACTATTGGAAAGCTATCAAGCTCACGGTGGCTGATACAAGTTTTTCAAAATTCTTGAAAGCTTGAGTTTCATCATTGGCAACAAATACTGTCAGTTATTTTCTTGGAAGTGACAGAATTAATTTGTTCATTTTCCAGATAATGTCTGCCAAATAGTCAAGTTTGAATAACCATAGTTTGTCTATCAGTTGTTCTTTCAAGTAAAAATGGTGCTCTTTGAAAAAAAAAAAAAGGCAGGGAGTTCAGCTCACAGTTCAGAAAATTGGCAAAGGTGCTTTTCCTTGAGGCAGCTGTGGAACTTCCAGATGGGGCAGAGGTGCTCTATGTCTACCTCCCACTTCATCACAAAGAACATTGAAAGGCCGGTGCTCAAATATTGAGATTTAATAAAATGAATAACTTTCAATATGTCATCAAGTACATTCTTGTTATTTCAAATTCATAATCTCTATACTTTACTCGTTTTCTTATTGTGGTAAAATACATGTAACATAAAATTTTCCATCTTAATTATTTTATATTTTATTTTTTTGAGATGGAGTTTCACTTTCATTGCCTAAGCTGGAGTGCAATGGTGTGGTCTCAGCTCACTGCAACCTATGCCTCCTGGGTTCAAGTGATTCTCGTGCCTCAGCCTTCCAAGTAGCTGGGATTACAGGCACCTGCCACCATGCTTGGCTAACTTTTGTATTTTTAGTATAGGTAGGGTTTCAACATGTTAGCCAGGCTGGTCTTGAACTTCTGGCCTCAGGTAATCTGCCCCCCTCGGCCTCCCAAAGTGCTAGGAGTACAGGCATGATCCACCGCATCTGGCCCCAACTTAGCTATTTTTAAGCCTACAGTGCAATGGCATTAAGTAGATCACATTGCTGTGCAGCCATCACCACCATCCATCTCCAGAACTCTTTTCATCTTGCAAAACCAAAACTCTGCATTCATTAAACAATAACTATCTGTTCCCCTCTCCCCGCAGCCCTTGGCAACCACCACTCCACTTTCTGTCTCTATGAATTTGACTACTCTGTACCTCATATAAGTGGAATCATACGGTAATTGTCTTTTTGTGACTGGCTTATGTCCTTTAGCATAATGTCCTCAAGGTTCATCCATGATGTAGCCTGTGGCAGGATTTCCTTCCTTTATTAAAGCTGAATAATATTCCATTGTACACATACACTACATCAAGTACATTCTTAAGTGAAACTGGCTTTTGTTTTTTCTGCACATGCATGACAGTGAAGAATACAGTGATGACTAGTACAGGTCTGTGCTGAGGAGACGACAGTTCTACCAACCCTGAGTACAAAATGGAAAGGCAAACCATGTCGTATTATCACGAAAATAGTGTTGGCTTTTCAGACACCCGAAACCATCTCAGCAAATTTACAACCTAGGTTCTATGTTGCAATTTCTACTCACACAGTGGATTAGTCCATTTCCACCTGCTGATAAAGACATACCCAAGACTGGGTAATTTATAAAGAAAAAGAAGTTTAAAAAAAAAAAGAGGTTTAATGGACTCACAGTTCCAGGTGGGTGGGGAGGCCTCACAATCATGATGGAAGGTAAAAGGCATGTCTTACATGGCAGCAGACAAGAGAGAATGAGGACCAAGTGAAAAGGGTTTCCCCACATAAAACCATCAGATCTCGTGAGACTTATTCACTACCATGAGAACAGTATGGGAGAAACCACCCCCAGGATTCAATTGTCTTCCTCTGGGTCCCTCCCACAACACGTGGGAATGGGAGCTACAATTCAAGATGAGATTTGGGTGGGGACACAGACAAACCATTTCACACAGTAAAGTAGAAAGTCTTCAAAAAGGAAAGAGAAAACAGAAAATGCACTCATAGTCCTAAAGCCCAGAGACAGCCACCATCAGTATATGTGCTGGTATGTTTTCTTATCAAGGCCACATTCCTGAAATGTTTTGTCTTTATGATGCTGATAAGCAGGGAAAGGGCCAAAAGACACTGTACTGGACAGATATTTTCATTCTCTCTACAAGCTCTAGAAAAACAGAGGACAATTAAATTCAGGACTAAACCAACATTTGGAAATGTGAACGTAATTAATTCCATAGAAATATTTAGGGAATATTTGTCTTTCATTTTTCCTCCATAACATCTTGATATAAGGAGTGTGAGAAGCCCTGGCTCCTTACCTCTAAGGTCCTTGTTTCTAAAATGTGGGTAGGCCATGGTGCAGTGGCTCATTCCTGTAATCTCAGCACCTTGGGAGACTGGGTGGGAGGATAGCTTGAGCCCAGGAGATCGAGGTTGCAGTAAGCTGGGATTGCACCACTGCACTCCAGCCTTGACAATAGAGCAAGACTCAGTCTCTAAAAATCTAAAAATAAATAAAATATGGGTAACAGTGGTCTCACACTGGCTCATGGGAGAGGGTTAGTGATATAATCTCCACTTAGTGCCGAGTGAGAAGTTGGCATAGAGGAGGGAGCTCACCAAGTGTCCATTGTCTTTCAATAAATATTAATATAAGTAACAATAATAGTAATAATAATCATAGTACCTCTTAGATACTTATTTGCTTTATCTTATTAGGAACTCACACAGCAATGAGAGTCAAAGGCTGGCCCAACTCTGTTTACTTAGCAGATGAGTAAATGAAGGTTAGAAACCCTGAGAGCACAGAAAGGGCCCGGACACAGGAGGCAGGACTGCCAGTTTCACCAGGGAGAGGATCCCTGAAATGGATCCCTGCACCTCCCTGTGATGGTTAATATTGAGTGTCAACTTGATTGGATCGAAGGATGCAAAGTATTGTCCCTGGGTATGTCTGTGAGGGTTTTGCCAAAGGAGACTAATATTTGAGTCAGTGGACTGGGAAAGGCAGACTCACCCTCTATCTGAGTGGGCACAATCTAAACAGCTGCCAGTGCAGCTAGAATAAAGCAGGCAGAAGAAAGTGGAAAGACTAGACTGGCTAAATCTTCTGGCCTCCATCTTTCTCCCCTGCTGGGTGCTTCCTGCCCTTGAACATTGGACTCCAGGTTCCTCAGCTTTGGGACACAGACTGGCATCCTTGCTCCTCAGCTTGCAAATGGCCTATTGTGGGACCTCACCTTGGGGTGAATCATGTGAGTCAATACTCCTTAATAAACTCTCATTTATATATACATCTATCCTATTAGTTCCGTCCCTCTAGAGAACTCTAAGACAGATTTTGGTACCAGGAGTTGTTCTAGAGGAATGGAATATTAAAGATAGAGTTCTTAAATTGGTTTGGGGGTTTCTGGAAAACCCTGACTAATGCACTAGGGAGAAGTTCCCTGAAATGGATCCCCGCACCTCCCCACACCTCCCTGCTGGTGCTGTCTCACTACCACACTGCACTAGTTCTACCATTCATTTGAAGTTCCTCCTTTAAAATGACTCACTTTTTTTTTACTTAAATAGTGTTTGAAAGGAAAGCTATATGACTACTGTAAAAGTAAAACGAGCATTACTTGCCACAAAGAGGAAGTAACAACAAATTTAAATATATAGCTATCTGAATAGAGGGTGTTCTCCACGTATCACTGAAAGTCACCTGGTGGCCGCCCAGAAGCATGTGGTCCTGGGCTCTGGCTCTGAGTGGAGCGTGGAGACTCTGAAAAGCCCTAAGTGGACGCTCAGAACATCTACAGCCATAGCACCAGCTGAGGGCTATTACAAACCAGATACACCACTCAGGATGTGCTGTCATTTGTATTCCTGTGATCTAAATACTTCTCTGTCCAAACTTTCAGGGTGGTTTCTAAATGCACAAATATTTATAGGTGTAAATTCAAGTGGGTGGCAGGTATTGTGTCAGGTGGGTAAGGCATATAGAACAGGAGTAACTGAGATGATTCTGCCAATCCCAGAGCTTGGATGGAGAGTTGACGATGAGAATGCAACCCAGGGACAAGGAGGAGGGTGCTGGCCTTTGGTAGCCTGCAAAATGGAAGTCTGGGTGGTCTCCCCCAGCACTTGGCAAGAACGGTGGCCCCCACTGGCTGGGCTCCAGAGCTGAGAGTCTGTGGATCTCCCTGTCCCATGAGCCCTTGAAACAGAGAGTGGAATAAGACAAGATGGTGACAAAGGAAGTGTTAACCTGTGCTACCCTCTGCACCTGCTCCCAACAGCCTTACAAAGGAACATTTAATTCCCACAAAAAAGGAAACAGATGTAGTCCTGTTAATGAAACACCAATCCTTAAAATCATCATCCTGGACAAATGCTATGGTCCTCCCTAATAAACATGGATGGTTCTGTGACCGGCTGGATTAATTAATACCCACAGGTTCCTGACCTTTTCCTGGGCACATGGACAGTCAGTCCCCCCAAGACAGATGACCCGCTGGCTCGCCTCTGCCTGTGATGCGTGCATGTCCTTCTTATGTGAGAGACATGGGACCGGAATCCAAGTCCCCGAGTGAGACTGCTTTCTGTTCCAGGGTAAAATAAACATAAAAATAAAAACAAGCCTGCCTGTCGTTGACGTTCCTCATTGCACAACAAGCGCCTTATAAGAAAATCAGTATTTGCTGATTTTCCAACAATGAAGGAAACATTGTTCTCTTCTAATGAAAGGGCAAGATTTCATTTTCTTTTTTTAAAGCAATAATTCCCACCCCACCCCTCCCCAAGGAAATGGTAATCATGCTCTTTGTCTTACCTGGTTGGGGAAATAGCATCACCTGAGTCAGGGTCTTGACTGGAGAGTCAGCAAGTCCATGCCTCTGTGAATACATCAGGAGCAGGTGGGGCCTCCAGGTGGGGTGTTTGGAGGACCCTATTCATGGACAATCAGGAGGATCCTCAAACTAAGAGAAGGAAATACATGGAGTGTTCCGGTTTCCATGTACCCCCACACTTACCCTTACACCTACTTCCATATACACCGGGCTTTCACCAATCGTAGGTCTAGCCTCATGGTCTTGTTTTCTAATTTATAATAAAGTATGAACAGCCATCCCAAGCATAATGGGGAGTAGGGCAGGGAGGGCACACAGATAGAAGTAGGCACCTCAGTTTGCTGTATTAGATCACATCCATATTCCACTATCACAGCCTGAGGCCACGAAAGCAAAACAAAACAAAACAAAGCAAAAAACCCAGTAATGACTTGTACCACTCAGAAACATAATAGAAAATGAAACATGAGAATACATGAAATCAGCTACAGAAACAATGAAAAGGTACATCTGGAACGATTCGACCTGGGGCAGCATAAACATTGCAATTGTTTGTCGTCAAGGTAGAAAATAAAAACAGAAAAATACATGAGCATCATCTTAGGGAAAAACCGTCCCCCCTGATCTTGGGTCAGTGCAGGGAGGTAGTCAAAGTGCAGGTGGGAAAGCCCAGTGTCAAAGCTGATCGTACCATCCAACAGCGACTTGGCTTTGATCAACTGTATTTAGTTTTTCTGCCTTCATTTCTGTGATGGTTGATTTTAGGTGTCAACTTGATCGGGTTAAGGAACTCCCAGATAGGTGTTAAAACACAACTTCTGGGTATACATGGAAGGGTGTTTGTGGAAAAGATTAACATTTAAATCAGGAGACCAAGTAAAGAAGGTTGGCCCTTGCCCATGTGGGCTAGCATTGTCCAATCCATAGATTGGATTTAAAAGGTAGATCCGATGGATCAAAAAGGAGGATGAAGGTGAATTCTCTCTCTTTCTTCTGGAGCTGGGACATCTCGCTTCTGCTCTCAGCTGTCAGAGCTCCAGGTTCTGAGGCCTTCAGACTTTGGGACTTTCTCCAGCAGCTGCCCATATTCTCAGGCCTTCAGACTCAGATTGAATCACATCACAAGATTTCCTGGGTCTCCAGCTTGCAGAGGGCAGATCATGGGAGTTCTCAGCCTCCACAATCACGTGAGCCAATTCCCATAATAAATCCCCGCTTAGTTTTCTCAAAGAATGAAAAACAGATTACCATTTGACCCAGCAATCTCATTACGGGGTACAGACCCAAAGGGAAATAAACTGTTCTACAAAAAAGACACTGCCGTTGTAGGTTAATCACAGCACTGTTCACAACAGCAAAGACATGGAATCAACCTAAGTGCCCTCCAACGGATGACTGGATGAAGAAAGTATGGTCCATATACACCTCAGAATACTACACAGCCATAAAAAAATTAATGCCCTTTGCAGCAGCATGGATGGAGCTGGAGGCTATTATCCTAGGCAAACTAACGCAGAAGCAGAAAACAAAATACTCCATGTTATCACTTATAACTGGGAGATAAACTGGGTATATCATAAAGATGGGAACAACAAGCACTGAGTTACAAAAGGGGCATGGAAAGGAGGGAAACAAGGGTTGAAAAAACCACCTACTGGGTAGTACTTATTGGGTACTATGTTCACTACTTGAGCAATGGGAGCATTAGAAGCCCAAACCTCAGCATCTCATAAAATGTCTATGTAACGAACCTGCAAATGTAACCTCCAAATATAAAATTTAAAAAGTAAAATAAATCCCTATCTACCTATCTATCATCTATCTAATCTATCTGTCTATTATCTATCATTGATCATCCATCCAACTATCATCTATCTGTCTATCATCTGTCTATAATCTATTTATCTACATCTATCTATTTATCTATCTATCCATGCATTTATCGTATTGGTTCTGTTTCTCTGGAGAATCTTCATACAGCTTCCCATCTATAAAGTGGGTGGAATAATAGTGCATATCTCATAGGATGCTAGGAGGATTTATGGGGACACATCTTAAATGGAACACTATGACTTTTTGCTACTCTATGGCTATACTTGGGACTACCGTAAAATAAGCTCTTCATAACTGAGAACCAAAACTTTCAAAACAAACATCTGCCTTTCAGGGACATGTTGGGTTGAGAGTCCCCTTTTCAACTACCACCTCCTGCTCAGCTTCCCTCTCCTGGGTGGGCATGGTATGGGGCAGTGCTTTGTGGGGGATCACACGACCCTCTCTTGGAAGCAATTGATGGGGACTGGGAGGCTTAGGCATAGCTCCTGCCTCCTCTCCCTTCTAACCTGAGCACTCAGACAAGTGGTTTAACTGAGTACAGCTCCTCCTTGTCTTCACTATCTGCCATCTGGAAGGAGATAACAAGAATATGCAAATATGTGTTTCTAACACCTGACCTTCTAAACCTTCTGGCTTCTGGGTCCCAGTGAGGACCAGTCTTGACTTTTACGAGTTCTCAGGGCAAAGACATCCACACAAAGATAGCCCCATCATGTTCAGCCAACCCTGCCCAAAGTTGGAGCGCCCCACCCTTTAACTTACTGCTATCAGTAAGCTTCTTTTGTTCTGGCTGCCAGGAAGTTCAAAGAAAAACTAAGTGTTCAACTAGAGCAACTATGTAAACCCTCATGTTAAATGTGTGTATTACTTCTACATGAAAGGGTTTTTTTTTCTTTCAATACATTATTGAAATATTCTATTGACTAGATGATTTTTTTCAAAGGTTAAGAGGCAGAGAATTCCCCAGTGAGGATAATACAATTCTAAACAAGCAGGATATAGGATCACAGCGGTAAAACACACCAGGGTTCGGTCTAAGAGTTTCTGCTCAAGAGACTGATGTTCCAGTGAATGCCTCCTACTATCACCTCCACTACAAGGTGAAGGAATAACAGGAAGAAATGAACAAGGGCAGGTGGATCGGGAGTCAGAACACCAAGGTTCTAGCCATGGCTCACCATTTGGTAGCTGTGTGAACACCCTGTACCTCAGTTATCTGATCTGTGAAATGGGATATAATGGGAAGAATGAGGCCAATTCTCCCTGGGCATCTGAGGGTCTAGGATTGCTACAAGGGTGACATGAAACAAAGGATGCCAACATCTTTCGAACAGGATGAGGCACTAAGCTTCTCTGCAACATTGTCATAAAGATGTCATCTTCCACGCTTCCCATCATAGTTCCACCTTAGAAAAGACTCACTGGGGAAATCTGTAAGCAACATCATGCAAAAATCCTTCTCCACATTTGTATTTCCTCACCCATGAAGCAAAGAAGACAAATTCCTGACCCGTGTCCCCAAGTTGGTGGTGGTCAAGAAAGATGACAACTCATGCTGCTAGTGCCCAGGGATGGCAGCTCACACATTTGACCTTCCTTGAAAATGTATGAGTAACTGGAATTCTCAACCCTGGTTCTGAGGCCAGGAGTCTAGGGCACAGAGAACTTAAGATATTACCAAAAGGCACATAGCAATTCATCCACAGGCAGTCTGGTCTTAAAGTCAGGATTTTCATGGTACTTCCTCTGCGGTGAAAGAGGGTGGGAGTTCTCAACAGGAATGAAGGCTTCTGAGCGCAAAAGAACTTCTCCAGGTCAGCAGTGCTTTAAGCAACCCGTGTTCCTAATGGGCCCTGAGGAACCCAAGTAAGACAGTGGCAGGGCTCACTGGAACCAGGTCAAGGGGAGGTATGCACCCACTGGTAACCACCAGGATCTGCCGTCCCCCGAGGTCGAAGGTCAGTTCCACCTCTTTGCACTCTGGTCAGATGTAATGGAAAGACACTACAGACACCAGCAGAGCCCACATGAGAACACGGATGAGTCTCCCAGACAGAAGGTAGAGCAAAGGCAACATTCACAGAGAGAGCACGTGAGAAGCGGTTGCCCTTAAGTATAAGAGCAGGTGAAACCAGCTGCAGAGGCGTGAGAGGTTTATTCATGTTCTAGTCCTGAATCTCGGTGCTAGTTACATGAGGGGGCTCTGTTTATTTAGCTAGGTCCTTACAATCAGTGTGTTCTTCCATATGAACATACCCTTTCACACTTCAAAATAAATATCTGACAAAAATGAGCCACAATGGCCTCGCGTGATGGCTCGTGCCTGTAATCTCAGCACTTTGGGAGGCTGAGGCAGGCAGATCACAAGCTCTGGAGTTCAAGACCAGCCTGGCCGATATGGTGAAACCCCATCTCTACTAAAAATACAAAAATTAGCCGTATGCGGTGGCACACACCTGTAATCCCAGCTACTCAGGTGGCTGAGGCAGGAGAATCTCTTAAACCTGGGAAGTGGAGGTTGCAGTGAGCCAAGATCATGCAGGTTGCAGTGAGCCAAGATCATGCCACTGCACTCCAGCCTGGGCGACAGAGCAAGACTTTGTCTAAAAAAAAAAAAAAATGAAATGAAATGAAATAAAATTAAATGAGCCACAACTTCTGGGTGGAAGCAACTATGCTGGCGTTCAGAGGTGCCCACTGGCATTTGCTGGGAACACCGGTCAGGGCCAGATTTGAATCCCTAAAATAAATAAATAGGTAGAGACACCAAATGCTTCCCCCCACCTTGGCTTTCACGGGATGGACTCAACGTGCCTCCTTAGAAGATGCACAGACAAATTTCAGAACAAAGAAAGCACGGGTGGAGGCTGGGTGCATATTTTAAGTATCACACAGTACAAGCTGCCTACCTCAGTTGAAATTAAATAATATTCATGTGATTGGTTGATGTCCCTCTGCGAGCATGCGGCAGCTGGGCCAGAGACTGGTGTGCACCATCCGGGGACATAGCAGGTGCTCTAGAAACAGCCAAAGAAGGAGGAGGTGGATAAAGGAGGATTGGCCCCCATGGCGCCTGCAGCTCCTACCCTGTGCCTGGTGTTCTCCCACCTCACTCCCTCTCTCTGCCTCTCACTCTGTCTCTCTCCCTGTCTCTGTCTGTCTCTCTCTCTGACACTCTCTGTCTTCCTATCTTTTTCTCTGTTTGTCTATGTCTTTCTGTGTTTCTGTCTGTTTTTGTCATTGTCTCTGTGTTTCTTGTCTCTGTGTGTGTGTGTGTCTATCTCTCTCACTGTGTCTGTCTCCGTGTATATGGCTATCTCTGTCTCTCTGTCTCTGTCTCTGTGCTTGGCTGTCTCTGTCTCTCAGTCTGTCTCTCTGTTTGTCTGTCTCTGTCTCTCTATCTCTGTTTCTTTGTCTCTCTGTTTCATTGTGTCTGTCTGCCTGTCTCTCTGTGTCTGTCTCTCTGTCTCTGTCCCTCTTTCTGTCTCTGTTTCTCTTTTTCTTTGTCTCTCTGTCTTTCTCACTGTGTCTGTTGGTCTCTCTTTCTTTCACATGGGTGTACACCCACCCTTACCCACAGCCTCAGGTCACAGAGGCACTAAGGGATTCTGTCCCTCAGGCTCTCCAGGTGTCTTGGCCATAAGAAACCCAGGTGAGTCTCTCAGAACAGCCAGGATCCAGCACACAGAAGACAATGCTTCAAGCCCTTGCCCAAGGCCAGACCCCCAAGCACAGCAGGCATGGGCCTTGCTTCAGATGACCCTGACCTTCTGGGCATCCTTGAAGCCCCAGGGACCTCAGATCCCACTGTGCAATGGGGCTGCAGTGGTCACCACGTTCTTTATGTAGAGCTCAGACTTCCGGCTCCATAGCCACAATCGTGGCCACCCATCTGAGAATATCTACAGCTCTAGAGTTCACCAACACCAGGTTAGCAATTTCCCCACATCTCATCTGAAACCTACAAGGGCTGTGCTTAGCAAAGCAATGGCAGGGATGCCACTGGCACTCATTGCAAGGGGGAATCTGGGCGTGCCCACTTCTGCTGCCTCATCATCGTACCCCCACATCTGCTTTGAGATCTGCTCCTGCAGCTGTGACCTTCTGATCCCTTCTTGCAACACCTGCAAAAGGCAGCACTTCACCATGGCTGGAGGGAGGGCTGAGGAGGCCTCAGAGGGTCAGCCCGACTCCCAGAAACACTGAGGTCAGTAGCAGCCTGCCCCGCCCCAGCCAGCAGACCCCTCTGCTTCCTCTCCCCTCTGCAGTTTGCCTGTTGCTACCTGGATTCCTGGACCCTCCCGCCACCCTCAGCACCCCTGTGATTGGGTGCTCCACTGCAGGATGGCCAAGTTTATACGCTGCCAGGCACTTTATATCCCCTATAACTCTGCCTCCCAAGCCCTCCTGTGCATGTGTTTAATTTTTACAATCAGAAAGACGGATGGGGAGAGTGACAGCCCAGACACCCTGGAGGGGTGGGCTCCGGCCCTGCCTCGGAGGAAACTGCGCATGAATTCCGTCAGGGACCCTAGGTTGTATTTTATGCCTAACACCCCAGTGGTTTTTAAATCTCCTTAAACTTTTGATGACTGACATAAAGGAAAAGGAGGAGGTTGTGTAAATATGGAGCCACTGTTGGGGAAGAGCTGCTGGGACCTCGGTAGGGCAGGAGTCGAGGCCACCAGGTATCGGTAATGGAGCCTTGCTTCTAGCTCCCTTGCTGCTCACCTGCCTTGCCAACACTCCCTCCACCTTCCAGTGGGCAGAACAGTGGGAGAACCCAACTACCCCACACAGTGATCTTTCCGAGACACACCCTACCTAGGATGATGGTGATGATGATGACGACCACAAAAAGAAGGAACACATAATATATTAAATGAGAATGAACACATCTTTTAACATGCTGGTTTTTATTGATCATCACTCACAGTCTAGTAAAAACAATGCCCTTGTTATGCAAATACAGCTGTAAACCGAGTCCCCCCAGTGCCACTTCCAGCTGGATGGCAGCTCAAAACCCCTCCTGCAAGATAGTTCTGCAGCCACAACACCAGAGCAATTGTCTAAAACGGCAAATCTGCTTGTATCCCTCCCCTGTGCCAAACAACATCTCCCCATCACCCTCAGTCTATACTCTGTGTCCACCCTGCCTAGCTCCCCACCTTCCAATAAAACAACAGCAGTAACTGTAACAGGAGCCAATACTTAGTGACTGATTGTGTGCTAGGTATTTTACAGAGATTATACTGTTTTCTCCCCATAACAGTCCAATAAGGGAGGTACTTTTATTTTGCTCATTTCACAAACCACAGGGAGGAGGAGAAGGCTGCCTACGGTCACACTGCTGGCCAGTCCTGTCCTCCAGGAAGCCATCCCAGAGGGCCCTAGGGTATGGGCTGAGTGATGTGACCAACTTATACTGTGCCCACAGCATTCCAGGCTTTTCTCTTATCACAGAGATATGTTGTAGTTTAAGGTCAGCTTGTCCATCTCCCTCCATGGGAGGGAGACATATACACCATCTGAGTCACTCTTGTGCCCCCAAGACCCAGCACTTGGCACACGGGAGACATCCAGAAAGCTTTTGAATGCACCCATGTTGGACTTAAGCCACCAGGCCTTTACTAGCTCAGGTGGGCTCTAGGGTGCCTCTCCTGGCCCTGTGAGCTGTTGGGCTGGACCCCACAACCAGGGAGGAGGGTCCTTGGTGATGGGGATGGCCCTTCCTCTCCCCCTTCCTCCCTCCTTCATGAAGTCTTGTTCATGCACACCATCAAGGTGCTTGTTAAAGCAGGACATCACTTGGGGACCAGTTGTATCCATTGGATTCCCTCGAATTCCTTGGGCCCAGGAGTAAAGTTTAAAACTGATTCTGCAAAAGGATAGCCCCAGTTGGGCTTCCGGGTGAAACAAGTGTACCAGACAATAAACACTTTATTCCCATAAGAGGAGGAGAGGCCGGAGGGCCCGCAAATACCAGCGAGCTTCCGTGCAGACCCAGGACTCCAACGAAGACGGCAGATGGACCCAGACAGAGCTGAAGCAGGACTGATAGCAATCAATACCATCCAACTTAATTTAATTCATTTGCCTTGTATTGAATATGATCTTAATATACTAGGAGACATCAGCTTCTATTAGAGCCCAGGAAATCATCTTTGAAAAGAGGCAAAATGGTATCAAATGCATAATTTGAAAAACATTGTTTTCAACATCTTTCCACTTCATTTAGCATTTTGAGGAATTGAGGCTATATCTTGTAACTATCAAACTGAATTAATCACCTTGAGACCTGATAGAAGATAACTGGAACTCTAATTTCAGGCTGCTTTTATTCTTGGAAGATAGCCTTTTAAGTGGGAATATGGGAATTAGTGCAAAATCGCTTCCACTGTGCGTAAGCTGCCACACTACAATTTTTCAGTAGACTACAGCTTGCTATTAAATATGATAGTCACTGACTACAGGTGGCTACTGAACCCCTGGAATGTGGTGTTCTAAACTGAGACATAAAATACACATGGATTTCAAAGACTTAGTTAAAAAAGTGTGAAATATCTAAATAATTTTTATAATAACTACAAGTTGAAATGGCAAATATTTTTGTATTTGTGGGACTAAATAAAATATGTGAGTTCACATTAATTTTCACAAGTCATTTCACCTGATTTTTTTCACTTATTTGTTCATCTCCCAGAAAATTAAAAATTCTATATGTGGCTCTCATTATATTTCTGTTAGACAATGCTAGTCTATACAATGAAATATTGTGGATGTGTGCCCAGAGTTTTTTTTTCTTTGAAATAGTGTATTTCCTTAGAATGCATTTACATTAAGTTGTGCCAATACTGATGTATTTGATTGTGTTTCTTTATTTTGATTGGAATAGATAGACTTATACATAGAAGAATATAATTTGGAATTTGGATCTCTAAAACTGTGCCCAGAGTTTTTAAATGACCTGTAAAAATATATAGGATGCAATTTTACATGAAAGAGGCAAGGAAATATGTATGTAGAGGATAATTAAAACCATGTAAAACATACGGATATGTTTACATATAGTTAGACAAGAAAAGACAGAAAGGAAATTCAGCTAGAAGAGACATCTCAGAATGGGTGGAATGACAGTTGATTATAGTGGTCTCTTTTATGCATTTCTACACATTCCTGAGAGAGATTTTTTTGCATTTATTATTAAAGAAAAATAAACATTATTTTTACAAAAATATTTTCCACAAAATTAGTATTGTTATGTGTATTTTTCTCTGTCTTGCTTGGTATTCGCTAAAGCAAATAATTTACAATCACACTTAGATTT
This sequence comes from Gorilla gorilla gorilla, assembly GCF_029281585.2. Taxonomy (NCBI): domain Eukaryota; kingdom Metazoa; phylum Chordata; class Mammalia; order Primates; family Hominidae; genus Gorilla; species Gorilla gorilla. The sequence continues at coordinate 42,505,225 of NC_073244.2, forward strand.
TATTTAACCCCCAGTGGCATCTCATCATGAAATACACCATTTTTATGAAGAACTCATTCTCATGGAAGTCCACTTTTTAGTTAGATCACAAAACATTTTATTTAAATTAATGTTCTAGTCAGCAACAGATGATTTGGTAAAAAAAAAAAAAATTGGTGGTCACTATTACAATATTACATTGGAAAGAGAAATTTTATTATCAAAGCTTGCTCATCCAAAATTCATTTTTAATGGGCTTTTTGCCTGAACAAAAAGAGAGAAAAGAGATCCTGGAAAATATCTCATGGATTTCTAACAGCTAGTCTTTTATATGGGCTACATTTGAAGAAATAATAAGAATTTTCTGACCTAGAGGAGCATGAATGAGAAAATGGTTCTGGCCTGATCTTTTCTCAATTTGGTTGACCCTCAAGAAGCCCTGTTGCAATGACCTCCACCTGGAAAACTTGAACTCCTTCTGGGTTGCACAGGCCCACCTGCCAATGCATTTATCCATTTATCCATCCACCCATCCATGCATTCATCTGTCTGTCTACTCATCTGCTTGTCTGTCCAAGCTCTTAGGCCTGTTGGAGGAACAAGGAGTCCAGTGTGGCTGCAAGAGGCAGTAGATAAGGTCAGAAAAGTAGGCAGGACTTCACTTAGATCTTACAGGTGGTAAGGAATTTGGACTAATCTCAATGGAAAGGTACTGGAGAGGTTCAAGCAGGGGCACTGATGGCATCTAATTTCCACACTGCAACACCACTCTGGCTGCTGTGTGGACAAGGAACTCTACAGGGATGAGAAGGAAGCCAGGAAACCATTTAGGAGACTACTTCGGTCATCCATGTGAGAGAAGAGGGCAGCCTGGATGAGTCATCACTCCAGAACAGACATCTCTCAGGTTCCACTCAGGGTACACAGGCTCACTCATGGCTGGCATTTGTTTATAGCCCCTTCTAACACAGTGATGTGGGAAGGGCACCCCGGAATACAAGATCATCTGCCTGAATCCTTAAAATATTTAAGCATCCCAAATCACCCTCTAAGCAAAAAGTCTTCTTTAGGTTCCCAGAGGTTCAATTCTATGCAGTTTCGCTGCTTTTCATTTACCTCGAATGGTCCCAGCTGGATCTGGAAACAGATGTGTCAACACAATCCCTACTCACGAATGCTTCCCAGCCACCGGGAAACAGGTCATCAATTGTAATCTCCACGGAAAACCTGATTCTGTCAGAGCTTTGCAAACCCCACAGGCCTGGGCTATATCAGGGAGCAAGTTCCTGCTGGCAGTAAGAACACCAGACTTCCCCAAACTGGACCGACTGACACTGGAGAGAGGGTGAACTTCCCCAGTTCTCTGAAGTCCTGGCACACTTCCTGTGCTGTTAAATCATCCCCGGGTAAACCTGACCTTCCAGAATCTGTGAAAGCTAGCTACTTCATGATGAACCACCTTTCTGAGTTTATCAACCACTGTTACTTTTCTGGCTCCTACCCAGCCCCATCTGGGGAGCAATGCAGACCCAGCAATCCTGGCATCTGGAAGCATTTGCCTTAAAAGAGCCAATTTCCTCTTGATGTCCATGATCAGCTCAGCTTCCAGCCAACAGACCAGATATTCTCTCCCATGACCCAGACCCACAGGATGCTACCTGCAGTACATGTGAAGTGTCCCTACTATGGGCCACTGTCCTGGAGGCATCCGCAGACCTGTCCACCATTCTGGCCCTATGGGGAAAATGGGTGGATGCCAACACATTGAGATCATTTGCAAGTGCACAGATACCCATGCACACACACAGTGCTTGGCCAGAAGTTAGTTTAAGGAACTGGACCTCTGGGAAGAGTGTGGCTTGGGCAGGGATATTGGCTGTTTACAGACAGCTGCTATATGCTCAGCTATGCTCTGGGCTGCATCAATTGGGGCTGCAGAAAGACAACAGCATAGTCCTCGACTACTGATAATTTGATGTAGAGTTGGGGAGGTTGTCAGAGGGTTGACAGATAGTGGAGTCCATAGACTATGAAGACAAAGTGGAATTCACTCTGGAATTTACCCACTGAGGAGACCGCCCTTGGAGCTCTGTCCTCTCTGGGTAATGATCCTGCACAACACCCTCCACTTCGGGAGCTTTGTTTTTCCCGCATTCTTTCAATGGAAACAATGGCTTAGAGGAGTTCTGGAACTTCCTAGGTACAATGGAATTCCATCACACATAGAGTGAGGCTCTAGACTCAAAAATCCTGCTGAGCCTGGGCACAGAGGCTCATGCCTGTAATCCCAAAACTTTGGGAGGCTGAGGCAGGCTGATTGCTTGAGTCCAGGAGTTCGAGACCAGCCTGAGCAACATGGCAAAACCCCAATTCTACCAAAAATACAAAAAATTGGCCAGGCATGGTGGCATGCTCCTAGTCCCAGCTACTTGGGAGGCTGAGGTGGGAAGATTGCTTGAGCTTGGGAGGCGGAGGTTGCAGTGAGCCCAAATCACACCATTTCATTCCAGCCTGGGCGACAGAGCAAGACCCTGTCTCAAAACAAAAACAAAAACAAAAACAAAAACAAAAATTCTGCTGAGACAGGACTGCTCTGAAAACCACCCAAAGTGCAGCAGAAATGATTTTGTGTAGTCAGTCTTCCCTACAAGACTTCACTTGTACAACATGGACAGGATAGATTAAGAGCACATATGCAAAATATGAACCCATTGTACTATGTAAATTACTCCCTTTTCTGTCAACCATGTATATTTTAATTCATAAATACCCATGCATTGAAGAAACATGACCAACTATATAGCATTTCTACAAGTTGATCAGGCTCAAACCCCACGACCCAGTTTCAAAACGACCTAGCTGGAAATTTCCAGCAGGAAATTATTTTCTTATAGTAACTTCAGAAACATTGAACGGGCATGAAAGTGCCCTGCCTGCCTGTCCACAGTAGCAAAGCTACAAAAAAAGCATGCAGAGAGCCCCTGAATCCCGCACCAGAAACAGGATCTTTACCCCCCACAGTAGAGGGGAGAAGCCAACCTGAGAACGCAATTCGGTTTTTTGTTTGTTTGTTTGTTTTTGAGACGGAGTCTCACTCTGTCACCCAAGCTGGAATGCAGTGGCTTTATCTCGACACACTGCAACCTCTGCCTCTGGGGTTCAAGTGATTTTCCTGCCTCAGCCTCCCGAGTAGCTGGGATTAGAGGAGCACACCACCATGCCCAGCTAATTTTTATATTTTTAGTAGAGTCGGGTTTTCACCAAGTTAGCCAGGCCGATCTTGAACTCCTGACCTCAGGTGATCCACCTGCTACAGCCTCCCAAAGTGCTGGGATTACAGGCATCAGCCACAGGGGAATGCAGTTTTCTATTTTAATAAACTACTCTGCCACCCTCTGAGTGCTGTGTCCTGAGCACATTCCCTCTTCTTAACGTAGTTGAGGAGGTCTAGAATCCTTCTTTTGGAGTACAGGACACACTTCCGTATAACTTTGCTCCCTGACTCCCTGAAACTTCTTCCTGAAGGAGAGTTGGGCTACAAGGACTCCTTCTCCTAAAGCCAGCTCCTGAGAGTCCAAAACCTCTAAAAGTTTCTCGTCCTTACCGGGTTTCCTTCAAGACACCTTCAGCTTAGGCTTCAGGTCCACCCTGTGACAACTTTGCACTCTTCTTCCTGTCCTGCCTTGGGGCATTGGGACCTGAAAGGCATTTTCTAGAGCCTTGTTGAAGAAGGAATTGCAAGTCAAAGCTCTGACCCAAGCCAAAACCCAGAGATGGGTACAGCAGATTCAAGCAAGTTCCAACCCATTCCTCAGCATGGACTCATTAGGCACCCACATGTGCGGGGTCGGAGGAGGTTTCAGGACAAGGGTCCCCCTGCGTGAGTGGAGCAACGCCTTTGACATTGGCGCCCTTCCTGATGGACTTGGCCTTGGCTGCTCTCCATCTCTAGTAGGCCAGGGTGGATGGAGGGGCCTCCCTGGGCCATCACAGCCCCTCCCCGCTGAGGAGATCACCCTTGGAGCTCTGTCCTCCCTCTGTAATGGGCCTGCCTCTCCCTGCCAAGGTTTTAAAAGCATCTGGGCACAGGTGCGGGTGCTGCCAGCCTCCAGGGCTAATAAGCGGAAACTCGGCAGAGGAAAATGAGGCCGCGTAGCCACAATGCCATTATGTTTTCCCAGAACATGCAATGCTCCCAAATAAATGTGTCTCCAGCATTATCACACCACAATATTCATACGGCTCATTACTGGTTTTAATTTTGCCCGTTGCTTATTTACTGTCTCCTTCCCCACTTTATTGCCAGGGTGGAAGAGTTATTCATCCAAGCCCAGCACAGAAGGGCCCCAAAGCGGAATTTCTCCAGAAGCCGCTGGCCCAGCGCTCAGGCCTCGCCGGCTCCAGCTCAAACCCACACAGCATCAGAGGTTCCCCTAGGCGGCCCTTCCTGCAGCTCCCTGCCACGTTGACTGACTGCTTTTCCTGCCTGGGGAATGAGCCCTTTCTCCTTTCTACGACCAAAAGCTGTGCGGCCACCTGCTACGGTGGACAGATGAGCCCATGACACCACGCAGTGATTGCCTGTGTAGTGTGAGGTCGATGACACCCACACGGGCCCCTTCACGTAGGCAAGCCGCTGTCATGTGCGCTCTGCAACCTGGGACTCTTGCCTGCTCTGCTGTGATACAGGGCTAGTGCCCTTCCTGCCTAGGCATGGCTCAGGTCCCAGAAGCCACACACGTCACAGGAGGAAGGATGGCAGTGTTCTCTGAGCTACATGGGGAACTGGGTGTGGCATTCCATCCCTGGAGACACCTCCAGAAAGGTAAAACCCTTGAAGGAAAGGATGCACACAATGACTTCATAAACATACTTTTAGAAAAAATTGGAATTAATGCTTTTTAACTCAAATTTGACAAGCACAGAATGGTATAAAGAAGCAAATCACTATACCTCTCTGCTCATCAACAGAAAACTCTTAAATTTTGGCGCTTTTATATTTGATCTTCTTTTACCTGTACTAAAAGAAAAGAAAGAAAGAAAAGAATAAAAAGAAAACAACAGAATTCAGAACATAATCTTGTCCTAGAATCTCTTTTTTATTAAATCCCTCTTCCAAAATTATGAAGTCGGCCTGTGTTTTCTACAACCAGTGCTGAAAAACAGTGTTATTAGCATGTACTATCCCCTTCCATTATCGTATTTTTGTCCGTAAGCGATATATTAGCATAACGAATGTTGGAGAGGGAAGGAAGGAAGGAAGGAAGGAAGGAAGGAAGGAAGGAAGGAAGGAAGGAAGGAAGGAAGGAAGGAAGGAAGGAATAAAGTAAAGAAGGAAGAAAAGAAACAAGAAGGAAGATAAAAAGTAAGGAGAGATGGAAGGAGGGAGAAAAGGAGGAAGATAAGAAGGAAGAGTGAAAGGCAGACAGGAAAACAGAATGAAGGACAGGAGGGAGGGAGGAAGGAAAGAAGGGAGAAATATTTAACAAAAGTTAAATAGAAAAACAAAAGAAACAAAAAGGTTTCAAAGAAAATAAAAGACACAACAAAAATAGGCCTTCACTCTCATACATATATCTTACGTTTTCATTTCTCTGTAACTTTTTTCCTCTCAGTGATTTATCATGGTCATCCCTTTGCGAAAAACAGATACAAAGCACTTTCTTCTCCCTCTCTCTCACTGCATAGTATTCTTTAGTCTTGACATGCTCAATGTATTCTATCATTCCTGTACTTATGAACATTCAGAAGATTTCTTCTCCCTCCTTCCTTTAAAAATAATGCTTTTATTTCCATAAGTTACAGCCATAAAGTAGAATTGCTGGGTCAAAGGACATGCATACTTTAATTTCAATAGATACTCTAAGATTACATTCCCAAAAGGCTGAAGCAAGTCACCATCCCACTGGCAATATATGAAGCGCCTATATCCTGGCATCTTTGTTAGCATTTAATATTATCATTCGTATATTTTTGTCAACTTGATGGTAAAACATGGTATTTCAGTTTTACTGTAATTTTTACTTTCCCATTCACAAAGGTTGAGTATGTTCTCAAAAGGTTATTGACCCATTTGGATTTTCTTTTCTTGTGAATTGTCTATTGATAGTTTTTGCAGAGTTTGAAATTGGGTAACATGTCTTTTTCTTCTTTTGATTTGTAGATACTCTTTGCATATGATGCATATTAACTGTTTATCTGTCAGGCATTGTAAATATTTTTCTCATTCTGTTTAACATTATGTCACACACAATTTCCCACATCTGTCAAGCCTCATTGTAAACATGTTTGATGCCTGCAAAATATTCCAAAGTGGAAGGATATCGATTCACCATCCTCTAGCTATTGTTGGACACTTAGAAGTTTCTTGCTCTCTTTATGGTTTTGTGAACGATTTTGTGGGAACCTCTGAGCGTAAATCTTGCCCACGTTTTGTGTTATTTCTATAATGCAATTTAGTACATTTTGAAAATAGTTTTATTTGTAAAAGTAAAGTCATTAAATCAAAAATATAAGCATTTAGAAGCTGTTGATGCATATTGTGAAATTGCTTCTTAATTGGCTATTAGTCTTCCCCTAACTCCACACTCAGTCTCCTTTGCTGGCACTGGGAATTGCGTTTCTTAAAAATGTATGCCACTGATGGCTTGAAAGAGTATCATAATATTGTTTTAATTGTTATCCTTTTTTTACCTTTGAAGATCTTGATTTTTAATGTATATGAATTCTATATGTTCGTAGGTTAAAAATCCTTAGTTATATTTGTAGGAAAAATATTCCTGGTTATGAGTTCACCTTATGACTTTATTGACAGATAAGATATTTACATCTTATAGAGTCAAATCCATTGGTCCACTGTAATTTTTTTCATAATGTTAAGCTTAGTCCTCTGCTAGCCAAGAGATCATTTCAATATGCACTGATGTTTTCTAGTTTGTTGTGTTTCAATTGCTATTTGACATTTAACATTTTAATCTGTTTTATCTCATTTTGGGGTATGGTGCAAATATAAAATCTGCTTCTTTAACCTAGGTAGTTTTCCATCAAATTCTGTGCCATTTGGAAAATACTCCTTAAATATCAATCCCTTCTAACAAAATTGTTTTGGAGCTCTCTGGTCTGCATTTTAGATTTGTATACTTCTTTTAGTATTAGTATCTAATTAATTTAAGGATTTTTGCTTCATAATACATTTTATCTGGCTTTGCAAATTCTCCTTCCTCCAATTAATTTTTGGTTTAATTTTATTAACTGGTGCTTGTCCATCTAATTTCTCCTAGGTATAATTTAGAAATATTTTGTTCCTTGCCCCCACCCCCACAAAAAAATCCTTCCCACACTTCGATTAAGATTACATTGAACCTCAATCTAACTTGAAGATAATTTAGACATTCAGTCCCCTCATTTGGCTGTAGCTATATTTATAGCTGTCTTTAACTGAAAGGTTTTTTTTTAATCTTTATCGTTATTCGTTTCTATTTTCTTCAACTACATTCTACACCAGTCTTCTGAAAACTTTTTCTGGGCCAGGCGTGGTAGCTCATGACTATAATCCCAGCACTTTGGGAGGCTGAGGCAGTCAGATCACCTGAGGTCAGGAGTTCGAGACCACCTTGACAAACATGGTGAAACCCTGTCTCTACTAAAAAATACAAAAATTAGCCGGGCATAGTGGCGCATACCTGCAACCCTAACTACTTAGGAGGCTGAGGCAAGAGCATCTCTTAAACCCAGGAGGTGGAAGTTGCAGTGAGGTGAGACCATGCCACTGTACTCCAGCCTGGGTAACAGAACGAGACTCTGTGTCAAAAAAAAAAAAAAGGAAGAAAAAAAGAAAGGAAGGAAGGAGGGAAGGAACAAAGGAAGGAAGAAGAAAAAGAACAGAAAAACTTTTTATGGATGCTTATATTTGTGATTTTTAAAATTGATTATTGGTGGCCAGGTGTGGTGGCTCACGCCTGTAATCCCAGCACTTTGGGAGGCCTAGGTGGGTGGATCACAAGGTCAAGAGATTGAGACAATCCTGGCCAACATGGTGATACCCCGTCTCTACTAAAAATACAAAAATTAGCTGGGTGTGATGGTGCGCGCCTATAGTCCCAGCTACTAGGGAGGCTGAGGCAGGAGAATTGCTTGAACCTGGGAGGTGGAGGTTGCAGTGAGCTGAGATCATGCCACTCCAGCCTGGCAGCAAAGCGATACTCTGTCTCAAAAAAAAAAAAAAAAATTGATTATCTGCTATTAGGTTAAAAAAGGAACTTCTGCATGTCTGTTAAGAGTATAATTATCATATAATTATAATTATAGAGCATTGGTGATCACATTGATTTCATTGGTGTCGAAAATACTAAAATTATTAGTCCAATTAATAATAAAATTATAAATAACATCAGTAATAGTAAAACTCACTACATCTGAGATTCTTTTAAAAATAGTGTTTTGCATATTCTTCTAAGATGCCACAGAGGTTTGTGGATAGTTTTTGATTTAAAAGCCTTGACTCTTGACCTATTAAATAGGTGAACACTTTGCCAGGGTTTTAAATTAGGAAACTTTCAAATTAGGGACCAAATTTTTCTAAGACTGTAGAGATTTCTAGTCCTCTTTAAATTTTCTCAGAAAGAGATTTCTGTGCTCATCGCTGACAGAAGTTGTCACTTCACTGACGTCATCGGTGGAATTGAGGACGAATGTAACACTTTGTGATCTGATGGTTTCCCTGGACACATTTCAGCCCTAGAAGTTGAGAGAAAGTGAGTGCCCACAGTGAGGGGAGGCGCCTGGTGGCTGCAGCCAGCCTTCGTGTGCACAGGCGTGGAGAAGACGCCCTCTCCAATGGGTAGGGGAATAAAGATCGCAGTTAACAGAATCACATAGCCAGCACTGCCTGAGTGCTGATCGTGACCAGCCAATGCTCTAAGGGCATGGTGTGCACCATCCCTGTAATCCTTTTCCAGCTTTATTGAGGTTTAATAGACAAATAGAAATTCTGTATATTTAAGATGTATCTCTGATGTTAATATAAATATACAATGTGAAATCACCACCACAATCAAGATAATTAGCATATCTATCACCTCACATAGTTACTCTTTTCCTACTTTATTTTTTTAATTTGTGGTAAGAACATTTAAGATCTATATATCTACATTGTGCACAATAGCAAAGATATGAAAAAAACCTAAATGTCCATCGATGCATGACTGGATAAAGAAATTGCAATATATACATACATACATGTGTACACACACACACAATGGAATATTATGCAGCTGTTTAAAAGAAGGAAATCCTGCCATTTGCAAGAACATAGATGTAACTGGAGGACATTATGCTAAGTGAAGCAAGCTAGACACAGAAAGACAAATGTTGCATGATTTTTCTTATATGTGAAAACTAAAAAACAAACAAACAAACAAAAAATGTTGAATGCATAGAACCAGAGATGGGGAGATGTAGGTCAAAGGGTATAAAGCTGCAGTGATGTACGACGAATAAATCTAGATGTCTAAATACAGCATGAAGGCTATAGTTAACAATACTCTACTGTATTGAAAACTAAGACAGTAGCTTTTGAGTGCTCTTACCACAAAAAAAGGTAACCATGCGAGATGATATGTATATTAATTGGCTTCACTGTAGTAACCATCTCATTAAGCAAGCATATATCAGACATCACCTTAAGTATACACAATTTAAAAAAAAAGAAGAGCTTGAAGCTTGCTAAGGTTTTGTCTGCCTAGGTACACACAAAACAGTAAGAGACAAATAGCAGGACTTGACACTAGCCACTCTGCAGTCTCCCTCAAAAGACACATTGCCTAGTTCTTTTTCATTTTGTTGTGGATATATATACACACACATATATATGTGTGCATATATATGTGTGTGTGTGTAGATATATATAAATGTGTGTGTATATATATGCGTGTGTGTAGATATATATAGGGGTGTGTGTGTATATATGTGTGTGTGTAGATATATGTAGGTGTGTGTGTAGATATATAGGTGTGTGTATATGTGTGTGTGTAGGTATATATACGTGTGTGTATATGTATATATAGATATCTAGATGTCTAGATATATGTATCCATAAATATAGATATATAGGTGTGTGTATATGTGTGTGTAGATATATATAGGTGTGTGTATATATGTGTGTGTAGATATATATAGGTGTGTATTTATGTGTGTGTAGATATATATAGGTGTGTCCATATATGTGTGTGTGTAGATATATAGGTGTGTGTATATATGTGTGTGTGTAGATATATATAGGTATACACATATGTGTGTGTAGATTTTACAGGTGTGTGTATATATGTGTGTGTGTAGATATACATAGGTGTGTGTGTGTAGATATATATAGGTGTGTGTGTATATATGTCTGTGTGTCTGTATGTAGAGATATATGGGTGTGTGTGTATATGTGTGTGTGTAGATATATATAGGGGTGTGTGTATATATGTCTGTGTGTCTGTATGTAGATATATATGGGTGTATGTGTATATGTGTGTGTGTTTAGATATATATAGGTGTGTGTATATATGTCTGTGTCTGTGTGTAGATATATATAGGTGTATGTATGTGTGTGTGTGTAGATATATATAGGGGTGTGTGTGTATATATGTATGTGTGTGTAGATATATAGTGTGTGTGTATATATGTGTGTGTGTAGATACATATAGGTGTGTGTGTATATATGTCTGTGTGTCTGTGTGTAGATATATGTGGGTGTATGTGTATATGTGCGTGTGCGTAGATCTATATAGGTGTGTGTGTATATATGTCTGTGTGTCTGTATGTAGATATATATGGGTGTATGTGTATATGTGTGTGTGTGTAGGTATATATAGGTGTGTGTGTTTATATGTCTGTGTCTGTGTGTAGATATATATAGGTGTATGTATGTGTGTGTGTGTAGATATATATGGGGTGTGTGTGTATATATGTATGTGTGTAGATATATATAGGTGTGTGTGTATACATGTCTGTGTGTCTATGTGTAGATATATATGGGTGTATGTGTATGTGTGTGTGTAGATATATATAGGTGTGTGTGTATATATGTCTGTGTGTCTGTATGTAGATATATATGGGTGTATGTGTATGTGTGTGTGTGTAGATATATAGTGTGTGTGTATTTATGTGTGTGTGTAGATACATATAGGTGTGTGTGTAGATATTTAGTGTGTGTGTATATATGTGTGTGTGTGTAGATACATATAGGTGTGTGTGTATATATGTCTGTGTGTCTGTGTGTAGATATATATGGGTGTATGTATATGTGTGTGTGTGTAGATATACATAGGGGTGTGTGTGTATATATGTCTGTGTGTCTGTATGTAGATATATGGGTGTATGTGTATATGTGTGTGTGTGTAGATATATATAGGTGTGTGTATATATGTCTGTGTCTGTGTGTAGATATATATAGGTGTATGTATATGTGTGTGTGTAGATATATATAGGGGTGTGTGTGTATATATGTATGTGTGTGTGTATATATGTGTGTGTGTATATATGTGTGTGTGTATATATGTGTGTGTGTGTAGATATATATAGGGGTGTGTGTATATATGTATGTGTCTGTATATATGTGTGTGTGTAGATATATATAGGAGTGTGTGTATATATATGTGTGTGTGTATATGTGTGTGTGTGTATAAGTGTGTGTGTGTGTATATATCTATTACCAAGTTATCCATGTCTAAGTGCTCTGTTCTGTGGCATTAAGCACATTCACATTGTATACAGCCATCACCACCATCTATGTCCAAGGTTTTTTCATCTTCCCAAATTGAAACTCCATTACCAGTAAACAATAACTTCTCATCTCCGACTCTACCTGGCCCATGGTAACCACCATTGTCCTTTCTGTCTCTATGAATTTGGCTACTCTACGGACATCCCATAAATGGAATCATACATCTCATAAATGGAATACAATCATACATTGTTCATTTGTATCTGGCTTGTTTCACTTAATATCTTCAAGAGCCATCCATGCTTTTGTCAGAATGTCCTTCCTCTTTAAGGCTGAATCGTATGTCATTGTATGTCTGCCCCACATTTTGCTTATCTATTCATCCGCTGGAGGACGTCTGGGCTGCTTCCACCCTTCGGCTATTGTGCCACGCCTAGTTCTTGTCCATGCGTTGGCCTGCTGCTTGGGAGCCAACCTGGTTTCTTGGCAGCCTCTGTTCCTTTTCCCCACTTGGCAACATGGCATGGCCCATGCGGGGAAGAGCTGCGCGATACTGGGAGAAGCAGAGGGTAAAGGATTCCATGCAACAATCACTAGAGGCGCACTGATTTGTTGCCAAACAGTGTGCTAGGCCCAGTAGAACCATGGAGAAAGACAAGGCACCATTTACAGGCTAGTAAGATGCACAAACTCCAGACCATAATTCAAGAAAAAACAAACAAAAAATGCTGCTGTTGAGGCACTGGAGAGAGATGGTTTAATTACATATTGGAGAGGATTGAGTCAGAGGGGCTTCATGCAAGGGTGGATCTTGATGGGAGCTTGAATGCTGATTGGGATTTAATAAATAGAAATGGAGGGAAGAGTATTTGCCTAAAGGAGACTATGTGAGCAAAACCGCAAAACTCAAAGGTGGGGAAGGTGAAGATACGAGTTCAGAGGAGCACAGTAGTCCTGTTTGGTTGCGCAGGGGCACAGTCAACTTCTAACGTCAATTACGACCTGGACTTGGGGACTTGCTAAAAATAGCAGTCCTCCCGACTTCATTCCTCTTTCTCTTCGATAAAACCAAGTCTGCATCTTTTGAGAATAAAGGCAGTAGGTCAGATGAAGAAGCTGTGTCTGGGAAATTATCTCGTGAATTCAAGCAATTAGAGAGGAGGAGAGGTGGTAAACTTCTGTAAAGCTGTTTTGCAAACTAAGTCAGACATTCAAGAAAGCAGGTTAATGGTGCATCCAGTGACAACAATGTCAGGGTATAGATCTATACCTGCCCGAGGTCACTACAGAATATTGTCACACTCTAGTGGACAGCATGTTCATGTCGGCTCAGCATCTATTTCCCTGTGTTTGGTAATGCCCCTTGGATTATCCCTGTGCTTTAGGTAAGGCTAATCCTACCTCGCTGGCTCAAAGCCACAGGTTATGGGTTCAGGGATGAACACGTTGATCCCAGCAGGGCCGGTGGGACTCAAGCCAAGAACTTCCGTTGCAAACGAATGAAAGAGATAAGCTGCTTTTCCGTGGATTTGCCAAGCTTATGGAAGACAAGCTTGGAGCAGCTGAAGGTCAACTTGCAGAGGCCACTCATGAAGAAAGCCAAGAATCAGAGAGAGACAGGCTCCTGGATCCAGTCATGCCTGAAGACACAGCCCTGGATGTATCAGTTACGTAAGAAAATATAACAACTCGCAAAATTCGTTTGTCTATCTTTTTATGCTGGTCAGGGTATTTTTTCTGTGACAGAAAGAGTCCTAGTTATATATATATCTATTCCCCACAGAAGTATCCTTTCAAATTCTATGAGCAGAGCCAAGGCACAGGACAGAATTGGCTGCATCAGCCCAAAAGATTACTCAGCCAGGTATATCAGAAGCAGAATTCTGATGAAATATGTATGCAGATAATTTTAAAATATTTTTTATATATGAATCTATTTTAGTCTGAATACTCTCAATGTGTGTACACAGTTTGAGTTCACCAGATAATGTACCAAATCCAGCTTTTTCAGCTGATCCACTGCTTCTGTTCTCAACAGACACAGACTTTAATCTCATGTAAGGGGAAGAGGAGGAAGTGGAAAGTACACTATCTTTCAGCAAGTCCCCAAGCCAAGGTCACACTCACCTAAGAAGTTAATCACTCATTCTGCTGTTAATAAATCACCTTCTGCAAAATTTTGGTAAAAGTGTGGTTTATTTAACATATATATTAGAAATTAAGAAATAAAATTATCTTTATTTGCAGATAACATAATTGTCTACATAGAAAATCTAAGGAATATACAAAGAAGCTACTAGAAGTAATAAGTGAGTTTAACAATGTCACAGAATATATCAATAAGCAAAATAACAACTGTATTTACATATTGTAGCAACAAATAATTGGAAATTAAAGCTTTATAATATAATCTATTGTACTAACAATGTCAAATATACATAAAGATAAATGTAACAAAATATGTGTGAGACTAGTAAACAGAAATTACAAAACATCGCAAAAAAAAAGACCTGACAAAAAATATGTACTTTCTTCATAGACTTATTATTTTTAACTTGTTAGTTCTCCCCCAGTTAAGTTACAGGTTTAAAACAATATCAATTAAAATTCTAGCAAGCTTTTTAAATTAATGTAAATTGACAAAGTGATTCTTAAATTTACTTGTGAAGGCAAAGGCCCTAGAAAAGCCAGAACAATTTTATAAAGAACAAGTTTAGAAGTGTAAGAATACCTTATCTCAAAGTTTAATACAAAGTAACAGTAAACATTATGGTGTGGCAGGGGCAAAGGAATAGCTGTATAGATCAATAAAACAGAAAAGAATGTCCAGATATAGCAGACCCATACATATGTGGTCAATTTATTCTTGACAAAGGAACCAACGTGATTTATGGGGAAAGAATAATCTCTCAACAAATGACAATGAAACAATTGGATATGTATATGGGGGAAAAATCACAACCCTAAAAGAACTTGAAGTGGATGATGTACCTAAGTGTACGAGCTAAAATTAAAAAACTTCTAGAAAAAAAAGATAAGTATAAACCATTATGACCTTGGGTTAGGCAAAGAATTTTAAGATACAAAATGTGCAAATCAAAAGAAAATATTGGGGCCTGGAGTGGTGTCTCACGCCTATAATCCCAGCACTTTTGAAGGCCAAGGTGGAAGGATTGCTGCAGCCCAGGAGTTGGAGACCAGCCTAGGAAACATAGTGAGATACCATCTGTACAAAAAAAGGGAAAATATTGATAAAATGGATTTCATCAAAATTAAATACTTCCACTCTTCAAAATATATAATTTAAAAATGAAAAGGCAAGTCACTGGCAAGGAGAAAATATTTCCAATATGCAATATAAGTCTTGTTGTCCAGCATGGTGGCTCATACCTATAATACCAGCACTTTGGGAGGCCAAGGCAGGAAGATGGCTTGAGGCCAGGAGTTTGAGACCAGGATGGGCAACATAGCAAGATCCTGTCTCTAAAAAAAAATTAAACAAAAAAAAGAACTTGTATCCAGAATAGGTAAAGAGCTCTTAGATCTCAATGATAAGAAGACAAACAATCCAATGAAAAATAGGCAAAAGATTGGAACAGGTACTTCCCAAAGAAGATATACGAATGCCCAATAAGCACAGAGAAAAAAGCCCAACATCCTTAGTCAACAGACAAAGGCAAATTAAAGCCACAATGATGTATCACTTGGAAAAAATTAATAAGACTAAAACTGCAGGCATAGGCAACAAAAAAGCATCAAATTAGACTTCATGAAAATTAAAACATTTAGTGCATGAAAAGACACTATCAACAGAGTAAAGAGAGATGTGACATTGTAAGATGTATATTTGGTCTTTGACACAGTTTCCTGA
The DNA here is from genome assembly GCF_029281585.2 of Gorilla gorilla gorilla. Classification (NCBI taxonomy): domain Eukaryota; kingdom Metazoa; phylum Chordata; class Mammalia; order Primates; family Hominidae; genus Gorilla; species Gorilla gorilla. The sequence goes on from NC_073244.2 coordinate 42,520,782, forward strand.
TACACAACTTCTAAGATCCTTAGAATCTCAAAAGTGATGGTCTTTTTGTATGCTAATGATTGACTGGTGGCTGGGGGTCCCTAGGAAGCTTCAGGATGGGGGCTGGTCACTGGAAAAACCAAAGACAGGATTAGAGGAGGGTTAGGACTTTCAGCCCCACCCACATTCTCCAGAGAGTGGAGAGGTGTCGAAGGTTTGAGTTGGTCACAATGGCCAATGGTCAGTGGTTTAATCAATGCCTGTGTATTGAAGCCTCCAGAGAAACCCAAAAGGACAGGGATCAGGGGGCTTCCAGTTAGTGGAACACCTGGAGATTTCTGGAAGGTGGCATGACCAGGGAAGGCATAGAATCTCTGCACCTCTTCCCCTACATCTTGCCCTACACATCTTTTCATCTGCACACTTTGCAATATCCTTTACAAAAAATAGGTAAAAGTTTCCCTGATTTTTGTGAGCCACTCTAGAAAATTAATTAACCCCAAAGAGGAAGTCATGGGAGCCTCAACTTGAATGCCATCAGTCAGAAGTTTCAGAGGTCCGGACTTAACAACTCGTATCTGAAGAGGAGGTAGTCTTGTGGGACTGAGCCTGTGGGATCTGATGCCGTTTCCAGGTCGACGGCATTGGAATTGAATTAGAGAACACCCAGCTGTGTCCACTGCAGAATGGATTGCTTGTTTGGTGTGTGGGGAAAAACTTCCACATATTTGATGACAGAAGACTTCTGTGTTGATTGATGTATGGGGAGAGCAGAGGAAGAAACAGCTTGAGGTTTTCTCCCCTCAAAAGGCAATCCACATAATGGGAGAAAATATTTGCAAATTATATATCTGATAAAAGATTAGTATCCCTATTCCATAGAGAACTTCTAAAACTCAACAGCAAAAACCAACCTGATTAAAAAATAAGCAAAGGAATTGAAAAGGCATTTCTCCAATGAAGATATACTAATGGCCAATAAGTACATGAAAAGATGCTCAGTATCACTAATCATTAGGGAAAGGCAAATCAAACTACAATAAGATACCAACTCACACCTGTTAGGAGGGATACTATTAATATAACAGAAAATAAGTACTGGCGAAGATGTGGAGAAAATGGAATTCTTGTGCACTGTTCTTGGGAATGCGAAATGGTTTAGCCAATGTGGAAAACAGTATGGTAGTTCTTCAAAAGACTAAATACAGAATTACCGTATTCAGATTCAACGATTCCGTTTCTGAGTATATAACCCAAAAGATTTGAGAGCAGGGTCTTAAAGAGATATTTTTGCACACCCGTGTTTCGAGCAGCATTATTCACAATAGCTAAAACATGACAGCAACCCACAGTCATTGATGAATGAATGGATAAGCAAAATGTGGTTTATGCCTACAGTGACTTATTATTCAGCCTTTTATAAAAGGACATCTGACACATACTACAACATGGATGAACCTTGAGGGAGTTATACTAAGTGAAATAAACCAGTCACAGAAAGAAAAATACTGTATAATTTCACTTCATAAGGCAGAATAGTCAAAATCTTAGAAATAGAAGGTAAAATGGTAATTGCTGGGGCTGGGGAAGGTGGGAATAGAGAGTCACTGTTTAATAGGTACAGAGTCTCAGTTTTGAGAAATTAAAAGAGTTCTCGAGATGATTGGTGGTGATGGCTGCACAACCATATGAATGTGCTTAATACTACTGAATCGTGCACTTAAAAATGGTTAAGATGGTCAATGTTATGTTATGAATATTTTTCCACAATGTTTGATTAAAAATATCAAACGTAGGAGAGAAAGGGGAGTAACTGGAACCCTTATTTGTTGCTGGTGGGATATAAAACAATCTCTTTGGAAAACAGTTTCTTACAAAATTACACATATTTGTCCAGTGTATTGAATTCAGAATATTTTATTGAATATATTTACCCAGCATATTAAACACATACCTAACATTTCCCATTAAAATGAAGACATATGTCCACACAAAAATTCTTACACACATGTCCATAGAAGCTTTATTTGATGAATCAAAATGGAAACAACAGAAATATCCATCAATAGGTGAATGGACAAATTGTGTTATATCCATATAATGGAATATCACTCAATTAATAAAACTGAATGATCCTCATGAATCTTATAATCATTATTTTTGGTGACACAAAAGGTTGCACATTGTATGAGTCCATTTATAGAACATTCTGAGAACAAACAAAAAGCCAGGGGCAGTGGTGAGGAGAAGAATTGAAGCAGGTGGCATGAGGACACTTTTTGCAGTGCTGTGAATATTCATATCGCGATTGTGTTGGTGGTTACAGAACTGTATATATTAGTCAAAGGCCATAGTGCTCTTCATCCAAAAAGGTGACTTTTTGGTACAAAAAAGTATATGCAAGAAATCTGGGTTTTAAAAAGAGTCTCAAAACAAGTATATAGAGAAAATTTAAAGTTTTTTTGGGAAAAATGCAAACCTGTGTTTCTGGATTAAAAAAAAACTCAAAGATGCTCATTGTTTTAGTCTATATTGTTGTTCTTAGTCCATGTTGCTATAAAGGTATACCTGAGACTGAGTAATGTACAAAGAAAAGAGGTTTGTTTGGCCCATGGTTCTGCAGGCTGTACAAACATGGCCCCAGCATCTGCTCAGCTTCTGGTGAAGCCTCAGGAAGCTTTTACTCAAGGCAGAAGGTGGAGGGGGAGCAGGTGTGTCTTATGGTGAGAGAGGAAGCAAGAGAGCAAGGAGCAGGTGCCAGGCTCCTTTAAACAACCAGCTCTCATGTGAACACACAGAGCGAGAGCTCCCTCATCATGGCGGGGAGAGCACCAAGCCATCCATCAGGAATCCGCCCCCAATGACCTAACATCTCCCGTCAGGCTCCACCTTCAACATCAGAGGTCACATTTCAACAAGAGATTTGGACGCACACACATCTAAGCCATATCACTAATTCTTTCCAAATTAACGTATTAGACTTTTGTGATTCTAAACAAATCTTAACAAAACTTTGTGGGGGACAGATGAAACTTGACAAAACGATTCTCAAATTTACATGGAAAAGTTAATTGCTTATAATGCCAGAGAAAGTTGAGTAAAATAAAATAAGGAGGGAAAACTATTTTTTTTTACTCCACATACACCCGTGTGTAGTGATTTCCAACCTGGGTTATGTGTGCATGTGTGTGTGTGTAAATGTGTGTGTGTGCACATAGGTGTGTACATTTATTTTGTTGTGGGCAACAGTCACAGTTTGAAGAAAGGATAAAATGGTGGTTGCTAAGTCCTATTGTTCTTTGTTTTTAAAAATAATATAGTTTTTAAATCATGCAGTAAATGATGAAGAGATTCTTTTATGCATCTGAAAAGAGAAAAAAATGAGCTTAATTTTTTTAAAAGAAAGCCTTCTTTACCCAAAGTAACTGAATTAAATAACGGGATGAATGTAATTTTTTTACATGTCAGGAAATAAAGTAAATATTTACCTAAACTTGAAATGTAAACTAATTTTAAAGAATTGTGGCAAAAATATGATGCTTTTCAACCTCTATTCTTTTTGCTTCTCTGCGCACAGTGATGTGCTCAGGTGCCATGCTAAGCATTTGGGCAGAGGGTTCCACAATAAAAGAAGTTTTTCTTTTTTTTTTTTAAATTTGCCTTTCTTTCTATATAGAATTCAACAATATATAAAATTATAAAGAAAAAAGTAAGAGTCCTCTGAAGTCTCACACCTTTGAAATAACCATTAATAACACTTGGAATAAGTTTTTTATTTATAGATTTTCTTTATTCATAGAAACATACACATATGTAAACTTTGTAAAAATGGAATAATATCACACGTGCTCCATGCTCACCCTTTCTAACAACCCACGTGTTTCTTCATAGTCCTATAATTCTATGAACACCTATATACGAAATTTTCCAAAATTCTATTTGTATGTGTACGTGCATTTATATACATGTACTCTTTGGAAGATTTTCTATTATCTGATTTACAGGAATGGAATATCTTCCATTCTTTCTGCATTTTAATTTCTTGCTTAACAATACCTTATAGCAGCTCCTCAAAGTCACAGAGTGTAGCTCAAATCCCTTCTTTGCCCTGGCTCCATGCCATTCCATGCTGAAGGCATAGTCCTCTCTTTTTGGCCATTTTGGTTGGTAAGCATTTGCTCTGTTTTCAGTTTTGGGGCCAGTGCAAATGATGCTATGATAAACCTCTGTATGCCTGTCCTTATGGATTTGTTCTTTCAGTTCTATGGGGTAATTTCACAGGAGGGTAATTGTAGGGTTGGATGGTAGATATATTTTTTAATGTTGAAATGATGTTGCCAGACTGCATTCCCAAAAGGTTATTTTCACCAGCAACCTGTGACAATATCTCCTTTCTTCAAGCCTGTCAATATTAGTCAATAGTACATATTTTTATTTTTGAATATAAAATATCATTATTCATCTAAGTGAGATTTCTTTGACCACTGTTGAATTACCTTAAATGTCAAAACAGTAAAACATTTCAATATCAAGAATTATACAGAAATATTGACAATAACTATTGGTAGCATACATTTTTCTTGAATGTCCTACCATATCACTGTCTGGTAAAAATTTCTGTGATGGGCCAGGTGTGGTGGCTCACACCTGTAATCCCAGCACTTTGGGAGGCCAAAGCGGGTGGATCACCTGAGGTCGAGGGTTCGAGACCAGCCTGGCAAATGTGGCAAAACCCTGTCTCTACTCAAAGTACAAAAATTAGCCAGGTGTGGTGGCACGCACCTGTAATCAAAGCTACTCGGGAAGCTGAAGGAGGAGAATAGCTTGAACCTGGGAGGTGAAGTTTGCAGTGAGCCAAGATCGCACCTCTGCACTCCAGCCTAAGGGACAGAAGGAGACTCCATCTCAAAAAACAAACAAACAAACAAACAAACAGACAAACACATTTCTGCAATGATGCGAATGTTCCATCTGTGTTACCCAATATGATAGTCACTAGCCACAGGCAAGTATTGAGCACTTGAAATGTGGCTACTGTGAGAGATTGAATTTGTATTTTATTTCATTTAAATTCAAATATCCAGATGTCCCCTGTGGCTACTATATTGGATAGTCCAGTTCTAGAAAATGCAAGTTAAAAGATTAAAACATTGAAATATGCACTTATCTTTTTTTTTGATATACCTAAAAATCTCATGATTTTTTATTAAGAAAAAAACTACTAGAAATAATAAGAACTTTTTTCAGGAAACTACATATAAGCTAAATATACAAAAATCAATAGCTCCTTTACTTAGTACTAAGCACTTGGAATATAAATTAGGTAAAATTTCATATACACTAACAACAAAAATGGCAAAATGCTAAAGAATAAATTTAACGGAAAAGCTATATAACATATCCAACACAAATTTTAAATTGTAATAAAAAGAATAAAACAAAACCAAATACCTAGAAACGTATACTGTGCTCTTGGACAAGAAGATATATTATCATATACATCAATTCATCTAAAATTAACTTATAAATTTTATCAATTCTAACTAGATTTCTAAGAGGTTAAAATGATCCTTGAATTCATATGGAAGAATATACCTAAAATGTACTAAAAATATATAAGAATAAAGTCAGTGAGGCTTAATTTATGCACTACTGTTATCTTCTCAAGAGCCATTGTAGTAAAGTTAACATGGTGTGGACGTAAGAAGAGACAAATTGGTTTATGGAAATTAATTAAAAATCTAGAATTTGATCCCAGTATATGCAAAGTTAAGAGCTGACAAATATAGAGTTTTACTTAATATGAAAAAATGGACCATTTAATAAATAATGCTGGCAAAATTCATTATCTTTATAAAATAAAATTTTAAACTTTTATTCCATTACCATAGGCAACAATAAATTTCAAGATAAAAGGCTCAGATAAAACAAAAGAATCTTATCATAAAAATCAGAAGACACTCATACAATCCAGGGGTTAATGTAGTCTTCCTAAATAAGAATAGAAACTCAGATTCTTAAAAATTAAAGGGAGGTTATATCTGTCTTAATATAAATTTAAAACATTTGTTTGACAAAATACACAGTAAACGAAGTCAACACACAAATGATATTGCAGAAAATAATCTTTGAAACAAGGCTAATCTCCACACCGCATAATAAAAACTCAAGCAAACTAATCAGAAGAAGGCAAACAAGCCAATTTCAAAAAGAAAATAAGGAGGAATCATGATGAGAAAATTTACGAATCTAACCCAGACCCTGAACAAAATTAGAGAAGATGTACAAGTCCCCTCTTGTTGACGTCCTCGACTAGCTCTGCCTCTCCTTTATTTCTGGTGTTCGTCTACAGTTTCTAGGAACACAGGAGAAAAATCATCACTGCCACAGCAACAGAATGCAGAGGAACATATGATAGGTTTCCCATTATTCAGATTGACAACTGCATGTCAAATAATCAAAAGCAAAAGATCAGACCTGTAATTCCAGTACTTTAGGAGGCTGAGGCAGGAGGATCACTTGACGACAGAAGTTCAGGACCAGCCTGGGCAATATAGCAAGACCCCATCCCCAAATAAAAATAAACAAAAATTAGCTGAGCATGGTGGTGCATACCTGTAGTCCCAGCTACTCCAGAGGCTGAGGTGAGAGGATGGCTTGAGGCTAGGAGTTGGAGGTTGCAGTGATCCATGTGCATGACACTGCCCTGCAGCCTGGGTGACAGAGCAAGAGCCTTACTCAAAAAAAAAAGAAAAAAGAAAAAGCAAGTCGCTTGTTTCAGATATGCCCACTGAGCAGGCACACCGCCTTCACCAGGTATTTTTAATTCTGTGGGCCAGATAAGGAGGGTGAACACCATCTTACAGCTTACACTAGAGCCAGATCCCCTAAATCTACTACAGATGCTGCTGTCTCAGAGCCTTAGTAACCTGGGCTTCAAAGGGGCCTGAGGACCTGTCTTCCTCAACCCTTGCTTGGACCTGCTTGAACTCCTTCCCTCAGCCTCCCTGATGGGTGATTGTCCAACCTACATGTGATCATCGGCCCCAGTTAGTAAGGAGCTCACTCTCCCTGACAATGTAAGAAGAAATGCTTCCCTCCAAGTTCTGTGTTCTCAGACCCCCAAATCTCCCAGGGGGTTCCTGTCATCTGCACAGCGGGGATGCTTTATTCTATGGGAATCTTTGAGCAAGTCTGACCAGTGGGATAAATGCACGTTTGGCCTCGCCTTGGACAGATGGCAGTGGTGAGTTTCCGTAACATGCCAACACCTCACCTGCTCCTCAGAGGTGGCCATCTCTGGCTCTCACTCAGCTCCTGAACTATCCAGGTCACCACACTCACCTGAGACAAGGTAGAAAAATCAACTTCTAAGCCCCAACCTAGATGCGCTTCATCAGCGTCCCTGGGCTCATCGGTCCGGCGTTCGTATTTCAAAATGTTCCCAGGTGATTCTGACCCTCAGCTGGCTTTGAAAAGCCCTAGCTCAGAGGAGCTCAAACCCAGGCATCTTCAGAAAACTACCAACACACTTTGATTTGGATTGGAAATCCCAACTTTCTGGCTACCGATAATGTTAAATAGCTGATGTTTCCCATGGCCCTTCCTTGTTTGTAAAGTACGTTCTCCAAAACCGAATTTGAGTCATAACCGCTCATCAAGGGATGCTTCTTACCTATGAAGACAGTGAGTCACTGAGGCCTACTGGGTGTAATAGTTTCAGGACACCATATGTGCAAATCAGCCACTTTCTTTCTCTAGAACTTAACTTACTCCTACCTTGAACCTAAGTTCTGAGTCAACAGTCAGTTCAATTTCTTTTTTTTTAGACGGAGTTTCTCTCTTGTTGCCCAGGCTAGAGTACAATAGCGTGATCTTGGCTCACTGCAATCTCAGCCTCCCAGGTTCAAGCGATTCTCCCACCTCAGCATCCTGAGTAGCTGGGATTACAGGCGCCCTCCACCACACCCGGCTAATTTTTTGTATTTTGAGTAGAGATGGGGTTTCACCATGTTGGCCAGGCTGGTCTCGAACTCCCGGCCTCAGGTGATTACCCACCTCAGCCTCCCAAAGTGCTGGGATTACAGGTGTGAGCCACTGCCCCTGGCCAGTCAGTTCAAATTTAAACTCAGCCCATTCCGATGTCTCCTCTCTGTCCTCCAACCATAGGGGTGGAGGAAGACAAAGCAGTTTTGAGCTTTGGTCAGCCTCTGTCCATGCACATCTGCTGAGCTGAGCATGGGTCTTTTCTGTTCTTTGCTGATATCCAGTTCACTAATGGATCAGCAGAGATGTGTATACCTCCCCTATGGTGCCTGACTCCTGGTCCTTGGTGTGCCCTTGAGCACCCACCAGGATCAGGAAGCCCCACAGGTAGGCCAGCCCACTCCCACCTATTCTGTGAGCGCTTCTTGGGGCTGTGGAAAAGCAGCTGCCCCTCACACCTTTAGGGGATGGCAGGAGCTGTGAGGCTCCCCTCTGCTGGGATCACCTTGCTCCCAGGCCAGGGTGTGGAGCCACTCGGGGCCTCCCACTTCACAGCTTCTCCTTGGGAACTGAGACCCAGGGATTCTGTGTTCTCAGACCCCCAAATCTCCCAGGGGGGTCACGTGCTCACAGATACTTAACTGAGGAGAAGGAGATGGATGCCCTGTCCCTTCCATGTGGCTTTCTCTCAGTTCACCCCCTTTTCTTTGGAGTGAGAAGTGGGCATTGGCACAGCAAATATTCTTTGCTTATTTTTAGGCTAAAACATTAACCTTAGGAAGCTCAAAAGGTTAAAATAAATAATAACTGCATGTGTCTCCCTTTGAATTCCTGCTCGAGGCGTATTCCTTGGGGTAGGGGGGAGTAAAAAGACCATGGAAAATGAAGAATAGAAGAGATTGCTAAGACTAGTGGTTTTTTTTAAAAAAAGAATATCAGTAGAGTGACTCTAGTTAACAATACTCTATGGCATATCTTAAAATAGCTAGACAAGAATAATTCAAATATTCCCAGCATAAAGAAAAGATAAATATTTAAGATGATGGATACCCCAATTACCCTGATTTGATCTTTACACATTACATGAATGTGTCCAATTATCACACATATCCTGAGATTATGGGCATCTATTTTATATCACTAAAAATAATAATGAAGTGAATGCTTGGCATTACTATCTCTCAACAGGGAAACGTTTCTAAGGTCTCGGGGTGAGCAAATAGCAAAATTTGGGCCAGAAGTCAGGGCCCCCAATAGTGAGCCAGAAGTCTGTGGGCTGTGTCCTGTCTGTAGGAACTTAGACTTCGTCTCCATCTTCCCCCTGGGGAACTCCTCCATAGAGAGGCATTGCTGACCCTTCAAAGCACCAAAGATAACAACAAGTCTTCTTCCCCAAGCAGCCATTCCAGGTGAGTCCGGGGTGTAGAAGACTCCCTTGAACAAAGGGTGTCCTCTCCTCCTTAGCTCACACAGTCTGCCCAGGATGAAGACTCCGTGGGAGCTTGGGGACCTCGAATGGGGGCTTGTTTCAGTTCTATTGCATGGTGAGGCAGGCTTCTCATCAGAGACCTTCCCCCTCCCCCAGCCGGGAGACTGACAGGCATCACAATACTGTACGCTGGGCCAGGGGACAGTGAGTGACAGCACTGCTTCGAGGGAAGATTAATTCTGCACAAGGAGGTGCTCTCTCCTGGCTCTGCCACTCACCTACTCTCCAGCACCACCATCGACTGACAGCGCATGTTGCTCCTGACCTCACACATCACTGGGTATAATTGCCGGGGGCTCATTATTGTCATTAACGTCTCCAGCATGCACACAGGAGTGCCTTTCACTCCAACTCACGCATCACAATGAAGGCTGCACCTGTGGGGTGCCAACCACAGGCCTGTAGTCCTGGGCTTGGCAGGGACTTCTGGGGCCAGACTATGGTTGTCCACAGTGGCGGTGTCCGACATTCCAGCAGGTCTGTGATGCCTGTCCCATGCCAGGAGTCTAAGAGCCTCTAGTGCTGAAGAGTTTGAAGAGCCTACCTTTGCAGTGGACCCTTCTTCCAACACACAACCAACCCAGAGCCGACACAAAGCAGCAGCTCCTTAGCCTGTCATAACCTGAAATGTGCATATTCAGAAAACTAAAGCTCAGAGCTCCCTAGGGATTATCTAGTCCTAATCCTTCTATTTCATTTTTCCTTTTCTTTTTTTTTTTTTTTTCCTTTTTTTGAGAAGGAGTCTCTCTCTGTCATGCAGGCTGGAGTGCAGTGGCACCATCTCAGCTCACTGCAACCTCTGCCTCCCTGGTTCAGGCAATTCTCCTGCCTCAGCCTCCCAAGTAGCTGGCATTACAGGTGCCCGCCACCACGCCCGGCTCATTTTTGTATTTTTAGTAGAGATGGGGTTTCACCATGTTGGTCAGGCTAGTCTCTAACTCCTGACCTCAGATAATCCACCTGCGTTGGCCTCCCAAAGTGCTGGGATTACAGGTGTGAAGCCACCGTGCCCAGCCCCTAACCCTTATTTTTCTAGATGAGAAGATTAAGATCCAGAGAAAGCTCTTAACCAGCTCAAGCTCACCAACAATTACTGATGTGGTGAGTCAAAATGTGTTTGTTTGTTTGTTTCCTCCGTAAGTGCTTAACCTGGATTTGCGAGTCCCCGGATATATTCACCACACTTAAATTTTCAGTGTAGTAATGAAATTTTTGAGTGCTTGCTATGGGCCAGGTACTGTTTCTTTTGTTATTGCTTTTATCGTTTTTTAAAATGTTGTTTTCCAGAAATGGCTATTGAATATTTATTTAGTTGTTGCTGTTTTAAAATGCATACAATTGCCAGACACGATTTTAAGTACTTAACTTTTAAAAAATCATTTAAGTATCTAGATAATAATTTGATGTTAAGGCCGGGCATGGTGGCTCACTCCTGTAATCTCAGCACTTTGGGAGGCTGAGGTGGGCAGATCACAAGGGCAGGAGATCGAGACCATCCTGGTCAACACGGTGAAATCTCATCTCTACTAAAAATACAAAAAACTAGCCAAGTGTGGTGGCAGGCGCCTGTAGTCCCAGCTACTCAGGAGGCTGAGGCAGGAGAATAGCATGAACCAGGGAGGCAGAGCTTGCATTGAGCCAAGATAGCACCACTGCACTCCAGCCTGGGTGACAGAGCAAGACTGTCTCAAGAAAATAAATAAATAAATAAAAATAAAAATAAAAATAATTCTATGTTATGCACTATTCTCATTTCATACTATTCATACTATTTTCCTGCCATGAAGGAACTGTTCCTATATTCATCTACATTCTCAAGGATATGTGAAACCCTTGATATGATTTTTGAAGGCACTACATATCACCTTTTCAAATGCTAACCCGGAAATTTTCTGTCTCAAGGAGCTAAAAACTGTTCTCCCCACATTACCCACATTTTCAAATTGAACAACACATTTCTAAATATTCCATGGGTCAAAGAGGAAGATCTCAATGAAAATTAAAGATTCATAAAATTGCAATGTTGTGAGAGAAATTTATAGCAGTAAATGTTTACATTGGAAAAAATGAAAAGTCTCAAATCAACAATTGAAGTCACTATCTCAAGAAAATGAAAAAAAAAGAGCAAAGTAAACACAAAACCAGCAAAGTAATAAAGATCCAAGAAGAAACCAATGAAACTGAAAACAGAAAAACAGCGAAGAGAAAGCATAAAACAAAACAACTACTTCTTTCAAAAATTATTTTAATGATCAACCTCTATCAAGACTGACCGAAATAAAATGAGCAAGGACACAAAACGTGAATGTCAGAAATAAAATGGGCTATTACGACAGATTCTGCAGCCATTAAAAGGGCAAGAATAGAATACTATGAACAACTTGACTCTCATAAATTTAGCAACATAGAAGAAATGGACTGATTCTTCAAAAACTGCAAACCACCCAAACTCAATAAAGATGAAATAGATAACCCAATTAGCCCTATAAACATTAAATAAATTAAATTTTTAATTACAGATCTCTTTTTAAAAAGTTGGTCTCACTAGAAAATTCTACTAAACTTTTAAAGAATAATTAACAATTTTACACAGTGTTTTTCAGAAAACAAAAGAGGAGGAAGCACTTCTAAACCCTTTTTGATCCCCTAAACCGCACAAATATGGTACAAAATAAGAAAAACTACACTCTCTAGCTCTCATGAACTTAGTTGCAAAAATCCTCAACAAAATATTAGCAAATCAATTCACCAACATAAAAAATTAACTAGACAACACAACCAAGTTAGATTTATTTCAGATATGCAAGATTAATTCAATATTCAAAAATTAATCAACGTAATCCACTGCTATGATTTGGATATGGTTTATTTGTCCCTACCATAACTCAAGTTGAAATTTGATCCCAAATGCAGAGGTGTTGGAAGGTGGGTCCTAGTGAGAGGGGTTTGGGTCCTGGGGACAGATCCCTCATGAATGGCTTGGTGCTGTTCTCATGGTAGTGAGTGAGTTCTCTGAGACTGAATTCATTCTCAAGGAAATAGATTAGCTACTGTGAGAGTGGGTTATTATACAGCCAAGATGCCCTCAGGCTTTGTCCCTTCACACATGTCCACTTCCTCTTTGACCTTCACCATGTTTTAACCCAGCACAAAAATCCTTACCACAAGTTAAGCAGATCCCAGTTCCAGGCCCTTTAAACTTCCTGGACCAAAACATCTTTAAAAAATTATGACTAGGAGAGAAATCTGACATAGTTGACTCCATCTTGCTTCTAACCTCACAAGCTGTCTTTGCTCATTCCTGGGCATAGGCCAAGCTAACTATGGGAGGAATTTACCTCATAGTTTAAGACAAAGATGATCACAGTCTTTTCCCAAAACTAACCCCCTCTTTTCTTGAGGACCAAAAACACATCTTTGTAAGACTAACAACTTGGCCACAAAGTTAGAATTATGGTACGACCCTAAAGTCTGTTAGGAGGTAGGTATAGTTAAACTCTAACGAGTCATTGTTTTATAATTTAGCTTTTCATATCTGCTTACTGCTCAGGAGTCATGTGGCCAGAGGACACAAGATTTGTAACTTCTCCAGTTGATCCTATAGATTACATCACGATTGTAACAGCTAAGATTGGTGTTTAAGATATTTTTCAGACCCTGCATTCTGACAGACCAACTGATGCCACCTGGACCAATAACCCACACCAAGAAACTGACTCAACTTGTTTTGTCACTTCCACCCAGGAAATGACTCAATGTAAGAAGACAGCTCCTACCCCCTATTATTTCATCTCTGACCCAACCAATCAGTGTTCCCCATTCCTTAGGACCCCTGCCTGACAAATCTTCCTTGAAAGCCCTAGCCTCTGAATTCTCAGGGAGGTGGATTTGAGAAATCTCTCCCATCCATCCATTCAGCTGCCTTGTGATAATTAAACTTTTTCCCTGCTGCAACACTGCTATCTCAGTGTATTGGCTTTACACTGTGAAGCAGGCAAGAAGAATCCTTAAAAAAACTCACAGAGCCATGAGCTAAATAAACTTATTGTCTTTATAAATAACCTAGTCTCAGATATTCTCATATAGCAACACAAAACAACTAAGACATACACCACATTAACAAGCTAAAAAAGAAAAATCACATGATCCTATGAATTGACATAGATAAGGCATTTGACAAAATTCAGCTCTCATTGATTAAAAAAATTCAGAAAAAGAGGAACAGAAGAAAAATCCGTCTACCTTATAAAAAGTATCTACAAAAACCTGTGGCTAACACCATCCTTATGGTGGAAGATGGAATGCTCTTCTTCTGAAACAGGGAACAAGGGCAAGGGCTTCTCCCTCATCACTCTCACTCAATATAGTATTGGAATTTCCAGCCACTGCAACAAGGCAAGAAAAGGCATACAAATTTAAGAGGAAGAAATAAAACTCCCTTTTTGCACATGATAATTGTCTACACAGAAAATCCCAAGGAATCCACAATAAACAAAAGTGGAATTAATAAGTAAGATCTGCAAGGACACAATATAGAAAATCAATCCCATTCCTGCATAATAACAATAAATGTGTCAACCAAAATATAAGGTGGAATATAATTTATAATTGTTCCAAAGGAAACAAAATACTGAGGTATAAACTTAACAAGCTCCCTCTATTTCATGTTTTTGCCATGTGACATGCCTGCTCCTGCTTCACCTTCCGTCATGAGCAAAAGGGCCCTGAGGCCTCCCCAGAAGAGAAATAGATGATGGTGCCATACTTGCACAGCCTACAGAACTGTCAGGCAATTTAACTTCTTTTCGTTATAAATAAAATAAAAATAAAACACTAAGCAAAACATGTACAAGATCTGAAAACTACAAAATGTTGATGAAAGAATTCAAAGAAAGTCTAAATAAATGAGGAGACATGCCATGTTCATGGATTGAAAGTCTAAACACAGCAAAGATGACAATTTTCCCCAAATTGATTTTTTAACTACATAATGGGCAAAATATTTGAGTAGGCACCACACAAAGATAAACGTGTAGAAAATGCTTAATATCATTAGTCATCAGAGAAATGCAAATTAAAACTACAATGAGAAGCCACTACACACCTAAAAAAGGTGGCTAAAGTAAAAAAAAAAAAAATGATGATGTCAATTGCCGACAAGGAGCTGGAGTAACTGGAATTCTCATAAATTGCTGGTCAAAATATAAAATGACATGATCACTTTGGGAATCGTTTAGCATTAGTTCTAAATTTAAAAATATATGTATTACATTACTCAGTAGCCCCACTCCTAGGTATCTCCATATATCTATACATAAACCTTTATGTGAGTGTTTACAGCCATGTTACTTATAATTTCATAAAACTGTAATTAATCCAGATGTTCATCAATTGGTGAATAGATAATCAAATGATAATGCATCCATGCAATTGAATGCTACTCAGCAATGAGAAAAAAAAATAAAGAAGCAGATGAATCTCAAGTACATTGTAGTGGGCATTCCATGTGAAAAAAATCAAGGCACAAGAGCAAGGCACTGTATGATTTCTTTTATGTAAAATTATAGAGAAGGCCAAATTATAACCAACAGAAAACGAAACAGAGGTTTCCAAGGCTTAGGGCTAGGGAATGGGGTTGAATTTGAAGAGGTGCAAGTGGGTGATGGAAATGTTCTATATCATGACTGAATAGATAAATGTATGCGTGACTGTGCACGTCTACCAAAACTCATTGAATTATGCTCTTACATTTGGTAAATTACATGCATGTAAATTATAACTCATTAAAGCTGATATACAATTTAAAATTTGCATAAAATGAAGACAAAGAAATTAAAAAAAAATCTGTACACTCTTGCACAAGTTGGCCGAGAGAGAATGGTGCACAGAATAGGCAAATTGGATAATGGAGGAGAAGGAGATAATTGAAGAGCCTGAGTCACACTGGCCATAGTGGTCCAAAACAAGGTAACAGGTGTGACCCAGCCCAGGCACTTCACAAATATTTGTTGAGTGGGTGTATGAACAGAATGGCAGAAGTCTCAGAAAGAAAAAAAAAATAGCCTCTGCCAGCTGTCAGCTGGGAGCTGGCCTGGTGCTCTTGGCCATGGTGGTCTTCTATCAAACATAGACATTTTCAACCAACACCAACATCAGAGGTTGCTCTGTGACCGTGATGGAGCGAGACAAAAACAAGACTCTCTCTAATCATTTCTGAGTACAGACCAAAAGAAAAGCACAGCGCAAACCACATCAAAACCAAACATTCTCTCCTCTCTGCAAATGTGGGTGAGTGAGGTTCCTTTTTTGATATTTAGCCCCACTTCATTTCTCAGGCTTCCAGCATGCAGATGAAGACACCCTGGCATAGAACCGCCCCCGATTCCTGACAGCACTCAAGCCAGAGCACACCTTTGATGTGCTCCCAAATAACCAGCTCCAATATCAACCTAACACAAGTTCAAGCCCTGTAGGATGTCCCCACAACACCATCTGCCTCAGTTTCCCAGCATTTCCGATGGTGTGCAGGCTACAGGTGGTCTCCTGGTGGTCTTGGGCTAGTCATTGTTGGAATCATCAAACCCTATCCATGCCTCCTCAGAGCTCTCGTTGCTTGCATTTGTCCTCAGACTATAACATTCATGTGAAAAGCGCCAGGGTGCTGGCAGTACCCACTTACCCACCTACGTAGATACCAGCATATGAGGGCTGCAGCATGTTGGACCCAGCAGTGAGCCCAGGTTAATTGGTTCACGTCATTATGTTACAGCTTGGGTGTCACCAGCACCAGCATTCTTGGGGGAATCCACAGCTAGAGACAAACAATGGTGGCCTCTCTGCCTCCCAAAGCTTGGGGAACAGAGGGGACAGAGCAGTAAATCAAGGAACAGGAGTGCCCCTTGTTGGCCTGATATATACAAGGTTTCTATGAGCTTCTGGGCCAGTGTATTCTAGTGGAAAGCTGCCAGATTACCTGTTCAAAATACCAAGGGTCTATCCCAGCACCAACCTCATGTCTTATATATTTTACACTCCTGGGGAGTCACCTGACACCAACATTTGGGAAGGGGGATAGGAGGGGTTGGTCATGCCATTCCTGGACAGAACAGACAGCCGTGAGAATGAGGAAACATCCCCGCTGCTGGCCGGTCCTTCCAGAGTCAAACCTTTCAAAAGAACACTCAGACATGTTAGAAATTTACCCTCCCTCACTGTGGCTATATGCAAATATTTAGCTATAATGTTTCTTTTAATTCCATAAAAAGAAAGGGAAATGATATAAAATGGTACCAACCTCAGTATTCAATGTTGAGAGACTGATTAAATTGATACATTCAGATAATTAAATACTATGCAAATATTTAAAATGACAGAATAATATTTGATAGAGCAAGATGTATGTCCATGATCTACTTTTCAGTGAAAAAATATCAGATCATAAAATAATGCATACAATATAATCCTGTTTCATAAAAATAGTCATATAATATGTGCACATAAAATAAATGGCTGGAATCAGGTCCACGTGGAGAGTGGTTGGAAATGGTAATTTGCATTTTTTTTGTTTATTCTGTGTCTTCAGAAACACATCTACAATGAACTTACATCTTTCATATCAAAAATAATGAAGGCTTAGGGTTTTGCCTTTGTTATTGGCCTGTCGTTCAGAGAGTCTACATCACAGGTGAGTTTGAGCAGTATCAGAAATCTGATATCCAGATGGGAAGAGGCTGCGTTTCCGACACTCGGGGCTCCCCACAGCTGCTGTTTCAAACCCAAATCACTCTTACAGTTCAACCAAAATCCTCCCACTGTCTGAGATTAAAGACTCCGCCCTTCAAGGCTGAGAGCTGGAGGAAAGATTGCTAAGAACACTATATGCCAACATGTTTTCAGATCCTTGCATTTCTATGTCACCTAAACAAAGCAATGCTTACTAAAAATTCTCAGAATCCCAGAAGCACAAAATTGCTAAGGCTGAGCAAGAGTGATGGGACATGGTCACGGTTTACTGGTAGAGCCGGCACTGCTTTCTCCTGTCCCAAGCCCTTCTCCTTGGACCATGCTGCTTTCCTCGTGGTGAGTGCTTCCCTGTGGTTTAACCAAGGAAGAAGACGTTCCTACGAGAACAACAAATAGATTGAATACAGGAGCTGTTGGGCCAGGGGGTATGTGGGGGCCATTTTCCCCAAAACTTCAAGAATAAATCTCCAGTGTCTTTCAGATGCAGGGATGGTGCTCAGGATAGGCCAAGCCTGTGTGAAAACCCCACAGACAGCCATTCTCAGGGCAGTTGGGCTGCCCTGCACTGCCAAGGTGGTCTTCCCAGGGCCTTATGTCCACAGCCGTATGGGCTCCAGGGCTCGCCTAGTTTCATCTGGTTGATTTCATTTCCTCTTTCTTTCTTTCCAGTGATGAGGTTGGTGAGGACAGTCTTTTACCCAACCCCTGCATACCAGTGACTCTTATGTGAGAGACGCCGGCCTAGGCTACTATCTCCTGGGAACAGGTACTAATGAAATGTAATTTCACTGAGGCCACAACACATCTGAGAAGGACAAGGTGATGTGGGGCCAGCCATCTTCATCCTAAGGCTCCCATGCAACATCCTGTGTCCCTGGAGGCCCAATTTGACAAACCCCTGCCCAAGGTGAGCATCCATCGAGCATGGGGAGGCAGGCTTAGCCCATCCGCATCGCCCTCTAGCCTGGGTCCCCAAGAGCTAGGTTGCCTGAGTCACTCGAGGAGCTCAGAGCACATAATCAGACTCTCCAGAGTCCAGGCCCTGCAAACTATAGTTTGGGGACATTCACCAGGTGGTTCTGATGCACAGTGAAAATCCACTCCAATTGTGCAAATACTGTATGCATGGGGAGCCTTGAATCCAAATCAGCTTAGGCAAAGTTTACTTGACATGGCCTGAGTACTTTTAAAAGAAAAACTCTGGACAAATTAAATTTAACAGGTTTAACTGAGCAAAGAATGATTCAAGAATCAGGCAAGCCTCAGAACTCTATTAGGTGCAGAGCAACTCCAGGGCCGCCTTGTGATTGCACAACATTTATAGAAAAAAAAATAAAAAAGGAAAGTGAGCTACAGAAAACAGAAGTGAGGTACAGAGACTGCTCCATTGGTTAAAAGTTGGCATTGCCTTCATTGAACCTTGTTTGAACAGTTGGCCTGCATTCAAGGATTTGGGAATTTCACCTGTAGGGGCTTTGCCATGGAGAGAGAGCCGTGTGGAGCTTATAGGGATACACAGGAAGATCCTGGCTAGACAGGGAGTTGCTCCCTGGAGGTGCCTGCTAACCCCATGCCACCCCATGATCCTGCAGCACGGGGCTCCTCTTTGTTCAGCAAGTTCATCTCTAAACACAATAGAGCTGTCAGAAAATACTCATTTCTTTAGAGGGTGACTTACTGACATCGTAGTTGTTGCATTTTCTTCCCCAGTTGCAAATGAATGTTTCTTAAAAACAGAAGCCATGGATGGTGATCCTGACTCTTAATAGCAGGGCTGTTGGTGACAAGCCATGTGCATCCTATAAAAACACCCACCTAGTCCTCCAACAGGAAGATTTGCCTTGTGCAAGAATCTGCACAGAACACTTGAAGGTTAGAACAGCAAGTACTTCAGACACGAATAATGCCCATTAGAATACTCTTTTTATTTTCAAAAGTATTTCTTTACCCATAGAAACCCTACATTCCCTCCTCCACTTTCAGCATGGCTCATCAGTTCATAGCAAAGTTCAAGGCAGAAACGAAATTTTCAATATTTTGCCAATGGCTGCTCTATGATAGAATTGGTCATACAGGAAACAGGGGCATTTTAAAACACAAATATGTTGGCTGGGCCTAGAGCAGGGATCTCAATTGTTCCTGCCTATGAGAACCATCAGGAAGCCCCCTCCACAGAGGCTCAGATTTCATTTTTCTGATATGAGCCAGGGCATCTTATTTTTTCAAAAAATAAAAATACTTACAAGTTTTCTAGTATGCATTCAGGCTTAAGGACCACTGGCCCAGCATAGGAGACATAACAGGAAGCATTAATTAAGCAAAGCTGGGCTGAGCACTTATGTATCGGGCACAATGCTTGAAGGCAGGTGGGTTTTCCTATGGTGGAATCCTGAAGCTCTTATGCTCTGTGGCCGGTACTAATATCAGAGCAAAGGGGAAGCCATCTTGAACACCATCTCTGTACACACTGTTTCAGCAAAGAGAAGAACTACCAACATCTTATGTTATTCAAACAAGACTCAACCCAGCCTACCAGGGTAGAGAGAAAATCTGCAAGTGACAAGGGAAGATTGGCAAAAGAGAGAGATGTAAGCACAAAGATTGTACGTTTTAAAAATCTCCAGTAATTCCAGGATATGGACAAATGTACAAGCTGATAACCAAAGAACATGTAAGGATTTTAATACCACATTTCCAGTTACAGCTAGTGAAGCATAATTGGGTACTAAATTACAATGTTAATATTCATTTGAACAAGTAAGTGCTGTACTTGGAGTAGTAGCATCAGGACCCCGGGAGGGCAGCAGAGGGGCTGCTTAAGTGGACAGAGAGCTTCTCTGGATGAGTTTTGTCGTAGGTTTGGTTAAGGTTGGTTCTCAGCAGAGTCTTGAGAAGTTACAACATGGGTTGTGGTTGATGGGATTTCTCCCATTGCAGTGATGCTCAGAGGATTCGGAATTAAGCAAGTTAACATACAAGTAATTACAAACTGCAGTTGGTAACACATGCTAGGAAGAAACAGAGAAAAGAACCCCAGGAGAAGGCCATAGTGAGAAAGCATTCAAGACGGCAGATGTGCAATGGGGGAGGAAGTCCTGAACCCTGCTGCACAATTTTTCTAGCACAAATAGAAGGAAAGGGTCTTGCTTGAGGTCGCCTATTATTGCGGACTTATCTATTTATACCTCCATTTCCTCCAAACAGAGTCTGAGGTGGGGCTCACCTGTCATCTGCAAGAAAATTAAAGTCATTTCTTAAAAGGGGAAAAAGCAAATTGAAGTAATGAGGAGGAGGGAGAGAGAAGGAGGTTAAAAGAGAGAGAGAGAAAGGGAGAGAGACAAACACCCACATTCTCACACACACACACACACAGCCATATATATTTGAGTTCCTTTCTAAAATCCAGATCTTACATAGAGCACAATTTTCCTTTTGCCCATGTCTCAAGGAACTTGTTGTCTTCCTGTGCAATTTCTTTGAGCTTCATACAAAAGGTAAGATTCCATATTAAGTAATACTAATTAGCTAGGACAATCTTGAGTATGTAACAAAAGCAAATCTATCACTAGCTGTGGGGGAAAAAAAACAGTCCTCATCTCCCCCAAACCCCAAAACACATAAGCTCAGCATTTTAACTGGCTGGGGTGAGAGCCATTATTTTCATTAATGGAGCTCATTTTTATTTTATTGGGCTTTTTTACTATCAGATTAAAAGCATGTTTTTATTGTAGTTTTTTCTAATGCAATCTGAGATGATGTGCTCAGGATGAATGGAATAGTTATTGTTTTAATTATTTTTTCCTTCCGTGTTTTTATTTTGTTTGTTCCTTTTATTTACTACTCTTAAGTTTGCCTTAATAACATGTACTCAGGGTGCTTGGAGGCCTCCAGTCAGCATCCCCATGGTGGTTTGCATTTGCTAATGACCGAGGAACAGGGAAATCACTAGTATGCGGATGCTTTTGGAACTGAGTCATGGCCCAGCCTTCCTGTTGAGGATGCCCAGGGTAGGGCCAAGGGCATGGACCCCCAGGGTTGGAGGGAGCAACACAGCAGCTCCCAGAAGCACCTGATGTCTTTCCAGGACACTTCTGTCCCTGCGTCTGCTCCAGGCTGTCCTGGCTCACTAGGTCAAGGAAAGGCTGGAAGGGATCTCAAGGGAGGGAAGTCAGCAAAAGGACATGTTCCTCACCTACAGCCACATCTCTCCCTGATGCCCAGTTCTGTACGGGATACTGTCAGAACACACAGGTTTTCACACACAGAGGCCCATAGCTGGACACAGGCACGTGTTCTCTGCCCTGAAAAAAAAAAAAAAAAGGAAGACCCAAATGCTTCCCAGCAAGTTCAGATGTCTTGGGGATCCTGTGGTCCTAGGAGAAACAGAAACAAGGGCAGGGCAGAGTTTCTTATTTAGAACAGAAATCAAGTACTGCTTTGGGAGTTAGCTGTCCAGGGGCCAAGCTGAAACAATACCGGACACTGCAAGTTACTCAGAAGCCCAACCCTCGCCCTGCCATTTGCAACAACATAGATGAACGTTATGTTAAATGAAGTAAGCCAGACATAGAAAGAAAGCACTGGCTGGGAGTGGTGGCTCATGCCTGTAATCCCAGCACTTTGGGAGGTGGAGGCAGGTAGATCACTTGGGGCCAGGAGTTCAAGACCAGCCTGGCCAACGTGGTGAAACCCTGTCTCTACAAAAAATACAAAAATTAGCCCAGCCTGGTGGCATGAACCTGTAATCCCAGCTACTCGGGAGGCTGAGGCAAGAGAATTGCTTGAACCCAGGAGACAGAGGCTGCAGTGAGCCAAGATTGCGCTACTGCACTCCAGCCAGGGCAATAGAGCGAGACTCCATCTCAAAAAAAAAGAAATAAAGAAAGCACTATGTGATGTCACTTACACACGGAGCCTAAAAAGGTCAAATACACAGAGGCAGAGAGTGGAATGCTGGTTACCAGGGGCAGGGAGCTGGGAGAACGCTGGTCTTAGGGTACAAAGTTGCAGCAATGTAGGAGGTGTAAGTCCAGAAATGTAACGTACAGCAGGGAGATTACAGTTACTAGTAGCGTATTGTTTGCTGGAAATTTGCTGAGAGATTTCAGGTGCTCTCACTACACGCCCACACACACACAAAGGGAACTAGGAGAAGAGACATGGATATGTTAATTTGCTTGGCGGGATTAATCATTTCACTAGGTCTATCAGAACATCATGTTGTATGCCTTACATATATACAATGAAAATATTGGGCATATAAATGCCCATAATTACCTGATCAAGGATTCATTTGGGGTCACTTGTGTGCCAGTACTCACATTCTCTGGGCCTGTTCTCCAGTGTGACTGAAGAAAGAATCCGTCTTCCTCACAAGAAGCCTTGGCCTGTGCTTGGGTTTACCACAGTCCCTTCCTCTCTCTAAAGTGTCATCACTGACTCTAGTTGCCTGCCTGTACCCCATTTGCAGAAGGGGTCCCCAAAGTATGCTCTAGTTTCCAAGCCTGTTTGAATTAAAATCTGGCAAAGAACTAAAGATCACGTTACTCCCCTGCTCAAAGGGCTTCCCATCACATTCAATATAAAATCTGAACTCTGTGTGGCCCCAAGAAGCCCGCTGTGACCCGACCCTCTCGTCATTATCCTCATCTGCTCCCATCTCTGCCCAGAGGCTTCACAGAGAGGCCGCCTGTCATCACCTGCCATGCCCCCCATGGCTCCTGTGCCCTCGCCTGTCTTCCTTTCCGTCATGGCTCTGTCATCCCTGACTGGCATTAGCTATGCTTTTATTGACTATCTCTCCACCTGAGAATGAGCGCATGAGGGAAAAAATTTCGTCTGCCCCTTCATCACCACCGTGTCTCCAGCACAACAGCCCTAGGTACTTGGTAGGTAGTCAAGGAATATTTGGAAGATGCCAGGGCTCTCTGTTTTTGTTTTTGTTTTTGTTTTTGCTTTTCTGACAGAGCCTCCCTCTGTCCTCCAGGCTAGAATACAGTGGCGTGATCTCAGCTCACTGCAACCTCCATCTCCCGGGTTCAAGTGATTCTCCTGCCTCAGCCTCCCCAGTAGCTGGGATTACAGGCACCTGCCACCAGGCCCGGCTAATTTTTGTATTTTTAGTAGAGACAGGGTTTCACCATGTTGGCCAGGCCGGTCTCCAACTCCTGACCTCAGGTGATCCACCTGCCTCGGCCTCCCAAAGTGCTGGAATTACAGGAGTGAGCCACCGCGCCAGGCCTAGGGCTCTCTTTTCACTGCTGCATCCCCTGTACTGGGGACAGTCCTGGGCATATAGTAGATGGTCAGTAAATGCTTTTCATCCAGGGACAAGTTGAAAAAGCAATGGGCATGTCAACACCCAGATTTGCATAACCAAAGACTCCTTTGTTTCACTCGTGTCCCAATGGATGAAACAGGAATTTCAGGAGTGAAGGTGAACCTAGGACTCAGGTATCTCTCTCCAGCCCTCCTCAAACCCACAGAATACTGCGGAGGTCACTTTATTTTGTTACGGAACAGAGGTAAGGGATATAATGCTTTAAAATCCCCATAAAGCCTGCTTGTTAATCAATGTCGAATCACTAATGCAATTTATTACATCCTTTGATTCATACATATCCATTTCACAAGACATATTCTATCTATACCAACATTTTACACAAGGATCGAAACAGAGTATTGAGCACAGTTTAACAAAATCTAGGCACTAATTTCTGGAAATAAATTCTACTTATCAAAAGGCATTGTTCCCCTAAGGGAAGCAAACACTATTATCTAAAGAACTGTTTTTTTCATAAAGATAACTTGGAAGAAGCTACCCTGCCTTTGAAGAAAATACCCAGATTCAAGTTACATACACGAAAGACTTGTATTTATCATGATCCAAATTCACAACACTCAAGTGTCAAGGTTGCGTGGTCTCCAGGAATTCTGAGTGGGAGAGATGAATTCACCATCAATAAGGACTAGTATATTGTCCTTGAATATTGCACTTGTGAATTCCATATTGAATAAGATTCTATTTTGCTCCAGAGTTTTGGAGTTATCTGTCATTTTGAAAATTCTTGATCTAAGCTCGGCAGACTTTGGTTAGTTCTATTTGGTTCTATTTGGTTGATTAGCAAATATAACCAACCATCCCTTAAAAGGTGCTGCAGGAGACAACAAAGCTGTGGATCACGGGTTTATAAAAAGAAAATGTTCGGCACTCACAAATAGTTGCACGTCATTTGGCTGGCAGGATGTGGAATGCAAGTCAGACCTTGTAGTTTAACCTCAGGGTTGAGCTGCATGCAGGTTTCTGCATTGGTTCACTAGGAATAATGGATGACTACTGATTATTATTACATATTATCAAATGTATATTATAAAAATTATATCATTAAGTATTATATAAATATAATCACAAAGATGACAATGGCCAACACTTCGTGAGTGCCTTCTCTCTACTGAACAACATGCTAGGCCCCTTACAGGCATATTTCCCTTTTAATGACCACGCCCACAGCAGTGGCACCGTTACTCTTACTTTCAGATGAGGAACGTGGGACAGAGAGAGGCTAGGTTGCTTGCCCAAGGGGATCACTGGTGCAAATGAGGCCCCGGCAGCCAAGGGGAATGAGGTGTGAAGCTACACACAGAGTGAGGGGCCATGGCAAACCCAAGGGCTGAGCTGCGGCTGCCGTGGCCATATCTCCGCATTTCAAGAGAACCGCACATCCTGATTTCAATTTGTAAACATTAAAAACGTGATAGACACAGATGAAACACAGCTCCAGGCCCACAGCCAATCCTCTGGGCACCATTTGGCCAACTCCACACCCTCTTCCTTTGCTCCTGTGCTGTTTTGATGGCTTGTTTTTTCCTCCCCCACGAAGTTGTAGAGTTCTGAGAACAAGGACAGTATCTCACAAAGCTTTCATCTCC
The DNA here is from genome assembly GCF_029281585.2 of Gorilla gorilla gorilla. Taxonomy (NCBI): domain Eukaryota; kingdom Metazoa; phylum Chordata; class Mammalia; order Primates; family Hominidae; genus Gorilla; species Gorilla gorilla. The sequence goes on from NC_073244.2 coordinate 42,545,908, forward strand.
TTCCAGGTAACACCAGTGCTGGCTGGGAGTATGTGATGGTATGCTGGGGACAGATGGTACCCCCAACCCCAGGATCCAAATCCTGCCCAGTTTGCCTTCTTGGACACAGAGGCTCATCTGGAGTCTCAGCGTCCATGTCTTGCTACCTCTTACGTAGCAACTGTGCTCTAAACTGAAGAAGCAAAGCCGTGTGACTCAGTGGGCATGGGGGTGCTTGTGACTGGGGGCCAGAGCTGCAGGGTCTGTTTCAGGGGCGGTGGGGCCCTGTCAGCCACATGCTCAGACACCCAGATCTAAACACCTTGCAGTGATTATCCAGGCAACCCTGAGTCTAGAATCTTCCTTCTCCTTGCACATCTTCTTCACTGTACCAATTTGAAGCAATACTGTAAAGTGGTACCAGCTCAGACACACACACCCAGAACATGGAAACTTGTATATACACACTCAGCACATGAGGACATGTGTGCACATACCCAGAACATGGGAGTGTGTATATACACACCCAGAATACGAGAGCTTGTGTGCACACCCAGAACATGGGAACATTTGTAAACACACCCAGAACATGAGGACTCGTGTGTGTACACCCAGAATGTGAGGGTATGTGTGTGCACACCCAGAATATGGGAATGTGTGTATACACACCCAGAACATGAGGACATGTGTGTGTACACCCAGAATATGAGGGTATGTCTGTATACACTCAGAACAGGGGAATATGTGTATTCATACCCAGAATATGAGAACATGTGCGTGCAAACCGAGAACATGAGAACATATGTGTGCACACCCAGAACATGAGAATATGCGTGTGCAAACCAGAACATGAGAACATGTGTGTGCACACATGAGGGGCTGTCTGTTCACACCATGTGATGGCTAATTTTAGGTGTCAGCTCGAAGGTTAAGGGATACCGGGATAGCTGGTATGGTAAAGCATTATTTTGGGTATGTGTGTGAAGTTGTTTCTACAAGAGTTAGGCGTACGAGTCAGGGAGCTGAGTAAGGAAGATCTGCCTTCTCCCAATCAAGGCAGACACCCTCCAATTGGATGAGGGCCCAGATAGAACAAAAAGGCCGAGGCAAGGTCAGTTTGCTCTCCGTCTCTTCTGTGTCTGGAACACCCATCTTCTCCTGACCTTGGACACCAAAACTCCACATTTTCCAGCCTCTGAACTTTGAGACTTTTACCAGTTCCCCTACCCTCTGTTCAAAGGTTTTCAAGCCATGGGCCTGGGACTGAGCTACACCAGCGGCTGCCCTGGCTCTCCAGATTGCAGATAGCATACTGTGGAACTTCTCAGCTGCCATAATAGTGTGAGCCAAGTCCCAGAGTAAATCCCCTCTCGTCTATTTGGCTAGCTATATCTATTTCTATATACATGTATGCCTATATCTCTATATCCTATCAGTTCTGTTTCTCCAGAGAACATACATGCCAGAACATCAGAACATGTGTGTCTACACCAAGAGCAAAAGAATAAAGTTGTTCGGCGCACTCATCATACTTCAAAGACAGGCGTTGTTGGAGAAAATTCAAGATCGTTGGTTTTGCATTTCTCCAGCCCAGCAATGAGGGGATGAGGGAGGTACTAGTCCACTTGGGATAACTAAGAATGGATTGTCACTCTTCATAATCAGGGCTGGCTGATGGGAGGAGGCTTGCTGTGGGGAAATGAGGGCAGTACGGGGAGCGTGGCTGTCAAGTGCCCTACCAGGCTGTGAGCCTCTCAAATGTAGGGGTTGCACAAGAGTGGGCTTAGCTCAGCCAGCATCTACCTGTGAATGATGAAATTGACTTCGAGGCTAGTGATGGGTCTGCAATACTGTGTTCCCATTATTTCTTTATTCTGGTTGGATCTGTCCATTTTGACTCATCAGAGAAAAGCAGGAGATGAACACAGGGCATATTGGGCATTCTGTGTTTGAGTTGGTATCTCAGACCTTGCTAGGCTGCAAAGCACACACCCAGGGACTCAAGGGGACACCCGTAAAGGAGGGCTTCTCTCCCATATGCTGCCACTCCACTGCCGAGGAAGCTCCAGCACTAACCACCACCTCCTGCACACAGTAAGTCCAGGATTTAATGGCTGGGCTTATCTCATGCGACATTCCCAAGGCTCCATTTCTCATTAAGCAATTTTTAAAGAGTTTTATGACCCTGTGAACAATAATTTTTTTTAGTGAAAGCAGACTGAATCGTAAGTGATGGTAATTACACCAAACTAATTGTAGACAAAATTAGTAAGAGGTCAGATCCGTTTAGTTACAAAAGAAAATATATGCTTGGAATACACCTTAAAAGATCTCTGGGAAATTAATTCATCATGGAAATAAAAGGAATCTTCTTAAATCAACAGCGACTCTCTCGTAAAACATTTGCAAGGAATAAGGTTTCCTCTTTAGTTTTGGTTTTGATTTGATGCCCAGGTGCCAGCCTGCACCAGGATTGCAACAGGACCCAGGACCCAGGCGTTTACTTCAGTGCAGGGAGGACCCTGCAGACATTTCCCATGACTAGGGTTCTAACTGAGTCATCTCCTTTAACTTAGCTCACAAGATCCTTCATGGCCTGGGCCCTTCTACTTTTTATTTTTTCTTTCGAGACAGAGTCTTGCTCTATCACCCAAGCTGGAGTGCAGTGGCATGATCTCAGGTCACTGCAACCTCTGCCTCCCGGATTCAAGTGATTCTCCTGCCTCAGCCTCCTGAGTAGCTGGGATTACAGGCATGTGCCACAATGCTCACCTAATTTTTGCATTTTTAGTAGAGACAGGGTTTCACCATGTTGGCCAAGCTGGTCTTGAACTTCTGACCTCATGATCCGCCTGCCTCGGCCTCCCAAAGTACTGGGATTACAGTTGTGAGCCACCGCATCTGGCTGCACTTCTACTCCTTGTAGGTTTATTTCCCACCATACTCTCACTACCTGAGACTACCTCAGTGCCTTTGAGTTAAACAGGATATTCCTCCTGGAACTTTTTTCCTGCTATTTCTCTACCCATCTAAATAATTGCCTCTAGATCTTCAGGTGTCACAGCCCAGTGTTGTGAAGGACAGGGGGATTTCTTGCCTCCCATATGGACTGGGTGTCCCTGCTCTGTCCCTTACAGAACACAGAGATTTCATGCTCACAAGTGCTTTTGCCACTGTGTAAGGCATGAGGATGGATGAGAGTTCAGGGACACATACCTGCTAGGGGTGGGGGACTCAGGACCTGGTGACTGTGGGGCAGACACACACCCGGCAGGCTGGGCAGTCAATACATGCTTATTATAACACTGATTATAAATGCTGATTCAATGAATGAATGGGTCCATTACCTCTAAGTCACTCTTCAGCAGCCACATCTGGCTGTTCCCCTCTCTGCTCAAAGATAAACAGTGCCTACAGGAAGGCACCCTTAGCATATCCTCACCTCTAGTAAATTCCACTGCCGGTGTTTAAAGCGTGGTTTGGACCGCCATTCTGAGCCAAAACGTCAGGGAAATATTCAAATTTAGATATGAACAGGCAAGAGGAGGAGGGGAAGAAAAGGAGGTGGTGAAGAGGTCAGAGGAAGAGGGATGGACGCATGAAAAAAACCAATCCTTACACCCCAGTCTACCTGAGTTGCCCAGCCACTGAAAGGCAGGGATGCCTGAAGACCCTGGCACCAAGGGAAAAAACCTCCAGCAAGTCCTCGTGGGCTCTGGGTAAAGAAAAGAGGCTCCCAGGAGGAAAGCCCAGTCAGAATTCAAGTTTTGGAAGAGACAAGATGGACTCAAAGATTCAGATCCACTCTGAAATCTTTTAGCAGTAGCTTCAGCCAAGTAGCTCTAAGAAAGGCCCTCAGAGATACAAAATCTAAGAAAAATAGTCCTGGCATCTAATTACAACAGTGCAGTTTGCTGCTTTTATCTGTAATTGGACTGTATAGTCTTTCATTCTAATTTACTTTACATCTAAACTGTGATAATCAAGACAAGCAGAACAGAATGGTCTCTAACTGGCTATCCTACTGACACCCGTTAATGCCTAATTATAACAACTAAATTAAAGATGCGACTGTAAAGAGGTGGAATATCAGTTTGAAGCATTTAATTCTGTGAAAAGAAGTCTAGATTTTAAATCCTAAGTAAGAAAATCAATACTATGCCTCATTATATTGGTATTGCTAAACAGATTAATGAAATTAAGTATTCTGTTGTGTTGCTTTTCTTTTTTCCAATGTTCTCCTGATGCAATGATGGTTTGTAATGAAGGACTACTGCAGGGGAGGAAGTTTAAATTGAGAGCCAATTTATACACCGAAATTGGGAGATAGCTAATCTCGTTTATAGAGCAGCGGCTTTCTTTTGATATGGTTGGATTTTTAGATAGGCATCATGGGTCTCGACTTCTGCAGTCTCGTAGAACAAAAATAAATTCAACTCAAGCTAGGCAGTGGTGCTGTCTTTCCTCTTCCTATGAACAGATGTGTCAACGGGGACTGCTGTGACAGTGTCAGCATCTATGAGCACCGGTTTGGGACAAGCATCCCTGAAGCTCTGTGTGCCAGTGGCCTTGTTGTCTATGCCAGGCTAAATGTAGCCACCTTTGAAGGTTTAAGAGACACAGGGAAGCTGGCCAGGTGAATGGAGAATATATGAGGTCCCCAAAGCCATTCGATTGGTTGGAAGGTGGAGGAGAAGCCATGAGAAGCAGCCACATTTCAAGTTGGACACCAAAGCCTGGAAGGAGAAGGACCAAGGTGTGCAGAGAGAAGACGTCCTGTTCCTGGGACCAGGGAGGGCAGCATGCGCAGGGTGATAGCAGCACACTCCCAACTCATCCAGCAACACTCTAAGTTACCTGTTTATTTATTCATTCTTACTATTGCCCATCCTGACTTTTTTTTCTTTTTTTTCTTTTTTCTCTTGAGACAGGGTCTCACTCTGTCACCCAGGCTGGACTCATCATGGCTCACTGCAGCCTCCAACTCCTGGGCTCAAGCCGCCCTCCTCCATCAGCCTCCAGAGTAGCTCGGACTACAGGTGTATGTGATCACTCCTGGCTAATTTATTTTATTTTATTTTTTGTAGAGACAGTGTCTCACTATGCTGCCCCAGCTGGTCTCGAACTTCTGGGCTCAAGCAATTCTCTCTCCTCAGCCTCCAAAAGTGCTGGGACTACAGGCACACACCATCATGCCTGGCTATTGTGTGTGAGTGTATGTACAGATGGGGTCTCACTATGTTGCCTAGGCTAGACTCAAACCTCTGGGCTCAAGCAATCCTCCCGCCTCAACCTCCCAAAGTGCTGGGATTACAAGGGTGAGCCGCCATGCCCGGTCTCATCCTGACTTTGAAGCCTTGGAACTCAACATCAATTATAAGAATCAAAAACCTAAAAAGTGGCAAAGGCTGTGTCAATCACCCTGTGGGACTTCCCCAAATCCCATGCTGCAGAGATTCACCAGTGCAGGTTTTTGAGGAATCCAAAGACCTTGCAGAATAGACTGACCACCTGGAGGAATCTCTAGAAATCACCTAGAAGTGACCTTACTGACCACTGAGTTACTATGAGTGAATGACTTGGGGACTATAGTGTGCCAGGCCTTTTCTGGAGCTGGGGACACAAAAATGAGCCACACTGAGTCCTGGCCCCTTGGAGCTTGCCATTTACAAACCACTGGGTCATGCAGGGGTGAGAGATCCAGCAGGAGAAGGGGAGCACAAAGCCGGGGCCCCGGACAAAGGAGAAAACTTCAGCTTTGGTGAATGTATCCAGAACTTCCCAATTATAAAGTCAAGAACACAGCTGGGTGCAGTGGCTTATGCCTGTAATTCCAACATTTTGGGTGGCTGAAGTGGGAGGATCTCTTGAGGCCAGGAATTCAAGACTGGTCTGCGCAACATGGTGAGACCCTGTCTCCACAAATTTTTTTTTTTTTTTTTTTTTTTTTTTTTTTTTTTTTTTTTGAGACAGAGTCTCGCTCTGTCGCCCAGGCTGGAGTGCAGTGGAGTGATCTCAGCTCACTGCAAGCTCTGCCTCCCAGGTTCACGCCATTCTTCTGCCTCAGCCTCCCAGCAGCTGGGACTACAGGCGCCCGCCACCACGCCCAGCTAATTTTTCGTATTTTTAGAAGAGACAAGGTTTCACAGTGTTAGCCAGGATGGTCTCGATCTCTTGACCCCGTGATCTGCCTGCTTTGGCCTCCCAAAGTGCTGGGATTACAGGCATAAGCCACCACGCCCGGCCTCCACAAAAATTTTAAAAATTAGTTGAGCATGGTGGTCCTAGCTTCTCGAGAGGCTGAGGCAGGAGGATCGCAGGAGCCCAGGAAGTCGAGACTGCAGTGAGCTGTGAGCATGCCATTGCACTGCAGCCCAGACCACAACAGAGCAAGACCCTATTAAAAAAAAAAAAAAAAAAAAGACATTTTAGTTTTACATTCTAAATTAGATCTAAATGGGCATTTTTGGCAATGAGAATTTTTGGCTGTTGAATGTTGCATGTACCACCCTCTCTTTGGATTCCTGTTGTCTTTCCCAATTTCTTAAGCACATGAAGATGTGGACGCATGGGCAGGGGGTGCCCTGGGGACCGTGCATATGGGCTGAGTGATCATTGCAGGCCAGAGAGAGGTTACCAGCCCCCTTGGAAAGGAATGGTGCAGCTCCTGACCCTGCAGGGCCAGACAGGATTCTAATTGCTCCTTTGCTTCTGGGACTCGGAAGACAAACCCTGCCATCTCCCACCAGGCCCGCCTCCCAGCTGCACAAACAAAGCCAAATAAAAACTGCCAGCGGCCGCTGGTCCCCTTGCGACAGATGTGGTGCCTCTGTGCCATCTTGTCTGTTCTTAAGGGTTTGTTTTTATTGCAAACAGACAGATGTGGCTTGTCCCTTCCATCTTGTTTACGATGCTGCAGGAACACCTGTGGAAGAACAGGTCCCTGCAGAAATCCTTGACTTCCGTTCAGATGGCTTGAGACTAAGCCAGCCGGCTGGGCAACCCCATCTGCTAAGGATTCCAGGTTCCTCTGCCCAGGGAAACCTGAAGAATCACCCACAGGATAATCCCAGACACAGGAGTGTCACCACACCTGTGTGCACCTTATGTTAACAATGTGTACACCTTCATTCAAACATGTGCAGAGGACCTACGCTGTGTGCGCTGCCTGGCCCTGCAGTCTGCACTGACCGACTTGTGGTTCAGCCCAGCTTCTCACTGCAAAGGCTGCTTTCTTTGCCTGACCGGTGTCCACTTAGCTATAGAATTCACTGCATTGAGAACCCACAGCCCTGACCCACGAGTGAGGGCCATGAGGCTTATGAGGATTGCCTTATTGATTCTCCCGGTTTCAGACAAAGTGGCTCATGACCTGGTGTGGAACAGACCTGTGTCGCTAGGGTGAATTCTATGCCTAGGTGCAGAGGGAAGGGGAAATGCTTGCCCAGAGCCCAGGCTTGGGGGATATCCTCTGCTCTCAGCCAAGCTCTGTACACCTTCTTAGAATTCTGCGGCTCCAGCCACACCACTATAGATCGCTTGCCTGGCACTTACTTTATTTCATTAGCACAGATGATGGGAGAGCAGTGACACAACTTGTAACTTTGTGCAACAACTGCCTCTTTGTCTTAACCTTATGTTTTCATGCCACAGCTTTTGCTGTGTAACAAACCACCCCCAAAACTCAGCAGCTTAAAAACAGCCACTATTTAGTTAGCTCACGACTCTGTGGGTGGGCTGAGTGGTTCAGGCAGCCTCAGCTAATCATTGCTAGGCTCACTCAGGCATCCAAGATCAGCCGGTGAGTGGGCTGGTGGCTAGAAGAACTCAGATGCCCTCAGTCATACAACTGGCAGCTGGCAGGCCGTTGGCCAGGGTGACAAGGGTAATGGGGCCACATACCTCTCACCAAGCAACAGCTTAACCCTGGCTTCTCCACATGGTGACCACAACAAGAGAGTGAAATAGAATGTGCACATGCTTTTCAAGTCTGCCTGTGGTATGTTTTCAACTGCCCCATTGGCTAAAGCAGGTCCCAAGGCCAAGCTCAGAGTCAGTGTGGGAGCTTGATGATGCTAAGAGCTTGGAGAGCTTAGACACCAGCAGGAGGGATAATTTGCCTCCAGTTTTGCAATCCACCACAGGATTTTTTAAAAAGAAATGTCTTATTCATTTTCTAGCCTCTTCCATGGAATGTTTCCATCATTTATCTTCAATGTTTAGTGTTTATAAATGAGGAAGAAGTTCAGTTTTGTTTCCCTAATTAATTCACAAGTATTTAGAATGTATCTTTAAATTGTAATTGGGTTAAATTTTCTGCCTAAGATTTTCCTTTTTTTCTACTTCTACTATATTGGGGTCATGGAATTTGAAATTAGTCCTATTCTTTAGGATTTTTAAAGCTATGTGCGTGGGTGTCTGGGTGTGGAATTCTCATTATCCCATGGATATTTGAAGACTGTTCAGTTTTATTGTTTGATATAACTATATAGACGCAGATATATGTAGATTTATATTTAGATAGGGAATCAACCTTGTCTGTAATGTTTTTAAATTTTATCTATGTTTATTATCTGCCTGATCCGTTACGTTCTGAGAGGAGAATGTCACATTATTGTCATATAGTTTTTGTTTGTTGTTGTTGTTTTTATTGTTTTTTGAGATGGATCCTGTCACCCAGGCTGGAGTGCAGTGCCACGATCTTAGCTCACTGCAACCTCTGCCTCCTGGGTTCAAGTGATTCTCCTGCCTCAGCCTCCTGAGTAGCTGGGATTACAGGTTCCCACCATCACGCCAGGCTAATTTTTTTGTATTTTTGTAGAGACAGGGTTTTGCCATGTTTGCCAGGCTGGTCTCAAACTCCTGACCTCAGGTGATCCACCGGCCTTGGTCTCCCAAAGTGCTAGGATTACAGGCTTCAGCCACCGTGCCCGGCCTGTCATGTTGTTTTACTTGATATATTTTTGTGCCACATTGCACAAGGAAGTAGGAGTTCATTAATTATATAGGAATTATGTTGATTCTTATATATTCTTGGTTAAGTAAATTTCTTATCAGTATAAAACAATTGTCAGGGCACAGTGGCTCACACATATAATCCCAGTTCTTTGGGAGGCCAAGATGGGAAGATCAGTTAAGGCTAGGAGTTCGAGACCAGCCTGAGCTACATAGTGGGACCCCACCCTGACAAAGAATTTAAAAATTAGCCAGGCGTAGTAGAGCATGCCTGTAGTCCTAGCTACTTGGGAGGCTGAGACAGGAGGATAGCTTCAGCCCAGGAGTTCAAAGTTACAGTCAGCTATGATCAAGCCACTGCATTCCAGCCTGGGCAATACAGAAATATCCTCTTAAAAATAATAATTAAAAAACTCACTTTATCTTCCTTATTCCTGATTTCACAGAATTCCCTATCATACTGTAATGAGCCAAAAATTAATAAATCCACAATAGTGAGCATGCTCATTAACTAGCTCATTCATATGGTGAGTAGAATTCTACATTATGCTCTTCTTGGAGTGAAATGTGTTAATGTATTTTGAAATTATAAAAATGCTGATCTTGGCCGGGCATGGTGGTTCATGCCAGTAATCCCAGCACTTTGGGAGGCTGAGGTGGGAAGATCACTTGAGCCCAGGAGTTTGAGACCAGCCTGGGAAACACAGTGAGATTCCCCCATCTCTATAATCAAGAAAAATAAATAAATGAATAAATAAATAGTAAGTAATAAAAATGCTCATCTCACTTAAAAATTACAATGTTTATTGAGATAATTACAGATTCACATTTAGTTGGAAGGAATAATACAGAATGATCATAGATCATATACACTCTTTTCCTAGTTTCCCCCAATGATAGCATCTTAAAAACCACAGTATAATTTCACAACCTCATACTGACATTGATACAACTCAGCACCCTCATTCAGATGTCTCCAGTTTTACGTACGCTCATTGGTGTGTGTGTGTGTGTGTGTGTGTGTGTGTGTGTGTAGTTCTGTACAACTTAATCCCATGTGTAGTTCTGTACAACTTAATCCCATGTGTAGGTTCATGTATTAATATTTACAACCACAGTCAAGATACAGAACACCACTTGGTGAAAACACTGTCCTTCATCCACTGAATGGGTTTTAAGCCTTTGTAAAAAAAAATATGGATCACTTCGTGAATTTGCATATTATCTTTGTGTAGAGGCCATGTTAATCTTCTTTGTATTATTCCAAACTTTTATTATATGCACTACCAAACTGAGGCCTGCTCATACTTTTTGACTTACCAATGCCACTTGTGTAAATAAGTTTCTGAAGATGAAGTTATATTCTCCAGGCTGTTTAATGCAGTAATACTTATAACAGCAAATAAAAGAGGAAAGAGGCATGTCCAAAAATAGTAGATAGAAAAAACGTATTTGTTATCTATTGCTGTGTAACAAATTATTCCAAAGTGTAATGACTCAATAATTCCAAAGTGTAATTCCAAAGTGTAATGATTTATTATATCACAATGTATGTGATATCTGGGTGTTGCTCTTCTGGGATCTCTAAATGGGGCCTCTCACAAGACTGCTCTCAGGTGGCAGCTGAGGCTGGGGTTTTCTCTGAAGGTTCAACTGAAGAAGAATCTACATCCAAGCTCATTTATATGGTTGTTGGTAGGATTCAGTTCCAAAGGTCTCAGTTACTCTCTGGCTGTTTTAAGAGTCTTCCTTCCGTTTATTGCTATGTGGGCCTCTCCACATTGCAGCTTACATTGTCATAACGAGCGAGACAGAGAGTGCAAGAGACTGCTAGCAGTGTTTCATAATCTAATCATAGAAGTGATTTCCCATTCATTTTTCTGTGTTCTACTCATTAGAAGCAAGTTGCTAGGTCCAGCCCCCACTCAAGAGGAAGGGATTCCATACAAGTGGGAATACCAGGAGGTGAGATTTGGGGGATCAATGTTGGAAGCTTCTTATTATAATAAGTAAATTATTACACATTCATACTATTACGTACTATGCAAACATTGAATTTTCTTCAATAATTACATTGGGTATAGGGCATGTTGTCATAAGAAATGAAAAGAGCTTCTGTAACTTGGAACTCAATATCAGGTATTCTAAAATATGTGAAACATAAATCCCAAAAGAAGATGAGGAAAATAGTGTACAGATAAAAATATTTGAGGAAATAATGACTGAAAATATCTCAAATTAAGTCAAAAATATAAAACCTCAGATCCAAGAGCTCAATGATCCTCCAGGAGGATAAAAATCAAAGTAAATCACACCAATGAACGTTATATTCTAATTGCTGGAAATTCATGATAAAGAGGGAAAACATTAAACAAACCAGAGTGCTATGGTTTGGTTGTCTGTTTCCTCCAAACCTCATGTTGAAATTTGATTCACAGTGTTGGAGGTGGGGCTAATGGGAGGTGTTCGGGTCATGGGAGCAAATTCCTCATGAATTGATTAATGCCCTTTCTCAAGGGTGAGAGAATTCTACCTCTAATAGGTCCTTAAAGAACTGGTTGTTAAAAAGAGCCCAGCACCTCCTCTATCCTTTGCTTCCCCTCTCCCCACAGGATCTTGGCTCCCCTCTGCCTTCTGCCAGAAATGGAAGCAGCCTGAGTCCCTCATCAGATACAGATGCCCAGTCTTGAACTTTCCAGACACCAGAATCATAAGCCAAATAAACCTCTTTTCTTTATAAATTACCCAACATCAGGTATTCCTTTACAGCAACACAAAATGGGATAAGACACAGAGGGGGAAAAGACTCTTACTTATAGAAAAACAAAGATAAGCATAATAGCTTCTCTCTCATCAGAGATATTGCAAGCCAGAGACAATGGAATAACACCTTTAAAATGCTGAAAGAAAATCCTGTCAACCTAGAAGCATACATCCAGTGAAAATACCCCTCAAAATGGAAAGAAAAATAAAGACTTTTTAGATGAACAAAAGTAAGAAAATAATCACAAGTTGATCTGTTACACAGAAATGTTTAAGATACTTCTTCAGGCTGAAAGGAACTGATAGAAGATTGCAACATGAAGGAATAAGTCTACATGAAGGAATAAAAGACCTAGAAATGGCAAATATATGGATTAAATATGAAATACTTTTTCCTTATTTCTTAATTCCTTAAACTACATTTGATTATTAGAAGAAAGAAAATAACATTGTATGGTGACATTTTAACATATGTGAAAGTAAAATGTATGACAATCATAATAGAAAGAATGAGATGGTGATTACAGAAAGTACACAAAGCTACTAAAACTAACAAAGAGATTTAGCCAAGGGAAAAATAAAATGCTAGAAATTATCAATCCAAAAGTGGAAAAAAGGAGCAATAAGCAAATAGAAAATAAATATAATGGTAGATTTAAAGCCAGCCATGCCAATAATAATATAAAATGTTGTTAATGTTAACACTAAAAATATAAAAGCAAGCAATATGCTAAGTGTCTACAAGAAATACTCTTTAAATATAGAGAAGTAGGTAAAAGTAAAAGGAGGTAAAAAGGCATGTAAACAATATGCATGAAAAAGAAAATACAGCTATATTATAAGCAAAGTAGACTTCAAGACAAAGAATATTCATAAAGACAAAGACAGATATTTTATACTGATAAAGTATCAATTAATCAAGAAGACATAACAATCCTAAATGAATCAACATATAAACAGTTATTCAAAATACATTAGGCAAATTTAACAAAACTACTGGAAGAAATAGACAAATTTACAATTATAACTGAAGACTTTATTCTTTCCCCGGTGGTTAAGAAAACAAATAGACAAAACAACTGTAAGGAAAAAGAATATCTGAATATTATCAAACAATTTAACCTATTGAGCTGTATATATCCAAGAAAACATACGTATTTGTTTCAAGTGCACATGGAACATTCTCCAAGACAGACCCATCTGTTAAGAAATTAAAGAAGACACAATAAATGTTATGCATTGAAATTACATAGTATTTTCTCTATGATGAAATTAAATAGAGTTAAAATAGAAGTTAACAAATATAAAATGTGTTTTTTTAAAACACTACTGTGTTGGAAAGTTAAACAAAATCTTCCAAGTATGCCATGAATTTTAAAAAGTGCAAGGTAAATTTTAAAATATCTTAAATGAAATAGTAATAAATTCATAATATTTTAAAATTTATGACATACATATAAGGTAGAACTTGAAGTAATTTTATACCTTTAATTGCTTATATTAGAAACACAGAAAGGTTTTAAAATAAAAAATTTAATCTTGCAATCTCAAAGGCTAGAAAAATGACAAATTCAATAAAATGTTAACAGAAGTAAGGAAATAAAGATAACAAAGGTAATCAATAAAGTAGATTATTTCTTTGAAATGGTAAATAAAACTAGCAAGACTGACCAAGGAAAAACACAAACACATATTCAATACCAAAAATAAAATAGGAGACATTACTACAGATTCTGCAGACATTAAAAGACTAATACAGGGATAGTATGCCAAGAAATTTGACAATTCTGATGAAATTTGACAATTTGGATTAAAATATATTAGAAATGCACAATTATTCAAGCATATCCAAGAAAAAGAGGAAACATAATTAGTTTTATATGTAGTAATGAAATTAAATTCACCAGTATAACCTTCTCACGATTAAAACCTTTTCAGATGACTTCACTGATAAGTTCTCTTGTGTATTTATAGAACAAATAATACAAATTATTCACAAACTTTTTCAGAGAGTAGAAGAGGAGAAAATATTTTCCATGTCATTTTACAGAGCCAACAAAAGCCTTATACCAAAATTAGACTGCACAAGAAAAGAACACTGGGCCAGGCATGGTGGCTCATGTCTGTAATCCCAGCACTTTGGGAGGCTGAGGCGGGTGGATCATGAGGTAGGAGATTGAGACCATCCTGGCTAACATGATGAAACCCCGTCTCTACTAGAAATACAAAAATTTAGCCAGGCGTGGTGGCACATGCCTGTAGTCCCAGCTACTCAGGAGGCTAAGGCTGGAGAATCGCTTGAACCCGGGAGACAGAGGTTGCAGTGAGTGGGGATCACACCACTGCACTCCAGCCAGGGCAATGGAGCAAGACTCCATAAAAAAAAAAAAAAAAAACGCTACAGATAAATATCCCTCATTAACATAGATGATAAAATTTTGTACTAAGTACTATAATATTTAATTTACCAACATATGAAAACAATAATACATCTCAAATAAATGAGATTATCCCCCAAATACAGGGCTGTTATAACATTTTGGTGTGTAATTCACTACATTAAAAAATGAAGGAGAAGTACTATAAGATTATCTCAGTAGATCCAGAAGAAAAACCTTTGATAAAATTCAGCACCTCCACTTTTCATCAAAATAGAAGTAGTAGGAAACTTCCTAAATTTGGTCATGGGCTTCGGCAGAACTCCCAACTAACAAAGTTACTTCAAGTTAGACAATTGATAGATTTTCAGCTAATCAGGAGAAAGGCAAGGATGTTTCCTCTCCTTGTACTGAAATTCCCAGTCACTTTTATATATGAAGAAAATCCTAACGAAATTACAAAGAGAACAATATTACCTGGACTAATACATGAATTTAGCAATGTCACAATATACACTGTAAATAATACAAATAAATTGTATTTCTATCTAATAGCTGTAAAAATTAGATTATACAATTTAACAACCATACTCAATAGACATAAAGTACTTAGAGATAAATTTAGCGATAGATGTACAAGAAATTTACATGAAAAACAACATATAATCTCTAAGAGAAATTTTAAAATATCTAAATAAAGATCTGTACCTACTTCATGAATTGAAATTCTCAATACTTCCAAGATGTCATTTCTTCCCAAATTGATCTATTGATTCAATTCCATGCCAAGCAAAATCCAACAAGCCTTTTTTAAAAAGAAATTGAAAAGCTGTTTCTACAATTTATGTAAAAATATATCTAGTAGAGCCAAAGCAATTTTTAAAAAGAAGAACAAAGGCTTTCAAGTTTTTTTGTAAAGTAATAATAGAAAAGGTACTGTGGTTTCCGTATAAGGAGAGACAAAAAAATCAATGATACACAGCAAAGAATCTAGAAATAGATTCAAATCTATAGGGTCAATAAATGTTTGAC
Source organism: Gorilla gorilla gorilla (assembly GCF_029281585.2). NCBI lineage: Eukaryota > Metazoa > Chordata > Mammalia > Primates > Hominidae > Gorilla > Gorilla gorilla. Next base: position 42,561,015 of record NC_073244.2, read on the forward strand.
AAAGGCACTGAAGTAATTCTTATTGCAATAATAGTCTTTTCAACAAAACATTCTGAAGCATCTCAATATCTGTAAGGAAAAAAATAATCTTTTACTGCTGTCCTCCATCACAGACAATAATTAATTCAAAGTAAACTACAGACCTAAACCTAAAAGCTAAAACTACAAAGCTCCTAGAAGAAAACATAAGAGAGTATTTTCATGACTTCAAGGCAGGCAAAGATTTCTCAGGGGGGAAAAAAACACCAAAAGCATTTAATAGAAAAACAAATGAACTCCATCAAAATTTAAAACGTCCACTTATCACAGGATATTGATAAATAAATGAATGGGATAACCAAAGACAAGGAGAACGTCAAATGTGTCAAATGGCTTATATTTAGAATATAAAGAAGTCCTACTCAATAATAAGATAGAGCAAAAGATTTGAACATGTATTTCACAAAGAAAGATACAGGAATGGCCAGTTCCATCAGGCGCATATACATTAATGAGACACCACTTCAAACCTTAGAATGGCTACAATTAAAAGGAGTGACCATACCAAATGTTGAGAATGAGGAGCGCCTGGAATTCTCATACACCGATGGTGGTAGAGTAAAATGGCATAGCCATTTTGGACACTACTAGGGCTGTTTCTTATAAAATTACACATACACATACCCCATGACCCGGGTTTGCATTCCTTGACATTTATCTAAGAGAAATTAAACTATATGTCCCTCAAAATTTTGCACAGCAATGTTAATAGAAGCAGCAACTACAACAAAAAAGGAAGCAACCCAAACATCAATCAAAATAAATTGTGGTATTTTCATACAATGTGTACTACTCAGTGATTAAAAAAAGATACTAATACATGCAAAATATGGAAGAATTTCAAAACCGTCATTCTTACTAGAGAAGACAGACAAAATAATGCATACTGTATGATTCCATTTATGTGACTGTTTTAAAACAGATATGATGAATCCATGATGATAAAAATCAGAACTATGGTTTTCTCTGAAGAGAGAGGCTAAGAATGTACTGGGAAGGGACATGAAAGAACTTTCTGGAGTGTGGAAATGGACTATATCTTAATACAGATGTGTGTCACTCTAGTGTGCATATTTTTCAAAACTGATCAAACTGTATATTTAAGATCTAGGCATTTCACTGTATATTAATTATAGAGCAATACAAATTTTAAAATCTTAACTGATAATCCCATCTCTTTTTGGCAAACTCCTGCTCATTAATTGTAGTCCTCAAAATGAACCCTTTCCCCCAGCCCCAAAAACTCATTTTGCAGCTGCTATCCTGCCAAGAGAATGAAATGGCAAACTCCAGTCTAATGTACTTTCATATGCATTTTTTTCTTCAAACACATTCTCTTGCACCTGCAACATTGCACTATATAAAAAGAATAGATAAGAAAACCAGATGGAATCTCATCCAAAGTTATTACTAAAGATAGTTCCCAAGTGAATGGCAGTACCACCTCTCCTTCATAGCCAGGCAGACATAGCAGTTCAAACATCTCTTTCTGAGTAGTGTAAACACTTCTCTGGTTTGAAAGTTTATTAAGTTTTCATTAAATTTTGATATTGTCCTGGCTGAAAGTGCTAGCTGGTTCATATACTTGAAAGAGCAAATGCTCAAACTGTTCACTATATTTGGTCGGCAAAGGTCCCTCCCATTTTTCCCTCAAGCCCAGTCAAAATCCTCTCTGGAGTCTCAAACTTACAGAACCCTAGACAGAGAAATCTCTAAGCAAGGGGCTATTATAAGCATCTCAAGAAACTCACTACCTTTAACATTGCAACCATTTGCACCAGTAACATCAAGGTTTGAGCCTCTTCAAATCAAATTTTCCAACCATGTTGATCAATAATTTAAAAAGACTGGAAAAATCTATTTCTAAAATCTGTTTAAAATGTTCCTGGGTACATGTGCAGGACTTGCAGGTTTTTTATACAGGTAAAACATGTGCCAGGGTCGTTTGTTTCACCTATCAACCCATCACCCAGGTATTAAGCCCAGCATGCATTAGCTCTTTTCCCTAATGCTCTCCCCCTGCCCCTGCCAACAGGCTTCAGTGTGTTGTTCCCCTCCCTGTGTCCATGTGATCTCATTGTTCAGTTCTCACTTAAAAGTGAGAACATGCAGTGTTTGGTTTTCTGTTCCTGCATCAGTTTGCTGAGGATGATAGCTTCCAGCTTCATCAATGTTCCTGCAAAGCACATGATCTCTTTCCTTTTATGACTGCATAGTATTCCATGGTGTATATGTGCCACATTTTCTTTATCCAGTCTATCATTGATGGGCATTTGTGTTGATTCCATGTCTTTGCTATTGTGAATAGTGCTGCAATGAGCATACACACAACCCCAGTAAAATGTGGGCAAGGGAAATAAACAAACACTTCTCAAAAGAAGACATACATGCAGCCAGCAAACATACAAAAAAAAGCTCAACATCACTGATCATTAGAAAAATGCAAATCAAAACCACAATGAGATACCATCTCATGCTAGTCAGAACGGTGATAATTAAAAAGTGAAGAAACAACAGATGCTGGTGAGGTGGTGGAGAAATAGGAACGCTTTTACACTGCTGGTGAGAATGTAAATTAGTTGATTTCTAAATTTTTAAGCAGGATACGTAAAATGCAACCAATAATGTTCAGCTTCTGGTGGAATTCTCAGAAAATTCCATTCCTTATTCTCCAAAGAAAAACATGTTTGTAGCCCCCCTCAATCCACCTTAGTAGATCCAGAAGTCCTAACACCCCCAAACTCTAATACTAGTTGAATGCAAATTATTAATTTCACAGTAAAACCAATATGAAGATGGTAATAAAAAGAAGTCATTATGTTCTCTCAGATACATTCTTTCCATGCTTACAACTAGTATCTGTCTCCTGAGAATCTGTTAGCTTGCATCAATTCTTGCCACTTTGAAATGAATTAGGGCCCAGTATATTGGGATTGGCAAAAGAGAGAATTCCTGAAGACTGGCAAGCACACTCCTACTACCTCCTTCTTGAAACCACTCCAACCCCAGCTCTTTATCTGATTGGGTTAGGGAGGCTAGGTCTGATCCAACATGGGATGTCACGATGTGATGGGAGTCAGGAAATCTGTCTCAACTCTGCCACTGTGTAACCATGGGTAAGCCCTTTGTTTTCACTCCCCCACATTGCCTTATCTGACAGTCTCTCATTTGGCTTGGCTAAGAATTATAGGAGTCATTTTGTGTAAAGATTCCTGAAAATATAAACCAACCATGGGGACCCTCCTTAACATTCCATCATCAAACTTTCAAACATACTGCATCTGTTCCCATCTTTCCTTTTTCCTTCCTGTTGCAGTGAGCAAATCTTCTTGCATGTAAAGCCAACTAATCCCCCTACACTTGGGATCTCGGCCTCTTCTGTCTTCTAAGACAGTGGTTCTTAATCCTGGCTGCACATGTGAATCACCTAGTGAGCTTCTATTGAACACACACACACACACGCACACACACACACATACCCCATGCCCCAACCTGCCTCCAGAAAGGAACTGTGGGGGATAGGAATAGAATCTTGGACATCAACATTTTTTCAAAGTTCTCCAGGAAATTTGAATGCACAACCAGAGTTGAGAAAATCTAATCTAGAAAAATTGTGCAATCCATTATTGTTTCTGTGGGCACTGGTTCCTTCCCATTCCCACCATGCATTTAGAACACAATTAAGTCCCCTACTACAAAAGTCCCTCCCTAAGTCCCTCCACCCCTCTCTAACTATCACCCAATTGTCTCCTCACAATATATTGCCATTTGTACTTGTTTCGTTCGATTTTCTTAAATCTTAAACCTGTGGTCATTTTTGTCACCTACTTCTTTCTCACTTCCATAAAATCCATAAACTCTATCCAAGATATTTCTTGAATATACTCCTTTTTCTCCACTTTGATTGCCTTCTCTTCAGTTCAAACCATCAACTTTTCTCCATGACTTGCTGTAGCTAGTGGCCTCCATCTAGGTTTTCCTCTATCCACTTGGTCTGAACCACATCCTCACGCATACATCACAGATCACCAGAGAAACTTCACAGTGGCACAACCCACATCATAAATTTCTTCCACATTTCAACTCTTGTAATGCTTCTGTACATTCAAAGACATCATTAAAAAGTGAATAGATAAGCTATAGACTGGAAGAATGTATTACAACAACAACACACACACACAAAACACAATACACACCCACAAAACACAATACATGCAACACACACACACACATTTGTATCTGGATACAAAAAATTAGGTACAGAATATTTGAATAGTGTTTAGAAATTCTAAAAGAGAAAGCAATGAGACCAATAGAAAAAAAATGCAAAGCAGCCATTTACAAAAATGGACTTGTATTAACCAGAGAAATGCAATTTGAAACCATAACGACACACCAATTCCCTCCTCCAAAATGGGATGATATTAGAGAGTCTGGCAATATCAAGCATTGGCAATAAGAATTAAAATAGGCAGCTGGAGGTCATACAAATAGATACAACCATTCTGCAGAATAATTAAATTTAAAAACATGCATACCCTCTAACCCAACATCTCTACTCCTAACTTTTCAACTAAGAAAAATTTTTACATATATATATAAATATGTAGCTATGAGAATGTTTATGGCAGTATGACTTATAGTAGCAAAGAAAAAAAGAGATGCTTATAGAGTCATCAAAGGAGAATAACAATTCCTGCAATGGAATACTATGCAGCAGTGAAAATGAATGGGTCACAGAAAAGGAAATCATTGAGATTGAATCTAACAAACATGATGTAGAGCAGGTGCAAGTGACAGAAGATATCAGATAGTGTGATCATTTCATAAAGCCTAAAGGAAATAAAAATACTGTATTTGCCTAGAGATGTGTACATATTATCAAAGCTTTCACGAAAAGGAGTGTGAAGTTAGGACTTAAGTACAGATCGTTTATTTGGGAGGTGATCCCAGAAAACAACTGTAGGGGAGAGGAGAAGCAACAGGGAAGGGAAAGCAGCTGATAAGAAGTGTGCTACTTAGCCAGCTAGTCATTGGCACTTAATCCTGTGGGAAATTCTATGTCCTGTGATAGCTCATCAGAGTGGGGAGAGACCTGGGGTATTTATACACCAACTCCGGTCCACCTTTTTCTGAAAGCTGCAGAGGAGGAGTAACTAACCCCCAGCACTTCTAGTCTCACACAGTGGTGGCCAAGTAACCTCTGGTGGCCAGAGAAAGCCCTCAGGCAAAACAACAAAAACAAAAATAAATTGCTAGTTGATCCCTAATGCACTAAAATGAAAAAGGTGAGGAAATGTGGGTGGAGCTCTTGACAGCACCTGCCATATATAATGAGCTAAGAGCATACAAACAAGCAGAAGAATGAGAATGCCATATCCAGAATAGATTAATTTTGAGAGCTAAGAAGGGGGTTTAACCAAGGAGAAATACATCAGTATAACTACTTTTATTTTGCTTTATTTCTTAGGCTTTTAGATGGGTAGCTGTAGGAAACAGCCTGCAGCCTGGATTGAGTAAACGGTCCCTTATCCGCAAAGGTGAGGTCAGGGTATTGGAAGACCACAGGGATAGTGGTGGATTTAAACACTGGCTGGGCGCAAGGGGAAAGGGCAGAGAGAAGTTGCAGAAACCCAGAACCAGAAGGAAACTGGCTGAAAGGAGGGAGCCAGGGCATAAATACCGCTTCACTCTTCTTGCATCCTCCAATCTCCTTTGGTCACACCAAGCAAGAAGCCAGAGGTGGCCAGAGGAGTCACCCTTTCAGGCACAGAGTCGGGGGGAGGGTGGAGAGTTGACCTGGAGTCAAAGAGAAGCTGTTGAGCACAGTTGGTGTGAGTTGTTTATATATATATATATATAGAAAGAATACTTTCAATATAGCTGAAATTTAAGAAATATCTCCCTAATGGCATTAGATTGCCTTGGTGTTAGATCGCTTTGGTGTTAGAACACCAAAACCTAATATGGCCATCTGGTCCGCCTCCCACCCCATTCGGTAGCCCCTGCTAGGGCCGCCTCCATGGTGCACTTTTGTCACTTGCCTCTTTGTGGCCCTGTGATCCTCCATCCTTTCCTGTCCTCAGGGTTTCTGCAGATGCATCTCCTCTGGCATTAAATACTTTTCTCACCTTGCCTTTGCTCAGCCAACCCTTATTTAACTCTAAGGCTCCCATTTAAATATTTCACTCCAAAGAAGCTTTCCCTGATACCCCAGACCACAGAAGTCCATCTGGTGCATACATTCCGTATGTGTTATTCTCCCTGCTAATTACACTTTAATAGCTTATTTATGATATCATCAGCACTGGCACCACACGCTCAATAGCCACGATCTCTCTGGGTTCTGAGGAAACAGACAAAATAAGAATCCTGACTTTATTCATCACATAGCCTCTGTTACCCCAATGGAGGCTCACCCTCTTTTCAAGGCTCACTGAGAAACAGAAAATGACAACGATTTTGGAAACCCCAGTATTAAAATATCTTCTCCAGGTTTCTTACCTCATCCTTGCAACATGATGATGCTCATTTAACCCCAGGGCCTTAGCTCCTTGTAAAATCCATGCCTAACACCCATGCACAAAAAATGTAGCATGGAGCTTGGAAGGTCTTTAGGAGGAGGTTTGAGAAACCCTAGTGCTCGAGGAATTTCAAATCCATCTCCATGATTCAATGATACAAATTCTGAATCTTTCTTTCTGAAATTTAAGATCTCTGATAGAAAATGACTGTAACATAAGTGATGGGCCAGGCGCGGTGGCTCACACCTGTAATTCCAGCACTTTGGGAGACCGAGGCAGCTGAATCACTTGAGGCCAGGAGCTCGAAACAACACTGGCCAACATGGTGAAACCCTATCTCTACAAAAAATACAAAAAAAATTAGCCAGGTCTGGTGGGCTCATGCCTGTAGACCCAGCTACTGGGGAGGCTGAGGCAGGAGAATCATTTGAACCCGGGAGGTGGAAGTTGCAGAGAGCTAAGATCACGTCACTGCACTCTAGCCTGAGAGACAGAGTGAGACTCTTTCTCAAAATAATAATAATAATAAACAAATGAATAAAAAAGACAGAATTGGAGAAGCCAAGCATTCCCCGCCCTCTGATGAGCTAGGTCCACAGTGGGTCACCAGGTCACCCCCAGGCAGGCAGGTATCCCTCGTGGCCACACCTGAAGAAACAGTGGAGCCCAGGCTATTGTCTGGAGCAAATCACAGACACAGGACTGGGAAAGGACCTAACTAGAACCAAATCCATGCCCATGCAAATAGGAATATCATTAAATATATAAAGAAACATGTAACATATAAATAGAGGCATCAACATATATGTAAATAAAAATTAGAATAGAAATGTTTATAGATACAACAGTCTAGGGCTGTGTGCCATTCTATAGCAGTGTTTTTCTACATAGGAGGAAAGCAAACATATATACATATACATGAACCTTTACATAGACATGTATATGTGTGTGTGTATATATAACATATATATTCATATTTAAATAGATATTATGTTATTTATAGGTATATATAAATACCTATACATATAGAAATAACATACATACATATAAATGTCTACCTGAGATATACACACCACGGCGTGGTGTTATGCTGGTACGTGCCAACCTCTCACACCTGGCAAGGCCACTCTGCTCAATGGTGTCTCTTGAGAGGGCAGGGTCGGCCGGCCTCTCCCTGGGGAAAAGGCCCACCTTCCTTTGTTCTGCTGTCTTCCAAGTTCCTCCACCTTTGCATGCAGAGTGAACAGGTGGTCTCAGTCTGTAGGCAAGAGCCACTGCAGGCCTGGACCCCGGTGTAAACATGATGTGGAGCCACAGTGACTGAGCGTCCACCAATCACTAAGCTGGGCAACAACACACAGTGACAATGCCCTCTGCCCTCCCGCACCCTCTCCAGACTTCTGCGAGTGTCAACATCAAGACTCCACGCCAAATATTTTATGCTGAGTCTGGAAGTTGGCAGTTTGCTTTTATTTACAACCCTGGGCAAACCTGTGCGGGAGATATAATCATTTTCCCAAACCAAGGGTGAGGTGTGTATCTCAGGAGAGCTAAGTGGGTGGCCTCCTCCACAGAGGACTTCATATGGGTCCACCTTCATCCCCTGAGAGTCCCTCCACCCAACAGACCCCCTGCTCCATAAAGATGCAAGGTGGCTCCCAAGCGCTCCCTCTGGGGAGCTCAGTCCTGGCTTCACCTTTCCAGACATGGAGCAATTTCTCTCTGAGACAGGCAGGGAACATAATGAATGAACAAGACCTTAAGGAAAAAAGAGAGCAAATCATATTTTTCTTTCTTTTGAGATAAAAATAATATGCCTGCACATCAGATCTCCTGTGACAGAGCTAATGTCCAGGAGCAAAATCAGAAAAAGCATCCTCCTCTTGCTAATGTGAACATAACAACGGGCTCCTCTGACGACCACAGTGCCACAAAAGTCCCTGTCAAGCCATAGTCTGCAATGAGACCTATGAGAGTTCAAGAGGAAAGTCTTCACTTTGCTTCCCTTTATCCCTATTCGCTAAGTACAGCCAGAAAATAACCGTAAAAATTAACCTAAAGCTTAATGGCTTATGTAAGAATGCCTTAATAAAAATATGTTGGCAAGGTTATTGAACTATACAATTAAACCCCTCCCACTTGATACTTTTCAGTCTAATTTCTATCTAAAGCTTATTCAGCAAACCCAAATGCCAATGCTCTCCTTCAATTTCCACTTCTTTGAACCTGCTAATTTACTAATAAGAAAGGATTTATTTGTGTTATTAGCCACATGTAACCGCTTGTTGAAAAAGTACTTTTAAATACTGAAATCCTGAGATGCCTCGAGATTCACCAAATATCTGAAGGATGACTTTGATTTTTTTTTTCTTCCACAAGCTGTGTTTGATTTACATCAATTAGGCCCTCCACATAAGGTATCATATAACAGGAAGGCTAATAACCCAGAAATAACCTCATTAAAAGAGACAGCATATCGGTCTAAACAGAATGATCTCTAAGCAGAAAAATTAGTGACCTGGAAAGTAGCAGGGAGAGGTAATGGCAGTACCAAGAAAAAATACATCCCCGTTAGCAAGTCAAAGGAGAAATCACCAGCAATAATGTAAGAATACAATAGAGGCAGAAGCAGAACATTTTTGTAATGTTTTTAATCTGTTCAAATCCTGGAACATGCAATTTATTTTTCGCCTGGTCAAAAATAGTCTCTGTAATCATGCGTGTATTCCTTGTAGACTCAGGCACACAAAAGGGACACTCTCACCAGCCTGTCCCTGACTGGGATGTGTTGACTGTGTCTCTAAGGTCAGGTGGTTTCCAGGGCTCTGAATTTTCCCACCATCGTGAACACTTTCTCAGATGGGTGAGCCCCTCTTGGACTGCCACCCACCTGATACCAGCTTATGCCAGGAATTTTTCTCCTTGACATAAAGATGCAATCTGCTCTATCTTATGGCACAGCCCATCAGAAACACAAAGCTCCCCTTCTGCGACTCCTTGTTGACTCCAAGATCCCCCCTCCCACCAAATTCCCATTTTATGGGCGTTTTGTAAATGCATGGTTTGCCAAGAAATGACTGTTTCTACGAAGCCTCGTGCATGTGGTGTTTTTTGTTTGTTTGTTTTTGTTTTTTTTTTTTAAAAAAAAAAAGAACAAGAAGGTGGTCACATCAGAGGGAAGCCATTTCTAATGGTAAAATGCAGCAGAAAGAGGAAATATAGGTGCTGCCCCCAGCTCCCTGGACCTGAAGAGTCTGGCGCATCATGGGAGATCCTGGAAGACTGTATTCAAATGCTGCTCAGCTCCTGAGTCAACAGAGTGATGCTTAATTGAAGAAATAGAGATAAGCTTTAAATGTGTATAAGTGTTTTTACAGAGCACGTTAAGACAGGGATTGTAGTGGAGTCCCTGAGAACCTCCTGATTCACTCTTATTGGAATTTCCCATGGGCCATTCCTGGGCAGGTCAAGCCAGCAGATAAAATTCACTTCTCCGGGGACCCTGGCTTTTGAGGAATTCCCCAGCAGCAGGGTATACGGGAGCCCAAGACCTTGCACAACCCCAGAAGAGGATCAGAAAGTAGGAGGCCAGAGCCTAGGAGACCTGGGGAAGAGGCTGAGGCCTCAGCCTCAAATGACCGATGCTGGGGCCACCTCCAGGGCTTTGGGGCTCGGGGCCAATTCCAGTCATGCAATCTGCATCATTCATCTCCTGCCCCATTCCTACTTAGAGTTCAGAGTACCAGGATGTGAGCCAGAAATCTTGATACTACCTTGAGGCCTGAAGGGAGACTCATGACTGTACAAAGAAGCCTGGCAGGATATCTGGTACTTCCTGCAGCCCATCTCCCTGCCACTCCTCTGATCTCCATGAAATCACACCTCCAGATGGACAGGTAACTGTGAGACTATGTGGCCTGGAGCACTAGGTCAACACACTGCTCCTGGTTTTCAGCAGACACTCCCTTTCTTTCTCCAATGAACCCTCTGATCCACCACCTCGCCTCCCCTTGGGAGCCAAGCTCACGCTCACCTACATGCCTTTGCCCTTATGCCCTTTCCCAGACCCAGCATCGCCCCAGGCAGCCTCCTTCCTCTCCTCCTAGCCTAACCCACACAACTCTCAAGTACAAGCTCATTTCCCAGCACCCCAGAAACCCTTCTCAATGCTGTCTGTCACTTCCAGCATCACCTCCCGGCCTAGCTCTAGAATCATGCAATCCCTCCCTTTTTGTTTGGTTCTGTTCCTTAACTATTCTGGAAAGATGACAAAAGCAAATGCTGCTTCCCTAGGACAGGAACCACAGATATGGGTTCCTGCATGGCCAGGGCTGATAGTTCAGCAAAGGCAACTTGGAGAGGACACTAGCCAATGGAGGGGATTAAGGGGACAGCTGTTGCCATGTGGTTAGGTCAGACCAGCACTGCCAAATGCAAATGTTCTCTTTTACCAAAAAAAAAAAAAATTAAATTTAGAAATTATAATTTTTATGTGAAATCTTCTGGGGTTGGTGAAGGAAATAATGTATACAGTGATCTATTTCCAAGCCAAAGTGCCCTAAGTAGGCTTCGGTCAGCAAACTACAGAAGTAACAGGATATACTAGGCCCCTGCTTCGATAGCCAATGCCTGGTTGTCAGCCTCCCGCTTCCTCCCACTTTAGTTGCCTTCACCTGAGCCAAAAGCGCAGTCTAAGATGAAAGTTTACTAGCTTGCGAAATAGCTCATTTTGTCTGTTCTTATCAGCCTGCCCAGCTACTTAGATCATAAGTCAAATACTTAAAGAGCCCCTAAGCTAACTAGGATTGCAATGCATTGTGGGCTGTGACAAAATGGAGCAAGACAACCCCCCCAAAAAAAAACACACCTAGAGCCTCTACCCAACAATCAATAGGCAACATCCGGGAAGATTGTGACAGCATAGTACTCAGCCTATGAGGAGCTGGGGGAGGGACCTGTGCCCTAAGAGATAAATTGCTTGTTGAAACTGTGCTGGGTGTGCCTATCAGAAACATTCAGTCTTGCAAGACCATCATTAAAAGTCTCACTTTCGCTGTTCTCTGGGTCTCTGAGTCCATTCTTTGGGCTTGGATGGGTGAGTTTCTCACATTGGCAATCTATGCTACAGCAGTTTTAAGCACGAGTTAGCCAGGCAGAGCCTATTGGTGGCCATCCCAGTGCATGACCGGGAGGCTGCATGCTCCCTCCCAGGTGATGGGAAGTGGCTTCCCAGGGCCCTTTCTTTCTCCAGCACCTCACCTCACCCAGGGAGCCAAGCTCATGCCCTAGTAGGTTTGAGTAGGTTTCTCTGGCCTGTTGCATCTTCCCACACCTCTGCTGCTAGGTGCCCACCTCTCCTACAGCCCACCTGGCTGCAGCCCAGGTGTGGGAAGATAGAAGGGGCCAGAGAAAAGCTGGGCATCTCCCACCTCATGCCCCACAACAAGACAAGGCTTCCTCCCTGGGTTCCCTCCTGCAGCGGGTGGGGCCATCCCGGCTTTTCTTACAGCATCATATCATTAAAGCAAAAAAAAAAAAGAAAAAAAAAAAAGAAAAAACCACAACCCTAAAGTGTTTCATGTGACTCCGTGAGGGCTGCCAGAGAGCTAAGAGCTTCTTAAGCAGCTTCCTTCCAAGCCATTTGGGCCCCTTCTATAAATAAAGCTTTAGACAATTTTGCAAAAGGATATTTATTTACCTGATAGATCATAACAGCTCCTGCGGTGTCTTTAGCCCTGTTGGGTGATCTTTGAGCACTTAGCTCCCTCTCACCTAGTTAGGCCTCTTTTTGGACAGCAAAAGAAAAAAAATAATATAGAGTTGAGCTCCTTGGAGGAGCAGGCACCTGACGTGGGGTAGTCCTCCTCGCCGTGGGCTCACTCTGATCCAAGCCATTAACACAGAGGCGGCAGCAGATGCCAAGGGGAAATTATTAATAAGCAATGTCTGGAGGACTCCAAGCCAGCACGAACATTTCTAAAGTGGCAAAGGGAAGAGGCGGGAATGGGGGGAGGATGGAACCGCCGTTGCGCGTTTCTCAGAAGAGCAGGACCAAGAGGAAAACAGAAGAGAACAACCCGAGGAAGACGAATGATTACAAGGGAAGCAGTTCTTTCCCTCTCTGGGTTTCACCTGCTTCGATTTTGAGGTATCCCTACATGCTTTTCTTGCTTCAAATTGTGCAGAGGAAGGGCTTAGCTCGGGCATTCTCAGCACTGGCACTACTGATATTTTGAGGCCAGACCATCCTTGTTGGGGACAGACCTGGATATCGTAGGATGCCTTTCGGCATCCCTGCCCTCTACCTGTGTCATGCCGGGAGCAGCCCCCTCTCCTAGTGTGACAACTGCAGCATCTCCAGGCATTGACAAGTGGTTTCTGGGGAGAAGAATCACCCCTGGTTGAGAACTGCTGAAATTAGACATAGAGATAAAATTGAGAATCAGTGCAGAAAAAAATCAGAAAGGTCAGGAAAAGACCAAGACACTGGACCTGAGTTCCAATCTCAGCTCCGCCGCTTCCCGGATGACCTTGATTGAATGACTTCCTATCTGGGTCTTAATTTTTTTTCACTTATAAAATGGGATTATACTTAAACATGCCAACCACATAAGATATTGGTGAGAGTTGAAACATTATTCGTGTCCTGTCCTTAGCACAAAGCTTGGCGCAGAATTTAAAAATCAAAAATCACCCATTATTATTGTAACAATGTTTATCAGCGTATGCAAAATAGTCTCTCTCACAACCTACCACACATGAAGGGTTCCAATTCCTCTGACCAGTGCGCTTCCATTCATCCCAAGAAGCCTTTGCTGTGTGGAGGCCGATTAGCAATTACCTCCCACCCCCCTTAAAGTTATATTCCAGGAAGACCTGATGCAGAGACTTAAACTATTTGCATCAGTCATGGTTGGTTGTAAGTGACGGGAATCCACACTTAAACAGAAGAGGAGTGCCCCAGAATGCTGAGGGCAGCTCCAGATCCCAGAATCAAAAAAGAAGGCTATGGAGCCAGGCTTAGCACAGGGCAGAACCAGAGCAAATCTGTGCCCTTGACAGCAGAGACCAATCCATGCCACTGTCGGAGTATGATCTCTGGAATTAGTTAGTGCCAGTCTTTTTTTTCTTATTTGTTCTCACATCTCTCTGCTCAAGATTCAAAGTCCCAGGAGGCATCCGGGTGCGGTGGCTCACACTTTTAATCCCAGCACTTTGGGAACCCAAGATGGGAGGATCACTTGAGGCCAGGAGTTCAAGAACAGCCTGGGCAACAGAGCAAGACTCTATCTTTACAAAAGATTAAAAAATTAGCCAGGCATGGTGGCATGTGATAGCTACTCAGGAAGCTAAGGCAAGAGGACTCCTTGAGCCCAGGAGTTTGAGGCGACAGTGAGCTGTCATTGCACTGCTGCACTCCAGCCTGGGTGACAGAGCAAGAGCTTGTCTCGAAAAAAAAGAAAAAATCCCAGGAGAGAATGTGATTGACTACCTGGAGTCTCATGCTCAACCCTGACCTGGGTGAGTAGCAGGCACTTTGATTGACAGGTCTTCTAAGCCCTACCTCATGGAGGAAGGGGGAGGGTCATTTCTAATAGGAAATTGGAGTGCTGTTATCCCAAAAAAGAAACAGAACACGGAGAGCTGATAAAAGCAACACTCACTCACCATACTTCTGTACTTCAGAATGTACCCATTTGCTCTTTGCTGGGGCAATAGCTGTGTGTTACTTTAGCACAGAGAGCAGAAGCACTCCACCTGTTCAGTATTCACTTTACACTTCATCACGAGTTCCCAAATAAGACTTCCAGCCTTTAGTTTGGTCTGACATCCCAATAAAAGGAGAAGGCCATAGTTAGAGAAAACGCAGATGATAAGGCTTTCATTTCCCCCGGCTGAGAAGGCCAGGGCACACTGCGCTCTCCCCAGAAATGCGACCCAGCATCATTCCATCCTCCACGCTCACAGACCTATGCCCTTGTGCCCTCTCCCACTCCCACTTCCTCACTTCACCCCAGAGGGACACAGCCTGGCTTCTTCACTCAGCCCTCTCCCAACCCCATGCATACTTGATTCACGACTCCAAATATGAGTACGAGCTTGATTACACCACACCTGGAAAGAAGGCCCTGGAACTAATTAATCTACAGTTTCCTTCGCGACACAAGCCCACCGTGGAGAGGAACAGGAGTGAACATGGCCTCCAGGAGGCTGCAACTCCACACTAAGCCAGGAGACACTGAGGGCTGCCAGGGTGGGAGCTATCGATTTGTCAATATGCGAAACACAACCGGAGAGTCATTTTTTCTGCTGAGGTTACCATTTATCCCGGAAGATGCTCTTGGCATTAAAGCGTGGCATGAAAGCTTCCCTTAGATGGCAGGATAAGGGAAATGTTAGACACACAGAGAGAGTAACTTGGCACCTGAGATTTATTAATATTTTAAATGTGGAAGGCATACATTCCAGGGCTTACTCATTGCTTCTGGGGAAGGATCCAGGTAAACAAATCCACAACATCGCTAGAAACAAAAACTCCACCTTTCCATCCTGTTCCTGCATGGGAAAATGAGGATGAGCTAATTACTCAGATATAAGTAGTATCTTTAGGATAAAAGGATCGAAGGCCTTCGCTGTTATATCTGGGGTTTCTCCATCATACCATCCTGGGAGAACAAATCGAAATTATAATTTTATTAATGACACTCGGAAGAGTGGATCAATTTTTCCATGAACTCAGAACTTGGCAATGAAGAGACTATACTGGATAGTTTGAGGTCAGGAGTTCGAGACCAGCCTGGCCAACATGGTGAAACCATGTCCCTACTAAAAATACAAAAAATTAGCTGGGTATGGTGGCACCCGTCTGCAGTCTCAGCTACTCAGGAGGCTGGGGCAGGAGAATCACTTGAACCCAGAAGGCAGAGGTTGCAGTGAGCCAAGTCACTGCACTCCAGCCTGGGTGACAGAGGGAGACCCCGTCTCAAAAAAAAAAAAAAAGTAAACTTGGGTCAATCTGTTCCCCACCTAGGGCCTTTTCTACTTGGATGAATCTGAAAGAAAAATAAAAATGAAAATCAGAGGTCATTTTATGGGCAGATTCCAGCACCAGGATTCCCTGTGATTTGTTCAAAGAAAACTACTCCTTTCCACGTGTCCCTTACAAAAAGGGCTCTTCCTGCTTGGACCCCCTGCACTAGTCAATCCAGGTGACACGAACAGAAGTCATTTAAGGCTGTGGCTTCAGACTCCACCAGTTTCTCCAGTCTCCTGATGAGAACTGAAGAGAAGAGTCATGAGAACTGAAAGAAGAGAGAAAGAAAAATCCATCAAAACTTCATTTAGCCAAAGGAGCAAAAACTCAGGCACAAAACCGGTCAGTTAAATAATCAGTTTGCCTTGTGTTTTTGTTGTTGTTGTTAGTTTGTTTTTAACTGATTTTTTTTTTACATCTGCCTTTAGCAGAACCATTAGATTCTGGCCAGGAGTGGTGGCTTACACCTGTAATCCTAGCACTTTAGGAGGCCAAGGCAGATGGATCACTTGAGCCTAGGAGTTCGAGACCAGCCTAGACAAAATGGTGAAACCTCATCTCTGCAATAAAGATACATGCACAAGTTATGTTCATTGCAGCACTATCCACAATAGCAAAGATATGGAATCAACCCAAATGCTCATCAACGATAGACTGGATAAAGAAAATGTGGTACATATACACCATGGAATACTATGCAGCCATACAAAGGAATGAGATCATGTCCTTTGCAAGGACATGGGTGGGGCAGGAAGCCATTATCCTCAGCAAACTAACACAGAAACAGAAAACCAAACACCACACATTTTTACTTATGAGTGGGAGTTGAACAATGAGAACACATGGACACAGGGAGGGGAACAACACACACTGGGGCCTGTTGGGGGAGCTGGGGGAGGGAGAGCATCAGGATAAATAGCTAATGCATGCTGGGCTTGATACCTAGGTGATGGGTTGATAGGTGCAGCAAACCACCATGGCACACGTTTACCTACGTAACGAACCTGCATGACCTGCACATGTATCCCGGAACTTAAAATTAAATTAAATTTTAAAAGAATACAAAAAGTAACTGGACATGGTGGTATGCACCTGCAGTCCCAGCTACTCAGGAGGCTGAGGAGGGAGGATCACCTGGGCCTGGGGAGGTTAAAACTTCAATGAGTCCTGGTCATGCCACTGCACTCCAGCCTGGGTGACAGAGCAAGATTCTATTCCTTAAAAAAAAAAAATAGAAAAAGAAAAAAAATTCTTACAGGCTTCCAAAGAAGATCTGCTGCCAGACTGTCAGCTAAAAGCAGGTGCCTTATTAAGGATAATAGGCTAAAGAGAACCTCTAACACTGTATTTCATAATTAGACTTTGCATTCTTTTCATATTATAGCACTTCAGTAAAGGATAAGACCTCAAAATAGTATACTTTCATTGTTCCCCTTTTGGACTTTATGCTATGATTGTCATACACTTTATTTTTACCTAGATTATAAATGCTGGAGTCTATTACCACTTTTATTTAAACAGACAATTATCTTTTAGAGAGAGTTAACTAACAAGAAAAATATTCTCTACATTTCCCCTTATAGTTACAGTGGAGCTCTTCACTTTCTGTCTAGATCCATATATGATGGAAATATGGATCTTGACTTTGCATTTTCGACATACTTCCCAGACAGACTTTATAATTTGACCTAGAGATTAGGCCTGGGTCACAGAGCCCCCCGGCTGTTTCTCTGCCCCGCAGCTCTCTCTGAGGGTGCTCCCGCCTGCCATAAAGCCCGGGTTGGAAAGGCGTCTTCTCAGAAGACTTCTCCAATCCTTTCTGCACCCATGCTCCCTCTCCAGGCATGGTGCTCCCTCTTGGTATCCGCCCACACTTTGGATGGGCCTCTCATTGCTCTTTTCATTGTCAATGCCACGTAGACACCTGCTTACCCTACTGGGCTGCCAGCTTCTGTGTGCTGGAGCTCATGAGGTATCCATCTCCAATACCTGGCCCCAAAGGTGTTTATGTTCTTTGTTGTTATTTATTTATTTATTTTTGAGAGGAGTCTCACTCTGTCACCCAACCTGGGGTGCAATGACGGGATCTCAGCTCACTGCAACCTCTGCCTTCCTGGTTCAAGCAATTCTCCTGCCTCAGCCTCCCAAGTAGCTGGGACTACAGGCACCCACCACCACACCCAACTAATTTTTGTATTTTTAGTGGAGACGGAGTTTTCCTATGTCAGCCAGACTGGTCTCGAACTCCTGACCTCAGGTAATTCACCTGCCTAGGCCTTCCCAAGTTGTTGGGATTACAGGCATGAGCCACTGCGCCTGGCCATGAAGAAAGGTATTTTCAGGTTTGCTTTCTAAACAGTCTCTAGAAAATCACTCTCCATGGTTACTGTAGCGCATATTTGCCTTTCTTCTTGAAACATCCTTTCCAAGTTTAAGGCATTCTTCTCAAAGAGATGCCAGCAACTCACTTTACCAACATAACTTGCAGCTCGAGTGTGGACTTGTGACCTAGATCCTGTATTCAGGCACCATAAAACTTCACTCTAAGGAGGCAAAGACACAGCCCTGTACAGAGTCTAATCTGGTGGGCTGACTGCAGATACTTCTCACTTCTAGACACAGTGGTGGCAGTCATGCCTTATTCTGGAAACTGCTGCTGTAAGACAGGGATATCTTATCAACATCTCAGTCGCAAGAATTGATTGAACTTGTTTTTTTTAAAAAAAATTTTTATTTCCATAAGTTTTTGGGGGAACAGGTGGTATTTGGTTACATGAGTAAGTTCTTTAGTGGTGATTTGTAAGATTTTGCTGCACCCATCACCCAAGCAGTGCACACTGAACCCAATTTGTAGTCTTTTATCCCTCACCCCCCCACACCCTTTCCCTGAGTCCCTAAAGTCCATTGCATCGTTCTTATGCCCTTGCATCTTCACACCTTAGCTCCCACTTGTAAGTGAGAACGTACGATTTTTGGTTTTCCTTTCCTGAGTTGCTTCACTTAGAATAATAGTCTACAGTTCCAGCCAGGTTGTTGTGAATGCCATTAATTCATTCCTTTTTATGGCTGAGCAGTATTCCACTATATATATATATATATATATATATATATATATATATATATATATATATATATATATATATATATATATATATATAGTCTGACACTTATCAGGTGCCTTATAAACATACAATAGGAGTGGCAAATAGCAGCTTGAAAACCAAATCTAGCCTGACTGTGCACTCCCTCTGGTGACCCAGTGCCTTTATCTATCTATCTATCTATCTATCTATCTATCTATCTATCTATCTATGTGTCTATCTATATGTATATATATATATGCCACAATTTCTTTATCCACTCATTGATGTATGGGCATTTGGGCTGGCTCCAGATTTTTGCAATTGTGAATTGTGCTGCCATAAACATGCTTGTGCAAGTATCTTTTTTTAAATGGACAAAGAATCATTTTTGTTTACATAAAATATTCAACATAAAAATTATTTTTTATTTATTTAAATTTTTTAAGGATCAAAATAACTAATGGGTACTAGGCTCAGTACCTGGAGGTGTTTGTTATCAGGTAAATGGATTAAGCTGCTTGGTGTGAACACAAGGGAAAAAGCCCAGGCCTACGAGAGAAAAAGCATTAGGGGACCTTTCCACTGTTATCACAGGTGGGCCCGGCTGATGGTGGGAATGTGTGGGAAGCCAGGAGACTCCAGCCAGGGCAGCTGGGAGGGGCACTGCACTATAGACCCAGGAAATTGGAGACAGGTCTTAGTTAATTTAGAAAGTTTATTTTGCCGAGTTTGAGGACGTGCGCCCGTATATTGATGTTAATGCTGGAGAGGTAGAGTGAGGCCTGTCCAATCCCACTTCCCTTTATGGCCTGAACTAGTCTTTCAGGTTAAATTTTAAGAGCCCTGGCTGAGGAGGAAGTCCATTTAGATGGTTGGGGGGGCCTTAGAATTTTATTTTTGGTTTACACCACAGATAGGTCTAGGCCATCTCATAGGATCCTGCAGCAGGTTCACCTTGGGTCTAGAACTGATTCAGACTTTCCCAGGAGTCTCCTCACTAGCTCTGATGCTACCACTTCCCAGGGCCCTCTTCATAAGGACCTGGGTGTTCAGAGGGAGCTATAAATCAGCTCCAAGACAGAGAGGAAGAATGAATGGCAATCAAGGAAGGCTTCCCTGAGGAGGGGCAGAGCTTGTGGGCACCATGTTCCCAAGGCACACACCTAGAAAGCGCACATACCTCTAGAGTGTGCACCCACCTCTCCCGCGGGCCCTCTCCAGGGCAAATGCACCTCCCTTGTCTCCCATGTCTGACACTTACCAGGTGCCCTATAAACATACAATAGCAGTGGCAAACAGCAGCTTGAAAACCAAATCTAGCCTGACTGTGCACTCCCTCTGGTAACCCAGTGCCTTTATCAATTACCTTTGACTGCCTCAAGATCAGGCAGCCCCTCTCCAGTCCCCCAGAGTCCTTGCCACTCCCTTGTCTTGCTTATTTATTCACATTACGTGAATAGCCCTGCTAGGCGTTTAGATTCACCACCCTTGGAATAAGCTAAGGAAAGCAAAAATGGGATTCTGATAAAAAGAAATGAATATAGGGGCCATGCAGATGGTAGGAAAGCAAGAGTAAAAGGATGGATATAGGGGCCCTGCCCAGTGTGTTAGTGAATGATGAGAAGTCAGCCACTGCTGCTATGCAGAAAGAAGGTACTGAAGCAGGAGGGGAGAGCCTGATTATAAACAGAGGCAGGAAGGGAGATGCACTCTGCAGCCAGAACCCTGGAAATCAGACCTTGACCCAGTGTTCCCCAAAACCATCATTCTCACTTCGTCTTGGCAATTTTTGCCATATCTGCATACCATCTGTTCAAAATTTACTTTTTAAAATGTTTGCCTAACTTAAAAAAAATTAAACCTCATCCTAAACAATGTTCAACATCAAATTCATGAATTTTATGTACTAGTTTTGTTTCTTCTAATACACATTAAAATACAAACATTACCAAGAAAAGTCTCTGATACTATTTAAAATTATTTAACCACTGTTCCAGGCCCCCAGGTTCCACACTGAGAATCCTTTCTTAGTGTGTCTTTTGTCTAAAAGCAAGATTGAGACAAAACCTTTCACTTGAATGTAGCCACTATTTTTTTGTTTTTTGGCAAACAAATAAGCATTAACAAAACAGGATGCCTTTTCATAGTTTTTCAGGTTTGGGACTTATTAGCATAAGTCTAATAAATCTAATCGAATCAGTCTATTCCATTAGAATAATAGGGTCCCCTTTGACATTTCATCTCAAAATCCCAATGAGTCTCCAATTGTGTTCGTCTTTCTCAATCTATTCCCTCATCTCCCTTCAACGTCTTCTAACCACTCTCCACTGACCTGGACACCATGAGTGGGGTGGGCCAGTGTCACCAGAGAGTCAACCTGTCAACAACTGAACTTGTTATGAGTTGATTCTGGGTCCAGACTACTGCATTCAAAAGCCGTTTCACACCTAACACCTGTGTGTTCACAAGCACATTGCTGACCTTCTTTGTGACTCAGTTTTGTTATCTGTAAAATGGGGATGTAAACACTACCTATCTGATAAAGTCATTGGTGAAATTGACAAGTTAGTGCATGGAAACACTTTGCTATGTTGTAAATGTGTCTCCCAAAGTTCTTGGGTTGGGAACTCTATCCCCAAGGCAACAGTGTTGAGAGGTAGAACCTTTAAGAAGTAATTAGGTCACTTCTTAATGGATTAATGGCCTGACTCATGGGAGTGGGTTAGTTATTGAAAGAGAGGGTTTCTGATAAGAGGATGAGTATGGTCCCCTTCCTCTCTCTCTCTCACCCTCCCACTTTCTGCCATGGGATGACACAGCAAGAAGGCTCTCAAAAGATGCCGATACCTTGATACTGGACATCCCAGCCTCCAGAAACATGAGAAATAAATGTCTTTCCTTTATAAATTATCCAGACTGTGGTATTCAATTATGGCAACACAAAATAGGCTAAGGTACACCTAGAACAGTAGCTGGCACTCAGTATGTGTGAGCTATAATTTTTATTGTTATTACATACCACTAAATAGATCTTTTCCCCACTCATCCCATTCTTCAAAGATCTTAAGTTCAACCACTACCTTCCTTCACTCTCATCCTATTCCACTATCTCTTCCTGGGAGGAGGCCATTGGATTCCTACCCCTACTATCACTCCTGGAGCAATCTCTACTCAATGTATTCCCAGCTCACGGTATCACGTTTTTTTTTTTTTTATTTTTCTGAGACAGAGTCTCACTCTGTCACCCAGGCTGGTGTGCAGTGGCGTGATCTCAGCTCACTGCAACCTCTGCCCCCCAGGGTTCAAGCAACTCTCCCTGCCTCAGCCTCCCGAGTAGCTGGGATTACACATGCCCACCACCACGCCCGGCTAATTTTTGTATTTTTTAGTAGAGACTGCGTTTCGCCATGTTGATCAGTCTGGTCTTGAACTCCTGACCTCAGGTGATCAGCCCGCCTCCACCTCCCAAAGTGCTGAGATTACAGGCATGAGCCACCACACTGGCCTGTACCAGCTTTTGACAAATTGCATCTTCCTGGACCTCCCTTCCATCAATCCAGCTTGATCTGCTGTGGAACATCCAACATTTCTCTGTATCCTGGCAGCTCAAGAACAGTTTTCTCACAGGCTTCCAAGTCCTGCCATATTTGGCTTCAAGCAATCCTGTTGGCTGGATCCCCCAATGTCTCCACACACAGTGTCCCTGGGTCATATCTTCCCACCCTAGCTGGGTGTTCCGAGACCACCTGGGTGCATTCCCAGAGAGAGACCCTCCCTGTCCTATTCACATTTCACAGCTTTAACCCAGTTAAAGCCCTGCCTTTTCTTGGGGGCCTTCCCTGATCACCTCCTTCAGAGTTATATGGCTGAGTGCCCTGTTTAAGTCACAGATGTTCTCATGGCTGTCCATAGGGCCCAGGGAGTTGTCGTGAAAATAGGACTCACTTATACCGTATCCCCTGTGGTCTGAGGGGTGAGCAAATGACCCAGCTAAACCACTCACAGTTAGTCCTTTGGAAGGCCATATTGATTGGTCCAAGTGGGTCAGCTGAGCCAATCAATCAGAGTCCTTCTGGAGACCACAGTGATTGGTCCAAGGAATCAGCTGAGCCAGTCAGAGTTATTCCTAAGGAACTTCTGACTGGAGCTGGTGGGAAAAGCTTCTTTCCTCTGGGAAGGCAAGCTCAGAAGACCTGGGTTGAGGTGTCAGCCTTGTAGAGAAGCGAATGCTGAGGGAAGTGAGTCAGGGAGGTAAAGACAGAAAGTCCTGAGAGTATTGAGTCTCAGACTCCAGATTCCCTGCCCCGTCTGTGGTTTAACATGAAAACAAGCCCAGAATCCTGACAGTGAATAAACACCCTGCCTTTTTGTTAAAGCTATCCAGAATTGGTTTATATTTCTGGAAAGTAAAGAAACTGTAATAGGCTGTGCTTCCCAGGCTAGTCTTTGTTATGTGTGTATATTTTTTAATTTAGTTGTTCACATGTTTAAGTCATCCCTGTCTATATGAGAGAGAGGAACATATCGCATGCTTCCTTCATTTCTCTCCCTACATTTGGCACAATCTTGGGCACAAAATAGATGCTCACTAAATACGTAGGCCCACAGAGGATGCTAGAATTGGCTGGTAGGCCCAGCTGCAAACAGGGAAATTCTGGATCACCTAGAGTCAGCCTACAAGAGTGCCCATCACAAATGTGCAGGAATCGAGTCACAGAGAATTATGGTTTTCTCAGTAAAGGTTGCTTAAAACAAAAGCCCATTCATCTGCCTGCAGAAGACATTTAATCAATTTACATGAGGGATTTCAAAATTAGTCAGACTGTAATGAACTATGAAATACTGATTAATGCATTTTTGCAATGTTTGATTAGAAACTTAACATGTATGCGAGCACATCTTTACCATTACAGCATTTCTATGTTAATATTTGGTTCTTAACCATTGGCAGAATAGATATTCTGAATTATAGAACAAAAGTGTATTTGTGGTGAACAATATATACACAGTTTTCCTACTGGAAAGTGCTTCTTGATGTTCAGGAGGTGTCTCACATTTGAGGGGGTGAGTGGGAGGAAGTAGTTCATGGGATGCAGTCATTATGAAGTTGAGTATTAGCTGCTAAATTATTTGAGAGTTCTCCAGAAACCACTAGGGTAAAAGAGGCCAGCCATGTCTCCCACCCCAGCCCTCTGCTAACAACAAGGCATTCTCTGAAAGAGGAAACAATCCCCATTTTACTAAGGCAGAAGAAGCCAAATTCTTTTGGCCAGAATTTAAATATACCACCTCAGACAAAAATGTTTTTTAGGTTCCTCCTCAGGACAAGCAAATTATTAATTGAAACGCTTGAAAATCTTCTTGAACCTATAGAGGCCACAGTTTTAACACAGTTTTAACGTTCTTTCCTTCTTTCTCTCTTTCTTTCTTTTTCTGTCTTTCTTTTTTTTTTTTTTTTTTTTTTTTTGAGACGGAGTCTCGCTCTGTCACCCAGGCTGGAGTGCAGTGGTGCAATCTCGGCTCACTGCCAGCTCCGCCTCCCGGGTTCACGCCATTCTCCTGCCTCAGCCTCCCGAGCAGCTGGGACTGCAGTGCCCGCCACCACGCCTGGTTAATTTTTTTTGTACTTTTAGTAGAGACGGGGTTTCACTGTGTTAGCCAGGATGGTCTTGATTTCCTGACCTTGTGATCCGCCCGTCTTGGCCTCCCAAAGTGCTGGGATTACAGGCGTGAGCCACCACGCCCGGCCCTTTCTTCTTTCTTTCTTTCTTCCTTTTCTTTCCTTCCTTTCTTTCTTTCTTTCTTTCCTTCCTTCCTTTCTTTCTTTCTCTTTACTTTCTTCTTTCTTCCATCCCTCCCTCCCTTCCTCCCTCCCTCTCTCCCTTCCTTCCTTCCTTCCTTCTTTCCTTCCTTCCTTCCTTCTTTCTTTGAGATGGGGTCTCACTGTCTTGCCCAGTCTGGAGTGCAGCAGCATAATCTCTTGGCTTACTGCAACTTCCACCTCCAAGGCTCAAGCCATTCTTCCACCTCAGCCTCCCAAATAGCTGGGACTACAGGTGTGCACCGCCAAACCTGGCTAATTTTTTCTATTTTTGGTCGAGACAGGGTTTCGCCATGTTGCCCAGGCTGGTCTTGAACTCCTGGGCTCAAGTGATCTGCCTGCCTTGACCTCCCAAAGTGCTGGGATTACAGGCGTGAGCCACTGCTCCCAGCCCACACTTTTAAATTTCTGAGGACACCCCCAGAGATTTTTGTGTCTGTGTATTTCACAGAGAAGGCAAGTTAGTCTCTTTCATATAACTGGAATGCCCTTTCTCCTGGCAAGATCAACAGAACTCCAAACATCAGGTGATGCTGGAAGCCATAAAAAGGGAAACATGCTGAATTGCAAAAATCCAATCAACTAGAAGTATGATCTTCTTAAAGTTACTTAAAACAAATCTTATTTGCACACATGCGGAAAACATCTAAAGAGGTGGATTGACATTTAAAAAAAAGATGTGTTAAAAATTAGCTATTAAAGAATTTGAAGATAAATTCCCACAGTAGGTTTCTAAGAGCACTGATATGCTGAGCCTGGCCCCAGCCATAAGATTATCTGACAAAGCCCAGGCATGGTGGCTCACGCCTGTAATCCCAGCACTTTGGAAGGCCGAAGCGGGCGGATCAAAACCAGCATGGCCAACATGGTGAAACCCCATCTTAACTAAAATACAAAAATTAGCCAGGCGTGGTGGCGCACACCTGTAATCCCACCTACTCGGGAGGCTGAGGCAGGAGAATCACTTGAACCCGGGAGGTGGAGGTTGCAGTGAGCTGAGATCGCCCCACTGCTCTCCAGCCTGGTTGACAGAACTGGACTCTGTCTCAAAAGAAAAAGGATTACCTGACAAACACTGTTTTCAAAAGGTGCTCCTGTGGAAATCCAATCACCATAGAGTGTGCTAACTCCAGAACAGCAATATACAAATTTGTTCATATACAGAAGAAGAGGTCACATGTGTGAGTGCACGCATGGGTACACACAGAGAAACATACTTCATGATTCTCACAAGTGCAGGCAATTATCTCACATTTAGATTTTAAGCCTCCCTTAGAATTTTAAAAATCATTATTTTGCAGGATCGCCATTATTCTGATTCATTAGCAAGGCATACTTATGAGGGTCTTAAAATAACCAGGATGCTGGACATGTAAAAACATGCTTCTTGCTGTCATGACAACTAAATAACAACAATAATGCTCACATCCGAATGACTACAGGGAACAAAGTTATTGTGCCTGAATATAGATAAGTTAATTATGGAATCATCAAAAGAACAGCAGCTCTATCAATGCAAAGATGATTCTAAAATAATCAATAACAACAATCTTGTTTGGTAATTGGCTATTTGTTTCCAATATGGGCTCTACCTTTGGTCTGCGTGGAAATGCAGCAGGCTCTTTAGCCAGCAGAAGAGAAAAAAAAAAAAAAAAAGAAAATCTTTCAGTTTAGGGTTGGTGGTTGTCAGTAGCAACAAATAATGGAAAATTGCCATCTGGCTTCTTTGTTTAAATGAGATTTGAATAATCAATTTAATAATGGATAGAGCACTTGCTTACAGAAGTAATCCATTGTCATTGCTCAGAAAAAATAAAAACTTTGTCACCAGAGACAAAGCTCTGCGGTGTGACTATAGGTAAAGCAAATAAACGTCTACGTACATGCCACAATTTTTATTTTCACTGCTGACTTTACATAAACTAGAGGATAACTCTTCCTTCTCTATGCTTAGCTTTTCACATTCTGTGTTTAATAATCAGGACGAAATCTACAGAGCAGTTGGCTTGCTACAGGCATTCAACTCCACTGATGGTTAGTGGAGAAAGAGACACACAAATGGTAGATTTTTTTAGCACATTTTCCCCCATCGTCATGTGACATATTGTGGAACAGGCCTGATTTCAGCAGAGCAGAGGAAATAAAAATGCATCTGGCTATGGGGTGTGTGTGAGTGTGAGAATGTGTGTGTGTTTCCTTTACACAGCTGCACCAGAGGAAAAATGCTATTCAGAAAGGAAGAACAGGGTGACACCAGGGATCACGATGACTCATTCATTTACATGATAAAAATGAAGATAGCAGGAAAGGTGTTCCTAACCCGAGCAGAAGCAGGAGCGATGACATCCAAATATGGGGCTTCTGTCATGTCGTTTTGCATGTGTGTTTGTGTGTGTGTTTAATGAAACATGCGTGTGCAGTATCCCATTGGCCTCAAAAGACCCTCGAATCTTTGACTAAAAAAGTTACTGGTCGGGCACAGTGGCTCATGCCTGTAATCCCAGCACTTTGGGAGGCCAAGGTGGGTGGATCACCTGAGGTCAGGAGTTTCAGACCAGCCTGGCCAACATGATGAAACCCCCGTCTCTATTAAAAACCCAAAAATTAGCCAGGCGTGGTGTCAGGCGCCTGTAATCTCAGCTACTCAGGAGGCTGAGGCAGGAGAATTGCTTGAACCTGGGAGGCAGAGGTTGCATTGTGCTGAGATTATACCAATGCACTACAGCCTGGGCCACAGAGTGAGACCCATTCTCAAAAAAAAAAAAAAAAAAAAAATTCCATGTGATTTGAAGGAGAAAAAGGGATGAAATCCAGGCCCTGTCGCATTTTGGAAAGTGGCATTCAGGATTCAAACAGCACCATCTGGGCTTTACGGACCTACAGGACTGGAAGGAGGGGCTTCTCCTGGCTTCCACTGCTTGAGGACTAGAGGGTATTAAGGGAGGATCATCCTGGTGAATCTGGCCTTAGGCTGCTGTTTCCCCAGAACTTCCGATCCACTCGGGGCACATTCCCTTTCACCCGGCACTGGTTTTCTCCTCGGCCTGTGTCGCTTGGAAATACCCCCTGTGAGGTTTCAGGTTGTTTGCCTCTTCTCTGACTGAAGACTCATTACTGTTCACCTCTGCCCGTCTCCCAAACCAATCCACTTCTTATTTACTCTCCCAGGACATCCAATGACCAGGTCCCTCCCCAGGTCACAGTTTCATTAACCCCCTTCCTTCAACAGGGAAGTTAGATCTGCTTGACTCTCATCCCAGAGACTCCCTCTGGGACCCAACTTGGCCCCAGGGTTACCAGCACTTCCTTGACACCAAGGCATCCCGCCACATCACCTCATCCAGTCCTGCCTTGGGCCACAGAGCCTTTTATAAAGTCTTAGATAGTTTCTCAAGTCCTCTCCACATCTAGGGGACAACTCCATTCTGGCCCCTCTTCCAGCTGGGTCTTGTGAATTCCCTAGACAGAGCCCCACAGAGACTGAGCACATTTTTCCCTGTTCTTCCCAAGACCCCCACCCTAATTCCTGGAAAAAGCAAAGCCAGGAGGCTTAACCTCTTTCACTTTTCCCCAATTATCTGAGCCATCACCTGTCACCCATACTCTATATAGGGGTATCTTCTTGCCAGGATTTCCACTGCAACATGGAAGGAAGACTTGGGAAAATTGCAAACACATGGTTATGTGCTCATCATCGCCAACACATTCAGTCCAAACAGAATCTCCTGCGCTAAAAAAAGGAGGTGTTCTCCACCTTGCCAGCCTAATCCTGTCCTCTCTCATTTCTCCAGAACTCTAAAGGTCCCCCTTACCCCAGCAGCTTCAATCTCCTCCTCCCTACTTGTTCCTTCTCCTGTATCCTAGTGTGCCCAGATCACCTTGTCTTGAAAAGAAAAAAAAAAAATCCCTGGCCTCAGTATCCTCGGTGTCAAGAAGACCACTGAATACTCAGGTCAGGAGTCCAAGAAAGACATCCGTGGTTCCTATGCCCTGCATGGTTCAGCAAAGGACATAATTTCATCCTTTTTTGTGGCTGCATAATATTCCATAGGGTCACTTCCATTTCTATTCTTGTTTCAAAATCCTGAAAGCTCAGAAGGCAGGTTCATCCATGTGCTAGGGTTGCCACAACAAAATACCACAGATGGAGGCAGGGGCTTACACAGCAGAAATTTATTTCTCAGAGTTCTACAGGCTGGAAGTCCAAGGTGAATGTGTCAGCAAATTTGGTTTCTTCTGAGGCCTCTCTCCATGGCTTGCGGACGGCCGTTTTCTCACGGTGTCCTCTGCTCTGTGGCTTTCCCTCAGTGCTTGTGAGTCTTTGGTGTCTCTGTGTGTGACCAACTTTCCTCTTCTTAGAAGGACACCAGTCAGATCGGATTAGAGCCCCACTCTAAGGGCTTTATTTTAATTTACTCACCTTTTAAGAGGCCCTATCTCCAAATACAACTGCATTCTCAAGTACTGGGGGTTAGAGATGAATTTGGGATGGAGGGTAGGGTACAGTTCAGCCCAGAACACCAGGTGAGAATGTCCAAGGGTGTGCACTAAGAGAGGAATGCAGAGAAGCAGGTCACATTCCTGCGGGGGTGGGGTTGTCAGGGTCAGGAAAGAAAAAGGAGAGAGTGGATCCTAAAGGAAAAGATCAGGGTTTGGAGCAGGAGAGGCTGATCCACAGAGATGAGGACTACAGGATGGGCTGAGGAGTGACAGCAGAGAAGAAATCCTGAGACCCAGCCATCTCCCCTCCCTTGTGCCTCTGTGAAAGGGAGTGGAGCAATACTGGACACAGGCTGGATTCCTGTGGTCTGAGCAGCAAACAGGAGAGAGAAAAGCAGAGGCCAGAGGCACATGAAGGGTGATAAGCTGAGTGAAAGATAAGAGAGGCCAGGCCAGCACAATGGTTCATACCTATAATCCCAGCACTTTGAGGAGGCTGAGACGGGAAGATCCTTTGAAGCCAGAAGCTCGAGACCAGCCTGGGCAACACGGCAAGACACTGTCTCTATGAAAATTTTAAAATGTAGCCAGGCATCGTGATTTGTAGTCCTGGCTACCCAGAAGGCTGAGGCAGGAGGATCCCGTGAGCCCAGGAGTTTGAGGCTGCAGTGAGCCGTGATTGTGCCACTGCACTCCAGCCTGGGTGACAGAGCGAGACCCTGTCTCCAGAAAAAATAAATAAATGAGGCTGGGCGCAGTGGCTCATGCCTGTAATCCCAGAACATTGGGAGGCTGAGGCAGACACATCACTTGAGGACAGGAGTTCAATACCAGCCTGGCCAACATGGTGAAACCCTGTCTCCACTAAAAATACAAAAGTTAGCCAAGCATGGTGGTGCGTGCCTGTAATCCCAGCTACTCAGATGGCTGAGGTAGGAGGATCGCTTGAACCCAGTAGGTGGAGGTTGCAGTGAGTAGAGATTATGCCACTGCACTCCAGCCTGGACGACAGAGCAAGACTGTCTCAAAAAAATAAGAAAAATAAAAATAAATAAATAAAACTAAGAGAGGCCAATGCAGAGGGTCAGGTTGAGGATACTGAGAGTGAAACAGCCAAGGGTAATTGTAGAAGAAACAAAATAAAGAGACAAAACCTGTATTATTTACTCAATGTGTACACACTGTGGCTAAGAATCAAAACCATTAGCATACAAGAAAGCATTTAGAAATTCAAATCAATTTATCATCACTTTCACTGTAATATTGACAATTATTATTTATTTGTTCACCAGACATCCTATGAACATGTTACAGTTGTCGCTTCATGAAAGGACCAGCTCTGCCTGGATTTCTGCTGTGTAATGGAAGATGGAAAAACTTCAAGCATATTTTTATGTCCTCATAATGGATGCAGTTCAAGCCACTGCTCCTACTTAGCTAATGACTTAGCAGGGCAATGGAAATACAAGCAGGTCCCTGCACTTTAAGTGTGGTCATGGCTCTTCTCAAATTCAAACTGGCGTTTCTGTGCAACTCTTCCTGGCATATGAGCTCATGGTGCTGCTGGAACACATTTTCGGTGGGCATCCAGGGAACCATTAATCCTAGTTGCCACATTCATGTGTACATTCAGGCTTGGAGCATGTGAACTGGCTTGCTTGGAGTTTGAACCAGGACATCAATTACTAACATGTCTGAGAAACTAATCTTCCATCAGAGGATAACTCCTACAGGCAAAAACACTTTGGCTACTGCATGTAAGGACAATGTTCGTGTTCTCTGTTCACATCAGAAAAGAAACCCTTATTAAAGGAGGAGGAGGCCTTTGTTAATGGTGCTGATACTTTGTAGACCTTAGGAAAAGGGTCCTCTCTGCCCCAAGACCTCCAGCTTATAGAAGCTGCTTATGCAATGGTAGACCCATCCACTCTGCAATAATGAAGAGACAGATAAACCTTTGCTGGGGGTAAGATAACTCAGATTTTGCTGTTCACATGAAGACACTCTCAACTTCCAACCCTTGGCTCCCTGAGCTTCATTTGGAAATCTCAAATCATCACTTTGTAAACAGGAAAGACATTCCCTGAGACTAGGGTGGTTACCAGCACCTCTCCCCAAAAAAACAAAATGCAGAATTGTGTGGGAAAGAAAGGCATAGCATGCTGCCATTCTGCAAGGAGAGGGTGATTGACTCAAGATAGGGTGATAAAGATCAATTGCCTTGGCTTGGAGTTATGACACCAACAAAGTTACAATGACATTAGCACAAAGAGAGAGACACAAATCCATTACAAAGATACAATCAAATATTCAAAAAAGCCTGGCATGCTCATTACTTATTCATGCTAATACAAGTATATTAAGAAATCTAAACAGTGTTAGCGCTCAATCACTCACAAACCAAATGAGGTTTTGCATTTATCAGACTCCAGTCATCAGGGCCTGTACAAAGGTGGTAATGTGACATAACTGGAGATATTTATATCAGCCTACATGGATGGAGAGATACACCAGGATTTATTAAACTGAGGAATGCCATCACATTTACACAGCAATAAAAGAAATAACTGTGCAGAAGTCATTTCCTCAGACAATAAGAATTACCTTTGCAATCGCTTAAAGATTTTGTATGTTTTCAAAGGGTCGCTGGCAGCATTTCCGACCTTAATAAACTATTTACGGATTAATTTCTTCCACAAAGGACTGGATGCCCAAAAGTAGGTTCCCTCCTCGAGAGCCAGCAATAGACTCTAAACCTTTCTGTTTCTGATGATGCTGCACACAGACACGCGTATTCCATCTTCTCGGGGACTGCTGTCTTTGATTAAGTGACATGTCCTCAATTTTCAATAAAGAGAAGTCTATTCAGGATACTGGGATGGGGGCGGGTGGTGATGTCAGTAATGATGTCCTAGTTCAATTATCCAGTGCTTGGGTTTTGGGGAACCTGAGAGGATATTTAAGAAGATCCACAAGTTTCACAGTGAGGAGTGCAATGGGAAGCCACAGAAGATCCTTGAAAAGGGATTATGCTCCAGCATGAGGGTTGCCTCACCAGCTTTGCTCTTCTCTACCTCCCAGGAGATTTCTGCTCCCCTGGTTTCTGAGAAAATCCTCCTCCCCATCTTTTCTTCCTCCATTGGTGTCTCTTCCTCCCTAGGTTCCTAATGTTGCTGTCAACTCCATTTCTTTCTTTTTTTTTTTTTTTTCCTTCGCTCTGTCACTCAGGGTGAAGTGCAGTGGCACAATCTTGGCTCAAGGCAACCTCCACCTCCAGGGTTCAAGCGATTCTCCTACCACAGCCTCCCGAGTAGCTGGGATTACAGGCACCTGCCACCATACCTGGCTAATTTTTTGTATTTTTAATAGAGGTGAATATTTCATCATGTTGGCCAGGTTGGTCTCGAACTCCTGACCACAGGTGATCCACCTGTTTCGGCCTCCAAAAGTGCTGA
Organism: Gorilla gorilla gorilla; assembly: GCF_029281585.2. Lineage (NCBI taxonomy): Eukaryota > Metazoa > Chordata > Mammalia > Primates > Hominidae > Gorilla > Gorilla gorilla. The sequence goes on from NC_073244.2 coordinate 42,593,411, forward strand.
GATTATACGCTTGAGCCACACACCAGGCCTTTTTTTTTTTTTTTTTTTTTTGAACAAAGATATCTTCATCTTTAATAGGGGTATTGCTAGCCAGTATGTGCGTGTCTGTAATCCCAGCTACTCCAGAGGCTGAGACAGGAGAATCGCTCAAATCCGCCAGGCGAAGTTTGCAGTGAGCCAAGATCATGCCACTGTAATCCCGCCTGGGTGACAGAGCAAGACTCTGTCTCAAAAACAGAAAACAAAAAAAAAACACAAAACAAAAAACCAGAACTTAAATAGGGATATTGCTTTTCTCGTTAAAGAACATTTACTGTTACACATTTTATTTCATTTGTCAATAATTTTTTTTTACATTTCATTTTCTATTCAGAGGCTACACATGCAAGTTTGTTACAAGGGTGTATTGTGTGATGCTGAGGTTTGAGGTCCAATTGAACTTATCACCCAGATAGTGAACATAAGTACCCAATAGGTAGTTTTTCAGACCTTACTCTCCTTTCTTCCTCTCCCTTTGGAATCTCAGGCATCTATTTTTCCCATCCTTGTGTCCATGCACACCCTGTGTTTAGGTCTCACTTACAAGTGAGAACATGTGCTGTTAAATTTTCTGTTTCTGCATTCGTTTACTTGGATATGCAAATTGCATCCATGCTGGATTTGTATCCCTGTTTCTGTAAAGGACATGATTTCATTCTTTTTTGTGGCTGTGTAGTATTCATTCTTTTTTGTGGCTGGGTAGTATTCCATGGGATCACTTTCATTTCTATTCTTGTTTCAGTCTCTTCTCCCCATGGCTGGTCTCATCCATGCCCATGGCCTCTAGAGCACATGGTCTCTGGCACCCCAGTGATTCTCCAAATTACAATGTCCCAGACCTCTCACTGGAATCTCAGAGCTTCATATCCAATTGCTCATCACAGCACCACCCATAAGCCAGACACTCAGAGACCCTCAGAGTCTGTCTTGATTCTTCTTCATCTAGAACAGACAGTGAGTCACCTGCAAGGTATCTTCATCCCCTCCATTCCATCCTCACTGGAAATGCCCTGGTACGGGTCCTACACCTCCTTCTCATTCGTGGGTGCAATCCCAGCCCATCTCTCCTTCCCCCGGAGTAATCTTGCTGAAACATACCTTGTACTTCATTGCTGTCCCTCTTAAACGGGGCCATGAATGGCCTAGAGAGTGAGGTCCAAACATTTTCCCAGTGCCACGGGGCCCTTCCTGCTGTCAGCAAGAATGTGTCCTTGCTGATGTTAGGCATTTGCATGAAGCCTAAGTTATAACCACACTGTAAGCACACCCTCCCACCAAGTGGCCCGTGCACTCTCTTTCTGCTTGCTTGCTTGCATATCTGATGCCTGGGCAGCCTTCTTTTGCCCTCTTTCAGGGTCTTCCTCAAAAGCATCTCTTGGGGAAACAGCCAGAATCAGGCACCCCTACACCTGTGCTCCTCTGGCCCTCTGTGTCCTCCTTCCAATTACTTCCAGGGAGACAGTGGGCTGCTAACAGTCTGGCACTCAGCCTCCTTCCTGCAGTTCAGGCCTGGAAGGATTCATGATCCACAGCAGAAGCTGCCCTACTTGCTAGGATGTCTCTTTTCCCTCTGTTTCCCTTTAGTGTGCAATGGCCAGGATTGGGATCAAAGTCTAACAAGGTCTTGCTGGGCACCAGGCAGAAGGATAATTCTCTCCCAGTAATCCATATCATAATCAGTTCAGGTCATCTCAAGGAACTACATAGAACTGTGCTTATCACTGCAAGAGACACAGGAAAAGGAGAGCCAGCTGCTGCCTCTCAGAATCTAATAGGACCATCCTAAGAAGCAATTTCAAAGGACATAAAAGCCGGCTTGTTTCAGATGCAGTCAAATGCCACCTGCTGAAGGCTGAAGGGTTGAGGGCTGAGGTTTTGAATTCTGGTTTCTTTGTGCTGATGGTGTGTCCCCACTTCCGGCCTTAGCATCCTCACCTGAACGTGTCCTCCAGGGGAAGACACTAGCCTGACATCTTAAGTGTTGTTAGAAGGTAAATGCCATGTTGGCTGAGACACTGTCTGTCCCATTCACTGGCATATCCCCAATGTCTGGCACTTAGTGGGCACTCAGCAAGTATTTACAAAGGAAGAAAAGAAGGATGAAAGGAGTAAGGAAAGAAGACAGGGAAGACCAGGTGGCTGTCTGCCTCTTTCTTGGTTGACTCCCTCATTATTTTCAGTTCTAGAGACAAGGTCTCTCCCACTATGTTGCTCAGGCTGGAGTGCAGTGGTGCAATGGTGCAATCACTGCTCACTGCAGCCTCAACCTCCCAAGCTCAGATGATCCTTCTGCCTCAGTCTCCAGAGTAGCTGGGACTATGGGCGTGCACCACCATGCCTGGCTAATTTTTTAATTTAATTTAATTTAATTTAATTTATTTATTTATATTTTGTAGAAATCAGGTTTTGCTTTCTTGTCCAGACTTGTCTCTAACTCCTGGCCGCAAGCAACCCTCCCACCTTGGCCTCCCAAATCACTGGGATTACAGACTTGAGCCACTGCACCTGGCCAACTCCCTCATTTTGATGGAGCAAGTCTTCCTTAGCTTCTGATACATAGAAAGTAAGTTGGTTAAGAGCTTCTATGACTGAAAATGTCATTATTCTAGCCTCATACTTGATTGATAGTTTGGCTAAGTAGAGAATTCCAAGATGAACAATTTGGAAGATGCCTTCTAGTTTCCAGTGTTTGTGAGAAAATAGAACTCCCCCGTCTCTCTCTGTCTGTCTGTCTCCCTCTCACTTCTCTTTCTCTCCTATGCATGCACACATGGAGGTACACATCTTATAGATTGTCTTTCTGTTGCCATTATTCATAAATTTCTCAGTGCTGGGCTTTAGATGTGGACATGTGCCTATCCATTGGCCTGGGCACTGAAGTCAAAGGAAGTTTCAAGGGAATCATTTTCTCCATGACCTCCTCCCCTCCGGTTTCTCTATTATCTTCTTCTGGAACTCAGATCTTTACTCAGATCTTTGGTTTCCTAGAGCAGTCCTTTAATATTTGTTATTATTTATCTCCTATTTTACATCTTTTTGTCCTTTCCCCCATCTTTCTGAGTCATTTCCTCAAGTATAACTTCAAGCTGCATGGGGTGGGGAGAAATTGGGAGATCTAACAGCTTCTTCAACAGACTGGCTAATCCCTGAGCCAGTGGGGTATTCCATGGTGTACATTTGTGGACTCTCAGCTTTCCCCACTGGCTTGGGAGTTAGTACTCTTGACTAAGGTACCCAAGCCCCTTACTACTCACACATTTATTTCCTACCTTCCAAAATTCTTCTGCTGCAATTTCATCTGCTGTTTCTCCTGTTCATGCGCCTTTCAGAATAGGCAGTGTCTTTCCAGTGGGGTTGGAGAGAGGAGATAAAAACTTCACTTTGTTGTCTATATATCTATTTCAATTTTTTTTTTTTTTTTTTTTTTTTTTTTTTTTTTTTTTTGAGAAAGGGTCTCACTCTGTCACCCAGGCTGGAGTGCAGCAGTGCAAACATAGCTCACTGCAGCCTTGACCTCCTGGGCTCCAGCAATCCTCCCTCCTTAGCCTCTTAAGTAACTGGGACTACAGGTGCTTGCCACCATTCCTGGATAATTTATTAACGTTTTGTAGAGCCTGGGTTTCACTCTGTTGCCCAGGCTGGTCTCGAATACTTGACCTCAAGCGATCCTCCCACCTTGACCTCCCAAATCACTGGGATTACAAGTGTGAGCCACAGTTCCCAGCTACAAAGATTGTCTATAATATATATGCTGCAAATATTTTCTTCCAGTCTAAAAGTTGCCTTTTGCCTGTGTTTATCATATCCCCTCTAAATGGAGCTGCTTTTGATTTTTATGTAGAGAAATCTGTTGCTCTGTCTCCTGAGTCTGAAATCTTGCAGGAGAAGAATTTAATCAGCAGTGCTTTCCAGTTTTTGTTCTTTTAGGGGTTCAAGGCATCCTCTGGTCATTAGTCATTCTTAATGAAGAAAGCCAGAACTCTGAAAGTGCACCATTCCCTGCCCTGAGTAGCTTCATTCCACTGGGTAGTGATCAGCCCCTAGTAATTCTTGGGACTTCCAGTGGACCTGTGTGCTTCCAGCTCCCCAATCAGACATGCAAGACTCCATTCTCTAGGCAGGGTGCCTGTCAAGTCCTCACCATGAGGGCACCCATCCTCAATTCACTGCATGGACTTGCTTCTTGGACACTACCCTCGGCATCTCCCTCCCCCAAGACTGCCTCATTAGCCGGGTTATTCAAGGCCGTGTTCCCACAGGGCACAGCTCTGTGCAGGAGCAATGCAGACCCCAGGTGCATACAGACACAGCTCTTGGCTTGATGCCATTTATAAGCAGTGACTGATAAATCCAGAGCTTTGGATCAGATAAAACTTTGATAAATGGCCTCTTCACGTGCTGGTAGCAATACCTACTCCTGTCCATTCTGAGTCACCTGCTGCAATTGGCTTCGTTTTGTTTAATCAACAGCACAGGCAACAATGCTTGAAAGTGATCACACTGGTGAGAAATGGTGGAGATAGTCCCCTACCAAAGGGGACCTGAGACAGAAAAGTACAAAAACTCACAGCTCTGTTCAGAAGCCCCCGTGCCTGGGATAATGCAGCCCGTCTTCCTCTATCTTGGCTGTTTGAAGAGGAACAAAGGTGGCATCCTACAGTAGACCACAGAGGTCCCTGGGCCTGTGCACAAATGCAAGGCATCACCCCAAGCATCCCCTTTGCTGGGCATGCCTCGCCTGCCCTTAGTCCACCTGCATCTGGAGCAAGTGGCTCACCAGCCCTGGCTACTTCTCAGAAGGAAGTAAGCCGCCTCTCTCCCTCTCATGTTTGTAAAAACACAACTCTGTCTTCACCTTGCCTACAGCATCAGTTCCACAAAGCCACCCCTTTCCCCACCATGAATCAGAATCGCCCAGATAAAGGAGTTGTGTTGGTGTAGCAGATAGGCAAGCAAATTGGGCCTGTTTGCAAGGGATAGAGCATTTGGAGAGCTGAAAACTTCTCTAAAGCTGTAAGAACACCATTCAGTCCTGTTCAGGCCACTCAGCCACACGGGACAGTTCCATGCATGTAGCCCCCTGCTAATAACCATTCCCCATCCCCCACCCACCCACACCTCTGCAGATCAGGACTCTCAACTTGGCAGCCCTTGTTGCTGTCCACAAGAATGAAAACAAAACAAAAAAACAGTTTTCCCAGGAGGGAAGCTGGGTGAAGAAGACATGAAGTGCATAGAGCCTTCTCCTTCTGGCCCATGACAGACATGAACACACAGATGCAACACAACTCTGGTCCAAACATCCCTGAGCCTGCATGTTCTATGAATCTGTCGCTTCCTTTGTAAAATGAGGAGAAAGTGACTCAGACTTGAGAGACAGACAGTGAAACCAGATTTCAAAGCCCAGTTCTGCCACTGACCTGCTGTGCAACTCAGGGCAATTATTTAATATAATCTACTTCTCTGAGCTTGGTTCCTTATTTGTAAAATAGAGATTTACATCTCAAGGTGTATTCATTTACTCAGTCATTCAGCAAATATTTATTTGACTTGTACTGAGCTCCAGGCAGTGTTCTAGGTGTTAGCGATGGTCATGAACAAATGAACTCTGTAGGGTATGGCACAGCACACAGGTGCTAAGTAAATGATGACTGTTATTACTCTCACTATTGCTAATGAGTTTTGTCATGAGAAGCAACTGGAATTAAAGTATGTTAGTGTATTTTATAAGTGTAAAGCTCTCTGCAGACATTAGCTGATATTATTTCTTCCATGGCTCATGCTCTAAGAGAAGGCCAATGGGTTGCTCTCGGCCCCTTTCAGAATTGCAAGAGAGCTGCCACCAGTTCTTGCCACATCTCCTGTCTCATGCACACAGCTATCTTAGAATTCATGCTCTGAACAGGCAGCAAGAGAGATCAACCTTTTTCTTTCTCCAAGTCTCAAGGTGCCTCTTTTGTCTTGTGTTTCTCTGATCATTGGAGCTTTAAGCATAACTACCAGGTTTTCAAATTAGTCATATTTGTCTGTGTGCATTTGTACACATACTAATCAGCATCAAACACATCTCGGTGGATAGAGATAGATAGATACATAGATAGATACATAGATAGACAAATGATAGATAGACAATAGACTGATGATAGATAGATAGAGGTTAGATAGATACATAGACTGATAATAAATAGATGATAGGTAGATAGATGATTGATAGATAGATAGATGATAGATAGATAGATAGATAGATAGATAGATAGATAGATAGACAGATAGACAGATAGATCTGTGATTGCTTACCTACAATAAAGCCTCTTTAAGGAAGGTCCCCAGGGGTTGGGTGTTCTACGAAACTAAGCTCAATCATTTCTGCCCCCAAATGAGGCCATGAAGAGGAGGAAAACAAAAGGAGGGGAGGGCCAGCTGGTGCTACTGATTTTAACCCAGCAGGCTATCAGGTTGCACTAGCCAAACCCTGTGTTGGATAAGCCATGGCAAGATCAAGGTTGGGCAAGGGTAACTGTGAATGGCTCAGCAGTCCCTCTCCATAAGTAGTTATTTCTCTCTTTGGAGAGAAGAGCTTTGCTTCAGGACCTCTGTCCATGTGTGATGAATGGTTGGGACCAGAAAGACATGCATGTGACAAAAATAGAGTGAGCTTGTATTCCTGCGGAAGGTCAAGTCAAGTATATGCCTGGCCCTGGGAAACACCAAACTCACCACTGCTGATTCCTACAGAGTGTTCTCCTGTCCCGACACCATGGCTCTCAGGGCCCTCCCGTGCCCAGAAACTAATCAGCATCAGACACATCCAGGAGAATTTCAGGGACTGCAGCCTCCCTTGAAGGTGGCAGAGAGAACCAAACCCTCAACCCACCCCCAGTCACAAAGGTAAAATCAGGATGGAAACCAAAAGACCCATTTTTGTACTTAATTTCCATTGATTAAAAAAATATGTAAATGCAAAGATGTTGACACGATTAAGCCATTATGGGCTTATTGCGCAATTATTTCTTTGATAGTTCATGACGGCTCAATTGGAGGCATAATGGACTATTATGCAATGACATCTTTGCTGAGTTTTTTGCTTGTTTTCCTCTTTTCCTTAATTTTCTTTCTTTCATCTTTCCTCCTTTAAAAAAAGAGAGAGAATTTTTCATTTGCAGATCATTGACTTTTTAATGTCAGATTATTTACTCAATAGTCAATAACGATGCCTTTGGATTCATTATGGGCTATCGTGTAAATAGCTAATTGCATTAATTACAGCCTTTTTACAAATGTTTAGTTTGCAGCTCATCACACCCACGGACTGTGTAATTGCTGCTATCGGGGCTGATGGGCAGGCACAGCCCCAGCTGGGTGCCTGCATGGTGACAGGGGGACGTCTGGTGCCTTTGTTCTAACCTGACCGAGTTAGAACCACTAACCACATCTGTGCATGCATGTGTGCCTGTGTGTGTTTATGTAGAGGGGAGCTATGGCATGAACATTTGTCAGTTCTTTCACTTTATGTTTATAAAGATGAGGAGGGATTCTTAGGTGGCTGAAAATTTTGCTTTGAAAACCGTCGTGCTAATTTAAAGGAGGAAAAGTCTGTGAGTTGGAAAGACTAACTTATTAAGAGTCAGTGTGTTCTGTGGGGCATTTTTCTTTCGTAGATTGGAGCTAGTGATTTTGAGAGCAGATTCAGATCCTGGAGTGCATACAGAACAAATCTCCCAGGATCTGGCCGATGTACTCACGAGGCTCATTGTCTTCTTGTCAACAGGGCTTTGTGTTTGTGAACGGGGATTCTCATATGCATAGAGCCTTTGTGGAAGCCATCTAATATCTTTTGCATGTACATTTGAGGAAAACTGAGGCAGAAGATAAACACGGTCAGCACTGGGTCAGCTGGTGTTCACTTGTAGTGGGGCAGGTGGTTCCTTGGATCAAAGTGACCATATTCCACTCCCTCACCTGCCTGTTTTCTGAGCCCCGGGGCCAACCACAGCATCTTCCTTCATTGTCCCAGGGGGCTCCTTTCCTTCCTTCTTGTACCCTTCCCAAGCATCTCTTCACAGCCTTCACTGCTTGGCATAGACCATCCCTGGCCAAGTTTTCAGTCCAGATAGATTGCTCTGCATGTCAGGGGTTCAGCAGTATATTCAAAATTGAAAACATAATCTCGATCACTTTTTAAAGACAATTCAGGACACCTACCAGAGATCAGACTGAGTTAGCATTTTGAGTAAAGGGACACAAAAATTGTGCTCTGCCCCCAAACTGAAAGGTCTTCCTCCACAACTACAGTGAACCCCACAGTATACTGGGCAAGGGGTCTTATCTGCAAGATGTCTATCCACTCATCATCCCTCCCCAATACAGAACCTACAGAAGAACCAAGACCAATCTGCATAAACCATTTAATCCAAAGACAGCATGCACTTGGATTGCGAACTTGGATTGTGAACAGCACCCTCTTCGCTTGGTCAGTGTTGACAAAATGCTGAAAGTCCTCAGGCCTTTGCCATTTCAATTCCTAGAACTTGAACTTCTGGGCTGGTGAAATAATGCATAAATGTCTCCTGTTAGCTGCACATCTCTTTCTCCACCTTTAGAATGCTTTCCTCTATTTGATCACTTTTCAAGTATTAATGGTAAGTCATAATTCCAAAATAATTTTGAGAGCAAAAGAAAATAAATACACCCAGCCTAGGAGATAAAAAAGAGTTATGGGACTAGTTTAGACAAGATTATGACACTTATCATTCAACTAAAACCATAACATAATAAAGAATTTTACGCATTACATGGTCCTCTTTTCTTAACATAAAGGGATAAATGGCACACTTCTCATATCTAGCAACATAAGGTACTCAAATCTATTCAGATGGTTCTACTAAAATTGAGAGCATTAGGAAAAAGAAAAGATGCTTACTAACTGGAAAAGTTCATGCATTTTTAAAGTTTTATTTTACATATGCAGGTTTGTTACATGGGTATATTGCTCCCAGGTACTGAGCATAGTACCCAATGGGTAGTTTTTTAACCCACACCCCCTCCCTCCCTCGCCCCTCTAGTAGTCCCCAGCGTCTATTGTCCCCATGTTTATGTCCATGTGTGCTCAATCCTTAGCTCCCACTTGTAAGTGAGAACATATGGTATTTTTTATGTTCCTGCATTAATTAGCGTAGGATTCTGGCCTCCAGCTCCATCCAAGTTGCTGTAAAGGACATGACTTTGCTTTTTAATGGCTGCATAGTATTCCATTGTGTACATGTACCACATTTTCTTAATCGAGACCACCATTGATGGCCACCTAGGTGGATTTCATGTCTTTGCTGTTGTGAATAATGTGGGGATGAACATACATGTGCATGTGTCTTTTTGGTACAATGATTTGTTTTCTTTTGGATATATACCCAGCATTGAGATTCCTGGGTTGAATGGTAGTTCTGTTCTAAGTTCTTTAAGAAATCACAAAACTGCTTTCCACAGTGGTTGAACTAATCTACATTCCCACCAAAAATGTATAAGCATTCTCTGCAACCTCACCAACATCTGATGTTTTTTGACTTTTTGATAATAGCCATTCTGACTGGTGTGAGACGGCATCTCACTATGGTTTTGATTTGCATTTCTCTGATGATTAGTGATGATATGCATTATATAATATGCTTGTTGGCTGCTTATATGTCTTCTTTTGAGACATGTCTGTTTATGTCTTTCATTCATTTTTTAAGGGGCTTATTTGTTTTTTAGTTCAGAAATTTCTTAGTCTTGGTTGCAAATGTCAGAAACCAATTTCAAGGTGGTTTAGGGTAAGTGGATTTATCAAGAACATCCTCCAGGTGCCCCATAGAGCCAAACAGAGCAGTGGGCTGGATCACAGGAGTCCTAGGAGGCAAAGCATTCAGGGCTCTCACACTCTCTTACCACTTCTTCCCTCTCCCTCTCTCTGCCAAGGTGAGAGCACCATGGTGAGGGCACCAAGGTGAGGGCACCATGGCAGCCAAACACTCCCAAGATTCTACTGCTGAAAAGAAAGTCTCTCTGGATCCCAAATCCAAAAAATTATAATTGTTAAGTATCCACCACTGAACTTAACAATGGTGCCAAGAGATCATTGGAATCATAGCTAATCACCCAGGACCATTTGAATGCAGCAGGGAGAGTGGGGGAATGATGGAACAGATTCTATGAGAAAAGCGAGAAAAATTGGGATAAGCAGTGAAAACAAAATGTATTCTCTACATACAGGCAGGATTTCCCATGGTAGTAATTATGACCCTCTTTCAGTTATCCATGCCTTGGGCATAGCTAATGAGCAGCAGCTGGGGTAAGCGGAAGCAGAGTTACAGACAATCAGCAAGCATTTGCCAAACCCTTGCAACATGGACTGTGATATAGTTTGGATGTTTTGTCCCCTTCAAATCTCATGCTGAAATGTGACCCCCACCTGATTTCAAATTATACTACAGAGCTATAGTAACCAAAACAGCATGGTACTGACATAAAAACAGACACATAGACTAATAGAACGGAACAAAGAACCAAGAAACAAACAAATCCACATGCCTAGAGTTAACTTATGCTTCACAAGATGTCAAAAACATACACTGGGGAAACTCAGTCTCTTCAATAAATAGTGCAGGGAAAACTGGGGATCTGTATGCAGAAGAATGAAACTAGACCCCTATCTCCTGCCACATACAAAAATCAACTCAAAATTGGTTAAACACTTAAATTAAACATTGGAGACACTCTTCAGGACATTGGTCTGGGCAAAAATTTCTTGAGAGTACTTGAGAGTACTAATAAGCCACAAACACGGGCAACCAAAGCAAAAATGGACAAATGGGATCACATCAAGTTAAAAAGCTTCCGCACAGTGAAGGTAACAATCAACAAAGTGAAGAGACAACTCACGGAATGGGAGAAAGTATTTGCAAACTACCTATCTAACAAGGGATTAATAACCAGAACATATAAGGAACTCAAACAACTCTACGAGAGAAAAATCTAATAATCTGATCAAAAATGGGCAAAAGTACATACAAATGGCAAACTGGTATGTGAAAAAGTGCTCAACCTCATTCATTATCAGAGAAATGCAAATCAAAACTACAATGAGATATCATCTCACCCCCGTTAAAATGGCTTTCATCCAAATGACAGGCAATAACAAATGCTTGTGAAGATGTGGAGAAAGGGGGAACCCTTATACACTCTAATGCAAATTAGTACAAATACTATGGAGAAGAGTTTGGAGGTTCCTCAAAAATCTAAAAATAGAGCTGTCATATGATCCAGCAACCCCACTGCTATGTACCCAAAAGAAAGGAAATCAGTATATCAAAGAGATGTCTGCCATCTCTGTTGCAGCAGTATTTACAATAGCCAAGATTTGGAAATAACTTAAATGTCCATCAATAGATGAATGGATAAAGAAAATGTGGTACATATACACTATAGAGTACTATTCAGCCATTAAAAAAAAAGAGAATGAGATCCCGTCATTTGCAACAACATGGATGGAACTGGAGATCACTATGTTAAGTGAAACAAGCCAGACACAGAAAGATAAACATTGCATCTTATCACTTACTTGTGGGATCTAAAAGTCAAAACAATTGAACTAATGGAAAAAGAGAGTAGAAGAATGGTTACCAGAGGCTGGGAAGGAGAGTGAGGGTTGTTGGGGGAGGTGGGGATGGTTAATACATACAAAAAAAAAAATAGAAAGAATGAATAAGACCTACTATTTCATAGCACAACAGGGAGACTATACTCAAAAATAATTTAATTGTACATTTAAAAATAACTAAAAGAGTATAATTGGATTGTTTATAACAAAAAGGATAAATAGTTGAGGTGACGGATACCCCATTTACCCTGATGTGGTTATTAACACATTGCATGCCTGTATCAAAATATCTCAAGTAGCCCATTAATATATATACCTACTATGCCATCACAAAAATTAACAATTAAAAATATAAAAATAAAAACAAAGTGATCCCCAGTGTTGAAGGTGGAGCCTGGTGGGAGGTGTTTGGGTGATGGGGGCACATTCCTCATTAATGGCTTGTGCCCTCTCCACAGTCAGCAGTTCACATGGGATCTGGTTGTTTAAAGAGTCTGGGAGCTCCCCCTTCTCTCTCTTGCTCCCTCTCTCACCACTGGCTCCCCTTCACCTGCTGCCATCATTGGAAGCTTCTTAAGGCCTCACCAAAAGCAGATGCTAGCACCATGCTTCCTAGACAGCCTGCAGAGCCATGAGCCAAAATAAATCTCTTTTCTTTATGAATTACCTAGCCTCAGGTATTCCTTTGGAGCAATGCACATGAACTAACACAAGCCCAGTAGGACAGAAAGGTAAAACGTGGTCCCTAACCTCATGGAGCTTAGGTTCTCAGGATAGAGAAAAAAAGGAGTAGATTTAACTGGGGGAACTTTGTGACATCAGTTAGGGTCGCAGCCAAGTAATTCAGCCTGGTCAGGAGGGTGGTGAGATAGCAGATGGTATTAAAAAGGATGTGTGTGTGCAACTCTCAGAGCAGGGTTGTGGGGCACAGCCACAGGGAAAGAAGCAGCAAACACTTCCTGTATGCAGACCACCTGGGGTTTATGGTACAGAAGTGGATCCACCTCCCAAGGGTAATGCCACATGTCCCCTAACATCTCTGATGAAAAGGTACCATCTTTATATGAATATTCTAGCAAGTGCTAATAATGCTATTGTTCCTGTCACTTACGACAATTCCTTATATAACTTCCCAGAAAGATGGTCTGACCTGGACCTGGAATTCTGGGAGGTTCAGAGAAGCAAATATCCTTATCCAAGGGATAGCATGGGGACCCCAGGACTCTGCCTTAAGACTTCAGACCATCATCTCTGCCATCCATAGGTCTGCGCTGGGTGCAAGTCACCAGATCCGTTATCGGGAAACCAAAACGGCCACTTTGTGAGAATCACCCTTCTCCTTGAGCACCCCTGCCAGGTGTGCTGGGAGATTCACATGGACCTCACTGGAGGAAAATCCAGTACTAGTCAATCAGTGGCAAGTGGACAAGGCACTCATATCACAAAGGATTCACACCATGAATAATTTATTTCGGACTTCCCTTCAATATCAAGATCCCATACATATTCTTTTCTTCTTTGAGAGAGAGTTTCACTTTTGCTGCCCAGGCTGGAGTGCAGTGCTCACTGCAACCTCCGCTTCCTGGGCTCAAGCAATTCTCCTGCCTCAGCCTCTGGAGTAGCTGGGATTACAGGTGTGCGCCACTATGCCCGGCTAATTTTTGTATTTTTAGCGGAGACAGGGTTTCACCATGTTGGTCAGGCTGGTCTTGAACTCCTGACCTCAGGTGATGCACCCGCCTCAGCCTCCCAAAGTGCTGGGATTACAGTCGTGAGCCACCGCACCTGGCCACAGATTCTTAAATGAATCAATTTCCAAAAGTTTGTTTCCCATATGAAGTTTCAGAAATATGCAAAACATGCCATATAATTAGAGTCTGTAGAACTCTAGGAAGACTGGAGCTGGAAGTGGCTGCAGGCATATGTAAGCCCAACGACTTTTCTAACTGAAGTATGTAGAAGTATCACCTATGACACCTGTCAAAAAGACCTCCATGGGCCTTCCCCAGGCAGTCTGATTCTGAAGACCTGGGGCAGACCCAGCAAGCCTGATGCTGGACATCCATGAATTCCACTGCTGGGGAAACAGAAGCAGGATAGCTTCAGTGACTCCTGGAATCACACAAAGCCTGGACAGAGCTGGGACTAGAACCCAGAGCTCTGATGCTCAAAATGCTGCCTCTAGTTCAGTAACTGCTTTTCTAGAATGCCTAGATGATGAATGGCTTCAACAACTGGAATATTTTATCTCTAATTCTGATGAGCAACAATTATTTCCCAGAGGGTGGGGCAAATAGAATATAAGGCAGAAGATAAGGATGTTTTATAAATTGGAAGAGAAGCCTCCAGCCCCTCATTAATCCACTCTGCTTTGCTCTAAACTAAAGAGGATTGCATTTACTTTTTTTTTTTTTTACTTTGAAATAATAGACTGAAAGAAAAGGTTCCAGAAGAAAATCCAAATGAACGCCCAAGCCATGTTCTCTCACAAAAGAATACTGAGCAAACTTTTAATGCAGATGATCCTGGAACAATTTAATAGCTAAGTGATCCATGATTTTTCTTAACATCTATCCTCATTAAAAGAGAGAGAGAGAGAGAAAGAGAGGGAGAGAAAAAAGAAGCTGAGAAATATCTTTCAAACCCGATGAATTCAATGCCACTTCTTTTTCTTTTACTTAATTTTCCAGGTATCTCAGCATGATCTGAATAAATTATGCTGACAATACCATAATATAAATGATAAATCATCAACACAATTTTAGTGATATATTGCGTGAAATGTAAATAATAACCAGGGCTGCTAATTGGCTTGCTTCTTGGGAACAAAGCTGTGACCGCGTGGCTGTGCCAGTCTTGGCTCCGTCATTAAGTATTTCTGCTGGTAAGTTGTTTCTGCTGATCTGGAGAGGAAAGCACAGCCTCGCAGGCAAACCTTTGTGTGAAACTTCTTCTGGCAAGAGCAAGGGCTTAAGAGAGAGAGACCGTGGTGAGTTGCAGGCGATACTTTCTTTGTTCCTCCAGAGTGCCTGTGGGTTGCAAGTTGGCCTCGCTTCCCGTGCAGAACTGTGTTCCCCTAGAAGCAGCAGCAAGACTGAGACAAGGGAAATCTCTTCAAGTCAGTTAAGTTGCTGAATCTTTCCAAAAACTCTTCTGACTCATTTTGATTTCTTCCTCTCTTTTTTTTGCTTTGATAACGATTTGATTACAACTTCATTTGACCAGAAACATAAGCTGTTTCTATGTGCTTCTTATTTTGAAAATACCTTGTTAGCATTCATCATATGTTTATGGAGCTTAAAAATATATTTTGTTTCCTTTTCCCAAACAAACCCTTCTGCTTTCTAACAGGGTTGGGCTTCTTATCTACAGTGTTCCCTCTGTGTCAAACGATGTCTTCAGAAAAAAAAATAACCTGGGCTGTAGTGGGTGCATTCATTCATTTACTGAGCATACCAGACCAGGGTTTGAGTCCTGAGGGGACACCATATGAATCCCAGGGGCAGGTTTCCACTGTTAGGGTCTTACATCCTAGTGGGAGGGACAGGCAGAGAAAGAAGAAACATAATACATTTAAAAAATTGATTTGAGATCATGTTGTTTAAAACAATATAGAGCAATAAGACAGAGAGGAGCAGGTGTGATAGATGGTTCCAGGTGGCCTCCACAAGGAAGTGACATTGGAGTTGGGGCTTGGGGGACCAGAAGGAGCTGACCATGCAAAGGTCTAGGGAAACTGTGTTCCAGACAGAGGGGCAGCATGTGCAAAGGCCCTGAGGCTGGAACAGTCTATTAAGTGTGAGGGAGGGGAAAAAAAGGCAGCAACTGGGGAACTGGTTTCTCACTGCAGCATGATGGTACCCCAGGGGACCATTTGAAAAAAGAGGAGTTTCTTTCTGCCACACCAGGGGTCGCTGCACAAGACTCCACCCCCATAGCTCCCACTTCACATCATACCTTTCATCAGGGGGGCTGTGACTTCAGAGCTTCCAGGAATGCAGCTCCCATACCTGGTCTTCTCCCAGCTCCTTGTGCTCGGGATTTGAATGTGTTTCCTCCTCCAACCTGCTGGCTTCCTAAGAGTAGAGTCATTCTCCTTAAAGATTGGCCAGCCCATCACTGATGTGATCTAGCTCAGAGTGGGTCCTGGAGGCCACTGCCGGGGACTGGGCCTGGAGTGTGGTTTCTGTGTTCGTAGCCACTGTACTATTCCGTTCTTGTGCTGCTAATAAAGACATACCCGAGTCTGGGTAATTTCTGAAGAAAAAGAGGTTTAATGGACTCACAGTTCCGTGGGGCTGGGGAGGCCTCACAGTCATGGTGTAAGGTGAAAGGCACGTCTTACATGGTGGCAGGCAAGAGACAGTGTGTGCAAGGGAACTCTCCTTTATTAAACCATCAAATCTCGTGAGACTTATTCACTATCACAAGAACAGCACGGGAAAGACCTGCCCCCATGATTCACTTACCTCCCACCGGGTCCCTCCCATGACATGTGGGAATTGTGGAAGCTACAATTCAGAACGAGATTTAGGTGGAGACTCAGCCAAACTATATCAGCCACTTTGGGTTCCAGACACAAAATCGCCCAGCCAGGAGCCTCTGATGGGATGCTTCTTGCTACACCCGGGCCCTGGCCTGCTGCCCCTTGTTTATCGGCCAGCAAATCTGGCAACTCACCACCCTAGGAGTATGAGAGCATGACATGTGAGGTCCCTGACACCTGAAAGTGAAGCCACCAATGCATTCCCTGGAGAGATCCCTTAAGTGGCTCACAGCAGAGAGCAACTGTCTTGATGAAAAGTTCTGAAGACTAAAGAACTGCCCCTAAATATTCCTCTCTGAAATGAGCTGGCAGCTCTACTTCCTTCTAAGAGTTAACTTGGACACTGGCCTGCACCCTAGAGAAGGTCCCATGAAGTCAACCAGCAGCTGAATAGGGGCAGCTTTTACTGTCAAAAATTATCAAGACAGGGACTGTGGCCAAACAGAAGAGCTGCGGGTTTAGCAACTCTCTTCTTGCAGCCGTCATTTCTAGGCCTCCATCCCACCATCATCAAAACCATTTATTAAGCACTCCATCTGCATAGAGCTCCCATTTAGGCCTGGGACAGAGTAAGTCTGTTAGACAAAAGGTCCCCATCACAGAGTTATGGGCCCATCACAGACAGACAGTGATGAGGCAGACTAGCTAATTAAGGCAGGCATTAAGCCAAGAGGCATAGTTACAAAGCATTTGCACTGGACACAGGCAGAAGAGTCCAAAGGTCCTAGTTGGGAGGAGAGGTGGGGAAGGAGGGCCTCATGCAACTCTGCCATTTGGATTTCAAAGGCTTCCTTATCCAATGAAGAGCCATGTCCATTGGATTCAAAGTCAAAGGATGATCATTATTGTTTTTTCATTTCAATAGCTTTTGGGGTTCAATAGGTTTTTGGTTACATGAATGAATTCTATAGTACTGAATTCTAAGATTTTAGTGCACCCACCTGTCACCTGAGTAGTGTACATTGTACCCAATATGTAGGTTTTTAAATCCCCCCACTTCCCACCCTCCCCCTAATCTCCAAAGTCCATCATATCACTCAGTCTTTGTGTTCTCATAGCTTAGCTCCTACTTGTAAGTGAGAACACGCAGTGTTTGGTTTTCCATTCCTGAATTACTCCACTTAGAATAATGGCCTCCAGCTCAATCTAAGTTGCTGTAAAATACATTATTTAGTTCCTCTTTATGGCTGAGTAATATTCCATGGTGTATATTTACCACATTTTCTTTATCTACTCATTGGTCAATGGGCACTTAGACTGGTTCCATATCTTTGCAATTGTGAGTTGTGCTGCTATAAACATGCACATACAAGTGTCTTTTTCATATAATAACTTCTTTTCTTTTAGTTACATACCCAGCAGTGGGATTGCTGCATTGAATAGTAGATCTACATTTTGTTCTTTAAGGAATCTCCATATCGTTTTCCATACAAGTTGTACTAATTCACATTCCCACCAGCAGTGTAAAAGTGTTCCCTTTCACCACATCCACACCAACATCTATTGTTTTTTGACTTTTTAGTTATGTCCATTCTTATAGGAAGGAGGTGATAGCTCATTGTAGCTGTAATTCGCATTTCCCTGATAATTAGTGATGTTGAACATTTTTTTTCATATGTTTAAGAAATGGCTTTCCTGTCCATTGCCTTTGTTTGAGTTCCTTATAGATTCTAGACACTAGTCTTTTCTCACCTGCACAGTTTGCAAATATTTTTTCCCCTTCTGTGGGTTGTCTGTTTACTCCGCTGATTATTATTACTATTATTATTATTGTGCAGAAGCATTTTAATTTAATTATGTCCCATTTATTTATTTTGATTTTTGTTACATTTGCTTTTGGGGTCATGGTCATGAATCCTTTGCCTAGGCCAATGTTCAGAAAGTTTTCCCAATGTCATCTTTCTGAATTTTTGTGGTTTCAGGTCTTAGATTTAAGTCTTTGATCTATTTTGAGTTGATTTTTGTATGAGGTAAGATATGGGGATCTAGTTTTATTCTTCTACATGTGGCCTGTCCATTTTCCCAGCACCATTTATTAAATAGGTTGTCTTTTCCTCAATTTATGGTTTTGTGTGCTTTGTTGAAGATCAGTTAAAAAAAAAAAAAAATTGTGTACCAGACTTCCACTTCAGGAGCAACATGGCATAGCCTCACCCTCCCCTTCCAATGACCTCTAAATATAACTAAATACTGTGGAATTTATTCAATAGACAATGTTAGAAGGACTCTAAAGGCCAGAAAGAAGAGGATGGACTACCTAGGAGACTTGGAGCTTGAATGCCAATGTGGTGAGTTCCACAGATTTTCTTTGCATCTTCCATATACTACTACACTAGGCTTCAGAAGAGCTTGCAACCCAGAACTGCCAACAAGTACACACACACAAACCTGCATGCACAAAAGGGAAGCCAAGGCACTGGGCATGAGGAAAGCCAACAAAGACTGTGTGGGAAATTCCAACCCTGCTGCACAACCCAGGCCCAGAACAGTGGTCTGTTTGTTAAGCACAGTGGCAGCAAAGCCCAGTCATGCCAACCCTTGTCTTACAACCAAGGTCCTGAAGGGTAGTCTGATCTGTCCTCAGTGGCAACAGCAAAGCTCCAGGATAGCCTAGACTCTACTCCATAACCGGACTTCAGTGGACAGGCCAATCTGCAATCAGCAGCCAGCAGCAGCAGCGAAGCCCCATGTCTCCCTGGTCTCCAACCAGGAGCATGAGGAGACTCAGGCCCAGCATCTCCTGCCTTTCCTCCCCAGAAGGTCACCCAGTGACAGCAGCCATCCCAGAGAAGCAAGCGTCTTATTTTTTCTACATTTGACACCATCAGAAATTGCTCAGGAGCCCCAGCAGCACCTGAACCATGAAACAGACTAGAACAGCATCACAGGGCTCAAAAATCTAAACAGTCACTGGAACTAAAGTTCACAAAAGTAGGCCAGAAAGTGCACACTAAACCCAAACAGAGTGACTGCCCACTGAAATAGAAGATTGAAATAGGATTATTAGTGCTCTGCCATAATAATCAAAATATACAAGATACAATCTAATTCACTCCTCATACCAAGAACCAGAAAAATCATAATTAGAAAGAAATAAGGCAATCAACTAACACCCATACCAAGTTGCATCTGATGCTGAATTTATCTGACAAAGAGTTTAGAACAACCATGGTAAAAATGCTTCAACAAGCAATTACAAATTCATATGAAACAAATGAAAAAGTGGAAAAAAATACAAGTTGTAAAACCCACCAAATTGAAATTATATAACTGAGAAAAAAAAATCCCAAATAAAAAATCCATTGGTAAGTTCAGTAGTAAACTGGAGATGACAGAGGACAGAAGCAATGAACATAAAGACAGATCAATAGAAGTTACTCATTCAGAACAACAGAGGGACAAATTTAACAGAGCCTCAGGGATCTGTGGGAAAATAACCAAAGGTCTAACCTTTATATTATCAGAATTCCAGAAGGAAAAGAGACAGTGGGACTGAAAAAGTATTTGAAAGAAATAATAGTTAAAAACTTCCAAAATTTGGTAAAAATAAATCAATAATTAAATAAACCTGCAGATTTTTGAAGCTGGGTTCCAGATATAAACCTGAAGAAATCCACTCCAAGACACATCACAACACTGAAAACTAAACACAACAAAAATAACATTAAAGAGAGAAATAATGTATTACCAAAGGAAAAAAACACCAATTTGAATGACAATGGATTTTTTTTTTAATCTGAAGCTATGGAGGCCAGAAGAAAGTAGCACAATATTTTTCAAGTTTTGGGAAAAAAAAAAGAAGAAGAAGAAAAGAACTGTCAACCTTAAATCCTATATCCAGCAAAAGTGCCCTTCAGGAATAATGAAAAAATAACGATTTTTTTCAGACAAATAAAAACTAAGGTAATTTGGAGCACACCTACTGTTTGAGAAGGGGTAAGGAAAGCTGTCCAAACAAAAAGAAAAGAACAACAGAAAAAGAATATAATATTTGAAGAAGAAACAATGGAATGGGCAAAAACAGAAGTCAACATAATAAGACCATCCTTCAACTCATGAGTTTCTTTGTGGTTAAAGCAACAGCTACAACACCATCTAAGGTGGTGATTAAGGTATATAAAAGAAATACTTTAAAACAATTATATTTTAAAAGTGGAGAGGATAAGGGTGCCTAAATAGAAGTAAGGTCTATATACACTTCACTTTAGGTGCTAAAACCTAAATATCTTACCATTATGTCTATGGTAAGATTTACAGTAACCACTAAGAAAACTATACAAGGTGACATATTCAAAAATATTAGAAATAAATCAAAATGGAACTGTGAAAATTTTGAATTAATCCACAGAAAGGGAAGAAAAATAAAAACAGAACAAAAAAATACCGCAGGAACAAATAGAAAACAACTAATAAAAAAGCAAACCTAAATCTTAACATGTCAATAATTACTTTACGTGTACATGGTCCAAACACAGCTAAAAGATAGTGATTTAGCAGAGTAAACAAAAAATATGACCCAATACATGCTATCTACAAGAAACTCACTTTAAATGTGACAACTAGGTAGATTGAGTGTAAAAGAATGGAAGGAAAAAAATATGCATATATCTTGGAATAAATCAAAAAATCACAAGAGTAGGTATTCAGATGAAGGGACTTTGAAGCAAATGTATGTGTGTGTGTGTGTGTGTGTGTGTGTGTGTGTGTGTGTATGACAAAAAGAAACATGATGTAATGAATCTGCAAGAAGATATAACATTCTTAATTGTGTATGCACCACATAACAGAACATCAAAATACATGAAGCAGAAACTGATAGACTTGAAATGAGAAATAGAAAAATCCACAATTATAGTTAGAATTTCAACATCCCACTATTGGCAACTGATAGAAATACTAGATAGAAAATGAGGCAGGATATAAAAGAACTGAACACCATCAACCAACAGAATCTATTTGACATTTATAAAACATTCTCCCATCCAGCAGCAGCAGCAGAATACATGTTCTTTTCAAGCATCCTTGAAAAATTTACCAAGGTAGACTATATCTTGAGTCATGAAACAAACCTCAGCAAATTTAAAAGAATTTTAAATTTTAAATTCTTTTAAATCATACAGACTTTTTTACTGTGATGGAATCAAACTAGAAATTATAAGAAAGGCAACAGGAAAACCTCCAATAATTGGAAATTAAACAATGCATTTCTAAATAATCCATGGCTCAAGAGGAAGTCTTATTAAAAATACATAACACAGGCCAGGCACGGTGGCTCACACCTGTAATCCCAGCACTTTCGGAAGCCGAGGTGGGCAAATCACTTGAGCCCAGGAGTTCGAGACCAGCCTGGCCAACATGGTGAAACCCTGTCTCTACTAAAAATATAAAAATTGGTAGGGCATGGTGGTGTACACCTGTGCACCTGTAATCCTAGCTACTTGGGAGGCTGAAGCATGAGAATCACTTGAACCCAGGAGGCAAAGGATGCAATGAGCTGAGATCTTTCCACTGCTCTCCAACCTGGGTGACAGAGGGAGACCCCGTCTCAGAAAAAAAAAAAAAGTAGAACAAAATTAAAATAAAAACAAACCATATCAAATTTATGAGATCAAGCTAAAGTAATAGTAAGAGGAATATTTGTATTAGTAAATATAGTTGACCCCTGAACAATACGGGGGTTAGGGGTACTGGTCCCCCAACCCGTGCCATGTAGTAAAAAAAGTGTGTATAATTTTTGACTCCCGAAAAACATAACTACTAACAGCCTGTTATTGACCAGAAGCCTTACCAATAATATAAACAGTTGATACACACATTTTATATGTTACATATATTATATAATGTACTCTTATAAGACAGTATGCTAGAGAAAAGAAAACATTATCAAGAAAATCATAAAGAAGAGAAAATATATTTACTATTTGTTAAGAGGAAGTGGATCATTGTAACGGTCTTCATCCTCATCATCTTCCCATTGGGTAAACTGAAAAGAAGGAGGGAAAGGAGGCATTGGTCTTGCTGTCTCAGGGGTGGCACAGGCAAAAGAGGTGGAGGAGGTGGAAAGGGAGAAAGAGAGGCAGACCACACTGAGTAAAATTTTATGGAAATAGATCATGATTTCTGTCTGACTTCTTTGCTTCTTCATTTCTCTAAAAATGTTTCTCTATGGTATCAATTCTTCTTCTACCATTTGCTTTCATTTCATTGCCCCTGTCACAAAAGAGTCCATGTTGTTAAAGAAGTCAACAGCAGTCTTAAATAATTGGAATCCTTTCACCGGACTGCCTAATGTCAACCTGTTTTCTGGCACTGCTTCTTCTATGTCTTCCTCATAATCTGGCACGGTTTGGAAACACCTACTGCAAGCCTTCTTCTATTAACTCCTTTGATGTGGCATCTATTAGTTCTTGAATTTCTCCAAGATCTGTATCCTGAAACCCTTCATGCTTCCCCCACCATTTTGGCCATATCCACAGTCTCTTTCAAGATGTCCTTGATTGGCTCTGTCACATATCTGGTGAAGTCATGCATAACATCTGGACACAGTTTTCTCCAGTAGAAATGTATTGCTTTGGGCTGGATGGTTTTCACGGCTTTCTATAACAACGATGGTATCTTCATGGAATGGTATAATCTTTCCAGACTTTCATGATGTTCTCTCTATCAAGGTTCCTCTCTTCCATAGTATGACAATCCTTTCTACAGAGTGTCATGTTTAATGAGCTTTAAAGGTCCTTATGTCCCCCTGATCTAGAGGCTGAAGTAGAGACATTGTGTTTGGGAGCAAGTAGGATGTCTTCAGTGTTGAACTCATTGGGGTTCTGGGTGGCTAGGGGCATGGTCCAATTTCAAAATAATTTTAAAAGACAGTTCCTAACTGCCAAGGTACTTCCTGACTTTAGAGACGAAGCATCTTTGGAACTAACCCCCTCCACTGCCCCCCCCCCAAAAAAAGAGTTCTCATTGTCTAGGCCGTCATGTTACAGGACAACCAAAAGACTGGTAGCTGGTGTTTACCCTTTCCTTTCAAGGCTCAGGGGTTAGTAGCTTTATAGATAAGAGTAGTCCTGATCATAAATCCAGTGCATTTTCATAAAACAGTAAAGTTAGCCTGTCCCTTCCTGCCTTAAATCCTGGTGCTGGGGCTGGCTTCTCTTCCTTATGAATAGATGCTTTTTAAGGCTTTTTTAAAAATCAGAATAAGGAGCTTTTGTCTGCGTTAAAAACCTGTTCAGGCAGATATACTTTCTTCTCAATGATTTTGTTAATAGTTCCTGTTGGAACTGCTGCCTCTTGGTCAGCAGAAGGTGCTTCTCCTGTTATCTTTATATTTTTTAAGCTATATCTCTTTCTAAAATTATAACATCATCCTTTGCTGGCAATAAATTCTCCAGCTTTTGATTATTCGCATTCCTTTTGCTTTAAGTTGTCACATAATGATTTCCCATTTTCTCGAATCATGTTAGAGTCTATAGGTATGCCTTTCTTATAGCAATCCTGCACCCACATAAAAGCTGCATTTTCAATACAATAATAAAAAGCATTTCACAAAAAATTACCAGGTTTTTGTGCCTACTGGTATAGCTGAAAAGACAGCTTCACAAGTTTCCTTTTCTTTTTTTGCTATGGTCCTTTGCCTGGAATCATTTATCTTGAAATGGCAGATGACTGAGCACACTGGCACATGCCTGAAGTCCCAGACGCTTGGGAGGCTGTGGCAGGAGGACTGCTTGAGCCCAAGAGCTCAAGTCCAGCCTGGGCAACAAAGCAAGATCCCGTTTCTTAAAAAATAAAAAAAGAAAGAAAGAAAGGAAGGAAGGAAGAAAACGGCGGGCAACAGCAGCATTAGACCTCAATCTATGGCACCTATCAAGCAATTAAACTTTTTCTTGTAATGTCGTGACTTTTTTCTACTTCTTGGGAGCACTTCCAGCATCACTAGTGGCACTTAGAATGGGCCCCAGAGTGTTATTCAAGGTTTAAGGTATTGCACTAAACACTATGGGAAATAGATGAGAACCACAAGAAATCACTTTTTACTGAGACACAAACTGCTCATGGGGAGATGATTAGCCTCTCACAGCACTATAAGTAGATACCCTTAACACTAGCTCACCACAATAGCAACAAGAGGAGGCTGCTAAATTATTACAACAGTCTAACACACGCTACAATTACATTTTATGCAGGTATAATTTAATATTGCATCCTTACATTTGTTTACATTTCTCTCAACTATGAACGGTGTCTGTGTTTATGTACGTAAGTTCTGATAAATTTTAACTTTTTCTAATAGATGTGTGTATATTTTATGGTAGTAAGTGATAAAGTAGACTAGTATTTACATATATTTTATGCATGCATAATATACTGAACTTTTAAAAAATGATATTTCTAGCTTATACAGTTTGTGAATTTTTTCAAATTGTTGCAAATTCCCAAAAAATTTTCCACTATACTTATTGAAAAAAAATCCACATATAAATCACAGTTCAAAACCATTGTTCAAGGGTAAACTGTGCTTACATTAGAAAAGAGAAAAGTTTTCCAATCAATAATCTAAATTCTTACTTTGTGAAACTAGTAGAAGAACAAGATAAACCTAAGGCAAGCATACAAAAGGAAACAATCAAATGAAAAGCAGAAATCAATGAAAGGAAAATAAGAAAATAAAGGAAATAATTAGAACGAATAGCTGGTTCTTTTTTAAAAAATTAATAAATTGATAAATGTCTAGGCAAGCTAACCAAGAAAAAAAAAGAGATGACACAAATTACCAACATCAGAAATGAAATAAGACTCATCACTACTGTTCCTACAAAGATTAAAAGAATAATTTAAAAATTCTGTGAACTATTCCACACTCACAAATTTTTTAACTTAGATGAGATGGATTGATTCTTGAAAGATACAAATTACTAAAACTAACACAAGAAGAAACAGATAATCTGAGTAGGTCTACATTTATTAAAAAATTGAATTAATCATTAACAAACTTCCAAAAAAAAGAAAGCATCAGGCCTGGATGGATTCACTGATAAATTCTACCAAATATTTATGGTAAAGACTATGCCAGTTCTCTACAATCTCTTCCAGAAAATAGAAGCAAGATGCTTAGTAACAGGCCAGCATAACCTTAGCCAAAATCCAACACATAATCACAAGAAAACTCTCAGCTAGCTGGGAACTGCCTTAATATGATAGAGAACATCTACCAAAAATAAATAGCACCATACATAACAGGGAAAAAACAGACACTTTCCCTATAAAGTTGTCAACAAAGCAAATATATCCTGTCTTGCCACTCTTATTCAGCAGCATACTTGAAGTCTTATCCAGTGCAATAAGAAAAGAAACAGAAATAAACTTTATAAGACTGGAAAGGAACAAGTAAAATTGTCTTTGTTCAAAGATGACATTATTATCAATGTAAAACATCCCAAAGAATTGATCAAAAACTAAAACAAAACAAAGCAAAACAAATCTCCTGGATTTAATAAGTGAGTATAAAAGGTTACAGGATACAAGATTAATATACAAAAGTCAATTGCTTTCCTATATACCACAATGAACAATTGAAATGTGAAATTCAAAAATACTATCAGTCAGGTATGGCAGCTTAAGCCTGTAATCCCATCACTTTGGGAGGCCAAGGCAAAAGAATTGCTGGAGTCCAGGAATCCAAGATCAGCCTAGGAAACATAGTGAATACACCATCTTTACAAAAAATAAAAATAGGTATAGTGTCACATGCTAGCAGTCTCAGTTGCCCAGGAGGCTGAGATGGGGGAATCACTTCAGCCCGGGAGGTAAAGGCTACAGTGACCCGTGATTGCATCACTGTACTCCAGTCTGGGGAACAGAGTGAGACTCTGTCTCAAATAAATAAATAAATAAATATGGTTTATAATGGCACCCAAACAATGAAATACTTAGGAATGAAATTAATAAGATACATATAGTATCTGTGCAGAAAAAAATAAAACTGTGATTTTAAAAAATCAAAGATCTAAATAAATGGAAGGATATTCCATGTTCATGGACTGGAAGACTCAATATTGTTAAAATGTCAGTTCTTCCCAACTTGATCTATAGATTCAATGCAATCCCAATCAAAATTGCAGGAAGCTGTTTCATAGATAGTCACAAACTGATTCTAAAGTTCATGTGGAAAGGCAAAATACATACAATGGCTCATGCAATACTGAATAAAAACAAAGTTGGAAGACTCACACAACCAAATTTTAATACTTATTATAAAGGTATGGAAATCAAGACAGTATGGTATTAATGAAAAAGCAGACACATAGATCAAGTGTAATAGACTAAAAAGCCCAGAAATAGAGCCACACAAATATAGTCAACAGATCTTTGGCAAAAGAGCAAAAGCAATTCAAGGGAAAAGAAGTATTTTCAACAAATGGTTCTGAATCAATTGGATGTGCATATTTAAAAAGAGAATATAAACACATACCTTACACTTTTCATCAAAATTAATTCAAAGTTGATCATCAACCTAAATGCAAAATATAAAAGTATAATAAACATCCAGAAGAAAACATGAGAAAAAATCTAAGTGACTTTGGGTCTGGCAATGAGTGTTTAGATACACCAAAAGTATAATCCAAACTTAATGTTATATAAAAATTAATAAGTTAAATTTTATTAAAACAAAAATTTATAAGATACCTATAGTTTCTGTGTATAGTCTGGGATAAAATATTTGCAAAACACATCTAATGACTTTGGGTTTGGCAATGGGAGTCGACAAATGTATTTCCTATTTTCTCAACTATAGGAAAATAACTCAACTTTTTTTAAAACTAGTTTAAAAATACAAGGAGAAGATCTGAACAAAAAACTCACAAAAGAAAAAATACAGATAGCAAATAGGTAAATGAGAAGGTACACAACATAATTTATCATTGAGGAATTGTAAATTAAAACAATAATAAGATATCACTATGTACCTATTAGAATGACTAAAATCTAAAAGCGTGATAACATCAAATACTGATGAAGATACAGAGCAACAGAAACTCTCATTCATTGCAACAGGGAATGCAAAATGGGACAGCCATTTGAGAAGACAGCTTGGCCATTTCTTACAAAGCAAAACATAACCTTAACCATACAAACCAGTAATCGCACTCCTATGCATCTATCCAACTGACTGGAAAATGTATATATGCAAAAAACTGCATGTGAATGTTTATAATAGCTTTACTCATAATTACCAAAAACTGGGAAGCAACTAAGATAGTCTTCAATACGTAAATGGGTAAACAGATTGTGGTGCATTCATACAATGGAATATCAATATAAGTAATGCTTAAATAAGTAAGTATATGGGAATAAGAGACAAATCTGTAAGAAGAATTCCAAATAATGTATGTAGATACTCTGCCCTCAAAGACACGGAGAGCACAATTCCTCATTCCTTAGAGATGGATTGTGCTTAGTGACTTCTTTCCAGCAAAGTATTCTATGATAAAATGGTGGTGGGTGGGGAGAATCAATAACTTTATAGTGGGGAAACCTGACACCCAACTTCAACAAGGTTATGAAAGTCAGCATCAATAGCAATAGAACATGTTGATAGTATGTACTGTTGACATGATGTGATGAAAATGGCCCTCTACCTCTGTGGTCTTCTTCCCCAAAACCCATTTTAATTGTGATAAAAGCTACCCAGGCAAATCATGATAAAAACACAGAACAATTTCCAATAGAGGAGCATTTGACAAAATTCTTGACGAGGACTTCTGCAAGCTGTCAAGGTCATCAAAACAAGAAAAGCCTGAGAAACTTTTATATCCAAAGAAATCCTAAGGAGACAGGATGACTAAATGTAACATGGTATTTTGGATGAAACAGAAGAAATTTTATAAAAACTAAGAATATATGAATATAGCATGGGCTTTAATTAATAATACTGTATCAATATTCATTTACTAATTATAACAAATGTACCATACTAATGCAAGATGTTAATGACAGAGGAAACTAGGTATTAGGTATGTGGAAACTGTCTGTAGTATCTTCTCAATTTTTCTCTAAATCCAAATTTGTTGTAAAAAATAAATTTCTTTTTAAAAAATAATAGTCATTTCACATTACTCCACTATGTCCAACTCTCCAGCAGCTTTCCTTTGGATTTAGAATCAAATTCCAACTAGCTTGCACCCATTATCTGAGTGCCTTTGTGAAACCTTGTTTACTACTTTTCAGTCAAACTGCTGTTCTTTCTGTTCTACCAACACTCCACTCTCATTAGCCTTTCAGGGACTTTGCGTACCCACATTTCCCCATATCGTCTTGTTTCTTTTGTCCACTATTATAATCCTCAGATTTCAAATAGTACCTGAAACATAGTACATGACAACTGGTTGGATGGATTGATGGGGAGATGGATTCATGAACATGACTGTTCCAATAACAAACCAATGATAATTGAGTCTTATGACCTGGAAGAAGCTTATCTCACTGCAATTGTCTACTGATACATTTTGAAGACTCACAAAATACTCAACTGAATCAGTCAGTATTTCATTTTATTAATGAAATATTCATATAATTTAAAAAAATTGTTTTAGAAGCAAAAATGTCCACATGCCCTACAAATGCTACTAACCTGTGTGTACATCCCTCTTATCCTTAGACCTTATACTACCTTCCAGTGACTTCTTAAGTTAATGGTCTAATCACTTCAAACTAACACTGAACAATTAAGGTAAACTTACATTAACTGAATGATGTCCATTGGACCTCAATAGAATTTCCAATGTCATTTTAGACACTTTTCAGACAACGTCACTTGGAATTAAAAGGAAGAAGTTTTAGAACTATGTAGAAAATAAAATTTATAATGATCCACAGGGCATAGCTTGACCTCTAGCAGCTTGCAGTCAGGAACAGAGACATGGACAAGAATGAACATCCAGATAATTGAACAAAATCCAAACCACTTCACAGATAACAGTCAAGGTTAAACATGTCTTATGTGTACAAGCCAACATAAGACCCAGTACTTACTACCTGCAGTAATTTAACACTTCTTAAAATTTCATAATCTCTCTTGCAGCAAATATCAATTTTCTTTTTCTTTTTTTTTTTTTTTTTTTTTTTTTTGAGACAGGGTCTTGCTCTGTTTCTCAGGCTGGAGCACAGTGGCACATCTCTGCTCACTGCAAACTTCACCTCCTGGTTTCAAGTGACTCTCCTGCCTCAGCCTCCCAACTAGCTGGGAATACAGGTGCCTGCCATCAATCCAGCTAATTTTTGTATTTTTAATAGAGACAGGGTTGTGCCGTGCTGGCCAGGCTGGTCTTGAACTCCTGACCTCAAGTGATCTGCCCGCATCGGCCTCCTAAAGTGCAAACATCAATTTTCAAAATTATCTTCCAAAGTGCTTTGGGGTTTTGTGTTATAGCTTACATAAAGGTGCATCTGAGGAACATAAGTAAGCAAGTCAACTTAATTGGATTTTAGGAGGTCTCAACCACTGGATTTTGGAGGTCTAACCAGCAAGAAAGATTTTATTTTGAATAATCACAGGAGAGATAATTTTCTGTACAAAGAAAAAGGTATGGAAAAAATAACGAAAATGTGAACCACTGTTACTCTGCCCACATTAAATGAAAACTCAGTTGGTTTCTTGACATACAAGCAAGCAAACTCTAAAGAAAACTTTGCACATTAGCAGGATAGTCTAGATTCTTGAAGGCTTAACTTCTTTGCACTTCAAACCCCAGTCTTGCATGCCAAACATTTGATATTACATCAACATCACCTTGAAAGAATTCTAACTCTGGAGACAATCAGTTAATTAAAAAACACACAGGGGCATTTTTTTTTCTTTTTCTTTTTTTTTTTTTTTTGAGACGGAGTCTTGCTCTGTCACCCAGGCTGGAGTGCAATGGCGTGATCTCAGCTCATTGCAAGCTCCGCCTCTTGGGTTCATGCCATTCTCCTGCCTCAGCCTCCCAAGTAGCTGGGACTACAGGTGCCTGCCACCACACCTGGCTAATTTTTCCTTTTTTTTTTTTTTTGTGTGTTTTTAGTAGAGACGGGTTTCACCATGTTAGCCAGGATGGTCTCAATCTCCTGACCTCGTGAACAGCCCACCTCGGCCTCCCAAAGTGCTGGGATTACAGGCCTGAGCCACCGTGCCCAGCCAGGGGAATATTTTTTATGTATAATTATTTTACATGCTGATCTCAGGACCTTGATTGTCTCTTCTACATGGGAACTACCATGGATATCTAATTTTTTGGTATAAAGGAATACAGGAATATACATTCTTGTCAAGCTCATATGGAACATTCACCAAAATAGACTACATTCTTGGCCATAAAATACACCTGAACAAATCTAAAAGAATAAAAATAATATATTGTCTGCTCTGAGATCACAATGGAATTAATCTAGAAATTAATCACAGACAGATAGCTGGAAAATTCCAAAATATTTGGAGATTAAAGGACACACTTCTAAATAACACATTGGCCAAAAAAGAAATCTCAAGAAAAATTTAAAATATTTTGAATTAACTAAATAAAATAATGAACTAAATAAAAGTAAAACCACTACATATTGAAATATGTGGAATGTGGAAAAAGTGGTGCTTAGAGGGAAATTTATAGCATTGCATGAATATATTTAAAAAAAAGAAGAAAGATCTAAAATTAATTATCTAGGTTCCCACCATAGGAAACAAGAAAAAAAAAGAGAAAATTAAATTCAAGGTAAGCAGAAGAAAATAAATATTTTTTAAAAAACAGAAAGCAATGAAATTGATAAAAGGAAATAGAAAAAATTAATAAAACCAAAAGGTGGTTCTTTTAAAAAAAATCAATAAAATCAATAGACTGCCATCCAGCGTAACTATGAAAAAAAGATAGAAAAAACAAATTATGAACATCAGAAATGAAAGAGGGGACATCACTACAGATCCAATGGACATCAAAATGATAATAAAGGAATGGTATGAACAACTTTATACCCATAAATTTGATAACCTAGATTAAGTGGACCAAGTCCTTGACAGACACAGTTCGCTGTGTCTGTCACACAAACTCACATGAAAGGTAGGCAATCTGAATAGGCCTATGCCTATTGCCAAAATTGAATCAATAAATAACTTTGCAAAGCAGAAAGCATTTGGTCTACTGGTAAATTCTACCAAATACATAAGGAAGTAATTACATGGATTTATTTTTTTTTTTACAATCTCTTTCAGAAGACACTGAGAGAGGGAATACAGAAGGTCTCTGACTTATGTAGTTTTACTTAAGATTTGTTGACTTTATGATGGGTTTATCAGGGCATTAAATTCATTTTTGACATACCTTGGGTATCAGAACATAACCCCATTGTACATCAAAGAGCATCTGTACTTCTTAACTCATTCTATGAGGCCAACATTGTTCTAATACAAAAATCTCAGAGACGTTACAAGAAAACTGCAAACCAATACCTCTCATGAGCATAGATGTAAAACTCCTCAACAAAATACTAGCAAATTGAATTTAACAATACGTAAAAAGAATTATACACCATGACCAGGTGGAATGTATCCCAATTATATGAAGCTTGTTCAATATTTGAGAATCAATTAATGTAATCCAGCTTATCAACAAGCTAAAAGAATAAAAATATTGCATAATTAAATCAATAGATACAGAAAAGGCATTTGAAAAAATCCAATACCCATTCATGATAAAAAGCACTCAACAAACTAGGATAGAGGGGAACTTCCTCAATATGATAAAGCATATTTACAAAACACTTACAGCTAATATTATAGTTAATGGGAGAAAAAGCCCTCTTAGTAAAATGAGAAACATGGCAAGGATGTCCTCTGTTACCACTGCCTTTCAAGGTGGTGGTAGTGGAAATGCTAACTAATGCAATAAGAAAATAAAATTTCTAAAACGATATGCAGATTGGGAAGAAATGAAACTCTGTTTACAAGTGGTGATTGTCTGGGTATAAAGTCCAAAATAACTGACAAAAAAATAAGTAATTTTAGCAAAGTTGCAAGATACAATATTGACATACAAAAGTCAATCACTTTTCTACATACCAGCGATGAACAAGTGGAATTGAAATTAAAAACATAATGCCTTTTACATTACCACCCACTAGATGAAACACTCAGGTATAAATGTAACAAAATACATAAGAAATATGTATAAGGAAAACCACAAAACTCTGTTGGAAAAGTCAAAGAATAATTAAATAGAGATATTTCATGTTTATGGATAGGAAGACTCAATATTGTCAAGATGTCAGTTCTCAACTTGACCCATGGATTTAATGCAATCCCATCGAAATCCCAGCAAATTATTTTGCAGATATCAATAAATAATTCTGAGGTATATGAGCTGAGCATGGTGGCAAATACCTGTAGTCCCAGCTACTCTGGAGGCTGAAGTGAAAGTATTGCTTAAGCCCAGGAATTCAACTCCAGCCTGGGCAGCATAGTGAGACCTCATCCTTAAAAAAATAAAATAAAATAATAAAGTTTATACGGAGAGGTCGAAGACCCAAAATAATCAGCACAGTACGAAGAACAAAGTTGGAAGACCAACTCTAACCAACTTCAAGTTTTACTGTAAAACCACGGTAAACAAGATAATGTGGCATTGGTGAAAGAACAGACAAATAGCTCATTAGAACAAAATAGAAAGCCCGGAAATAGGCCCACATAAGTATAGCCAGCAGATTTTTAGCAAAGGAAAAAAGGCAATAAAATGGAACAAAGATAGTATTTTGAACAAATGGTGCTGAAACAACTGGACATCCACATGCAAACCAAAAAAAAAAAAAAAGAGTCTAGACACAGAGCTTACACCCTTCAAAACAATTAACTCAAAGTACATCACAGCCCCAAATGTAAAATACAAAACTATGAAACTCCTAGAAAACAGTATAAGAGAAAATCCTGCTAATCTAGGGTTTAGCAATGACTTTATAGACCAAACACCAAAGACACAATCCATGGAATAATGAAGCAATAAGCTGAACTTCATTAAAATTAAAAATTTTAGCCCTGTGAAATATGCTATCAAGAAAGTAAAAAGAGAAGCCACAGACTGGGAGAAATATTTGCAAAAGACACATCTGATAAAGAACTATTATTCAAAATATGCAAAGAACTCTTAAAACTCAATAATAAGAAAATGGCTCATTTAATAAATTGTGCCAAAGACCTTAACAGACACCTCAACAAAGAAGATATGCAGATGGAAAATAAGCATATGAAAAGGTGCTCCATGACATATGACATAAGGTAAATGCAAATTAGTACAGCTGTGATATACACTACACACCTGTTAGAATGGCCAAAATCCAGAACACTGAAACATTAAATATAAGGATGTGGAGCTAAAGGAACTCATTCATTGCAGGTAGGAATACAAAATGGTACAATCACTTTGGAAGGTAATTTGGTGGTTTCTTACAACACTAAACACACTCCTGCCATACTATCCAGCAATCATACTCCTTGATATTTACCCAAAGGAGATGAAAACAGATACACAGAAAAATTTGCACACAGATATGCATATCAACTTTATTCATTCATATGTGCCAAAACTTAGAAAAAATCAAGATGTTCTTCAACAGATGAATGGAAAAATAAACTGTGGTACATTTAGACAATGAAATATTATTTAGTGCTGAAAATCAATGAGCTATCAAGTCATAAAATGAGCTATCAAACCATAAAAAGACAGAGAGGAGTCTTAAATGCATATTACTAAATGAGAAAAGCCAATGTGAAAAGGCCTCATACTGTATGATTCCAACTATATGATATTCTGGAAAAGGCAAAAGAAGGTAGACAGTAAAAAGATTAGTGGCTGCCAAGGGTTAGTTGGAAGGCATGAACAGGCTGAGTGCAGAAGGTTTTTAGGACATGAAGCTGCTCTGTACAATACCATGATGATAAAGACGTATCATCATAACCGGTCTGAATCTGTATAATGTACAAGAAGAGTGAGCCCTAATGTAAACTATGAACTTTGGGTGATAAGTATGTGTAAATGTAGGTTCATCAGTTATAACAAAAATGCCACCTTGGCAGGGGATGTTAACAATGGGGGAGGCTGTGCACATGTGGGGACCGGTGTGTATGGGAAATCTCTGTGTTTGCTGCTCCATTTTGCTGTGAACCTGAAACTGCTCTAAAAATAAATAAAAATAAAATGAGATTAGTTAGATAGAAATAGATATAGATAAATAATTACAGACAGTTACAGACACAGATAGATACAAGTACAGATAGATACAGATACTGGTATAGATAAAGATACAGATAAAAATACAGATACAGATAGATGATACAGATACAGATACAGATAGATACAGATATAGATACAGATACAAGTATAGATACAGATATAGATCCAGATACAAGTATAGATACAGATACAGATAGATGATACAGATACAGATAGCTACAGATACAGATTGATGATACAGATACAGATACAAATACAGATAGATACAGATACAGATATAGATAGATACAAATATAGATACAGATACTGATAGATGATACAGATAGATACAGATACAGATATATATACAGATACAGATATAGATACAGATACAGATAGAAACAGATACAGATATAAGTACAGATACAGATACAGATGTAGATACAGATAGATACAGATACAGATATAGATGCAGATACAGATACAGATAATGCAAAGTGAGTTTAGAACCAACGTCTGCACCATAAGCATATTATTATGTGACTGTGTCCACATTAAAGGAAAAATGTGCCCTACAGAAAACTTATTGATGCCAATGTGGCTATGATGAGTTATCAACAAATAGAATCTATGCTGAACTATCATATTTTACCCTCAGAGGCCAGTGATCAGTGCCAAGTTAACCTGTTAAATCCCAAAGTAGAATTATGTGACTAGATGGAAAATTCCAATTGAACATCTGTGTTACAGAAAGAATGGGGCCTTCCACAGCCTGGCTGAAGATGCAGAATAATACTTGTTAGTAGTCGTATCTCAAAATGAGAAAAGTGGCTATTCCCTTTGGATGGAGCTGTGAATCCTGAACTTTTCTTCATCAGCAACTTCTTAAACATCTTTTTCAGTGAATTTCCTGCTTTGGAATACTGCATCTATGACACCAAGTAAAGTAACAAATAATTCATTTTCTCACTCTTTTTTCGTTTTATGGGTACATAATATTTTAAATATTTATGAGGTAAGTGTTTGTTACACATGTATAATGTGTGATGATCAGGTCATGGTATTTGGGGTATCCATGGTAAGTACTCAAGTACTTATCATGTCTATTGTTGATATCGTTTTAAGTCCACTCTTATAGTAACTTTGAAATATACAAACTACTGTTGCTAAATATAATCACCCTGGTCTGCTATCAAACATTAGAACTTATTTATTTCATCTGACTATATATTTGTACCCAAACTCTCCTCATTCCCTCACTCCCACTCACTCACCTCCTCTTCCCAGTCTCTGGTAGCTGTGAGTCTATTTTCTATGTCCATGAGAACATTTTTGACTCCCACATATGAGTGAGAATATGCAGTATTTGTCTTCTGTGCCCGGTTTATTTCACTTAACATAATGGCCTCCTCCAGTTCCACCCATGTTGCTGCAAATAACATAATTTCATTTTTTATGGCCGAATAGTACTCCATTGTGTGTACATACCACATCCTCTTTATTCATTCATCTGCTGTGGACACTTAGGTTGATTCCATATCTTGGCTATTGTGAATAGTGCTGCAATAAACACGCAAGAGCAGGTCTCACTTTGATATATAGATTTATTTTCCTTTGGATAAATCCCCAGTGGTCGATTGCTGGATCTTATGGTAGTTCTATTTTTAGTTTTTTGAGAAATCTCCATACTATTTTCCATAGTGGTTGTACTAATTTACATTTCCACCAACAGTGGATGACTTCCCTTTTCTCCACTTCCTTGCTAGCATCTATTACTTTTTGTCTTTTTAGTAATAGCCATCTTGACTGGCGTGAGATGCTATATCACTGTGGTTTTAATTTGCCTTTCCCTGAATGATTAGTAGTAATATCGAGCATTTTTTCATAGACCTGTTGGCCATTCATACATCTTCTCTTGAGACATGTTTGTTCCCTTCTTTTGTCCATTTTTAATGGGATTATTTGTTTTTTCACTATGGTGTTGATTAGTTCCTTGTATATTCTGGGTATTAGTCCCCTGGAGGATGTGTAGTTTGCAAACATTTTCTCCCATTCAAGAGGTTGTTTCTTCACTTTTTTGATTGTTTCTTCACTTTTTTGATTGTTTCTTCTGCTGTGAAGCTTTTTAGTTTTATATAGTCCTTTATGTCTACTTGTTTTAACTCTTCTTTAATCTAAGACATGTGGTTGTCAATCAGAGCTGCAGATTATCCTAAAGTGACCACCACTAGCTGAGTTGATAGACTTCAGAACAAAAACTAGGCCCTTGATGGCCTCTTCAGCCTTCAGATACCTCTTAAGAAAATTCGTTGTTCTCCTTTAAAGATTTTGAAGGACTGAAAATAGTTGGAGGCCAGGCATGGTGGCCCACGACTATAATCTCAAAACTTTGGGAGGCCGAGGCAGGCGAATCACCTGAGGTCAGGAGTTCAAGACCAGCCTGGCCAATATGGTGAAACCCTGTCTCCACTAAAAGTACAAAAATTAGCCAGGCATGCTGGTGGACATCTGTAGTCCCAGCTACTTGGGAGGCTGAGGCAGGAGGATCACTTGAACCCGGGAGGCAGAGGTTGCAGTGAGCCAAGATCACACCACTGCACTCCAGCCTGGGGGATAGGGCAAGACTCCGTCCCCCCCAAAAAAAAAAAGTTGGAAAAATTCCCATCCGTATTTTTAAAGTTCTCTATGAGTTTGAAGATGTCCAGGTTAAGAAATATTGAAATACTTGTGTCAAGAAAGTAGAAAGAGAACCTGTTATTTCAGAAGGATTCAGATGTTCCAAGGAAAATTGATGCATAGTGACACAGTCTGTCCAAGATATGGGTTGACTGTTACCTGGATTCTGGGATATAATACTGTACAGTTATTAGTTAACCAAAAAAAGGCATTTATGGTTGTTAGTAGCAAAGAAATATATGACGTTGTCTCCAAATGTTACTAAAGTATCATTCAATCCCAGAAGAAAATGGAACAATATTTATAAAATTCTGAAAGAAAAAGTAAAACAAAAAAATTGCCTTTTAGCCCATCACAAATAGGTTGTTTTATTAAGAACAGATTAGTATAATTCAGCAAGGTTGGCTAAGGGTTTTAGGACATAATAACAATGTCTTGTGTGCTTAGAAACCACTAAGAGATATTTTAATTGTTCTTACCACAAAAAAATGATAAATATGTGGGCAATGCATATGTTAATTAATTTGATTTAGACATTTAATAATTTATACATGTTTCAAAACATTATGTTGTACACATTAAATACATGCAATTTTGTCAATTAAAAATAAATAAGTGAGTTTTAGGACGTAGTCTGGTTACAATAATAGAAGACAGTCATAGCTGCTAAAATAGCAGCTCATCTTTCCTGCAGTTTTTGATTGCCTAATATTCAATCTCAAGTACATGGTAAACATGGATCCTTCTTATGGAGATGAATGGAATTTTTTATTTTAGTGAACTTTCCTTGCATAAGTTTACCTCCTAAGAGTTTACAACATGATATCCAATCCATTGTTTCAACTGATGAGGAATTATAGTCCAAAGTGTACTATGGAGTTCTGAGATTTTGACTTACATGGAGTAGCTTATAGAGCACCCAATCTCCCATTGAACTAGAAAATCTAGATAAAATACACAAAGGGATGTCTTCTAGAAGAATCAGAACGTTACCAAAGCAATCAGGATTAAGAGGCCATGACCCCGGAAGGGAGGGAAGGGATGTGAAAGTTAGCCCAACATTACATCTACTAATTATCCCCTTGGAGGATTTACCAATCCTCCTTGGCTGCAAAGAGCAAGAGGCCTGAGATGGCATATTTAATTTTTCCTTAATTTCACAGGGCTAAGAACATAAAAATTGGAATTCAGGACTGTCACTCTAGCTAAACATAAACAGCCAAGTTTCCAGAGAGTAGGAGTCACAGACATACATCTGGCACTCTGCACCTGTTTTCTCCTTGAGACATTTACTCCAAAGCTTTGTGGGGCTAGAGTCCCTGAAGCCAAGCAAAGAGAGGAAGAAAAGCTGAAGGGAGGTTTTGGCTATCTTACCATGCTAGGAATACAAAAATTAAAGTTCAGTGCTCACCAATGAAGCAATACACTGGTAAATATTCAGGCTTTCAGTTGAGATGCCTGAAGGACAAACCAGAGATAGAATCAGCCTTACAAACAGTGAAACTCAGACAGGAGTCAGCTCAGTTCTGGACTGAATCAAATTGGTATGTTTACACTCTCACTGTCATGCAGAAGAAGATAATCACTGAAAGCTTCTACAATTTTTCAGAGAGTATGTCTGGTATAAAATTTAAAAATTATCAAGCACAGAAGGAAACAAAACTAAGGGGGGGTGGATAGAAATCATACAAATAGGAACATATCCATAGATTTAAGGTTATCAGACATTGACTAAAATAACTATGGTTAGCATGTTCAGGAAAATAGGCAAGATGAAGTTCTCCCAAGAATACTTTTTAAGAATAAAATATAATTCTAGATCTGAAAAATATTAATGGCTGAAATTGTATACTCAATAGAAGTGTTTAGTAGCAAATTAAACACAGCTTTAAAAAATAAGTAAATTGGAAATTAAAACAGGAGCCAATTCACTTAAAATATAACAGAGAGGAAAATATATGAAAAATACGGAAGAAAATGTAAGGGGAACATGTGGTACAGTAAAAATGTTCAATATACTACTGATTAAAGATAATGAAGAGAGGAAAGAGGGAAAGGGGCATTAGCAATATTTGAAGAGATAATGGCCAGTAATAATTCAAGAAAAGAATTTGCCAACATAACATCATAAATGGGAAAAAGATTTCCAACTGAAAATCAAGAAACTCTGCAAATGTTAGGCATAATAAATATGAAGAAACTACAACTCAGAATATGAGCGCCTAACTGCTACAACAAAGAGAAAAGTCCCTTAAAAACATCCAGAAAAGAAGTATTACCTTAAAAGTAGCAATGGATGGACTGACAGCTGACTTCTGCAAAGAAATGATGGAAGCCAGGAAAAAATAGAAAGCTATGAACAACAATTGAGTCAAAGAAGAAATTAAAACATAAATTTTAAAATATCTTGAGACAAACGAAAATGGAAACACAACGTACCAAAACTTATGAGATGTAGCAAAAGCAGCTCTAAAAAGAAAGTTTATAGTAAGAAATGCCTATAACAAAAAGAAGACTGAATATAAATAACTTAATATTACACCTCAAGGAACTGGAAGAAAAAGAAGCTCAGAGGAAGGAAATACTAAAGATCAGAGCAAAAATAAATAAAAGAGACTATTCAAAAATAATTCAAAAGATCAACAGAACTGAGTTGTTCTTTTTTGAAAAAAAAAATTGATAAACCTTCAGCTAGACTAAGGGAAAAACGAGGACTCAAAGTCAGAACTGAAAGAGGAGACATTAAAACCAATACCACAGAGATACAAAGAATTATAAGATTACTATGGACAATTGTACATCAACAAATGAGATAATCTAGAGTCGAGAAAATTCTTAGAAACATGCAATCTACCAAGACTAAATCATTAAGAAACAGAAAATCTGAACAGACCAAAATTGAAACAGTAATAAAAAGTCTCCCAACAAAGAAAATCCCAGGACCAGATAGATTCACTGCTGAATTCTACAAAACATTTAAAGAACAACTAATACCAAACTCTACCACTAAATTAAGGAGGAAGTGCTTCCAAATTCATTTTAAAAGTCCAGCACTACCCTAACACCAAAGCCAGGCAAGGACACTGCAAGAAAACAAAATTGTAGGCCAATATCCCTGATGACCATAGATGCAAAAATCTTCCAGAAAATATTAGCAACCTGAATTCAACAGTGCATTAGAAGGATTATTCACCATGATTAAGTGGGATTTATTCCTGGGATACAAAGATGGTTCAACATATGCAAATCAATGAATGTGAAATAGCCCATTAACAGAATAAAGGACAAAATCTATGTGATTATTTCAATAGATGTAGATAACTCATTTGGCAAAATTCAACATCATTTTATGGTAAAAATTCTCAACAAATTAGTTATAGAAGGAATGAACCTCAACACACAAAAAAAGGCCACAAGTCACAAGCTCACAGTTCACACAATACTCAGTGGTAAAATTTGAAAGCTTTGTCTCTAAGATCAAGAATAAAATAAAGATGCCCATTCTCACCACTCCTAACCAACATAGTACTAGAAATCCTAGCCAGAGCAATAGGCAAATAAAAGACATCCAAATCAGAAAGGAAAAAGTGAAATTGTCTCTGTTTGCAGATGGTGTAATTTTATGTACAGAAAATGCTAAACGTGTGAAAAAATTGTTAAAACTAATAAATTCAGTAAAGTTGTAGAACAGCATATAAAACTCCGTAATATTTCTTTATAATAACAACAAACCTATTAAAAAATTCAAAACAATCCTGTTTACATTAGCCACAAAAAATTTAATTGCTTGTGAATAAATTAACCTAAGGAGGTGAAAGATCTGTATGATGAAAACTACAAAACATTGATAAAATACATTGAAGAAAACACAAATAAATGGAAAGATATCCTGTGTTCATAAACTGGAAGAAGGAATATTATTGATATGTGCATAACACCCAAAGCAACCTACAGATTCAATGCAATCTCTGTCAAAACTCCAATGACATTTTTTACAGAAGTAGAAAGAAACCCTAAGATGTGAATGGAACCACAAAGTACCCCAAATAGCCAAAGCAATCTTGGGCCAAAAA
This sequence comes from Gorilla gorilla gorilla, assembly GCF_029281585.2. Taxonomy (NCBI): domain Eukaryota; kingdom Metazoa; phylum Chordata; class Mammalia; order Primates; family Hominidae; genus Gorilla; species Gorilla gorilla. The sequence continues at coordinate 42,634,604 of NC_073244.2, forward strand.
ACAAAGCTGGAAGCAACATGCTAAATGATTTTAAAATAGGATACAAAGCTATAGCAATCAAAACACCATGGTACTGGCATTAAAATAGGCACATAAACCAATGGAACAGAAATGAGAGGCCAAGAATAAATTCACACATTTATAGACTTGGTCAACAAATATTTATTTATAAATAATTGAATAAATATAAATGTTTATATTGGTCAACTGATTTTTGACAAAGGTGCCAAGAACACACAATGGGGAAAGGACAAGCACTTCAATAAATGGTTTTGGAACAAATTGCATATCCACAGGCACAAGGATGAAATTTGACTCCGATCTTGAAAATAGCTTTGCAAAGATTATGACAGTGACAGAAGTCTAGCAAGGCTGACTCTGTCTTGCTTCTAACAAATGATCCAGCAACCCCACTACTTGGTATAGATCCAAGGTAAGTGAAATCAGTACGTTGAAGAGATATCTGCACTCCCATGCCCATTGTGTTCATTGCAGCATTATCCACAATCACTAAGATATGGAATCAACAGAAGCATCTATCAACAGAGGAATGGATAAAGAAAATGTAGGATATATACACAATGGAATAGCATTCAGCCTGAAGAAGAAAATCCTGCCATCTGTGACAACTTGGATGAACCTGGAGGACACTATGTTAAGTGAAATAAGCCAGGCACAGAAAGACAAATATAGTATGATGTCACTTCTACATAGAATCTAAACAAGTTGAATTCATAGAAGCAGAAGGTAGAATAGTGGTTGCCAAGGCATGAGTGAGAAAGAAAGACAGGTTGGGAGATAGTCAAAGTATACAGAATTTCAGTTAGACAGGAATTATTTCACAATATCTATTGTGTAACACAATAACTATAGTTAATAACTACATATTATATACTTGAAAGTTGCTAAGAGATTAGATTTCAAGTGTTCTCACCACAAAAAAGCATGTGAAATAATGCATGTTATTTAGCAAAATGTAGCAATTTCACAATGTATACATATTTCAAAACATAAATGTACACCATAAATATATATAATTTTGTCAAGTAAAAATTGAAAAATTCTAGAATGAATAAGAAAAATTTACACTTTGATTTTGAATTACAACAAAAAACTAGTAAGTAAAAAAGAAGATAGAAAGTTAAATATAAATGTCAGAAAGAATTATCAAACTAGACTTTATAACCACTGAAAATAACTTTTAAGAGATTGGGCCACTGCACAAAGCAGGACTCTGTCAAAAAAAAAAAAAGAGTGGAAAGTAGGTTCCACTTGTGATAAAGATGGAGTAACAGAAACTGAATTTACCTTCTGGCCTTAAAAATTAAAAACAAAACAAAACCCAAAATTTGTATCAAGCAACGTATTTTAGACACTGGACAACAGGCAGCTCAGGACAATGATTCCCAAGTGGATACAAACAAATGAGGTGACCCCTACAGTAGCTTAAGACAAAGATTGTCAGAGTGAATTTAAAAATATAAGCCAATACTTATCTATACTCTGTCTCAAAGAACCAAACTTCATATAAATGATAGCCAAGGAAAATTATAAAATATTTTGAACTGAATGAAAATGAAAATCTTTTGAACTAAATAGACAATATATTAAGATGTGTGGGATACCACTAAAGCAGGTATTAAAGGAAAATTTGTAGCATTACATTCTAGCACAAGAAAGAAGAAATGTCTGAAATTAATAACCTAAGCTTACACTCTAAAAAGCTTTGAAAGCTTTGTCTCTAAGATCAAGCTTCCACTCTAAAAAGTTTTGAAAACTTTGTCTCTAAGATCAAGCTTCCACTCTAAGCTTAGGTTATTAATTTGAAGTTACTTCCTGGAGAGTTTCCAGGTCATACTGCAAGAAAGGGAAATCCAAAGAGAGCTCAGTGAGCTCCCTGAGTTAAGGAGACAAAATTTTCAAGTTAAAAAAAGAGGCCAGAATCCACAGGGCAGGATACAGAATAAAAGATTTCTGCACAAAGAGAGTTCTGGAGATCTGGAGAGAGTTCTCCTCAGTTCTTCTTCTCAGCACTGATCAGCATATTTGTGTGAGGAAAATGCACAAAGCCAGGGAAAAACCAGAAAGGATCACGTTTTAAAATAATAAAGATCACATATAGCTAGAAATAATTCACCTTCACAGCAGCCAAAGTGGAGAAGCTTCAAAACACACAGGGCTTTGGGTGGAGCACTCAGAAGGTATTGCCTCGGTATTGGAGCTATAGGAGCCCTAGACTAAAGGCTGCTCCTGCCCAGTCTAACAAAGGTTAAGAGTAAGGATATGAAAACAGTGATTATTAGTATGTTGCATCTTTCAAGAAGACAAAACAATGCATGAATATGTTAAGAAGAGACATGGAAGATATATTTTTAGACTGAAGTAGAAAAATAAGTACACTATCCAAAACAAAACACAGAAAAATAAAAAGACTGAAAAAACTTACATTGCAATGTGGAAAACTCTAAATGGACTAATATTGGGGGCCCAGAAAGAATAAGGGCAGAAAAATATTTGAAGACATAGTGGCTGAAACTTTTCCAAATTTCATGAAAATTGTGAACCTGTAGATTAAATGAATTCAACAAAACCCAAGCACAATAGGTATGAGGAGCACTATAACAAGATCTAATATAATCAAGTTGCTTAAACCAGTGATAAAGAGATAATCTTAAAATCAGCCAGACAGAAAAAATACATTATATACAGAGAAATAAATAGAATGATAGCAGTTATGCTCAAAAAGCATGCAAAAATAAAATACAGAATATAACCATTAAATATATATGTCAGAAAACAGTACATCTTTAAAGCACTGAAAGAGAAAGTCTAACCTACAGTTTTATACGCAGTAAAGCTCTTTTGGATAAATAAAGGTGAAATAAAGGTCTTTCAGACAAAGACAAGCTGAAAGAATTTATCATCAGAAGACTGGTATCATAAGAAATGTTAAAGAGAAAATCCTTCAGAAAAAAAAAAACTGATACCAAATAGAAATCAGAATCTACACAAAGGAATTAAGATGGGAAGAGTATGTATGAGGGTGAAAAATAAAAACTTTTCAAAAGTTTTGCAAATCTTTTTTAGAAGATAATCAATTGTTTAAAACAAAATAATAATGTATAATGGAGTTTATAACATAAGCAAAATGTTATCAGAGTAAAATATATTATGACAATAGCAAAGAGACTTGGAAAGGAAGAAACAGAAGTGATTGTGTAAGGTTCCTTGCCATGAGAAAAGTGTTATAATATCATGTAAGGCAGAGCATGATAAGTTACAGATATAGTCTGTAAACCCTAAAGCAGCCACAAAAATAGCACAACAAAGTGTTATAGCTAATAAGTTAACAAAGGAGATGAAATTGAATCATGAAATTTTCAATTACTACAAATAAAGAGGAGAATGGGAAGATAACAAAGAAACTAACAGAAAATAATTATCAAGATGGTAAATTTACACATGACTGTATTAATCATCACATTATCATAAATGGCCTAAACACTCCGATTAGAAGGCAGAGATTGTCAGAACAGATTAAAAATATAAAAAATACACATTTACACTCTATCTCAAAGAATCATACTTTATGTGAGAAACAAATGGGTTAAAAGTTAAATGATGGTCAAGGGAAGTTATAAAACATATTGAATTGAATAAAAATGAAAATATTTTGAACTGAATTAACAATATTTTAAAATGTGTGGGATACCACTAAAGCAAGTATTAGAGGAAAATATATAACACTAAATGCTAATACAGAAAATAAGAAATGTCTGAAATTAGTAATCTAACCTTTCAATCTAAGAAATTAGAAAAAAAAACAAAAGAAAAACAAATTAAACCAAAGGCAAAGAGAAGAAAAGAAATAATAAGTGCAGAAATAAATGGAATTAAAAACAGAAAAATAATCCAGAAAAAATTAACAGAACCAAACTGGTTTTCTGAAGATATCAATAAAGCCAATAAACCTCTAGCCAGATGTACTAAGAATAAAAGACGGAGAAAGATAGAAAGAGAAAGAGAATCTCCTGTATCCAGACTAAGAAGGAACATCACTACAGACCCTGCAGACATAATAATAATAAATAACAATAAAGATTAGCCGGTGAGTAACCTGTGTCTGAATCCACAAGGAGCTAGTCAATAGTTTAGATTCCTGGGGCCCATGCCAATCATAATGAATAAAAATTTCAGGGCTAATCAGAAGAAAGGAACATAATAATAATGATAATAATAATAGCGTTTGACATTTTTGCAAACTCTCCAGATGACTGATGCAAAGTTGAGCTCAAGGTGCACTGCCTTAGACTAAATAGAGTCAGCTAGTCTCCAAGATTCATGACTAGGAAAATTAAAAAATAGGTCATGCTCTACTGACTTCCATGTGAAGTCTAGATCTGCACTGTCTAGAAACAACCTGTCAGATAAAGGGGAAGCTGATGTGACCAACAATGACATACCCATGAATTTAAGATTCTCTCCAATTTCTCTTTACAAGTTATGTATGTTGAAAGTGAAGCTCAAATAGGTGGCACCATCCCATGCACATATTCCAAGAAGCAAAAGACTAAAATTGTCTGCCACAATAAAATAGAATACCACAATGATACATTTTGGTATCTGTCCACAAAACCTTCTTCGGGTTCTGCCTGATTACTAGATTTCTAACTGTAACATAAACCCCTTTTCCTGGAAAACAATTGAAAGCAAGGAAGTTAAAACAATATTATGTGGGACAAAATATAAGTCTGCTTGACATCTTTTAAGTAAATCTCATACGTACGTATTTGACTCTCATTAGTGACAAGTGATTCTTAAAACTTAGAAAGATGCTTTAGCTAATCAGGATACCCTCACTGCAAGCTCACAGCAGCCAAAGATTGGCCTATCTGCTGTGCAGAGAAGGATATTCTCTGGTCACAACCCACTCCTCAAACCCCAGGGGTTCCCAGTGACCCAGGCCGACCAGCATACTGGCATGATACAGCCTATTACATACTGTTTAAATAAAGATTTGCAAGGAAAATAAATTCATGGCAACATTCATTATTGATCATTCTCAAAACTGTCTGGAGAATTCCCCCAGAGGGCTTAGGGAAGAAATTAAACATTGTTTTCCTGAATTGTTTCCTGCTGTTTTCCCACTTCACTGGTTTTGCTCCCGTAATTGTGTGTGATCCTATAGCCACAAATTTTAATATGCCTGAATTATTTCATACAACTTCTGGATCACATGTCAATAATTTGGGTGTGAATAACTATAATAATAATGATGTTAATAATAATAACCATGATGAGAAAAGATCCTTAGAGTTCCCTGTTTACTGTTATCTCTTAACTATTTAATTACGTTTTGTCTGACCTAAATCTACTGCATCAAAATCTGCAAGTAATAAATTCCAAGTTATTTCTAGTCTCACCTGCCCACCCTTGACCACTGTCTCTTTCCTGGAGCTCATTCCCCCTTTCTTCCCCCTACTATTGGTCTCTTATGGTTTTCCTTCTATTTCTCTGACCTTCTAGATCGTCGTCACCATTTTATGAGTTCAGAAATTTGGACTTTTTTTTTTTTTGAGACAGAGTCTTGCTCTGTTGCCCAGGCTGCAGTGCAGTGGCACAATCTTGGCTCACTGCAACCTCCACCTCCTGGGTTCAAGCGATGCTCCTGCCTCAGCCTCCCTAGTAGCTGAGATTGCAGGCATGCACCACCACCCCAACTAATTTTTGTATTTTTAGTAAAGACAGGGTTTCACCATGTTGGCCAGGGTAGCCTGAACTTATGACTTCAAGTGATGTGCCCACCTCGGCCTCCCAAAGTGCTGGAATTACAGGCATGAGCCACCATGCCCAGCCCATTTCTCAGAATTCTAATCAGTGTTTTCTCATGTCATTTCAAACACTCTCCTTAGCCTCTCACCTCCTTGCCTAGCTTCAAACATCATCAGTCTACATATCCAGAATTCACATCTTTGATGCAAGACTCCAGGTGTCATGCCTCCACAGCTCAGTTAAACGTCTGATGTCACCTCCCACTACTGTCTCCTGTGCCCTATGCTCCCAAACCAACTCCTCTGCTCACAGCTCAGCCAGCTTTCCCAGTGCCTTTTTATACCCACAGCTTTGACTTCCTGGTCCTTCTTCCTAAAACGCTTTGAAAAATCATATCCAGCAGTATATCAAAAACAGCAAATTATCCATTATGAAGTTTGTTTAATTCAGGGAAAGTAAGAGTGGTTCAACATTAGCAAATATAATTTTAATATAATTTAAGATATCAAATATGACAAAGGAACCAATATATCTGTTGTTGAGGAAAAAAAATTTGAAAACATTCAATCGTCATTCCTGATTTTTTAAATGTATAGAATACTGAATATAAAATGCTAACTTCCTTACATGATTTAAAGAAAAAAACCTGTCTCGAACCAATCATCATTCATTATACCCAGGAATAAAACATTTGCAACATCCCTTCAAAGGGAAAATCTTTACAAGAACATTCATTATCACCACCACTATTTAATATTTCTCTGAAAGTTCTATCTAAAGCAGTGAGACAATAAAATTATGTACAAAATGTAAATGTAGGAAAGAAAAAACAGGGGTTGATATTTATATATTTTATGATTATTTCCCTTAAAAAATTATCTGAAAATCTAGTAGAGCTAATAATAGAATTTAATAAGGTGTCCAAATAATAAATATTAACAATGAATCACTTTCATGAATAAAATAATGATCAGTTAGAAAATATAACCAACAACCTATCAGAATGACCAGGATCAGTTGGGGTAAAAAGAAAATTCCAGACAGAAATTATCTATCTATCTATCTATCTATCTATCTATCATCTATCTATCTATCTATGTTACCTATGCCTGAATCCATCCACCCATCCATCTGTCTGTCTATCTGTCTACCTATATACACACAGCTAACCCTTGAAAAATGCAGTGGTTAGGGAGAACCCTAACCACTCAATCAAAATCCACTTTTAACTTTCAACTCCCCCAAAACTTACTTGACTCCTAATACCCTCATTAATCTATCTATCTATCCATCCATCCATCCATCCATCCATCTATCCATCTATATCTATATATCTGTATCCATATCTGTATCTATGTGTATAGATAGATACACACACACATATAGCTGACCCTGGAACAATGCAGAAGTCAGGGGACCAACCCCTCACACAGTTGAAAATCCACATTTAACTTTCGCCTCCCTGAAAACTTAACTACTGATAGCCTGTTAACCCAAAGCCTTACCAATAACATAAACAGTCATTATTTTAACACATTGTCTAGTATCTACATATATTTTACGCATTCATGACCTGCCTAACTTTTTCTTGTTTTTTTCAATATTTCTAGACTACATGGCTCACCTGTGGGTTTCTTTTTCAAATTGTTGCAAATCTCCCCTAAATTTTTCATTAATTATTGAAAAAAGAATCCATATATAAATGCATCCATGAAGTTCAAACCCATGTTGTTCAGGGGTCAATTGCATGTGTGTGTGTATGTATATACATATATCCATCACATATACTCAGATATAAAGATATTCATGCCAAGATTATTTCTCTATATATTCATCTGAATCATGACTATAAAATTTTTTTGAAAATACAATAAATAGTAAAGGATTTTCACAAAAGTTCTTCCAATAAGTTGGTTTATTCTGATGAGAATAAAATAACAGCTTTATGTTGGATGACAAGTTTAAGGCCAATGAATTATGCACTTTAGAAGGGTGAATTTATGATACGTTAATTATATATCAATAAAAAATTTTAAAATTAAAAAACTACATGTACTACCTCTAAAGAGGGGACTGCTTATTCTCACACGGCATTCTGCTTACCCATGCATAGGGCAGCACAGACATAGACACATACAGCTCTACGTATGTGAACCAACTCAACACAGCTTCCCAACTTGGTACTGGCAATAATGAGATCTTCACCTTCCATGCAATTCCCCATGGTACCTGGTAGAATTCCACTTTATACCTTTATATAAGAATCTCACTTTATAACTCATCCTTCGACATCTTATATGGCCACACGCCATGCTCATTCGTGTGTGAAAGTGCACGTAGTACTATGATTTTTTGTACCCCGTAGTGCCTTCTTTATGCCTCTTCGATTCTGTTTTGAGGAAACAGAAGCTCTGAGAAGGCAAGCGGCTTGCCCAAGTTCACAAGAATAGCAACTTCCAGACCTGGGACTTGAACCTAGGTCTCCAGATTGCATGCCACGGTTGACGCAGCCCTACGGCCCCGGGCATGCGCTTCTCTTCTTCCTACATGAAAGCCCTCCTTACAAGCCTTCCTTGTACCCTGTGGCTCCAGGATCTGGCCCCTTCACCTCCCCAGAGTCAGAGTTACCACGGTGCAGAGGCGCACCAGTGGGCCTCCGGCAATGCTGCTCCCGCTTCCCACCTTCCAGTGGCACTCACCAGAGACACCCAGTGGTAAGAATTAACTGGGGAATGGCCCTGCCCCTGCTCAGGCCAGCTAAACAGAAGCATTTAGAGCAGCAAAAAGGGCGCTTTCGCTCTGAAGACCCCGCAGGCCCTTCCAACGAGGCCAGTTTGGGAAGGAGTGCATCCCCTTAGTGGACCTTCACAGCCACCCTCTCGACATTGGCTCCAGAGAATCCATGATGGGGAAAACTCATGAAAGCCTGGACAACAGACAGAGAAATCTAGCCACGTGATTCTGAACATGAATTCAATTTCCAGAGATTATTTCTAGGGGGCGTAAGAACCTGAGGCGCACCCCGAGGAGGCCAGTAGTGAGTGATGTCAGACTTCCGAAAGTTCTGTGTAAAGCAATGAGACAATAAAAGTAAGCACAAAATATAAATTTAAGAGAGAAGAAAAGAGTGTTCATTATGTACGTATTTTATGATCGTCTTCTTAAAAAAATTATCTGAACATCAATTAGGGCTAATAATAGAATTTAATGAGGTGGCCATATAATAAACATTAAAAATTAATCACTTTTGTGAAGTAAAGCAATGACCAGTTAGAAAATATAACCAACAACATAGGACGATCAGGAGGAGTTAGGGTAAAAAGAAAATTCCAAACACAAACACACTTACTATCTATCTATCCATCTGTCCATCTGTCCATCCATCCATCCATCCCTCCATCCGATTATCTGTCCATCCATCCATCCATCCATCCATCCCTCCATCCGATTATCTGTCTGTCCAGCCATACATGCATACATCTATCTATCTATCTATCTATCTATCTATCTATCTATCTGCCCATCCATCCATCCATCATCCATCCATCCATCTATCCATCTATCCAACCATCCATCCATCCATCTATCTATCCACCCATCCATCTGTCCATCTATCTATTCATCTGTCTGTCTATCTATCTATCTATCTATCTATCTATCTATCTATCTATTTATCTATATCTATCTGTGGATTCGTCCATCTGTTCATTCATCCATCCATCCATCCGTCTATCTATCTGTCTACCTATATACACACAGCTAACCCTTGAAAAATGGAGTGGTCAGGCAGGAACCCCCTCACTCAGTCAAAAATCCCCACTTTTAACTTTCGACTCCCCAAAAACTTACTTAACTCCTAATACCACCATTAACAAATAAAAGCAAGCAAATGTGAATGAGGTAACGTTTGGGGACATATCTAACTAGCAAAGATGTCAACAGTACCCAGGATTGATCAGAGTACAGGAAATGAACACTCTGAAGGGAAATAAAAGTCCAGGCAAACTTTCTGCAGTGGTCCCATTGTTGCTCTCCCAGGAATGCATCCTTAGGAATGGTCACATGTGTGCAGAACTGAATTTCCAAGCCCGTCTAGTGTTGCAGTATTTACAGTTGCAAAAAGCCACAAACAATTTAGGTATCTAACAGAAGGGGTTAAGGCGACTAAACTAGTGGGTGGATTAATAGAAAAAAATACTGTATAACCATTTTTCTTCATGTGGACCTGTGTTCATGGACTCAGAAAAATATCCGTAATATAAAATTAAGGGAGAGAAGAAGGCTGTAAACAGCACATGTGTGAGCCCTTTTTGTTTTAATTAAAAATTACATATATAACATATATGCATATATTATATTATATTATATATATTTATGTATTTGTTCTTCTTGGAAACAAAAATATCAATGAATGAATACCAAATTACTAACAATGGTTATCTTTGAATTTATTTTCTTTTCTCTTATTCATTCTTTCTCTCTCTAGATTTTTCTTTTATTTTTTGAGTGTCTGTGTTTCCTTTCTATGATTATTTTTATATTTATAAAAATATGTAAATATTTTTACATATATGTATATCAGATGAGCTTTCCAGAACCTTCTGCCACTCTCAGGAAAGAGCACGCTGACCAATAGCGGGCGCAGGTGGAAAGTGAAGGCTCAGAGCATTGCTCTGAGACTTGTCCTGGGAGGCTCCTGGTCTCCTCTCCAGCTTCCTGCTCACAGAGAGGCGAGGCTGGCTCAGGCCCCGACGGTGACGCTGACGACGGCGACAGGGAGGTGTGCGAAGCCGGGTGCGAGCTGTGCCAGCTCTCGCTAATCCTCTGCAGTATGGTTCGCTGCTAATTTGTCATGGCACATATTTGCCTTATGTCTAATTAGCATCAAATTGCAAACTGCTATTTGCTAACAATTTGTTGCATCAATCTGCTTGAAAATCTATAGTTTAGAATTGGATTGCAACTTATCCTGTCTATCAAAATTCTAGTTCACACATACACAAAATAACTTCCCCTTCCCGCCAAAAACGTCGCAATGTTTGCAGTGGCACAAAAGGAGAGCGATGTGTTTTTTTTCCCCAAAAGAAAGAAGAATAACTATGGGGTGTCTCATTTTGAATGTCCTGGCTTTGGTTTCCCATGGCCTGGGAAAAGAGCTGGAATAGTGCTTACACTCAAAAAGGGTGCCCATCCAGGCCTTTCTCAGGGACTTTCCAGGAAAGTCAAGACATAAAAAAGGCCCAGAAGCCCTGTCTTCTCAAGTCCCAGAAATAGAACTCCCAGGCCAACTTGTGCAAAGAACAAGCCCATACCTGCTGAGGGACACAACCTCACCCCAGGGTTTTGCCTGCATTCACTCACATAATGCTAGCAACGTCCTAAGGAAGTAGGGGTTAACATTTTTCTTATTTACAAATTATGAAACTCAAGTTGAAAGGCTAAATCACTCAAGATCACATGTGTGGCAAGTGGCAGCACAATAATTGAAGCCCAACCGTGATGTTTCATTGCTAAGGTGACCCTCTAAATATCAAAAAATAGGCAGTAGGAATAACAATGATATAAAAATTATAAAATGAGATATAAATAAAAATAATAGAAAATGAATGAAATAAAAAGGAAATAACAATTAATCATTGCATTTCACTTGATAGTTTGGCCTTATGGAGACATCATCTAGTTGGATGTTGAAGATTTTGGTTTGGCAACATGCCCTGTGGACAGATGGAAGACTCCGGGCCTCACATGCCCATAGCCTCCTCGTGGCCTCAAAAGCTACCTCCTGTGGTCCATCTAGAAGGAAGAACTGAGATAAACTCCCTCGCAGAGGGATGATGCCTATGGGTTCCAAGGGGAGTCAAAAGGTGACATTGGGTTGAGACATCCCTTCTTTCCTGTTTCTTGGGCAAGGAGAGACATGTTTCCAACAGATGGAAGTTGGAGCTCCATTGCAGAGCACACGCACAGAATTCGTGACATTCTCAGCCCAGTAGCTAGTTGACCAAAAATGTGCCATCCATTAAAACTCATTGACCTCACAAGTGGTGACCGAGGGGCAAGAGGCTTTCATGGTGTCCACTCCAGTTCTCCTTGGCATCCCCAAAGAACGACTTTGCTTTGAAAAACAATTCATAAAATCATTGTTATTATTATTATAAATATTCAAAACCTAGCTGAACACAGTGGCTCATGCCTGTAATCCCAGCACTTTGGGAGGCCCAGGTAGGCAGATCACTTGAGGTCAGGAGTTCAAGACCAGCCCGGCCAACATAGTGAAACCCCATCTCTACCAAAAATACAAAAATAAAATAAAATTAGCCAGGCATGGTGGCACAAGCCTATAATCCCACATACTTGGGTGGCTGAAGCAGGAGAATTGCTTGAACCTGAGAGGTGGAGGCTGCAGTGAGCCAAGATTGCACCATCTGCACTCCAGACTGGGTGACAAAGTGAGACTCCATCTCAAAAAAAAAAAAAGAAAGAAATGAAAACCTCTCCTTTTGTAGCTTCTCCTAATAATCCTTTGGGCTGGAAATAAAAGATCATCTAAGAGCACCTTCAAAAAAGGACCTAGAGAAATCACAAGGAAAATTTAAAAAGCAGTTATCTTCCCCACGCCCACGAACATGGTCAGTGGCCATGAGTTTGATATGCAGGACTGATATTCCTGCGAAAGATGTTTGTGGAGTACCTGCCGGCTGTCACAACCTGTGTTAGGTGCTGAGGACATGGAAAGGAGTAGGGTGAACAAAGCCATCACAGAACACAGGATGCAGAGGCATGAGGAAACTCAAGGCCCTAAGACCAGTTCTTGATAAGGACAAAGTCTGGTGAATGCACATCAGTCTAGAGACAGACAAACAGAGAAGGCTTCCTAGAGGAAAATATGCCTGAGATGAAACACAAGGAAAAGGTGCATGGGATGAAAGGATACTTCCAGGCTGAGTGATGCACATGTGCATGCCATTCCCAAGGAACTGAAGCATCTGTGAGCTGCAGAGGCCAACCCCTGGATGAGCAGTGTCAAGGTTGAGACCAGGGTCCCCAGACTGTCTTCTGCCAGTTGAGGAATCCCTTCCAAAGAGCAGGGTCTTAGGATGCCTGCAAAAGACATCCTTTCTCATCTCCCTTGAGGGTAAATCAATCTCTCTGTTGAGCTCACTAGAGGAGTTAAGCAAAAGGAAGGAAGATTCTAAGCCAACTCAGCAAGACACAGGAAGCACGTTAAGAAGCTTTCTTCACATGTGTTCTTGGAATGACTCTTTCACATAATAAGATGTTCAGTGAGGGTTTGCCCCATGCCAGATTCAAATAGAAATGATGCTACCAGCCTCTGTCCAGATGCACGTTTCTCTATATTTTGAATGGAAGGAGGCCAGACACTGCATAGATCTGTAACCAGCAAGGAAGCAAACCAAAAGGTGCCCAGGAAAAACAAATAATCCCCAAACAGTTGCCTCCAGAAGGAAGAAGGAAGTTCATGCTAAAGAACTGTGCTTGGGGCTTGTGTGTTCAAGGCCAGTCAGTGGGGCAGATAAACCTTCAGCCGCCCCCCACCACACATGGACATACAAGCTCAGGAACTAGGACAGGCAGGGAACTTGGGGTTTTGAGGCAGCCAGGGAGGATGATCAGAAGAGCTGTCCAGAGGCTAGACACAGTGGTCTCCCCAGGACAACAGGGTCACCCTTGCTCAGAGCGTGCTGTGTAAAATCCATACCATAAGACTTCCCTCGCCAGCACAGCAGAGTGACAGCACCAGCCAGCAAGCCCAAGACATAGCCACACTCACCTGGCATCCTAGAACACAAAGCCAGTATGTCCTTTAATCAAAGTCTGAGTAATCTCTTTGGATTCAGTTTAAGTTAATATTGTATTAGCCCGTTCTCTCACTACTATAAAGGAATACCTGAGACTGGGTCATTTGTAAAGAAAAGAGGTTTAATTGGCTCATGGTTCCAGAGGCTGTACAGGAAGCATGGTGCCAGCATCAGCTCAGCTTCTGGAGATGCCTCAGAAACCTTACAGTCATGGTGGAAGGCAAAGGGGGAGCCATCAGTTCATGTGGCCAAAGCAGGAGGAAGAGAGAGAGGAGGCAGGTGCTACACTTTTATTTTTTTCCAAGACGGAGTCTTGCTCTGTTGCCCAGGATGGAGTACAGTGGCACTATCTCGGCTCGCTGCAACCTCCGCCTCCCAATTTCAAGCAATTCTCCTGCCTAAGCCTCCCAAGCACCTAGTATTACAGGCATGCACCACCAGGCCCAGCTAATTTTTGTATTTTTAGTAGAGACAAGGTTTCACCATGTTGGCCAGGACGGTCTCAAACTCCTGACCTTGTGATCCACCTGCCTTGGCCTCCCAAAGTGCTGGGATTACACTTCTAAACAACAACATCTTGTCATGAGAGCAGCATTAGGAGATGGTGTTAAACCATTAGAAACCACCCCCATGATCCAATCACCCCCCACCTGGTGCCACCTCCAACATTGGGGATAGTGATTGAACATGATATTTGGGTGAGGACACAGAGCCAAATCATATCAGGCATCCAAAAACAGCACTCCTTAGAAGCCAGAGGTACTCCAGCCTGGGCAACAGGGTGAGACCCCGTCTCTACAAAAAAACTAAAATAAATTAGCCAGGTGTCATGGTGCGCACCTGTAGTTCCAGCTACTTGGGAGGCTGAGGTGGGAGGATCCCTTGAGCCCAAGAGTTCGAGGCTGCAGTGAGCTGTGATCATGCCTCTGCTCTCCATCCTAGGCAACAGAGCGAGATCCTGTCTCTAAAAGAAGAAGAAGAAAGCCAGAGATACAAGCCTTTCAATGACCCATTAGCCCACCTGTAGGATCCGCTATATGCCTCCAGATCCCAGCAGAGGAATGAGAGGTGGATAATCTCCCGGTATTTGTGTGTGCCACTTTTGTGTGAGCAAAGACCCAAGGTTGCAACAACAGTAGATGTGTACACAAAAAAGGACCAGGTCCATACTGGTGCCTACCCTCCTTATGGCATTAAAAAGGGACATGCTGAATCCTGGACAGAAAGGAAGAGGCCCCCCAGAACTGCCTCCAGTAGGGCCAGCCTGTGTCGGGGGCCAGCCCAGCATCTCTGCATCCCATGGCATGCCCCACAAGGGGACCACCTTTGTGCCTCCCTGTTGCCAGTAAAGCACACTGATCTTTAACCTTTTCAGCAACTGCAAGACATCTCTGGGACCTCCACACAGCTCCTGTCAAAATGTCGGGCTGCTAACTATAAACTTTATTTTGATGTCTTGCTTTTCGGGAATAATTACTTTGTACCTAAAATGTTAGCCTATTTACTGCTTGTGCAAAAAGATGACAATAAAATCAATGTTGCACAATTCCCAAAGTGCATCAAAGTCTTTTGCAATGTTAATGGACTGGCGGGTCTGAGAGGTGTGAGCTCATGTTGGCCTGCTTGGGCCCCCAGCTATAGCAGGAGAACAGCTCTCTCCTCATCAACCTGCAAGCCCTTGTCTGCCAAATGTATTCATTCTAGAGAGTTGGCTTAGTCCCTGGGGTGAGAGAATGGGTGAAATGGGGGAGGGGTGATGAGAGCAGATTGGCAAGTACATGAAGTCACAAACTGTGTGAGCTGAAAGATGCTTGCAGGGACTGACATATCCAATTCCACCTACCAGAGGCAGGGAAGCAGGTTCAGAGAGCGGAAGTGGATCCCCTAGGGCCCCACAGCAGATAAATTGTGATGCCAGAATAAGAATCTATATCTTCATTTTTATTAGTATTTTTTTAGATGGAGTCTCACTCTGTCACCCAGGCTAGAGTGCAGTGGCCTGATCTCAGCTCACTGCAACCTCCACCTCCCAGATTCAAGTGATTCTCCTGCCTCAGCCTCCCAAAGTGCTGGGATTATAGGCATGAGCCACTGCACCTGGCCAGAATCCATACCTTCTAATTCCTGGTCTAAAATTATATCATCCACTCTGCTCTTTGGGGGATTGAATGATTTTTCCTCCCTCTGGCATTCCCTCCTAGAACATAGACCAAGTGATGTCTTCAGGCAGGAGGGCAGCTAAACAGTGTCTACTGGTCATGTAGCTAATACAGGCACCATGTCCTAAGAAGTTTGGAGAAGGCATCATAAAAAAAAAAAATTCAGTTCCATGAAGTCATAGTGTATGCCGGTAAATTAAAGGTTCTGAGAAGTCTTACAATTTGCAGCGTGTTTCATTTTGTTTACCCAGCATTTCTAAAGTGTCTTCAAATAAGTTATTTTGGTGGGGAGAGGTGCATAATATTGGTTGGAGAATTTAATGTGGCAAAGGCAGCCTTAAATATATTCACCAGCATCACACTGGTTTTTTTGATGGCCGTGGAGAGGCAGGCCCTACAGGAACAGGTGTGGGAAAGGCTCCGTGTAACATAGCCAGGTGAGGACAAGAAACAAAAAGAGGATTGGTGAAAACAGACTCCACTATGCCATCATCTACAGCCCAGGGCAGCCAGATGTGTCTTCTTGTCTTGGGCCATTTTGCGTTGCTATAAAGAAATACCTGAGGGTGGGTAATACATAAAGAAAACGGGCTTATTTGGCTCAGAATTCTGCAGGCTGTACAAGCATGGCACCAGCATCTGCTCAGCTTCTGGCGAGGAATCTTCCAATCACGGTGGAAAGAAGGCAGAGGTGGAGAGGTGTGTCACACGGTGACAAAGAAAGCAAGAGAGCCAGACTCTTTTAAACTAGCTCGTGTGTGAACTAACAGAACAAGAACTCACTCATTACCATGGAAAGGGCACCAAGTCATTCAAGAGGAATCCACCCCCCATGACCCAAACACCTCCCACCAGGCTCCACCTCCAACATTGGAGGTCACATTTCAACATGAGATTCCAAGGAGACAAACAACCAGACTTTATCACTTCTTCTCCTGCCATGTGTTGGGGGCATGGGTGGGCTGGATAGAAGCCGAGTACAGGGACACAGAGGTTGGAAATTTGCAAAAAAAAATAGCTGTAGCAGAGCACCACCCCCGCTGCCCCCAGTCTGTCCAGTCTAAGATCACATTTGACTGAACAAGGTATCGGGGAAGGGAACAGTGGAAGGCAGAAGATGGGACCCAAAAGTCATTTGGGAGGGAGCAGTGCAGTGGGGCTGCACCCAGGCAGAGCTGATCCTCAGGGCAGCTCTGGGTATCTTTGTGAAGACGCAGAGGCCCAAGGCCCAAGATGCAGAGGCCCTGGTGTGACTGCAGTGGTCATTGGGGCTACATCCATTGGGCCTTCTGCAGCAGGCCCTGTGCAAACGGAATGTGCTCTCTCTCTGGGGACTGACTTCATGCAATGAGGCCGATCCCTTGAGAAAATGGACAAACCCTGTGTTGGGCAGAAGTGGCATGCCTTTGACTTGGTTTTCATCTTCCATTGCAGCCTTTTGTGGCCGCATCAAGAGAACAAGCTGGCGAAACACCCTCTTTACTGGCCATTTTCCTTTAACCACATCCCAGGACATTTTTACCCTAGAAGTCTGCCCACCTCTTTGCTGCTGACTCACCTTGGTTTGGGGATTTTCTTGCAGCCTTTCCCATAAGCTCAGCGGGCCACTCTCTGCAGAAATGTAACTCTGCAACCAAGACGTAACTGTTAAACCCTACCTTTTGGTTTCTGTCCCCAAAACCAATGTATTTTAATGCAGATGCCCTGCAGCGCAAGGGTTTTTAACAATTTTTGGAGGGAAAAATGTCACACAGCTTTTGAAAATCTGCCATGAGACCTACTCCCTGAATTCTCCATTCGTTTACTCAGAAAAACTCAATTGAATCAGGGAGGCATGATTCCCCATTAGAGGAATCATTTTTTCTTTCCTCTGGTGGGTTAGATTTGTTTAGGTGTTCACTGATCCCTCACTTGATTAATCACCCCAGCTGCCTTCTCCTTGCTCACCAGGTGGGGCGGCGAAACACCAGAGTGGCATGAGGGTCCTGTAGTCCTGTTGCCATGTGGGGACCCACTGCATCTCTGGGCCAAAATGCCACCATTTTTCATTTGAATTTCTTCAAAGCTCCCAGGTATGAGCCAATTCCAGCTACTTATTGTAGACTTATCTGTGAATATACTTCACCCCCGTTTCCTGCAATCTACATGCTCAGCCACACTTGAACAAATCCCTCCAGTCTGCCTTCCTGAAACAGGATTGGATGAGGGAGGCTCTGGGAAAAAGCAAAGAGAGAGACCACAAAAACCAACAGGAAGAAGAGGTGGAAGAATCAAGGAAGGTGGTGAGAGTTTAATCCAAGATGGTAGAAATGGGAGATGAGACAGAGAAGTAGAAGAGAGAAGGAAAAGGCATAGTCAGAGAGAGAGAGAAGTTTTCATGTTCCTGCTCCTACAGCAGGTCCCGGACCCAGGCATCCATCACCAGGCACATGATGGAGGAACTCTGTCCCCTTACCTATGACCAGCGGCGATGTTTTTTCAGTGATTCCGCAAGAGTCAAAAACCCAACAAAGCGCATCGCCGGCGCTGTAAAGGGAGCATGCTGCCGGTGTCTGTGACCACTGTATGCAAAGCTTGGCATTAGTCACAGCCGGGCCGGCTGTGACAGGCCTGAAGTGAGGGAGATTAATGCGAGGCTGGGGCACTTTATTATTGTCATTCTGTTCTTTCAGACTCTGCCTCTGACTTTCAATTTTGCTCCAGAATTAATTGTCTGCTCCCTGCAGTATGACTGATGGAGAAGGATATGCGGAGCCCAGGCACCTGGCTCTGGCCTTGACAGTCTCAGGCCCGGTGTGGGATGGATTGTGTGCGGTCAGGGCGGGGGACAGACGGGCATCCCTCAAAGAAATCAGCCCAGGCCACAACTGACTTCAATCAGATGTGACCGGAGATTATCCTTTGCCAAGAATCATTTTGGCTTGTAGGGCTCCCAGCAACCTGCCCATTCCCTGTCATGGACCCTCCCTGGAACCCAGAGCTCAGTCTGTTGGTGGAGCCATTCCTAGTCTTTCAGGTTTCTGATTCTCTTCCTTTTTTTCTGGTTCTGGGCAATAAATTAGCAGTGCAGTCTCCTAGGCCTCAGCCCTCCCAGATTTAAGCATTTTTGTGAGCATGTCAAGCACAGAATCTCTGACAATGGGAAACGCAGTGGGATTCCAAAACACTGGTGCCATTTTCCAGTTGGCGTTGAATACCCACCTCCCTCTTCCTCATTACTCACCATTGCCCCATCTTCCTTCATTTCAAAAAAAAAATCAAATCATATATTTAAACAGAAAAGTCTTCCTTAATAGCAAATCCTGAAGGAAGCCTCCAACAAAATAGCAATGTTCTCTCTGCTTTAGGAGTTTGGCACACAAGAAATGGTTGTTGACTGAATAAATGAATGTGTGAAGGCATGCAAGAATATTTTCATGGATAAATGAATAAGTGGCGTTCCTAAAAAGATTGAAACATAGAAAGGCATATCTTCCTTTTACAAATAAATAAAAATCCTTTCCAGTCATTTTTAAGCCAAATTCAGCTTCTAACCATTTTTCTAAACTTTGGTCAGCCTCATTCCCCATTGCAGATATGTTCATGAAAACCTAGGTGTAATTATTTAAAAAAAAATAAATGGAATCCCACTTTAAATGTTTAAGAATGCAGGGGAGGAGGGAAAATGTCTTTGAGAAATACATTTCCAGTGCTAATTTTTATGCTCTGGTCTAGCTGTGTGTGTGATTTTCAACTTGGGGTCTAGAGGTTACAGTTTCAATGCATGAGATACAGATTTCCCTAGCCCTCCCAAAACAAAGTTTCATTAGAAGAAGAGCTTATGCTTTCCAGGCACCTCTCCCTCCAAACTGGATAAGATTGACACCTGAGATGAGGAAAAACCAACCAATAATAGAAAGGGCAAGTGTTGATGAGCTGAGAACCGTTTAAAGGCTGGTTTTCTGTAGAACTTTCAAGAGTTCCTTCTAAATATGCTGCCTGCCTATAACCTGCAATAAATTACTACAGCTTTAACTCATCTGGTACTTTCATACGATTACGGTATTATGTTAAAGGGTACAGAAATATATAATATGCTCAACTGTCTCTATAGTTGATACCAGAGGGAAAATTACCACCACTCAGTGAAGAAGGTTCAACCTCATTACATTAATGATTTATCACAATGGGAAAATGTGAAAAGTAACTAGTTGCTTTTATGAAAAGAGGCAGCTTTTCCCACTGGCAATTCCTGCAGGCTCTCCAAGAAGGAGAATTTAGAAGGAGCTCCAGACGGTCACACTCTCCCACTCCCTTCCAGAGCTCCCTCTGCAACATGAAGGAGAAGGTGCACTGGCAAATGTTGGAATATCCTTCAAACTTGACATTAAGTATTCAAATGTTACTTAAGCAAAGTGTGAGCAATTAAATTAATCAATCTTCCCAGCCATGTACAGAACAGATGTTCAATAAATCCTCTTTGCTTACAGTGAGGGGGGAAGAGTCCACTTTTAACTGTCCTTCAGTGGTGACACTGCTCAGGCGTCCTCTGCCGGCCTCCTGGGCCACCGTCAGGTGCTTCTGCTGCACTTTCCTTTATTATAAATAACAACAGGCCACCTGGACTACCTGTGCTACCTGGGAGCCTCAAGTTTAATGATCTTTCCGACACAGGGCTCTGCTCATGCCTGATCCCAGGTAATGGGGCTGATGGGAATGGCAGTAGAGTGACGGTTGGCAGTGACAGATGACTGCTGGCCAACCTGTGCTGCTGACAAGTGGTGAATATGGGCCAATGTTGCAGAAAGGTCAGGATAAAAGTATTTGCTTGACTTTCAAAGTTTCTCCAGAAAAAAATTAAGCAGATGAGCCAAAACCACACAGACCTCCAACAAGGGTGCAAACTCTAGCTTTGCACCAGAGGGGCTGGCTTGTTCTGGGCTCTAGAAAAGAAAGCAGTCTCCATCGGAAGCTGTGGGTTAGATGAGGAGAGAAACTCAGACACTAGGGAGAGGGAGCCTTGTTTTCTTTGCATGAACAGTTCCCAGTGAGGAACTTCACCTCTGGGCTGCCAGGGGACATTGAGGGAATGTTCAGTAAACAATTCTCTCCCTAACCCCCCAAGACGATCATAGAGAGTCTCCCTGTTATATCACCCAGACCCTCTAAGTATCCCTCTTTGCCAATACTCTGCTGCAGAGGCAGCTAACCTCCAATCTACAAAACAATAAAATCAATGAATGTGCCAGATTACCAAAGATCACAGGATTTGACCTGTCCACTGTGGCTTGTCTAACTAAATCTACCATCCTAAAAGAGAGGACTGGGGAATCCCAAAGCATGGGGAACGCACTCAGCCCTGATCCCACCGTGCCAACCACCCCCTGGTCCACCCCCAGACCAGGACACTGCCCAGCCAGAAGCCTCTGATCACCACCCACTGAAACCCACAAGGCCGCTGTCATTCAGAAGTGGAGGATACAATTCCTGCCCTACAGATATATAACTTCAACCTTTTGAAGGCTGCCTTTCCATACATGGACTTTATCCACATTTTAATGAGGCTTTAAAATCTCCAAGATTAAGCTGGTATTTTATGTAGAACTGCCTGCTTTTTATGATATCCTGACATGTTGTACAACATTTGGTGACTATATTGATCCTTATAAATTCAGCATCTATATATATATTCATGAAAAGTACCTTTTCTCCCCATTCGGGCCACAAGATGATCCAGACACACATTTTCCTGAGTGGAGACAATAAAACTGCAATTGTCATGGTTTTGAGCGAACACGATGTTTCAGTGTTTTCAAATTAAACCCCTTTTACCATCTGCTTGCAAACTCTTCTGTGGGGAAATGACAGCTCCTTTCTAGGTATCTGATTGTGTAAGTGCCCCTGAAGTTTCTCCTTCAGGTGAGCTTGTTATAAATCCTGAGGGGCCCGGCAAGGGCTTCCTCCCGTGTGGGACATTATACATCTTCATGCCCTCATGTTTGCCCGACCAGAGGCCAACCTTCTCCCATTTCTTTGTGCCATTTTATGCTTTTAATCTGAAACAAATGATTGCAGGGGGGAGAAAGAGCATTATCACCTTGGCGAAACATCGGGAGTATAAAAAAGAAAAAGAAGAAGAAGAGGAAGAAAGAAAGAGACTATGGGCAAATTCATCTTCTGCCACTACAATCAATCTCTCACCTAAAGAAATACACAATAACTAGGCGGGAAAGAGGCAAGATTTATGACTTAGAAACATCTACACTGACCAGCATATACCTAGTCTTCTTGGCTCTCTCCCTACCCGAATGGCTCTCTTTAACAGTTACAATGATAAACTGTCTCTCCCTACTGTTTTACAAGTACATTAGCTTTATTTAATGAGATCTCAGAGTAATTTAACAGATGTATATAGGACATAAGACTAGGGAAACTCTTGCTACTTGGATACTTTTGCCAAGGTATTCTAGGACAGCTAATCTGAGAGATAGCTTTCTATTCTTTGAGAAAGCATTGTTTGGAAGGCTTTTAAAAATGATTTTAATGGAAATATTATATTACAATCAATGAGGAGAGAGCCTCTTTCACATTCACTTGCATTCGGCCCATGAAAACATAGGATGAATGGGCTTTGTGAAGTCATAGGAATTCACTTACATATTGAACTGTCAGGAAGGATGTCACCATCAGAAATTAATACTTTTGTTAAAAAAGTTAATATTTCACCCACCCACCTTCCAAAAAGAGTAAGAAGATACCTGGGTGTGAGGAAACGGAGAGAGGGTAGGCAAAGGGAGAGAGGAAGAGACTATTTGAGAAGGAGGTGAGGCACCTGTTTCAGCCAATGTCATGTTTCGGGGCCGGGGTCGGGGGTTGGAGACAGGTGCAGTTTCCTCGCCACCCTCTATCCCTCTATGCCTGGCGTGTTCAGGCCAGGACCTCCCCTTCCTGGCTGGCTGCCTTCTTCCTTCCCTGACATTCCTTAACACTTGGTTCTCTGAGAACTGTAATGGAGAAATGACAATGGTATTAACTTTTTAAAAATTGCTTTAATAAACTGCCAATTAATAAGTGAGAAGAGGAAGCCATGGGAAATTACCTGGTCATGCTTAAAATAAAATTAAAGGGGGAAGTGGTCGTTTATCCTCTTCCTTTTTCAGAAAGTACAAGGCTTGGGCTCTCATACCCCAGGATGTGATTTCCAGAACCAAATTCTCCTAAGTATGACAAAATCTACACTGCATGGCACCACATCTTGGTCTATGATACAGTTAACTCAGATTCAAACTGGAGTGTCATCCCAAGTTTAGTAAATATTGGCAATACAATGCATTTAAAAACCAAAATGGAACAAAATAACAGCAACTCAAAGTTTCACCCAATGGGGATACCAGTTTTAATTATTAGTGACTCTTTTTTTTTTTTTTTTTTTTCTTTTTGAGACGGAGTCTTGCTGTGTCACCGAGGCTGGAGTGCAGTGGCACGATCTGGCTCACTGCAACCTCCACCTCCCTGGTTCAGGCAATTCCCCTGCCTCAGCCTCCCAAGTAGCTGGGAGTACAGGTGCCCACCACCATGCCCGGCTAACTTTTGTATTTTTAGTAGAGATGGGATTTCACCATGTTGGACAGGCTGGTCTCAAACTCCTAACCTCAGATGGTCCACCTGCATCGGCCTCCCAAAGTGCTGGGATTACAGGCATGAGCCAACACGCCCGGCCAACTTTTTTTTTTTTTTCTTTAACAAAAATGGTCTTTTAAACTACAGGTTGCTTTTGGTCGAAAAATTTTTTTGTTTTTTAAATCCTTTAAATGGTTTGTAACAGACTGCAGTTGATATTTACAATTCTGCAAAAGTGTGGCAGCTCCCTCATAGGATTGCTAGCTCCCTCATAGGCACCTTTATATGGAGTCACCTCTGAAAGTATAGATGTTACAGTGTGTATGTGACAGCAGGTGGAAGTGAGTGCAAGAGCTACATGTGTGTCTTCTCAAGGTAAACATACTAAACAACATCCTACCAAACATATACCACTTTATATAGTGTTCATGGCTCCTTATGAATAATTTAGGGCATCCAATGCAGTCTTTTTAAAATACAACATTCACAGTGAGCATAAAAACTCAGTCCAATGAAAGGTTATGAAATTAGTGACCGTACAAAATTGCAAAGAGAAATCACAATGAACCTACTCACTTGGGAGGTGAGGGTCTCAGAAAAAAAAAGGGGGGGGAGAGAGAGAGAGAAAGAGAGGCAGAGAGGTATGTGGTGTTCTTGCACCAACGGGGCAAGAACAAATCTGTTGCATAGAATTTCATTTATTGAGAGCTATACATCAAGTTGTATTTGTTTAATGAGGTTGGCACCAGAAAGATGTATAGAACATGTCAGACACCCAGTACCAATGCGTAGTGGGGAAAAGATAACATCTCGGACTGCGACCACTCACTTCGTCTTCCAGCCAGTGTCTCTATCTGTTGGCTCTTTGGGGAATAATAAATGAGGGGGCAGAAGGAACAAGAAGCCAAATAATGAAAAACACACACAAAAAAGAAAAATTATAACATGGGAGAGCAAAGTAGAGCCAGATTTACTGACCTCACAACTACATAATCAAGAAAAAGTTATCACTGAAGAAACTTTTACTAAGCGGAGTGATCTTAAATAACAGGGAGTCCTGTGAAATTTACAGCACTTTTAAGATATGCAAATTGAATGCAAGGTATAGACATAAGGGTAATTAATTGTAAATCTAAGAATAATGTTTCTTTGTCAGGCTGTCTCCATGTTGTGGAATACATTCTAATGTGCCTTAACTTGGAATATTTTTTTCAAGGCTGTTCTAATTATAAGATGTTCAGAATTTCAAAATACTAGTTATTCTTATCGTTTAATTTAGCGGCTGTAACATTTAATAACAGAATTTACTGATTGCATGACAATATTGTAATCTTTCAAGGTTAAAGCACTTGTTCCCAAGTCCAGCCCATCAGGATCCATGTGCAGAGAGAATGTTATGGATAAAGCACTTTCCACAGGTCCTCAATGAGTGTTGGGGGTGGAAGCGTTGCAGGCCAGGTGAGCCCAAAAATGGGGCTTAGCCCACAGGGTTCTCGGCTTCATCCAGAAAAGAATTCAAGGGCAAGCCAGTGGTAGGGTAAAGAAAACAGCTTTATTGAAGTGGCAGTGTTGCAGCTCCGTGACTGACCCTGCAGAGCAGGGCTACCCCATTGGCAGTGTGCTGAGACCAGCAGCTCAGGGCAGTTTTGCAGTCATATTTATACCCACTTTTAATTACATGCAGAGTAAGGTGCTGTTTATGTAGAAATTTCTAGGGAAAGGGTAGTAACTTTTGGTTCATCAAGTCATTACTATGGAAAGGGGTGGTAACTCCCGGCTGTTGCCATGGCAACGGTAAACTGACATGGCGCACCGGCTAGCGTGTCTGATGGAAAGTTGCTTCCACCCAGGACCTGTTTTAGCCAGTCCTCAGTTTGGTCATGTGCCTGAGCCCCGCCTCCAGAGTCAAGTCCCGCCTCCTGCCTCAGAGAGATGCCAGTGGTTGCTCACTGCTGCTTAGTTGCCTCACTTCATCCACTGGCACGTGCTTCTGGGTCTTATAGTGATTTCCTTATCATGCTGGGAACAATGTACTGATTTGTGCTCTTAGTGTTTAGCTCTCTTCTACCTACCCGTGAAAACCTCCCACTTCTTGTTAATGAAAGTGATGGTGGGATTCTGCAGATGACGGATTCTTAGAAAATTATAAGCAAGAAGACAGGGAGAGAAGTTTTCAAATCAAGGGAACGTGACTCTTGACTGTCATCAAGAAAGCTTGGTTGTCATCAAGAAAGCTCTTAGTGAAGAACCATTTGAGGAAAGAGCTGGGCAAGAAGGGGTGTGAGGGGATTCCGCCAAGCAAATAAGGAGTGACGGTCCTGCTCAGGAAGGAGACCACTGAAGGGATGGGATGCCGATTCCATCTTCAATCGTTTCTCAGAAAACATTTGGCCAAGAGTGGACTACACAACTAGAAGGTCTGGGAGTGGAGAAGTGGGCACGAGATTGGCCCAAGGAAAGTGCTAGGAAAGATGGGTTAAACTCTCTCTTGGGTTAAAGCCGTTAGGGCAGGGGGCCCAGGCGAGTGCTCTCTCACCCTGAATGCTTGGGCTGTGTGCATGCCTGGCTGCTATGACAACGCCCACTCTTGCCCTCCTCCTACTCCACTGGCTTCTCCTCTCTGCCTCCTCCACTTGCTCCTGGTCTATTCAATTTCCTTAAGACAAACCTCTGATGCTCCCCTGGGCTCTGTCTGGGGCCCTTTCCTCCTTTCCCCTCCACACTCATCCTGCAATCCCATCCAGTCCCAAAGCACTAAATGCCATCTCTGTGGGTTGAGTGCCCTGAAATCTCCAGCCCAGACCTTCCAGGTGCTTATAGCTTCAATGACGTCTACTTTTGAATATCTGGTGGACATTTCCAAACTACTGCATTTCAAATGGAGCTGCTTCTGCCCGGAATGTTCTGCTCCTACTGAGAGAATTCTCAGGCTTTGGGTCACAGCTCAGGGGTCGGTATCCTCGGCTCACTCATCTTACGCAAGGTGCCTCCCTCATTTCTCTGTCATATCGCCCTTACTTATTTCCATCAGAGAAACTTACACAATTTATATTGATTTCAGTTGCATGTTTATTTTATGCTGCCTGTGTGATCTACTAAAATCAAAACTGAGGTGGGATGGGGAGGACAGGGGGCCTCTTGGCTGTGCCCACTGCTCTGATATCTCTGTCCTGCTGTCAATGGCAGGTGCTCGATAGATCACCAGTGAGTGAAGTGCTCTGGTTACCAACTCAGAAAGTGAGTGTGGTCTGTGCCTCTTCCTAGGACTCCACAATAGCCCCATAGTGAAAGTCCACTGCATGCAGAGGGACACTGCAGATAGACAGCATATCTAGGCATCCTGTGCCCATCCCTGGGCATCTCAGTTGAGAAACTGAAGCTGGATCAGAACAGGGCTATGAGAACAGCAAAGAGTTTGGAAAGTAAGCCATTCAAGGCTTGGTGTTAGGAGACCCAGAACATTGAGCCTAGAGGGAAAGGATGATTTAACATTTTATGGCACTTATTTACTAGATAGTCTGGAGGGAGAGGGATTTAAAATGCTCAGTACAGCTGCAGAGAGCACACTTAGGGCCCAGGATGTGGATCTGAGGAAGCAGTGTAGATTGGAAGTCAGACTTGGGCCCAGAGCAAAACAGCCATGGACTCAGTCTAGGCTATACCACTTGCTACCTTGTGGAATTCTGAACAACTTACTCCATTTTGCTATGCCTGAGCTCATTTCCCTGTTGAGAGGATTTAGTGAAACATTTGCAAAGCACCTAGCCTTCAAATGTTAAAGAGAGGTTTAGGAAAACAAACATCCCCCAAGCTTTGTATTTGTAGAAAACAGTGAAGTTCCATTCAGACTAATTGTGGAATACTGTTAATCCCTTACCAGCTCATGCAATAACTCTAGTCTTCAGCAAGGTTGTAGCATTCTCTTCCCCACCCTCTCAAATATATCTGGGATTTGTCAAAGGGCTGTCTTCACTGTCCTCATAAGCCATCAGCCTGCCACCACTGGCCTTGGTCACTTTCAGAAAACTTGGCTTCAGGCCCCAATTCCAATGTAACCATCCCAGAAATTTATCCCAGTTACTGAAGTTCTCAACATTCATGCTTTAAGAACAGCTCTTGCAAGGAAGAAATCTGAGTTTCCCTCTTCCTGCCACAAAAATAAACAAAGAAAAGTAAAAGTCAAACCAAAGCCTGGGAGAAGATATGCATGCTGCATATATCTGACAAAAGACTTAGTTCTGTAATATGTAAAGAGTTCCTACAAATCAATAATTTTAAAAGCCAATCACCTCAAGGTATGAAATGGGCAGAAGACTTGAATGGACACTTCACACCCAAAAAAAGATATGAGTAGGCCAGGCATGGTGGCTCACCCCTATAATCCCAGCACTTTGGGAGGCTGAGGCAGGCAGATCACCTGAGGTCAGGAGTTCAAGACCAGCCTGACCAACATGGATAAACCCCGTATCTACTAAAAAAATACAAAATTAGCCAGGCATGGTTGTGCATGCCTGTAATCCCAGCTACTCAGGAGGCTGAGGCAGGAGAATCACTTGAACTAGGGAGGCAGATGTTGCAGTGAGCAGAGATCACACCATCCCACTCCAGCCAGGGCAACAAGAGTGAAACTCTGTTTCAAAAAAAAAAAATACAAGTAGACATTTTGCACATGAAGAGACTTTCAACATCATTGGTCATCAGTGAGATGCAAACTAAAACCATAATGAGATGTTATTTCATATCCAGTATAGTGGCTAAAATTGAAAAGTCTGAGAGTCCCAAAAGTAGACAAGGATGTGGAACAACCAGAACTCTTGTATATTGCTGGTAGAATGTAATATGGAACAAACACTTTGGAAAACTGCTATAAAGTTAAACAAACACTTGCCATTTGACCCACAAAATTCCAGTCAAAGCTTTTTTCGAAGAAGAAGACAAAGATGACAACGATGATGACAATGAAGAAGAAGCAGAAGAAGAAGCAGAAGAGGAAGAAGAAGAAGAGGAGGAGGAGGAGGAGGAGACAGCAATGATGATGAAGAAGAAGTAGAAGGAGGAGGAGGAGGAGACAACAATGATGACGATGAAGAAGAAGCAGAAGAAGGAGCAGAAGAGGAAGAAGAAGGGGGAGGAGGAGGAGAAGGAGAAGAAGGAGGAAGAGAAGGAGGAGGAGAAGGAGACAACGATGATGACGATGAAGAAGCAGCAGAAGAAGAAGCAGAAGCAGCAGCAGCAGAAGAGCAAGAGAAAGAAGAAGAACAACCACAACAACAAGGAAGAGGAGGAGGAGGAAATGAAATGAAAACTTATTTACAAAAAGACTTATACAAAAATATTCATAGCCACATTATTCCTATAGCCAAAAACTGAAAACAGTCCAATGTCCCCCAACTGAGGAGTGGATAAACAAGTTGTTTTATGTTGACAATATGAGATACTATTTAGAAGCAAAAATGAAAAGAACAAAACCCTAATATATGAGGGAATAAGAGAATCTCAAAAATGTCACATTGAGCCAGACACAAAAAAGTGTGCACTGTATGACCCCTTTCTACGGAGTGCTATACCAGGCAAAGGCCAGCTGTGAGGACAGAAATCAGATCGGTGGCTGCCTCTGCAAGGAGTATAGAGATGGACTTAGGAGATGGAAGGAATTCTCTAGAGGGACAGAAATGGTTTATATCTAGAAGGGAGGGTGTCTACATATGTCAAAACTCATCAAATTGCACCCTCTGCTGCATATACATTTATTTTAATAAAGTAGATTATAAAAGGAAAGAGAAAAGACAACAAAATATGTGTCTACTTTAATTATGCTTAGTTGGAGAGAGCATGTCCTATTGCAGGCTGGGCCCTAAGTGTTAAGAGTTCAATGAAGCATCTCTTTAAGACCAATCATATTGGCTCTTCTCTCCCCTGAGTATACCCTAGGCCACCAAGTAATCAGGTCTACTTCAGTTCTGTTACACTAGCCCCAAGAAAATCAGTTAATGCAAACAGAGAACAGAGACAGGAGGACCCTGCAAAGACCTCCCAAAGGGCAACCACGTGGGTTGACTGTAAGAGGATCCCCTCAATCTTGGTGGTGATTTCTCCATTTCATTTGACCTGGGTGGAGTTGGGGGAGTACCTGTTACCCCATCACTTAATCTAGGGAGCTGGGATATCTCAGTGCATCCCTAAAATGTATGTTCATAATGAAGGAAGGGTTTTATTCTCTACCCCAGGAGATGCCTTAGAGAAACAAGAAGCGCTACACCACCACTCTAGTGTCTGGAGCCCTGTCTGGGAGGTTAGGCAGACATGGGGCAAATCCTGGCTCCACCTCCTCATAAGCTGTGTGACTTTGAGTGTGTTCCTGAATCTCTCTGTGCCTCAGTTAACTCCTCTCTGTAATGGGTATAGTCAAAGAGTGTATCCCTCTCAAGGTTGTCATTAGAAGTAAATACACTAGTAGAGGTAAAGGGCTTAGCACTTTATTAACTCTAAGCATTGGGAACACTTCATAAAAGTTAGCTATGATTATTATTACATGAACATGAGGATAAAAGAAAGTCTGAGATTCAGAGGTAAATGGATGGAAGGGGAAAATAAGAGATTCAGAGAAAGAGAAGGAATCAAAGAAAAAGACTAAGGTGAGAATGAAATAAAGGCATACGAGAAAAAGGTAGAAACAGAAGAAGAATGAACCCAAATTATACTTCTCTGCCTAAAGCTTGCCGAAGCATTCTGCACAGCTCCCTGAGCATAATTTGGGCTCGGTTATTTAAAAGGCTGTGGGATAATACAGTGGGAAGACAGGTCTGCACTGTAACTCACACAATTTATCACACAGGGAAGAGCCACTAATCTTTTTAGGAAACAAGGTATTCATAGTTATTTAAGGCTAATATTTATGCATGACCACACATTGTGAACACAGCCCAATCTCCATCCTCACCCAGCCAAGATCTGGGAAGGTCTTTAGCAGCAATGTTCCATATTTTAAGCCCCTTACAGAAGTCTCACCCAGTAGTCTGCACCGGCTCTGTTATTAACTGCATCCATACACCAGATATATTCATGCACACCGCTAATTGAAGGAGCAGATTTTCCCGAGGTGGGTGAGTACTAAGCCGAGGTGGGTGGATACAGCCTTGCGTGAATTTCTTATGACCAAAACCACAGTGTTACCTTGCAAAAGGTAATCAATTATTCAAACTCAGAACCTTCAGAATATGCATAAATATAGTCCAGGCACAGTCCAGCTGGTCTATTTCATTAGCCTACTCTTTACAGGGTGCTGAGAACAAAAGGCTGGATGTAACAATACGAGTGACCCCAGCAACAACTAGAAAGATGCCCGTTTCCTGCCCAACCCACAGAGGACCCGATCTTAACTGCATTTGGCCAGAATATGACCTTCAGGGACGTTTTCTCCAGTCATGGCTGAGGCTGCCTTCTTGTCCCACAGAGGGCCCCTTTCCTTGTCTCTCTCCTTCTTCTCTTTTCTACTCCTCCCTGCCAAGGAACCCAGCTTCATCCTGCCTCCGTCTAGCTGGGTCATGCCATTGTCTCCTGATGTTTCACCAGCATATGCTGGGTTGTCATGCCCTTGCCATTTTAATCTGGGTTACTTGTCTTCCTTAACCCTGGGTGCTCAAGACGGAATCTCTACTGGATCAATAAACTTCATTCTGCTCCATGTTCAACCCTTCTTACTGACTACTCTCAATGCAGTATTATCCTCAAAGACCTCTTCTCCAACCAGGAGGAGAATGAGGCAGCCAAGAGGAAGAGGGGAGCCTGAGTCATGGCTAAACAAAGAGGCTTACAAACAAACAAAAATTCCAGAGAACTATGACCTGCTGCATCTATCCAAGACCAGGATTTTTGAAGCACAGGAAGAGGTATGGTGTGCACTGCACTGTTGTCTTAGGAAACAGTTACTTCTTTATGTCTCAGGATGTTAGGACGAGGTGAGCAGCCAATCCCTTCTAGATGGAATTACAGACCCTCCACCTTTTTTTCATCCTTCTTGGTTCTCCTTCACATGCCCATGAGGACCCTCCCGCTGGTTTTCCAACCATCTGTTGTTTGGTTTTTGTCTGGAAGCACCTGGACATTAAAGTCCTCCCCCGAGTCACCCTCGCGGCATCTGCCATGTGCAAAGGAGCTTGCAAGGGACCTGCCGGTGAATTTGGGCAGGAGGCACTGGGGAGGGGTCTGCAGTGATTCAGTGATATTGTGAATCAGTGATATTGTGAATGCAAACCTGGCTGGGTATCGGAATCACCTGTGGAGTTCAAAACAAAATGAAACCAGACCACAAGGATGCAACTCAAATGTTCAGAATTGGTGGCATCTGTGGCAGGTCGAGTTCTCTGGGAAAGAGGGCAACTCTGAGGTGGGGTTAAGGGTGCAGGAGGTGTATTAAGGTCCACCCTGGACATCAGCACCTGAGGAGGGGACACAAGCAGGAGTGAACAACAGGAAAAATCAACATGCAATGCAAGCCTAACAATGGCCTTGGCTCCTTGCAAAACTCAGGAGCTAGAATGGCCCTTCAGAGTTCTCCCAAGCTGTCCAGGCCTTCATGGTTCTGGATTAATCTGTCATTGAATGTGACCCACCCTGGTGAGCCACCCATCGGCAGCTGAGGCAATCCCTGAAGGGAATAGTAACTGCAGGCTGCCTGTCTGCCTGCTGGGAATGAGGCGCTATGTCTCCATTGAAGGTGAATCTGGGCAGCACCCACCACAACCCATCCTTTGCCAAAATGGTAACTCTTTCCCTTGCCTGCGGGTCCTTTGCACAAGGAATTCAAGTGTTCAGGTGGCAATTACTGTTTATTCTGGCTCTGTCTGTTGGCAAAGGTGCTTCCTCTTTGGGACCCAGGACCTATAAACCTGCAGAACACAGAGTTGTGGGTACAGGAAGCACAAACTCCCCAAGTGAGTTAATGGGTGTGACAGCAAGGAAGACAATCCTGCTTCCATCCCTTGGTTCCTAGGTGTGTGGATATTTTCCAACTATTGGGTAAATATAATTTTATATGTATATATATATATATATATATATATGTTAGTAAAGCATCAAATAAATATCTTAAAGTGTTTTTTGCATCCTGGAGAATGATTGCTGCCCCATCCTTACAAATGATCACATCTAAGCTGGTACCTTAGTTGTGCTTCGTACAGACCTTTTCAACACTTTATTAGGCAATTTTTTTTCTTTCTAATTTTTATTTTAGGTTCAAGGGGTACATATGCAGGTTTGTTACATGGGTAAATTGCTTGTCAAAGGAGTTTGGTGTACAGATAATTTTGTCACCCAAGTAATCAGCATAATGCCTCTATTGGTCTATTTTCATACTGCTATAAAGAATATCTGAGACTGGGTAATTTATAAAGAAAAGAGATTTAATTGACTCACAGTTCCAAATGGCTGGGAAGGCCTCAGGAAACATAATCATGGTGGAAGGTGAAGGGGAAGCAAGCACGTCTTACATGGCAGCAGGAGAGGGCAGACTGCCAAACACTTTTAAACCATTAGCTCTCATGAGAACTCCCTCATGATCATGAGGACAGCATGGGGAAAATGACTGCCATAATCCAATCACCCCCCACCAGGTCCCTCTCTCCACACATGAGGATTACAATTAGAGATGAGATTTGGGTGGGAACACAAAGCTAAACCATATCATTATCCAATAGTTTTCAGTCCTTGCCCTCCTCCAACCCTCCACCCTCCAGTAGGCCCCAGTGTCTGTTGTTGCCATGTTTATGTCCATTGGTGCTCAATGTTTAGCTCCTACTTATGAGAACATGCATTGGGTGTTTGGTTTTCTGTTCTTCTGTTAATTTGCTTAGGATAATGGCCTCCAGCTCCAACCACGTTTCTGCAAAGGACATGATTTTGTTCTTTTTATGGCTATGTAGTATTTCATGGAGTATATGTACCACATTTTCTTTATCCAATCCGCCACTGACGGGCATCTAGGTTGATTCCATGTCGTTGCTATTGTGAATAGTGCTGCAATAAACATGTGTGTGCATGTTAGACTAGCAACTTTGGATGGTACGTATATGACATGACAAGGTAATCTTATGGCCATGGACCCAATCCCATACTTCCTTTGCTTTAAAGTGGGTCTCCTGGACCAATGTGACACTATATGGGATCCTATCCCAGTGTATCAAGCCCTCTGTAATCACGCGAATGGTGGCTGTCACTGAAGCTTAATGGGAAATAAAGTCCCATATATGAAATAAGAACCCCGCTCCCACAGGAATGAGTCACTGGTCCTTCCAGGGTGGAGGACCCCAGTGTAATCAACTTGCCAACATGTATCCAGGTGGTCCTCTTGAGGGATGGTGCCATATCAGAAATTCAACATGGGTCCTTGTTACTGGCATTTTGGAGAGGCAATGGCAGCAACAGCTAGATTGGCCTTGGTAAGCCAGAGCCTGTGCTGTTGGGCCCATGCAAGTAGCCATCCCTGCCACCATAGCTACTTTGCTCATGTACTTTGCTATCATGCCATCATTGGGGTTGCTGATGATACAGGGTGGCTAGTATCAGCTGACTAAGTCGGTTTGTCTACGTGATCCTTTAGTGCCACTGTTATGCTGAAAGCTCTCTGTTGGACATTAATACACAATACACAGATCTTCATACTTTGTGTCTGCTCCAAAATGCCCAGCCTCATGACTCTACCCTGAAGCTCCCAGGTGCAATCTACTCTGGCTACTTCCAGGCCCTGACCAGACAACGGAGCCATTCACCATTCAGCCTATGGCACCATATGGATATTCCAACCTTGGGCAACTTCTCTTCCCATACACAGTGGATGACCAGGATGGTCTGAGCTTTGCCCCTTGGAAGAATGTTCCCTCATCACTGTCTTTCAAGGCAATCCTTGAGAGGAACCATGGTGCAGCCACCATCTGTCTTCAGCCTGCACCCTCATGCAAGTCTAACCTTTCTGTGAACCAAGCTTAGGCCATTTTGTCTTCCATCGGTTGGTCACAAGGGATCCCCTCTACAGCAGGAGGAGCTATCTGAGGAAGCGGTGTTGACATAACAGTGGAGGGTGACATGTGGATCTGGACTACCTGCTCATGCAAATTCCTTGTGCCATCCAGTTCTCCTCATACTGGATCCCAGGTGGACCCTTTCTACCTTCTGATGGTTTGTTTCCAGGCTTGACTAGCATTAGGAGTTTCTGAGTCTGACAGATGAGCTCCTGATGGGCAGCTATGGCCACATGTTCACCTTGTGTCCCATGATCGGGTGTGTCATCTCTACCAAGGCCCATAAGACAATCAGAAGTTGTTTTTCAAATGGTGTATAATTTTCCCTAAGCAGATGCCATGGCCTTGACCCAAAATCCTAGTGATTCTCTCACTGGAGCTTGCCATAAACTCCACATGGTGTGTTTTCAAAGTGCTGGGATATACCTCTACTACCAATGGGTCTGCTGAGTTTTATAGCCCAAATGACAGGGCTGCTCACACTGTAGCCAAAACCTGTTATAGAGTTCTTTCTTGTTCTAGGTCCCATTCAAATCTGGCAGCCTTTCAAGTCACCTGGGTCAGCGCAGTATAGGTATACATTTTGTTGCTTCCAGAATCCAGAGAAACAGAGAACCTACCAGCCATTGTGCTTCCTTTGTTTTTTGTTGTTGTTATTGTTATTTGTTTTTTGAGACAAAGTCTCACTCTGTCGCCCGGGATGGAGTGCAATGGCATGACCTTGGCTCTTGGCTCACTGCAACCTCCACCTCCCTAGTTCAAGTGATTGCCCCACCTCAGCCTCCGGAATAGCTGGGATTACAGGTGTGTGCCACCACGCCCAGCTAATTGTGATTCCTTTTTCACAGCAGGAGATGCAACGTGCAATCATTTCTTCTTTAGTTTGGAGGCAATATTGTAATATTTCCTTGACCACTGAACTCTTAAAAATGTTTACTGATGCAGCAGACTCCTGAATTTTCATAGGCTTTGTCTCCCTAACCCTGGCTCACATATGACTTACCAAAGCCTCCAACACGCTACATATCTTGCTCAACTGGTCCTATTAGCATATTCGCTATGGAACGGATCATTGTGATTTTCTGTTGGATGTCAACATGGGACAGATTACTTTAGACCACATTATGACAGAGGGCAGGAAAGTTAACAGAGCCTTGGGGAAATCTATGAATGTATCCTGTTGTTTGTTCCATGTAAATGTAAACTATTTCTGATCATTTCTGATAGGTATGGAAGAGAACACATTTGCTAAATCAATGCTGCATATCATGAATTGAGGCCATGTTAATCAACTCCAGCAAAGACATCACAGTTGCATGGCAGCTGCGATCAGGGTTATGACGTGGTTGAGTTTGTGGTGCTCACTGTTATTTTTCAGGATACATCTGGTTTTAGCAGGGGCTACACTGGTAAATTAAATGGATCTCTGACACAAACCACCACCCCTGCAACATCTGTTAGGTTTGTAAGAGTGGGGCTAATGCTTCCCATCTCCTTCCCCCTGAAATAATACTGTTTTTATTGTCTTGGCAGGAGCAGGGTGAGGGGCATTTTCAGAGTCTTCTCTTGGCTCCCCTCACTATGATAGTTTTTACTCTACAGTCTAAGGGCTCAGCAAGGAACTTGCACCAACTACCAAGTGCCTTTATTCTGATTTTACATTTGGAGGTTAGGAAAATAGCCAATTTACTGGGCTTAATGCATTATCATGGCCTTACTATACGACTGGGGGTACAATGGGACTAAGTAATAAATGGAGCCCTGTTCAAAACCACCCACCCAGTTTCTAGGTCCCATTCAAATCTGACAACCTTTCAAATCACCTGATAAATGTGTAATGCTTTAAGCCAAGTAAATTGGCTGTTTTCCCAAACCCTGAATGTATAATCAAAATAGATGCACTTTGGACCAATATAGACCAAAGTAATCTGTCCTATGTTGACATCCAGCAAAAAATCACAATGATCTATTCCATAGCAAATACGATAATAGGACCCAATAAGTGAGACATATGTAGCATGTTGGAGACCTTGGTGAGATATATGTGGTCTAGAGTTTGGGAGATAAACCCTATGAAGATTCAGGGGTCTACTACATCAGTAAACCTTTTAGGAGTTCAGCCGTCAAGGGCATGTCACAACATTGCATTCAAATTAAAGGAGAAATAATTGCATTTTATATCTCCCACCATGAAAAAGGAAGCACACTGTCTGGTAGGCTTTTTGGATTCTAGAAGAAAAAAAAAATTGTATACCTGGGAATTTTGCTATGACCCAGGTGACTTGAAAGGCTGCCAGACTTGAATGGGACCTAGAACCTGGGTGGGTGGTTTTGACCAGGACTCCATTTATTACCTAGTTCCATTGTACCTCCAGTTGTATAGTAAGGCCATGATAATGCTTTAAGTCTTCAAGTACTAATGTCCCCTGACACTGCTTGAAATGTTTGCCTACTCCCCTTTTTCTGGAATGTAGTTACCCAAGTATATGGCTAAAGTTCTCTTTGAGGAAGAACTGGATGCTCGTAACAATCAACACTTGCCATAGTGCTCCAGGGTCCTCCAGGGTCCTTCCTCTTGAGTATATATATGGTGTGGTATATATATAAATGGTGTGTGTGTGTGTGTGTGTATGTGTATGTGTATATATATATATGTGTATATATATATATGGTGTGTGTATATATATATATGGCGTGTATATATATATGGTGTGTGTATATATATGGTGTGTGTGTGTATATATATATATATAAATATATATATGAACTAGTATATTTTTGCATGGGGAACCCTTCCACTGAAGGGTTAAAATAAAAAATATTTTTATATTGGGTTATGGTCCAGTATAAAAAATATACTGGACCATATATTTTTTATGCTGGACCATAACCCTTGGACTGAAGGGTTCCAGTTCCAAAAAATAGCTCAGATCCAAAAACCGGGCACAGTATTGGGTCATTTTATTGTGGCAATTCCTCAGCCTCCTTAATCAATCATTCTTGATTTCTTTAGAAATCAAGAAAAACTGAGTAGTAGTAATTGAGTAATACCTGTGTTGGCTGCCTTCAAGGACAATCTTGCTGTATCAACCATCTCCATATCTCTCTGTAGGACAGGCCAACCTGGCTGCCCTGCCGCCATGGCTACTCATTAAGATAATTGCATCTTCTTGGCTTCTGGTGTTTAAGCATCACCATCTGGACTCTATTGTTTTGAGGAATCCTAACATCCCCGTTAGTCTCAGTGAGCCTTATTCTGCAGCGCCTCTCCTAAAGTCTGCCCTGGCCTGCTGAGGCATGCCACCACCAAACTCCTCAGTGACACTGGTGCCTTTGCCACCAGGGCATTCCTGGTGGCTTTGGGAAATTGGGAGCCTTCTGGGTCATTCCATGGGACATCATTCTCTGGAGGGTTTATCTGTCTTACATGGTACATGCTCTCAGCATGTCCCCCTCTCTAAATTCTTAAATATTTTCTATTCCCACTTTTGCAAAAATACTCACATTTTAACCTTAGTGTGAACTATTCCTTTTTTTTTTCTCTCCTGGGGTCTTTCTCAGGCAGACACATATTTTCCATGCCTGGGAGAGTG
This sequence comes from Gorilla gorilla gorilla, assembly GCF_029281585.2. Classification (NCBI taxonomy): domain Eukaryota; kingdom Metazoa; phylum Chordata; class Mammalia; order Primates; family Hominidae; genus Gorilla; species Gorilla gorilla. Next base: position 42,672,562 of record NC_073244.2, read on the forward strand.
CTCCAGTATTGATAAAAGGTCTCCCTTACCCAACCTACTCATTTAATCTGGTTCTCTTGACAACCCCTTTCCGAATGCAAGCCCTGCCATTCTCCTCTAGCTTAGGCAGTGTACCCCACACTGCCTAGGGTGGGGGTACATTGTCCCATTCTCCCTCTATCAGGCCAGCATATTCCGCAGCTGAGTTACTTATGCAAGAGCTCACCAAAATGAGTAGCAAAGCCCAGGGAAGAATCCAGTTCACCTGCATTCCTCGATCTTCCTGGTATATCATTGTGCCCTGCAAAAAAATATGCCCTAACCCTATGCATTTGGCATGCCTCTGTTGGTTTGGAAGACAACAGTGGTAATCATATTCACCAAAAAAATATAGTTAATTCTTCAACGTTCCATCTTCTACGTAAATATAAAAGTGCTCCTGGGTATCTCTAAGGACATAGCTGAACTCATCCAAAAGGCTTTCAAACCTTATTTCAGAACACTGTTTTTAAAGCATTATTCTCTTCCCACCTACATTTCAAATCAAACCATGCTTACTTTGACAAGGATGCTGTTTTTCCTTCAAAGAGCCACTCCCCAAAATGTACTTAGAAAGAAGGAAAGAACATCACTGTTGAGTTGTAACACCAGCTTCCCTGGAGAGGATCCCAGAAAATGCACGGATTTTCAGCCTTTATGTAAAAGCCCAGGACTTCCCAATCCTCAGTATGTGAAACATCTCAAACAATTAGTTTGTGAAAGTGCTGTCATGTGTAAGCGAACAAAAGCCCTAGACATAAGAATGTGCTCATCCTTCTTTCACCCCTGGAGCCTTTGTTGAGCACGTAGTATGCACAGACCCCACATCAGGGACTATGGGAAAACAGGAGTGATGCAGCCCTGTGATCCAGCAGGAAAAGAGGGGGTTGTTGGGTCACATTCCTGAATCTGAATCCCTGCCAAGACTCTCTCAATGGCATCTGACAATGTCCAAGCCTTGGTTAATTCTTCTGTAAAATGGAGATGCTTGCCTCAAGGGGCCCTTGTAAGGAGCCGATTAGATCATAAATACAAAGGTACTTTCTAAATAGTGAAGCACTTTCTGTAGGTTAACACTGGCTACTGAAAGAAAACCCAGGTTGTGCTTCCAAATAAATGTGTATCTAGAAGAGAAAGTAAGACATTGAACAATTAAGGAAAATGTACTATAAAAACTGAGCCAGGATAATGGCTTCCAGCTCCATCCATGTCCCTGCAAAGAACATGATCTCATTTCCTTTTTATGGCTGCATAGTATTCCATGGTGTATATGTATCACATTTTCTTTATCCAGTCTATCACTGATGGACATTTGGGTTGATTCCATGTCTTTGCTATTGTGAATAGTGCTGCGATGAACTTACATGTGCATGTATCTTTAAAATTGAATGATTTATATTCCTTTGAGTATATACTCAGTAATGGGATTGCTGGGAACAGAAAACCAAACACTGCATGTTCTCATCTATAAGCGGGAGCTGAACAATGAGAACACATAGACACAGGGAGGGAAACAACACACACTGGGGCCTGTCAGGGCAGGGGTGGGGCAGGAGGAGGGAGAGCATCAGGATAAATAGCTAATGCATGCTGGGCTTAATACATAGGTGATAAGTTGATAGGTATAGCAAACCACCATGGTACACATTTACCTATGTAACAAACCTGCACTTCCTGCACATGTATCCCGGAACTTAAAATTAAATTAAATTAAAAAATGTTTTAAAGTGAAACAGGACCCAAAGAGAACAAACAGAAGAGCTCTACCTTTGCCCAGAACAAAGGGGGAAGATGTTATGTTAAAGGGGCCCTGCAGCATGATCAATATTTACATACTTTGGCATAACAGGCTGTGGCATGTGGGGATAGGACTCAAAAGCTGGGTTTGGCAGGTTTAAGGATGCTATGAAGTTTGGATGTTAACTTGTCTTTCCCAAACTTCTGTCATTTAGACACTATCCCATTATCTTTGCCAAATCCATGCGTTTCCTATCATGTTATCAACTTAATAGCTCCTTTTCAATTTTTACATGAACTCACTTGTGCTCATTGCCATATCACAGCAGTAATATCTGTCAATGTACATGTTTAATGTGCTAGGTGAACACTTTTCTAATACACATGAAAATTAATTAAAAAAATTGTTTTTGAGATGAGACCTCGCTCTGTCACTCAGGCTGGAGTGCAGTGTTACCTCGACTCACTGCAACCTCCACCTCCCAGGTTCAAGCAATTCTCCTGTCTCAGCCTCCCTAGTAGCTGGGATTACAGGCATCCGCCACCACGCCCAGCTAATTTTTGTATTTTTAGTACAGACAGGGTTTCACCATATTGGCCAGGCTGATCTCAAACTCCTGACCTCAAGTGATCCACCCGCCTCGGCCTCCCAAAGTGCTGGGATTACTGGCGTGAGCCATCGCGCCTGGCCAAAAATTAACTTATAACTATAAAGTGTTCCTTTGTATCCCACTGAAAATCCTATTGTGTTCATCCATGGTAAATGGGCCCCACAGGGCAAGGGGAGCCACTGGGAAGGGTTTGGAGGGAAAGAATGATATAATTAGCATGTTCTCTTTTCTGGCAGCCCATGTAAAAAAATACCAGTTAGGAAGTTATTTCGATTGCACCCAGGTGTCTTTTCCTGACCTGGAGACAGAGGAGTGGGGATGAGAAGGAGAAGTGAACTCTACAGGGACACTCAGGGCTGGTTCCCTAGCAGGGAAGTGTGGGGCCAAGGAGATAGGAAGGAGTCCAGAATTTTGAAACCCAGATGCAGAAAGCCCTTGAAGCTCAGGAACTTCCCTCAGTTTTCACTGATTAACTGAAAAGCGGAAGTTAACATAAATTAACTAAACCTGAAGTAAACATAAACTCTGGGTCACTTCTTTGGAAAATGAAAGTAAATGCATAGAGTTATTTACATCTTTACGTTTAAAAACTATCTAAGGGAAATTGGCTTCTGAGACACCATGTGTTTTCACTCATCAAAGACCTATTTAGGGACATGACCACATCCGGAAAGCATTTGTGAAAGCATTAAGATATTACCGAAAAATGGGTTAAGAACAGGACAAACAAGTTACAAAAGGAGAGCTACAACTCACCAAGAAAATATGAAGAAATACTAAGGCTCACCAAAAAAAATCTCGTGTCAAATAAAGCAACGTGTTACTATTTTCAACGATCAAATGAGCAACTTTTATGACTGTGTTAGTTATTAGGGCCTTCACCAGCTATTTCCAGCTCTCCCTTAAGGACTCACAAAGGACTCCGCCTCCTGGCTCTGTCTGGGTGGATGGGGCCACGTGATTCGTTGTAGACAATGAAGTCTGAGCGGAAGTGACATTTGTCACTTCTGGGCTAGATGGCTTAGTTGCCAGTTGGAGATGCCCCAGAGCTTTCTTTCCTCCTGCAACAGTGACCAAGCAACATTCCAGATGGTGGCTGCTCAAGCAGGGGTCCCAAGGTGATGGACACCTGGAGCAAAGCCCAGCTGACGCAGGACGGACATGGAGTTTGAGCGGAGGGTGAACTTGGGATGTCACAAGCCACTAAAAATGGGGGTCGTTAATAACCCTACCAACGGATTCAATGGCAGGGGTCAATGCTGGCAAGGGGAAAATACAACAGGAATGGAATGCACATTCCTCTAACTCATGTTAAAAATGGTTACCCCCTTTGACCCAAAAATTCCACTTACGGGGATTGATCCAAAAATGTAAAAATGCAAACAAAATATGGAAAAAGCTTTATGGTGAAGGGATAGACTAATGACCAAAAGCATGGCCTTTAAGGCTGGGCATGGTGGCTCATGCCTGTAATCCCAGGACTTTGGGAGGCCAAGGTGGGCAGATCACCTGAGGTCGGGAGTTCAAGACCAGCCTGGCCAATGTGGCAAAACCCTGTCTCTACTAAAAATACAAAAATTAGCCAGGCATGATGGCAGGTGCCTCTGATCCCAGCTACTCGGGAGGCTGAGGTAGGAGAATCGCTTGGACCCATGAGGCGGAGGTTGCAGTGAGCTGAGATCGCGCCATTGCACTCCAGCCTGGGCGACCGAGCAAGGCTCCATCTCAAAAACAAACAAACATGCAAACAAACAAAAAAGCATGGCCTTTGTCAAACTGCTATCCATTTGAATTCTGGAATTGCCCCTTACCACCTACGTAGGTGATTTGTAGCCTTGGGTGATTTGTTTAACTGTCTAAACCTTAGTTTCTTTATCTGTAAGATGCGGGAGATATTTCTTTACCTCATAGTGTTACTGTAAGAATAAATTAGATGCTGTATGTACAAACCTTAATGAGGCTAGCTGTGTGACTAGTATCACACACACACACACACACACACACACACACTAACACATCTCAATGTTACTTTCTTAGTCCAACAAGAGAAAACTTGGATGCAACCCAGTAAGCCACAAAAAGGACTAATAAGGGATAGTAAACCCACGAGATGGAAAATGTTTATGTGATAATACTAATTTTAAAATCATAAGACAAAATTGATTACACAATATAATCACAATTATGGAAAAATAATGAATAGAAACATAATGAGCAGAAATATATCAAGATCATAATGAGTTGTGTTTGAAACATAAAATTATTGTTTTTTTTCTACTTCTCTGTTTTCCAAATTTCTTAAAGTGAGGCACATGTGTGGACCCTGAAAGGAGACTTCTCTAGTTTTGAAGCCTAGGCCTCCCACCTCTCAGCTGTGTGACCCTGGGCAACTTACATAAGTTCTCTGGACAGGGTTCCCCACTTGCGAAATGGAAATCATGATGTTGTTTCAGTAATGAATTAGATAATCCCTGTAAAGTTATAAGTATAATGCCTGGAACAGAGTAAACAGTCAATAATTATTATCTATTTTTGTTGCCATTATCATTGTATGTTCCTTTTGTAATGTGGGAAAGAACTGTATTTCACAATCTATGATAAAGCTTTTAATAACAGAAGGTTGTCTGTAGCAAATACAGTGCTCTTCACTTGGGAAGTTCACAGTCCAGGAAAGATAACAAGGCAAAAGACAAGCAGTTCAGGGCTACAGAGAAAAGCAGAAAGCACTCACCCCCAGGTCAGGACAAAAGAGATGGCCTAAATGCTGTCCCAAGAAAGGCACTTGGCTTGGAGCCTCCACATCCCCAAGGTCAGGGCCAGCGTGTCGGGACGCACGCAGAACTCTCTCACTGACAGCTGCCCCTGCAGCAGCTGGCTCACCCCCATGATAGATGAGAATTACAGCCATTTTCAAGAGACCAACAGAAGGTGGGCCGTGTCCTGATAAGCTATAACAACAGTAGTAAAGTTCTAAGGAGACCAGAGGGTCCCCACAACCACACACTTCCCGCGGCTGTGGCTGCTGTAATTATGGCCGTGACAGCTGGGCAGCCGGGGGACATGACTGGAATAGACTAAGGCACGGGCATATGGCACTGCTGGTGGGCAAGGCCAGCCCACCCCTCCCTCAACCAGTGCCCAAGTTCAGCTGCATCCTCGAGCCTGACTGTCAGGATGCCATGAAATAGGTCCCCAGCGCACCCAGTGGGCAGGTGCAAGAGAAGGAAGAGCTGGAGTGCATCTTTCTGGTGCCCAGGCTTTACTGGTGCCCAGGGCCAGACACACAGTGGGCGCTCCACCCTTGCCAGCACTGTCTGGAATGGCAGCAACACATTCCAGAGCTCACTGCTGCTGGTAATGTGTTTGAACTCCCCAGCCTTCCACGGGAGGCCCATGCTAACAGAACACCCTCTAGTCACTCCTCCGAGGACTTGCTGGCTGGTTCCTCCTCTCTGAAAACCACCCGGAATCATCTGTCCTCAGACAGAATTAATCGGTCACCTCTCCTCTCCTATGGCTGAGTCTTCAGTGCACATCTATCTAAGACCATCCCTTGAATCCATATCCACATATCTGTCTCCCCTCTAAGCTTCTTCCAAAGAGAGGCTGTGTCCTCCTCATTTTAAGTTCAATCATTAAAGAATGATCCATGATTAATGAATCATTTGTTCAGTAAATAGAGCATGAACCATACAAGATAGACATGCCATCCTAGGACCAAGAGTCCAACTAAATGAGAAATTACAAAGTAAAACTTTGGGATTATAATAGACCATGTTAAGGTGCATTACATGTGGCAATGAGACCTAATCAAGTCTTAAGAAACCAAGGAAGTCTTCCTGCAGGAAGAGTGAATAGGTGTTAAAGAAGTTCATGAAAATTAATTGTGGAGAGGGGGCGATGATGGAGGAAGACCCAGAGAGCTGCAGGAGAGACAAGCCTGGGTGAACTGTGGGGGCTTTTGAAGGACTGTTAAAGGCCATAGGAAGTCACATTGATGGCTTTAAGCCAGGAAATGGCATGATCGGGTCTGCATTTTATAAAGAGCAGTCTGGTTTTCTTTGGAGGGGAGAAAATGGGGCAAAGTAGCAATAACAGGCTAGGTGTGTCGTGTCTTAGCACAAGGCCTGGAACATAATCACTACCTTCTGTTTGTTGGCCTGAACTAAAGGAGGTGGAAACAGAATGGACAGGTGCCCAGGTGGCACATTTCAGGGTTTTACTCACCCTATTATCCAACGTGCATCAGGTCAACCCCACAGGCCCCTGTCTTGGGAGCCACAACCCCACCCTGGACAGCCTTTGAAGATAATCCATTTCCTTCAAATATCTCCGTGTGCACCTTCCTTGCCCTCTAAGATAGCAACACCTACCTGCAGACGTGAATGTGCTGAGCTCCACGCCCTCCATCCAGAAGGGGATCACCGGGATGGCAGGGAAGGAGTGCTGCCAGGAAGTTTTCCAACTCCAGTTTCTAGGTCTGTATTTAATTCCAGATCTGTCAGCTAAGCATTTAGGGTGCTGCCACTGAAGCTCTGTGTTTACACAGCTAAATGCCTCTGCTCCTATTGACACAATGTCTATGAAAAGGGATGCGTCAGGCTCCGCCACCACCAAGCACGTCATGTGTCCCAGATTGATGAAGCTTCCTGACCCACTCCAGCCCCAGCAGCTGCATGGCTCCTGCCACTCAGCCCAGCAAGCTGTTCTCCATCATCTCCATTAATTAAGGACTGTCATAGCAGGGAGGTGACACAGCAAATCCTAAATACTTGCCTCAAATCTCAGCTTCCAAATTCCCAGGAGTCTTACCCTGAAAACAGAAAAGTCAGATTTAACAGTGGGGTTTTTATCTTTCTGTTTACAAAATTACTACCTGCTCATTATAGCAAATGCTAAGAAATGCACAAACACAAACATACCCAGAAGAAAATAATAATCACTCATGATCCCCCCATTCAGAGGTAAATGCTGATGATAGCTTTTAAATTCTTACGTATATTTCTTCCATGCTTATATACACACGTTTAATCCTGATGTTCAGGGACTAAGTTCACGTCAGTAAATTGTTTCCTACATTATTGTTAATCGCTATGTAGTTTTCTGCCATGTGACTGTCCTGTACTTCAACCAATCTTCTATTGCACTCAATGTCGTGCTATTATAATCAATACGGTAATGAACATCCTGGAAATAAATCCTTAGAGAAGAGTTCATTAGACTTCATTAGAATAAATATATGATGGAAAAATAACCTACCAAAAAAAATTGCTTTTTTAACACTTTGGCTGTGCATTGTAAAATCACACTTTAGAAATGTATCAATTTATTCCTCCACCAATAGAATAACCCCTACAACACAACTGCCTATGCAACTAACATAGCAACAGCAACTGTATAGTAATCCTGATCACTATCCTGTTACAAAGAGTTAATGCTTACCTAGAACTCTCTATGTTCCTGGTACTGAGCAAAATACACTAAATATATTGTTCCTTTTCATGTTAGTTTTTTACTTTCTAGTGAGGGTGAACTTTTTTCCCTTACATTCATTGGCCACCGTGATTCTTTGTTATAAAATTTCCTGCAATTTTCTTGGCCTATTTTTTAGTGTGTTTGTCATTTAATTATTGGTTTGAAAGCAGTCTGATATAATAAGGATGCTATACACTTGTGTTGCAAAAATGCTTTCCCCCAGGTTGTGGTTTAACATTTAGTTTTGTTTATGATCATGTTGACATAAAGAATTTTGTCATTTTGGAGTAGTCAAATGTGTTGGTCTCTTATTTTACAGATTACACCTTTACATACACTCTGAGTACTTGCATACCACAACATCAGATAAATATTCATGTGTTTTCCTTAAAATCTTTCTATGGCTTCAAATTTTATATTAAATATTTTATCAATCTGAAATTTGTTAGTGCACGTGGTGCTGTAAAGATCTATTTTTTTTCCACACGGTCAGCAAATTGACCTAATTTGACTTACTGAATTCCTCATCTTTTCCCCACTGATTTGAAATGCCACATTTATCTTATATGAAATTCATATTTACATGGGCCTGCTTCAGCTCTCCTCGTACTGTTCCATTGATTTATCTGTCTATTCCTGCAATTAAACCAGACTATTTAAATATATACGAAGCTACAAGGACGTCACTGCACATTGCTTACCCAGTAGTGCAAGTTCCTCCTCACCCTTCTACTTTTTCAAAACATTCTCAGCAATTCTAAAGTGCCAGATGAATGTCAGAATCATTTTATAAAGCACCACCCCTCCAAAGTCCCACTGATATTTTCATTTGGATCCCATTAAACGTCTAGATCATGTAGAGAGAATCGGTAACTTTATGTTATTTTAATTTTAATTCAATAACATGGCACATTTTAAATTCATATTCCTTATTTTTATTTCATCACATTTCTACATATTTCTTGTAAACTTTTCCCTAGATATTTTATTGTTTTGTTGCTAATGTAAATGGCATTTTAAAAATCATCATACCATTGGTGTAAAGAAAAGCTAACTTTTTACTTATGTGATTATGTTGACAAAACTTTATCTTTAAACTTGCTTGATAGTGTAGTAATTTTTCAGTTTGTTCCCTTGAGTTCTCCAGGTAGACAATTCTACTTCATCCAAGTGTCAGTAACTGTATAATCAACTACTTTCAAACAGTAAATCCTCTATTTTGTAGTCTTGGTTTATTCAATTGGTCAGAATTTTTAAACTGTGTTAAATATGGCATGGATAGTAAGAATTCTTTCATATGTAAATAGAAATGCCTCTAGTTTTCCATTCTAAAATATAATTAAGCTGTTGACTTGGGGGTGAGAGCCTCTTTCTTGATAAAGAAGGTTCAATTTCTATCATACTAATATTGTTTTAGATTTTGTTTCTTGGGAATGAGTGTTGAATTTTATTATAAGCTATTTCAATAGGAGATGTGTGTAAATCTTCTCTCTTCACATACTAATATATTTAAATATATTACTATACTTATAATTAGCATTATTATATTATTATAATTAGTATTATATTATAATTAGCATTATTATATTATGATTACAATTAGTTTTATATTATAATTAGTATATTATCAAATATACTAATATATTTAAACATATTGGTACATTTCCTAATATTAAATTATTCTTGAATTACTTCATGGAAAAAAACTGAACCAGAAGATATTGTTCTTTTATTCCACTGTCAGATAGTTTTCACGTATTATTTAGCATTTTCACAATTTCACATAGTATTCACATTTTCACATAGTATTTTCACAGTTTCCTTTTTTTGAACTATCTTCGTCCAGCTTTAATATTAGAGTCACCACTTCATAAAATGAATTAACTAGTGTTTTTGATGCAGGTCAGGTGAGCCCCAAAGTGAGACTTAGCCTGCGAGGGTTCTTGGCTTTGCCCAGAAAAGAATTCAAGGGCGAGCCGGTGGTAGGGTAGAAGAAAGCAACTTTACTGAAGCAGCGGTGTTAGAGCTCCGTGACTGCCCCTGCAGGGCAGGGCTTCCCCACAGGCAGTATGCTGAGAGCAGCAGCTCAGGACAGTTCCGCAGTCAGATTTCTATCTACTCTTAATTACAGATAGAGTAAGGGGCAGTTAATGAGGAAATTTCTAGGAAAAGGGTAGTAGCTTTGGGTAATTGGATCATTGCCATGGAAAGAGGTAGTAATTCCTGGTGTTGCCATGGCAATGGTAAACTGACATGGTGCCCTAGTGGGAGTATCTTATGGAAAGATGCTTCCACATTTCCTCTGCTTTAACTAGTCCTCAATTTGGTCCAGTGTCCAAGCCCCACCTATGGAGCTGAGTCTCACCTCCTACCTTATTTTTAGGGGTATCTATGCTCCGAAACTATTTGTATAAAAAAATACATTTCCCATAAAAGCATCTGTGGTTTCTTTTGTTGTTGTTGAAAGTAAACTTTTGAAAACTTTGAACAGTTCTCTCTTAGTTACTTATTTGTTCGAGAGTTTCATAGTCTTGAGTTTTCTTAAAATTTTCTAATATTTATTGTAAAAATAATATTAAAATGGGATTTGATTATTTACTCTCATTTTTCTCATAATTTGTTTTTATGTTTGAGGGGAATTTTATCCTCATTTCCTGGATAAATATATTAGAAATTTACTAATATTTTAAAGACACAGAACTTAGATTTATTTGTTGATCCTACCTATTTATTTTTGTTTTGAAAATAATTTATTTCATTGTGGTTAATTTAATTTTTTTTTTTTTTTAGAAAGAGTCTCGCTCTGTCACCCAGGCTGAAGTGCAGTGGCACGATCTCCACTCACTGCAATCTCCTCCTCCCAGGTTCAACCAATTCTGCTTCAGCCTCCCAAGCTGGGTATAAAGGCATGCACCACCATGTCAGGCTAATTTTTGTATTTTTAGTAGAGATGGGGTTTTGCCATGTTGACCAGTCTGGTCTCGAACTCCTGACCTCAGGTGATCTGCCCACCTTGGCCTCCCAAAGTGCTGTGATTACAGATGTGAGCAACTGCGCCCAGCCAGTTAATTTAAGGACAAAGGATTCATAACGTAGCAGTGTTGACTTGTGGTCTGTCCTTATCTTCCTCAATATATACATATATACAAAAGCTTTTACATACATAACATATAGTATTATATATATATGTTTATGTACATATATATCATACATGTGAAAGGTCTTAAATTTGAAATATGTTAAATATTGTGTATTAAATGTTTAATACATATTAAGGCTTGCACATTAAAGCTTTTAACTTTTTAATTCCTTTCCCTTTCTTTTGTACTCTTTATTTGCAATTTCCTTCCTGGTATTTATTTACATAATTGCGTTTATCACCTAATTGCTTTACATTTACACTTTTAGATTGAATAATGGAAGTAGACTATGAATTTTCCTACGTTCAGCTTTGACAGCATCCCATGAGTTTTGCTTCTTCGTGCCTCTTCGTCAGTATTTTCCATTGTTTACTATGATTGTGATCCACAGTCACAAAAAAAGTTAGAAAGAGAAGTTTTAAACCATCAAAATTATATCACCAACATTTTCTATTTTATTTGTTTTTCTAGATAAACTTATGAATGTATGTTGTTCATAAATACAGTGTAGAAATACATAGACAAAATTAGTAGATCATAAAATAATGATCACATAAATAATGATTTCTATGGCAAATGACACCATGAACCAAGTTTTAAAAACAACAAATTATGAAATTTTACAACCTATGACAAAGATATTTCATTTCAATCAATAAGAAAAAATAACTAAATCTGCAAAAATATACACAGAATATAAACAGACCACTGGTCAATATCACTAAACCTGTGCTTTTAAACACAAAATAAAGGAAACGGAGGACTAACGATGATTCAATGCAACTTGTTCATGCCCTTCCTCCATTTTTGAAATTGCGTTGTCAATTTTTTTTGTTTTTTTTTTTTTTGGAGGCAAGGTCTTGCTGTATTGCCCAGGCTGGAGTGCAGTGGCACCATCAGGGCTCACTGCAGCCTCAACATCCCAGACTCAAGCAATCCTCCTGCCTCAGCCTCCTGAGTACAGGAGACTACAGGCACACACCACCACACCAGGCTAATTGTTTTAAATTTTAGTGGAGATAAGGTCTTCCTATGTTAACCAGCTTGCCTTGAACTCCTGAGCTCAAGCGGTCCTCCCACCTCCCAAAGTGCTGGGATCTCAGGCATGAGCCACTGCACCCAGTCATGTTGTCTTTTTACTTATTGATTAAAAAAAAAACTTTACTTGTGATATTAATGCTTTATTGTTTATTTTGAAAAGTCTTTTTCATGATTTGTCATTTACATTTTAATATTAAGAACAATTTGCTATGTATTTCTTAAAAAATTAGTCAAATCTGTGGGTCTCACCTGTAGCAAACACATACTGAGTGTTTAATATTAATACTTATGTACTAAGCCCACAAGATTTAGCTCAGCATAGGTTTCACTCAGTTACTGTAGCCAAAGACACTCAAACTCCAGCAGCTTCTCGAAAATTCTGTCTGTTCATTAACGCATATTGACTCTAATGTGGAGTCAAGCATATGTCTTTTTAATAAGAATCATCACAATTCATCAGTCATTATTTACTTAGAGTTTCAAAATCAATTTTGCAATTTCTATCACATATATTAAGCACATGCCATCAATTTTTAAAAAATTTTTTCTTTTCGTGTCATCAATTTTTATCTTAAAACAATACATAGTAGTGTCATGAGAATTACATGTTCTTCTGAGGACAGGCTTCTTAAAAAAAAAAAAAAACTGCCTATCCCTCTTAAATGTTATATTTAAATCCGAAGAATGCAAGGATATGATTGTTGGATTTATTAAGTGCAGTACTTGAAAAATATGAAATTTCCAATCACACTTAAAATGAAGCATGTGAATAAATAAAATGTGTTAATTTGTATTAACATTTTTAGGTCTGCGGAAATGGCATTGAATATGTTACACCTGCTATAGCTAGGACACCAAGTTTCTTATACACTCAGCTCATTTACGTCTTTCCAAAACAATAGCTAACACTGAGCTTAATGGCAAAAAAATCAAAACATTTATAATAAAAATGAGTAAGAAAACACAGGTGTCATCTTTCACTACCATTATTTAACATTTCACAAAATGTTAAAAGCTTCTCCTAATTTTTTCTGTAAAATAGATATAGATGTATCTTTCCCTAACTTGATTAACAAATATTCCTCTCTCAAACCGACAGCACCAGGTGAGGCACTAAAGAAATTCTTTAAAATCGGTAATATAATAAGTACGTGCTCAATCTTTGCATTCAATTTCATGGATCTCACTGTGTATTTAAGGAGAAAGTACCACATTAGTTTGATTCTAGTTGCTTAATAATATACTTTGTTAAATATCTCAATATAATACATTTACTTCCCTCCACTCCCATCCTCATTACTCTTTATTCAGAGCATTAGTTCTAGTCTTCCACTTTTACTTTTCCAGATGAACTTTAAGATTATTTTATCAATTTCAAAAAGTCAGTAAGGAGAGAAGAGGTTGAGAATGGAAGGGATTGCATCAGGGTGTTTTGGTTTGTTTTGTTTTGTTTTTAAGGTGGAGTCTCACTCTGTCGCCCATGCTGGAGTGCAGTGGCACGATCTCGGCTCACTGCAACCTCCACCTCCCAGGTTCAAGCAATTCTCCTGCCTCAGCCCCCAGAGCTGGAACTACAGGCATGCGCCACCATGCCCAGCTAATTTTTTTATTTTTAGTAGAGATGGGGTTTCGCCATGTTGATCAGGCTGGTCTTGAACTCCTGACCTCAGGTGATCCACCCACCTTGGCCTCCCAAAGTTGCATCAGGGTTTTGACTGGCGTTGCGTTCACGTTGGAAGTAACTTAGGGGAATTGCAGTCCCTTGCCTCCTTGCCTAGCACAACATCCTCATTGTTCTCCAGGCTCTTCCCCTAGTTGGTCTTTCCTTGTAGTCTCTATCAATACATGATGTTATTTACAGGAAAGGGGTCCCGATCCAGACCCCCTGGAGAAGGTTCTTGGATCTCACACAAGAAAGAATTAGGGTGAGTCCATATAGTAAAGTGAAAGCAAGTTTATCAAGAAAGTAAAGGAATAAAGAATGGCTACTCCATACACAGAGTAGCCCCGAGGGCTGCTGGTTGCCCATTTTTATGGTTATTTCTTGATGATATGCTAAATAAGGAGTGGGTTATTCATGCTTCCCCTTTTTAGACCATATAGGGTAACCTCCTGACATTGCCATGGCATTTGTAAACTGTCATGGTGCTGGTGGGAGTGTAGCAGTGAGGACCAGGTCACTCTTGTGGCCATCTTGGTTTTGGTGGGTTTTAGCCGGTTTCCTTACTGCAACCTGTTTTATTAGCAAAGTCTTTATGACCTGTATCTTGTGCCGACCTCGTATCTCATCCTGTGACTTAGAATGCCTTAATCATCTGGGAATGTAGTCCAGTAGGTTTCAGCCTCATTTTACCCAGCTCCTATTCGAGATGGAGTTGCTCTGGTCCACATGCCTCTGACAATTACATTATACACTTGTTGGTTTTTTCTATGCCACTTGCCATGTCCGCAGCTGAAATACAAACTCCAGGAGAGCAGGACTCTCTCCAACTCATTCCTGTATCTCCAGTGCCACAAACAAAGTCTGTACCCACCAATATTTTGCAATCAAGGGCTGAGGCTCACAGTTTTTCAGTTTTCTTAGGCTTTTCAGCTACGTAATCATATCATCGACAAATAGTGATGTATGCCGCTTGCTTTTGAATATATATTCTTAACGTCACTTTCCTATCTAATGACATTGCCTCACAATTCCAGAATTCTGTTAAATAAAAGCAATGATTAAGCACATACTTGTAATATTGATTTGAAACGATTTCTTTTTATTTCTTTTATATTTTTAAATTTATTTTATTTTATTTTATTTTTATGAGACAGAGTCTCACTCTGTCACCCAGGCTGGAGTGCAGTGGCACAATCTCAGCTCACTGCAACCTCTGCCTTCTGGGTTCCAGAGATTCTCCTGCCTCAGCCTCCCGAGTGGCTGGGATTAAAGGCATGCACCATCACACCCAGCTAATTTTTGTACTTTTTAGTAGAGATGGGGTTTCACCATGTTGGCCAGGCTGGTCTCAAACTCTTGACCTCAGGTGATCAGCCCACCTTGGCCACCCAAAGTGCTGGGAGTACAGGTGTGAGCCACCGCGCCTGGCCTAAAGGATTTCTTTAGTGTCTCACCTGGTGCTGTCTGTCATTTGAGATACAAATCTTTGTTAATCAAGTTAGAGAAAGATACTTCTATATCTATTTTACTGTGAAAATTCAGGAAAAGCTTTTAAAATTTTGTTAAATGTTAAATAATTATAGTAATAGAAGACACCTGTGTCTTCTTATTCATTTTATTGTAAATGTTTTGATTTTTTCCCATTAAGCCTAATGGTAGGTATTGTTTTTGAAAGATTTATTTATGTTCTTTGTGTTATGAGAATTCTCTTGAGAGAATTATCTTGATTTTTCATAGATGTGCTTTCAAAGTTTAAAAGAAGGAGAATGCCTACGCCTACAGCTATATGAGAGTGGCTCTTTCGCAAACATTTACCACGGTATTTGTCTATTTAGCTTTTCTCCTTTAATCAAGATTAATCTGCATCTTTGCTTATAAAATTATCCATTTCATCCACGTGGTCAAAGTTTTTACATCAGAATTTTACAAATAGTCTATTCTGTCTTTCAATTCTCTGTTTGTGGTTCTTTTACTTTCTTTTACTATTAAAAAGCATACTTTTTAATAGTATGCTTCTATATTTTTAGGTTTTATAGTTTATTTATTTTACCATAGTTTAATCTGGCTCTTATTTTTATTTTATTTATTCATTTGGTTCCCAGTTCATCACATTTCAGCTTTTATCACTACTTGGGTCTAATGTGTTGCTGTTTAGTCCCCCTTTTGAGTTGAATTCTTAATTAAGTAATTCTTAATTCTGAATTACTTAATTTAATGTCTTTTTTGTTTTGTTTGACTCTTAAAGGGTAAAGAATACGAATTTTTCCTCTCAGTACTGTGCTGAGTACAAGATACTCTATAATTGCAGTTTTGTTTTAATCTTCAGCCTAAAGGTTTAGTTTTGTTCTGATTTTTGAACCCTAGTGTCATTGTTTTAATGGATAAATGGTTAGAATAACAAAAGGACATTTTCTATTGTTATCAGATACTATTCCTAAATTGGTCAATGAATATAACTTGTAGTGTATTTAGTTTTTGAATCTACTAACAGTTTGATGGCCTAATTTGTATTCTGTGAGAAGGATGTGGACTCCCCTGTAGAGGTCAATGCATTGGTGTGGGGCCAGTGGCTAGACTTCTTTGGTCAGCTTGGTGAGTCAAGGGCTAAGAGATGCACTAGGCACCATGGTTATAGCTGTAGAGTTTGTCATTTCTCCTTTGTCCTTTATCAAAGTTAGTATTTTGTAATTTTGTTCATAACCACCCAAGACAGTTGCTCCTTTGTTTTGAATTGTTATTTACACCACTCTGAGATGCTCTTAGACCTGTTTACTTTTTACATGTTAATGTAACAACTGTTACATAGTGCTAGCTATGCCAGGTGATATAGTTTGGATGTGTCCCCACCCAAATCTCATCTGGAATTGTAGTTCCCATAATCCCCACATTTCATGGGAGGGACCTGGTGGGAGGTAATTGAATCATGGGGGCAGTTACCTTCATGCTGTTCTTATGATAGTGCATGAGTTATCATGAGATCCGATGGTTTTATAAGGGGCTTTTCCCCCTTTTGCTAGGCACTTCTCCTTGCTGCTGCCATGTGAAGAAGGACATGTTTGCTTCCTCTTCCTCCATTATTGTAAGTTTCCTGAGGCCTTTCCAACCATACTGATCTCTTTCCTTTATAAATTACCTGGTCTTGGGTATGTCTTTAGTAGCAGCATGAGAATGGTCTAATACACCAGGCATCTTATAAATATTAAGTCATTTAATCCCTGCAACAACCAATGAGCTAGGTATTATTATTCTCATTATACAGGTTAGGAACTAAGATACAGAGACATTCAGTTCCAAGCTCTAGGCACCATAAAGAGAGGGTCAGAAGTGTTCTTCATCCCAAGTTCCAGATTTTCTGCTCTTTTTAAAATTATTTGTATTGAGATAGAATTCACTTATAAAATGTGCCACTTTAAATATAATATAATTCAGTGAGTTATAGTATATTCACTGTGTTGTGTAGCCATCACTACTAACTAATTCCAGAACATTTCCATTACCCATAAAAGAAATCTTGTACCATCAGCAAAATATTGACCTCACCCCCACATCCCTCACCCCCTATCAATCACTCATTTGCTTTCTCTCTATATAGATTTGTCTATTCTGGACATTTCATATAAATGGAATCATATGACTGTGGCCTTTTGTGCCTGGCTTCTTTCATCTACCATAATGCTTTCAGGTTCATCCATATTTTAGCAAGTGTCACTACTTTACTCCTCGCTATAGCTGAATAATATTCCATTGTATGGATATACCACATTTTATTTATCCACTCATCAGCTGATGGACATTTGGATTGTTTCTACTTTGGGGCTAATATGAATAATACCTTTATGAACATTCATATACCCATTTTTGGGTGAACATATGTTTTCAATTCTCTTGGATATGCACTTTGGAGTAAAATTGCTGGGTCATATGGTAAGACTATGTTTAACTTTTTGAGGAACTGCCAAACTGTTTTCCAGAGTGGCTGCACTATTTTATATTTCCACCAGCAATGTATGTGGCAGAATCTGTGCTGTCAAGGGCTGTAATGTATTACTAATCAGCATTTAACTTGAATTTAACTCGTTCAGATATTATTGTGTTTACCCCCACTTTATTTCTGCTTGTATTTGTATGACATCTCCAAACTTTTACCTTCAGACTGGGTCATTCATAGTTAAATATCTCTCTTTAATACAACACCTGCAAAACTTGTGGGTTTTGGACAAGTATAAGATTATTTAACTATTAAATCAAGATTTGTTGCTACAGCAGATATATTTACTCTTACTTTGCTGTATTTATTTTATGCTTTCTCTTTTTAATGTTTTCTTCCTCTTTATATTTTTCTCTTTTGCTCTATATGAGGTCTGTTTTATTTTTTTCCCATCTGGTAATTTGGACGTAGTACAGTTAGATTATATTTCTGGTGGTGGCTATGTTTTAACTTTATGTAAAATCTTTAAACATGTATTATCAATTATCAGTTTCAGATATGAAGCAAGATGTTTTAGTATTTTCTACAAAAGATGAAGATTCTGCATACTATCATTATATCTGGCGCCATCCTCATCGCACACTGTTCTCTAAATTGGTATGCTCTGATATTTCTGACCCTACTAATTTTAGCTATATTATAATTATTTCTATATTGTGCAGCTTTTCTCCCTAGAATAGGAATATTTTGATGCTGTCTTGTAATGTTAATTATCGGTGCTATTTGGCTCGGTTCTATGATCAGTCCTTTCATAAAACAGCCTCTTCTTTTGTGGATCTTTTGGTTTGCTAAAATAAAAAAGCAAATGGGTGATACATCCTCTGAGTCCTCGCATGTTGGAGACTTGTTCCTACAGCTTTTACTAAAGACAAACAAGTGGACTGAATATAGTATTCTCAGATCACATGTTTTTCCATCACAAATTTTCTTGACCTATTTTCTCAGACTTTCTGGGATCTGATGTTGCTGAGGAAATTCTGACCAAACCAGGATTTTAAATTTTCTTTGTGATTTGTTTTTCAGACCTGGGTGTTTGTTGGCTTCATCCTTGAATTTTAATAATTTTCACCAGGCATTATTGCATATATTATTCAGAACACAGTAAGCCTAGTCATTTTTGTCAATTTAGTTTTTCCTGCATTTCAGGATGATTTTTGTTGTATAACTGCATGCTATTTTGGTTTCCACTTGTTGTATGCTCTAGGTCGTCAGCCCACGTGTTGCTATGGCGAGCATGCCCCAGTAGCCTTCCATATATGCCTTCCTTTCTCTCATGGTTGTTATTTATTTTTCATTTTCCTTTGCATCTTCCAAGATTGTCTAAAGCCTGTTCATACTCCCAGCCCCCGACTCAGGTTTCTGCAGTATTAATTATCTTCTTTGCTACTTCTATTTTGTACATTCTGCACTGGTGTTATTTTTCCCTCAGTTTCTTTCCTCAAACCTGGCAAATGTCTTTTCTTCTCAGTCTGTTCTTTGATCAAGCTTCCTGTACACTTGCAGCTGACCAGCAGAATAATACTGGATAAACATCTCAAAATGGAACTAACATATATACCCTATGCTTTTTTATTCCCTTCCCCATGTCTTACAATTATGGGGTGTTATGTTGGTTTTTCCATTGGTTACCTTTTAAAGCTTAAGTAATGTACTACTACTTTTATTCCTGTTTCATCTGTGTTTGATGGTGGCTTCTAATCCCCCACTGTGTGAAGTCAGGACATCTGTGTCCTTACTCCTCCTTGTACACCTTCCCCCGACACATTTTGATCCTCCAATCAGTCAAGTCTTCCACACGTCCTTCTTAGGGTGACTCTAAAACATGAAAACCATGAATCAGTATTATCACAATGCAACTATTCAGTGCAGGCCAAAAAATGTACAAGAATTCTACCTTCTTCTCGGAAACTCAATGCCATAGACCCTGGAGATTCAGAGAAGAATATTCCTAGCTCAAAAATGAAGTGGAATCTAATTTTTTGCATCAAGTGTTTAAAATAACAGAGCAATTTTGTTGGCTTCCTATTGAATATACGACATTATTGCAGTTTTTTTGTTTTTGTTGTTTTATTTCTGTTCTGCTTTTCTCCTGGAGTTTATAATTGCATTTTGGGGTGGGGGGTGCTTTTTGCTTTTGTCATATTTATTTTTTTAAAAACTCTTCAGATACTTTTTATTCTATCATATTCTGACATTCTCCTTCCAAATCCCTCTCCTCTATCCCCTACAATAAACCACTTGCCTACTTCAACTGCTGCATGGCTGTCATCCTGGGACCTCAGACCAGTGTCTCCCTGTTTCCTAGATAGATATATATCTTTCTCTTCTTGATTTAGTTCCTCATAGTCCTAGAGACATATCCATACCCCTTTTTAAGGAGGGGCTTGCTTAAACATTACAACATCACGAGAAAGCTACAAGCCAATTTTCCTCAAAAATGTGATAATGATTTAACAAATACAATCTAGTAATATATACATATATATATACATATATATATACACACATATACATTTGTGTGTATATATATTTGTATGCATGGGAATATATACATATTTTGTATATATATGTATGCGTATATATAGATATACTATACATACACTATATATATACACACACACTATATATATGTATGTATATATATGTATGTGTGTGTATATATATATATATATGTATAATGGGATTTATCCTAGAAATTCAGGATTGCTTAATTGTCAAAAATCCATGTATTTCACAGTGTTAACAAATTAAATAAGAAAAATCATGATCTCAATAGATGCACAAAACAACAAATTCTAACACCTATTCTTGGTAAAAAATAAATAAAACAACAACAACAACGATAAAAATCTCTCAGCAAACAAGAACAGAAGGGAGCTTTCTCAACCTCTAAATTGTGAAATACTTAATGGCAAAACACTGAACATTTTTCTGCTAGGATAAATTAAAAGGCAAGGGCATCAAATATCACCACATGTATGATAAACACTGGCCTAGACAGTAAGACACTGCAAGAAAAGAAAAGAAAAATAGTCATACTAGTGAAAAGGAAGAAACATAATTGTCTTTATTTGCAGAGAATATGATTTTCTGTGTATAAATATTAAAGACTCTACCAAAACAAGCTAGAACTAATATGCGAATCCTTTTGCCAGTGGTGGGTCTTGCTTCCACGTTGATGGCTACTGACTGATCAGGGTGGTGGAGGCTGAAAGTTGGGGTAGTTGTGGCGATTTCTTAAAATAAGACAACAATTAAGTTTGTCACATCAATTGACTTTTTCTTACACAAAAGATTTATCTGTAGTATGTGATACTGTTTTATAGCATTTATCTACAGTAGAACTTCCTTCAAAATTAAATACTCTCAGACCCTGCCACTGGTTTCTCAACTAAGTTTATGCACTATTCTAAATCCTTTGTTGTCATTTCAACAATATTCACAGCATTTTCACCAGGAATAGATTCCATCTCAAGAAACCACTGTCTTAGCTCAACCGTAAGGAAGCAATTTTTCATCCATTCAATTCTGATCATGAGATTGCAACCAATTCAGTCCCATCTTCAGGCTCCACTTCTAATCTTAGTCCTCTTGCTAGCTCCACCACATCTGCAGTTACTTTCCCCACTGAAGTCTTGAACCCCTCAAAGTCAACTTTTTCCAAACTCCTATTATTGTTCATTTTTTTACTTCCTCCCATGAATTACAAATGTTCTTAATGGCATCTAGGTAGGTGAATCCTTTCCAGAAGGTTTTCAATTTATGTTGCCCAGATCCATCAGAGGAATTACTGTTGATGGCAGCTATTGCCTTACAAAATGTATTTCTTAAATAATAAGACTTGAAAGTTAAAATTACACCTTGATTCATGGGCTGCAGCACTGATGTTGCGTTAAACAGGCTGGAAAACAACATTAATTTCTTTGTACATCTCCATCAGAGTTCTCAGGTGAACTAGTGCTTTGTCAATGAGGAGTAATATTTTGAAAACAAAAAAATCTTTTTTTTCTGAGTAGTAGGTCTCAACAATGGGTTTAAAATATTCAGTAAACCAGGCTGTAAACGGGTGAGTTGTCGATCATATTTTGTTTTTCCATTTCTAGAGCACAAGCAGAATAGGTTTAGCATAATTCTTAAGGGTCCTAGAATTTTCTGAATAGCTGGTGAGCCTTGGTTTTAACTTAGTGTCACCAGTTGAATTATCCCCTAATGATAGGGTTAGTCTGCCCTTGAAGCTTTGAAGCCATGCCTTGACTTCTCTTCTCCAGCAATGAAAGTCTTAGGTGGCTTATTTTCCCAATAGAAGTCTGTTTTGTCTGCATTTAAAATCTGTGGTTTAATGTTGCCATCTTCATCAGTAATCTTAGCTAAATCTTCTGGGTAACTTGCTGCAACTTCTTCATCAGCCCGTGCTGCTTCACCTTGTACTTGTATGTTATAGAGATGGTTTCTTTCCTTAAGCCTCATGAACCAACCTCTGCTAGCTTCCAACTTTTCTGCAACTTCTTTGTCTCTCTCAGCCTTCATGGTATTAAAGAGAGTTAGGGGATTGCTCTGGCTTAGGCTTTGACTTAAGGGAATGTTGTGGCTGGTTTGATCTTCTTACCTGACCACTAAAACTTTCTCCATATCAGCAATAAGTCTGTTTAGCTTTCTTATCATTCACATGTTCACTGGAGTAACACTTTTAATTTCCTTCAAAAACTTTTTCTTTGCATTCACAAATTGGCTTTCTAGTGTAAGAGGCCTAGGTTTCAGCCTATCTATCTCTGCTTTTTGTCTGTCTTCCTCACTGAGCTTAATCATTTCTAGCTTTTTATTTAAAATGAGAGATGCACAACTCTTCCTTTCACTTGAACACTTAGGGGCCATTGTAGGGTAATTAATTGTCCTAATTTCAACATTGCTGTGTCTCAGGAAATATCTAAGCCCAAGGAAAGGGAGAGAGAAGGGGAAATGGCTAGTCAATGGAGCAGCCAGAACACACACAACATTTATGGGTTAAATTCATTGTCATATATGGGGGGAGTTCATGGTGACCTAGAACAATTACAATAATAATATCAAAGATATAATAATAATGAAAAAATTTGGAATATTGCAAAAATTACCAAAATGTGACACCAAAACCTGAAGTGAGCACATGCTATTGGAAAAATGGTGCTGATAGACTTACTCAACACAGGGTTGGCACAAAACTTCAATTTGTAAAAAACACAGTATCTCCAAAGCACAATAAAGCAAAGCACAATAAAATCAGGTATGCCTGCACAATAGCCTCAGAAATAGAAACTGCTGGGGAATAAATTTAACAAGATAGGTGCAAGGCCTATAAACTGAAAACTACACAGTATGGCTGTAAGAAAGTAAACAAAAGCTCAACACATGGAGAGAGATGACATATCCATGGATCAGAAGATTCACTAGTATTAAATTGTCAATTATCTTCAAATCAACCTATAGATTCATTGCAATGCTAATCAAAATCCCAACAGCAGTTTTGTTGAAATTCGCAAGCATACACATATGTGTGTGTGTGTGATATATATATATATACACACATATATATACACATATATATATACATATATACACATATATATATACACATATATATATATATACACATATATATATATATATCTTCCCCCTGGCTATATATATATATGTGTGTGTGTATATGTGTGTGTGTGTGTATATATATATATATATATATATATATGTATATATATATAGCCAGGCACAGTGGCTCATGCCTGTAATCCCAGCACTTTGGGAGACTGAGGGGGGGGGGAGATCATGAGGTCAGGAGTTCAAGACCAGCCTGACTAACATGGAGAAACCCTGTCTCTACTAAAAATACAAAATACAAAAATCAGCTGGGTTGTTCATGCCTGTAATCCCACCTACTTGGGAGGCTGAGGCAGGAGAGTCACTTAAACCAAGGAGGCAGAGGTTGCGATGAGTGGAGATCACACCCCTGCACTCCAGCCTGGGCAACAAGAGCAAAACTCATCTCAAAAAAATAAAAGATAAATATATATATATATATATATGTACATGTGTACATGTGTATTTACTTATATGGAAACGCAAAGATCCAGATTAGCTAAAGAAATTTGTAAAAGAACAAAGTTAAATAACTCATATTACCTGATTTCAAGCTTACTATAAAGCTGCAGTAGTGAAGACAGTGTGCATTAGTTAGAGGACAGACTTACTGCTTAACAGAATGAAATAAAGAGGGCAGAAATACACCCACTCAAACATGGTCAACTGATTTTTAACAAAAGTACTAAGAAAATCCAGTGAGGAAAGGATAGTCTTTTTAAAAAATGTGCTGGAAAAATTGAACATCCATGTGCAAAAAATAAAAAAAGGAACTTGACATCACACCAGACACAAGCATTAACTCAAACTAAATTGTAGACCTAAATGTAGGAACTGATTGTGTATATTCTGGAATAAAATATAAAAGAAAGTTATTATGACCTTAGATTAAGCAAAGATTTCTTAGATACACGAAAAGAAAGACCCCCAAAAAATGATCAATTGTATTTTATTATAATTAAAGACTTTTATTCTTCATAAGACACCATTATGACAATGAAAAAGCAAGCCAGAACTGGGGGAAAATTTTCACAAAACAGTATCTCATAAAAGACTTGTAACCAGGATATATAAAGAACTCATACAGTGCAATAAAAAATAAAAATAAGCAAAATTTTTTAATTGTCGTTTCACAAAAGAATGTTTAGAGATGGCAAATCAGCATAAGAAAAAAAGTGCAACATCATTAGACATTAGGGAAATGAAAATTAAAATCAAAGTGAGTTACCATCATACACCTATTAGAATGGTGTAAAAAATGCCAAGTGCCCAGCCAGAATGGCCATTATAAAGTCAAAAACAAATAAATGTTGGCGTGGAGGCTGTGAAAAGGGAACATTTATATACTGTTGGTGGGAATGTAAGTTAGTACAACCTTTATGAAAAACAGTATGAAGATTTCTCAAAGAACTAAAAGTAGATCTACCATTTGATCCAGCAATCCCACTACTGGGCATGCACCCCAAGGAAAAGAAGTCACTGTACCAAAAAGACACCTGGAGGCATTTTTGTTGCTGCACAATTCACAACTGAAAAGACATACAATCAACCTAAGTGCCCATCAACCAATGAGTGGATAAAGAAAACACGGTATACACACATCATGGAATACTACTCAGCCATAAAAGGGAATGAAATAATGTATTTAGCAACAACTTGGATGAAACAGGAGGCCATTATCCTAACTGAAGTAACTCAGGAACAACAACACAAAAAAAAAACAAATATTGCATGTTCTCACTTATAAGTGGGTGCTAAACTATGGATACCCAAAGGCATACAAAGTTGTATAATGGACATTGGAGACTCAGAAGAGGGGAGGGTAGGAGGGGATGAGAGATAAAAAATTACCTATTTAGTACAATGTCCACTATTTGGGTAATTGGTACACTAAAAGCCCAGACTTCACCACTATACAAATCATCCATGTAACCAAAAACCTCTTGTATTCCTGAAACTATGGAAATAAAAAAAAATTAAATGCCAAATACTGCCCAAAATATAAAGCGACTGGAATCCTCATCCTTTACTGATGAGAATACAAAGTGGAAAAGCCACTTTGGAAAAGAGTGTGATAGTTTCTTATAAAATTAAACATATGTTTCTATGCAGTGCAGCCATTTCACACCTAGATATTTACTTAAACGCAAAGGAACATTCATTCACACAAAGACTAGTATACAGATGATCAGGGCATAATATCTCAAAACTGGAAGCAACCCAAACACGCCTCTTCCGGTGATAGAAAAGCGCATTCTCCTATGGTCTTACAATAGAATACTACACAGCAAGAAAAAGGAATGAATTACTCATCCACTAAACAATATGGATGAATCTCAAAAGTGTTACACCAAGGGAAAGAAGCCCCAGAAGACAATATTTGCCATGATTCCATTTCTATGAAATTCTCAGAACAAAAACCAGTAGAAGAAACCTTTTTGGAGTAATGGAACTGTTCTGTGTCATAATCAAGCATGCGTCAAAACTCATCAAATTCCAAGATTAAATATGGAAACTTTGATTCTATGTAAATCTTACTTCCATAAAGCTGATTGATTAAGAGGGTGCTTAGCAGATCAGCTTTCTGAGTCTTCACTGAGTCTTTGTCCTTGGACCAAATTCCACTTTTGAGTGATGGCTAAACTACGCATGGGATTTTCGGTCCCACTATTTCTTCTCCTCCAAATGTCGAAAGCATTGTCTTCTAGCATGCAAGTGTTACTTTTGAAAACTAAAATCATAGTCTGATTCTCATGAGGTGACTTTTTTCTCTTGTTTTAATTTTTATGACAATGATGTTAACAAACCCTTACTGAGAGCTGCAGTGTTCCCAGGCCTGTTCTCCACACCCTACTCCCAGCGCCTTGGGATTGCTGCATGATAAATCCAGCCATAATGTCTTTTTCATTGCTGTTCTGAGAACTCAGAGAACTTCTCCAATATAAAGACTACTATCCTTTGGGGGCGGTTTCTTCTATTGTTTCCTGACCATTTTTTTCTTTCTCAGCATCTTCTGTTTTCTGCTGCTAGTACATCCAATAATAGGGATTAGACCTCTTGGGATTGATCCTTTATTTCTCTTATCTCTCATCTTATAATTTCTCCTCTTTCTAGACCTTTTATTGCTTCTTTTATTTTGGCAATCATTATTTTAATCTCTAAGACATTTTCTGTTTTCTGAGTGATCCTTCTCCCTAGGCTACTATTCTTGTTCTTGAATGTAACCTCTTCTTGAAAGACATTGAATGTGCTTTCAGAACATTTGTTTTATCTTGATCTTACATTGGCCTTTCTCTTATACCTGCTACACAGACACACACACACACACACACACACACACACACATCCCTGATGATCCTTGGTTGTCTACTCATAGATAAGAAGGGTGAGGTAGGTGGGTGAGCTTCCTGCAAGGCAAGTTCTCCAAGTGAAGATTCTGCTAAGAGTTCTTTGGGAGGCAGAGAACGGCAGAAAAAAAATTGAATAACAGGTTTTGGATTAGGTGAGGAGGGGGTTGGAAGAGCGGGTAAGTCAGGGGAAGCTGGGGGGAGGAGACACCTGATACCTACCAAAATGAGGAGTTCAGTCAGTCCTATGCATTATCATTCAAACAGAAAGACATAGCCTTTTTCAGGAAATATGTTCTGTTTGTTTGTTTGTTTTCTTGCCTGTGTTTTGGTGTAAGGGTCCCCTTTACCTCTCCCTGAGAAATAAATTCCGGCAACCTGAATTCAACTCAGCATGAAGAAACAGGAAAGGACCATCCTTAGGTTGTACAATGACCTCTAACAAATCCACCTACTTCTAGACCAACTCTACTCCCCTGTTCTCTGGCAGCCAGGTTGTCTCTGAGCCAGGAACCTCTCAGGCCACCTACCTTCCACCTCCTTGCCAATCTCTTGCTGCACATTCTGGTCCATGCTATTTTTGAATTATTCATGCACAAGCATACTACTATCCACTCTGATTCAGAATACCTTTTCACCCTGGTTGAAGACCTGCTCCCTACTCCTTTATATTCAACTTTCTATAGGATTTTTTTGTGTATTTGTTTTATCTTTTTTTCTTTTGTTTGTACTTCCATCTGGTCATCACTACTGGATCTAAGAAAAGTGGAGTGTAAACAACTGCACCTTCATTGTTTTAAGGTAAAAGTCCTCTTCACCCTTCATCTTTTTCCCACCAAAACTGCTTCTGCTAATGGAATCCGTATTAATCCGTTTTCACACTGTGGATAAAGACAACCTCTAAATATCAAAGTAAGATTATACTGTGTACATTGTTTTGCAACGTGCTTTTATTCAATAAATAAATGTCTACTTGTCCATGGCATTAAACTGTAATATCATTGATATGGTTTGGCTGTGTCCTGACACAAATCTCATCTTGAATTGTAGCTTCCATAATTCCCATGTGTTGGGGGAGGGATCTGGTGGGGGATAATTGAATCATGGGGGTGGTTTCCCCCAACATTGAAAATGTACAGTATCTCTCTACTCACCCTTATGTAAATCATGTATGTACTTACCCTTATGTAAGTAGAAAATATATTTTTTCCTACTTATCAACATTGAAAATGTACAATATCTCTCTACTCACCTTATGTATTTGGAACTCTTACTAGTTAATTTGAAAAAAAAGATTTTTTAAATAGATAAATGGTCCAAAGACATGAACAGATACTTCACAAAAAGACTTCTAACTGACCAATAAACACATAAAAAGGCATTTAATAAATGACCAAGACTGGGTAATTTATAAACAAAAAGAAGTTTAATGAACTCACAGTTCCACATGGTTGGGGAGGCCTCACAATCATGGCAGAAGGCAAGTCACATCTTACATGGCAGCAGGAAAGAGAGAATGAAAGCCAAGAGAAAGGGGTTTCCCCTTATAAAACCATCCGATCTTATTCACTACCACAAGAACAGTATGGGGGAAACCCCCCCACGATTCAATTACCTCCCACTGGGTCTCTCCCACAACACATGGGCATTATGGGAGCTACAATTCAAGATGAGATTTGAGTGGGGACACAGCCAAACCATATCAGAATCTACCACCACAGCCCTGTATAGGTCACTATGATAAAACGTGGTGAAAAGTTCTATGACCATTTTAAAGATATTAAAAACATTTATATGTTCCTTATAAGTTCTACACATTTGTCAAGCAAATCAAGATGAATTTTATAATAACAAAGATGAATCACATAATCAATTTTTCTATATTCTTACTTAATATGGTTCTTGCTTTGCCAAAGACTGAATGGTCAGTTTTAATTGTTCACTATAATTTTGGTTTTCCAATAACAACTTTAAAAATTGCTTTATATATTTAGAGGTTGTTAAGTGGGGCATAAAAGTTCATGGTTACTCTAAGTTTATAATAAAGTGGATCTTTTATTGAAGTAAGATAACTATAGTCCGTTAAATTTTTTTATTTTACATTTTATTTTCCCAGTACCTAATATTGTCAATGCATCTTTCTTTGGTTTATATATTCCTAGCATGCCCTTGCCTATCCCATTATTCTTACTTTTTCTCTGAAAATTTGATTTTGTTGTTTCTCCTAAGCAGTAAAAAGCCTCTATTTCTATTTGGTTTTGATCGCTGAAAAAAATTCATTCATTTAACAAACGTTTTTTGAGCAAATGCTATGTGTTAGATCTCATATTCAAAGGTGGAAAGAACAAAAACTGTCCTAGCCATTATAATTTTTGCACCTTATTTTCTCTACTTAGATATACAGACGTTTTGGTTTTTAGTTCATTCTTCAAATCCTTACCTTTGGATTAAAAGGAGGAAAGGAAAAATAATAATACATTACTTATTCATTATTTAAAAACAAATTTTCTTAAAAAACTAGAAATACAAGAGAGCTTCCTTAACCTGATAAATAATATTGATTAAAAACATACCTATAGCAAATATATACTCCTAGAGATCATAAATGACAAAAAGCATGCCCAATTTTATTAATTCTACTAAACATTTTAATGGAGGTTCTAACCAGTGCAATAAAGCAAGAAAAATAAATATAAGACACGTCAATTTTGGGGGAAAATATTACCATTATTTACAGATGACATGACTGTGTACAAAGAAAATCCAAAACAATCTATATACAATTAGAATTAACATAGAACCTAGGAAAGGTGCTAAATACCAGGAAATATACAAAAATCAATTTTATTTCTATATACCATCAACAAACAGAAAATAAAATATTAAAAATTAATGCTTGCATTAGCATCAAAGTACAATAAATATCTAGAAATAAATCTAATAAAAATGTGCAAGACATCTTCACTAAAAACTACAAATTATTATTGAGAGAAACCAAAGGGAAATCTAAATTAATGGAAGATTTGATTTGTAAAGACACAAAGCTTCCCAAATTGCCCTATTGCTCTGCAAATGTACTATGATCCCCCAAAAATCTAAGCTGAGGGGTGTGTGTGTGTTTATATATAAATTTACAAGATGACTCTTAAATGTTTATGAAAATTCAAAGGGCCTACGATAGCCAAGGAAATTGTAAGGCAGAAAAAAAAATCTGAAAAACTCACATTACCACATATTAAGACTTTTAATAAAGCTATAATAAATAGGTCAGTGTGATATTAGTGCAAAGATAGATCAAAAAACCCCAAGTGAAATAGAAGAAAGAGTTCAGAAACAAAACACACCAATATTCAGCCACCTGATTTATGAAAAATCGACTCCATAGTATAGCCTTTTCAATAAATGGTGCTAAGCTAATTGAATATCTAGAAGAGAAAAAAATTTATCTTGACCCCTATCTCACATCATACACAAAAATCAATTCCAGATGGACTGCAGCTCTAAATGTAAAATGTTAAACAGTAAAACTTTAAGAGAAAAACATCTTGTAAATGTGAGTACACACAAATTCTTTTTTTTTTTTTTTTTGAGATGGAGTTTTGCTGTTGCCAGACTGGAGTGCAGTGGCACCATCTCGGCTCAATGCAACCTCCGCCTCCCAGGTTCAAGAGATTCTCCTGCCTCAGCCTCCTGAGTAGCTGGGTCTACAGGTGTGCACCACCACATCCAGCTAATTTTTGTATTTTTAGTAGAGATGGGGTTTCACCATGTTAGCCAGATGGTCTCTATCTCTTGACCTTGTGAAGTACACACAAATTCTTAATAAGGAGACACACACACCACAAATACGAAGAATAAGAAGGCCAATCACAGCATGGTAGAAGAAACACACACACACACATATACACACACACACATCTGCAGCAAAGGTCTTTTATCGAAATATGTATTTGGAACTCTTACTAGTTAATTTGAAAAAAAGATTTTTTAAATAGATAAATGATCCAAAGACATGAACAGATACTTCACAAAAAGACTTCTAACTGACCAATAAACACATAAAAAGGCATTTAATACTAGTCAGGGAAATGTAAAATGTCAACAGGGAAGTGTAAATTAAAATTAAAATACAATGCTCTAATCATCACAGTGGCTAAAATTGAAAGAATAGAAAATGCTGATGTATATTGACGAACTGGAACTCTCATGCACCCTTCTTGATGGTGAAAATTGCAATATTTTGGAAAAGTATTTGGCAGTATCTACTGAACCTGACCATCTGTGTATCTTTGCCTGAGCCATTCTACTCCTAAGTGCATATGCAACCAAAATGCACAGATATTTTTAACAAAAAAAAGTATTAGTAGATCCATGGCAGTGCCATTCATATTAATCAAAAACTGGAAACTCCTGAAATGCCATCAACAGTCGAGTGGATAAGGAAATTGTGATGCATCATACAATGGGGTGCCCTCCAGCAGAGAAAACAGAAAATCGACAACTGCCTTCTCCAAAGAAATCTTACAAACATAATGTTGAGGGATAGAATCTGGAAGAATAAATGCATACTCTATGACTCAAAATTATTTTTAACAAGAGTCTGGATAGTGATTACCCTTGGCGGGGGCAGAAACTTCCTTCTTGGGAGGGAAGCAAGAAGTATCCTCTAGGCTTTAGTCATATTCTTCCTATTGATCTACAGTGCTTATTGCACAGCTGAGTTCATTGTGTGCAAATTCATTGAGCTGATCGTACAGTCCTTTTCTGTGTGTGTGTTATACTTTCATAAAGTTAAACAAAAAGAAATAAAAGACAACTTACCTTTATTTTTATTTATTTATTTATTTATTTTTATTTTTTTATTTATGAGACAGAGTCTCGCTCTGTCTCCCAGGCTGGAGTGCAGTGGCACCATCTCAGCTCACTGCAACCTCTGCCTCCCAGGTTCAAGCGATTTTTCTGCCTCAGCCTCCCGAGTAGAGGGGACTACAGGCAAGTGCCACCATGGCCAGCTAATTTTTGTATTTTTGGTAGAGACAGGTTTTCACCATGTTGGCCAGGCTGGTCTCCAATTCCTGACCTCAGGTGATCTGCCTGCCTCGGCCTCCCAAAATGCTGGGATTACAGAAATGAGCCACCGCGCCTGGCCAACTTACCTTTATTTTTATAATTGTTGGTTCTACATGAACTGAACACAGGAGATACTATGTTTAGATCATCTTTGTAAAATGAGAATATGAATATTGTTCTTCTCCACCCTTTTTAGCTTTCTTCATTAGAAATATTTAGGCCCAAACTATTGTCATTTTTAGCAATTGTTATTTTATGTATTGCGCATTATTTTGCATTTTGTATAAGAGCCACGTTGACCCCAATTATATAGACTTAAACATTTAGCTGGATTTCTGTTCTTATTTTAGACTTTTTATAGCTCATACTCTCTATTCCTGACTTACAGATTTTGATTCACCTCCCATTTAATCAGGAAACATCTTTCCAGAGGCTGTTATAGAAAGAATAGCTGATTCATGATTTTTGTCATATTTGATAGGATTGGTCTTTCTTCTACCTCCTTATTTAACACTTGTTTTCTGCTTATTACTTATGGGTTTGTTTTTTGTTCGTTTGTTTGTTTGTTTGTTTGTTTTTGAGACAGAGCCTCGCTCTGTGGCCTAGGCTGGAGTGCAGTGGCACAATCTCTGCTCACTGCAAGCTCCGCCTCCTGGGTTCACTCCATTCTCCTGCCTCAGCCTCCCGAATAGCTGGGACTACAGGCGCCCGCCACCACTCCCGGCTAATTTTTTGTATTTTTAGTAGAGACGGGGTTTCACCGTGTTAGCCAGGATGGTCCCGATCTCCTGACCTCGTGATGCACCCGCCTCGGCCTCCCAAAGGGCTGGGATTACAGGAGTGAGCCACAGCGCCCGGCACTTGTGGGTATTTTTTTAAACTTTTGTTTGTGGACCTAGTTTCGTTTGTTCTTTTCAAAATAATTAGTAATATGGAAATTAAGCATCTTATTACTATACTCACATGGTTGGACTAAAATTTTGAGAAAATATATTTTTTCCTACTTATCAACATTGAAAATGTACAATATCTCTCTATTCACCCTTATGTAAAATGATAAATTCTGTGAACGTCTTATGTAAAATGATAATTCTGTGTACCCTCTTAATACCATACACTCTGTATTCCCAATCTTAGTTGATATATATGGAATTTAAATATTTCCACTAAATAACTTATTTTTCACCTTTGCCATAAACTCCATAGTCATATTTAACACAATTATTCTGAATAAATATTGTTTCCTTTTTAGTGCTTTGTGCCATTTCATTTACACTACATCTTCCCATTTCTTGAGTTCTGTATTATTTATATGCCCTTCATTCAGCTGGAGCACTTCTTTGAGTTTTTTTAAATGAAGGGCACATGGGTGGTATACTTCCTAAGTACTTTCATATTTCAAAATCTGCAAGGTTGTCTCAGGAATGATAGTCTGAGAGGATGTAAAATTGTGTTTTCAATTAAAAATAACCTTTTATTTTTACAAAGGCAGTATATGTACACAGTAGAAAATTAGAAAATATAGATAAGCAAAAGTAAGATAATAAAACCACCATATTTCCACTACTTAAGAGATTACCACTGTTAACACTCAGATGATGTCCTCTCAGATCTATTGCTATGCACATAGATGTGCATTTTATCAAAGTAAGATTATACTGTGTACATTGTTTTGCAACGTGCTTTTATTCAATAAATAAATGTCTACTTGTCCATGGCATTAAACTGTAATATCATTGATATGGTTTGGCTGTGTCCTGACACAAATCTCATCTTGAATTGTAGCTTCCATAATTCCCACGTGTTGGGGGAGGCATCTGGTGGGGGATAATTGAATCATGGGGGTGGTTTCCCCCATACTGTTCTTGTGGCACTGAATAAGTCTCATGAAATCTGATGGTTTTAGAAGGGGTTTCCTTTTTCACTTGGCTCCCATTCTCTCTTTTGCCTGCTGCCATGTAAAATGTGCCTTTTGCCTTCTGCCATGATTGTGAGGCTTCCCCAGCCACATGGAACTGTGAGTCCTTTAAACCTGTCTTCCTTTATAAGTTACCCAGTCTCGTGTGTGTCTTTATCAGCAGTGTGAGAATGGACTAATACAACCATTAAATGCCCAAGCTGTACTCAAATTACCCCAACAGTCTTTTAAAGTGAGTTTGCCCAGAATAGATGCAATCTGGGTGGCTATTCCCTTATTTTATGTCGATCTGGAACAAGCCCTTTTTCACGATGATGGTTGTTGAAAAGAGTGGGACAAATGCTCATCTTCTAGATTTTTCTACTCAGCTCTTTCTGTACCATTATTGAGAAGCAATCATCTTTCTGCAAATCTCTATATTCTGCCTGGCCTCCTGTCATTTAGCATCACGGAAGCAAATTCAGATAGCAACTTAATTTCTGCCCCTTCTTCCTGACTTGTATTGTCTACTCTTGAACTTCAAAAATGTCACGGAGCACTATCTCCATGGGGAGCTGTTCGTTAATTATGACTGGTTCTCAGGTAGTCAGTGAACTTTCATCTAAAAGCTAAAGTTTTTATTGAGCTCAAATACTTTTTTTTTGTTTTTTTGGTCTGCTCTGCTATTTCCTTCTGGAATTTCTAGCGCATGTGATTTGAATTTTCTGGACTTACCTCCTGAGCTTGTCTCCTTCCTGTTCTTTGATTCATTTTCATCTCTTTTCTCTGAGTTATAAGAAAGCATCTTCTAGTTCATGGATCTAGGAATGAACACAAGGGTGGAATTCTCAGTGTTAACACATGACTCAGGGGCACGGGTATTAGCAACTCCAAGCAGCATCCGTTGAGTTCTTCCCTGAATCAGGTTCTAGTCTGCACACTCTACAAGGATCACCTCAATCAACCATCACATCAAACCTATTAGGCGAGGATTCTCACTGAACCCATTTTACAGATGATGAAACTGAGACACCTAGCGGATACATAACTTGCCCAATTACATAGCTAATAAGTAGTCAGCCTGGGATTCAAACCCAGGCTCCTCCTCACTCTCCGCACTGCTGGGAACCTGGATTGGTCCCACCCTGCCTGTCTCACAGCCCTATTGCCCCCACCCCTTGTTAGTGGTCTCCTACTTAACTCCTTTCCAGGTAAATTGTTCATATGAATGCTGCCAATGATGGACAGGCACATCACTGGTCTGCTGCTTTGAGCTCTACATTTCATAGAAATGTTGTCAAACTGTTGTGATGTGGCTGGCTACCTTCCCTGATTTCCAGTGTGGACACAGATTTTCCCCTATATACATTCCCTTGGATATTTCCATGGAAAACCTCATGCTTAGTGTACCTTTAGAGGTTTCTTTATCTCCCCTACCAAAATGCAAGCCAGCATGACCGTCCATTCCTATTCCCCATCACTCTCATTTATCCTCTTTGGTTTTGCAAGAAATTGACCCATATAATACATTCATTGTGTCCTTGCCTCACAGCCCAGCACCATACTGTCCGAGTGAAATGCCCTTTCCCTCATCCTCCCCATTGAAAATCCTTATCAACCTTCCATGGGCAGCTCAAATGCCAACTGGCCCTTAAAGCGCTCCTTCACCCCATTCCATGTCCTGTGTCCTCTCCTTCCTCAGATGTCCCTTAGGGACCTCTACTCCCCAGTGGCCTGCTCTCAGTCAGGATCCCAGCACCAAACAGATGGTGCATCCCAGGGAAGATAATCCAGAGAGAGTTTATGCACAAAGGGGTAGACTACAAAGTGATAAGTGTTTGTTGTCTGGACCTAACAGAAAGAGAAAAGAAGAAGTCCCCGGGGCCTGGAAGGAGAGAATCCTGCATTGTTTTGAGAATAGCAGAGACTTTCGGTCCAGGGAGAAACTACCCCAAGGCCACTGCAGAGGGAGAGAGACTCAGCTGATGAAATACTCTCACCTCAGTCCCTCTCTTCCTCCCTCCAGGCTCTTGCCAGGGTTCCCCTTTGTCAGAAAGCAACCAGAGGGCATGTGGCCCAGGACCCCTTGATATAATCATGCACATCAGCCACCTGGGGCTGAGAACAGGGAGGAGAAAGGAAAGGGGTGAGTGCTGACAGGCAAAGGAAGGTATCAGCTACAGACTCTGCCACTTGCATTGTTCATGGTAATCATTTACATCTTAACTTTCCCTCCAGCTCTTGAGGGTGGGCAATATGGCTCTGCATTTCAGTACCCCAGTGGCTAGCACGGCGGTGGGTATGCAGCCTGAGCTCAGTGAAGTTGCTTCCTCACTCATGAGGAAGCAGTCACGTTATGACTTCCTCATTTGTTTTGTGATTCTAGAGGCGGAAAAGGGTGGCCTGAGTCATCTTAACTCCATGCTTGTGGGATTGTGAATTCTGTGGGATTGAGGGGTTGGGGGATTCTGGCGAGGCCGTGGACAGACTCTTTGCAACATGTATGCCTGGCCCTTTGGATGTGAAACCCTGCAGCTGGCGTCACCTGTGTTGCATTCTGAATGGGTGAGCCAACCCAGGCTCCACCATCTGTACCAGGCACAGGGAGCACCAGCAACCAGCCACTGCCTTGTGTTATCCTTGTATTCCTTCATCAATCGATGTGTCCGTTCATTTGTTAAGCACTCATTCAGCAGCTACTACATACAGCAAGGGTTCCAAACCCATATGGTGTCATGGGAAACCATTCCCCACTCTTCTGGTAACAAACCTCACACATAATCCAGGCCTAATAGTGCTCATGAGAAGGTGAGAGAATCGGAACAAGAAGGAAAGGGATGGGCCTGAAGGAGCACAGCTAAGAAGCAGCAAAGCACAGCTTGAGAGCTGAGTACACGCTAGCACACTGCCCAGACACACATCTCAGGGCCCCTGGAATAAAGGTGACTGTGTTCACATCAGAGTGAATGTGTTAATGAGGAGAAAGAGGGCCTGGCACAGCAACTCATTGTTCTAATCAAAGCACTTTGGGAGGCTGAGGTGGAAGGATCACTTGAGCCCAGGAGTTCAAGACCAGCCTGGGCAACATAGCAAGATCCTTGTCTCTATAAAAACCTCCAAAAATTAGCTGAGCATACTGGCATGTGCCTTGTAGTCCCAGTGACTCAGGAGACTCAGGCAGGAGGATCACTTATCAAGTGAGGTTGAAGCTGCAGTGAGTCGTGATTGCCTGCCACCTGGGGTGATCATATAATTTGTTGTGTCAACTGGACCACTTTGCAGACAGAGAGGTGTGTGGTTATACCACGAAAACAAGTGTTTACCTTGACTGACCCAGACCAGTCAGTGTGTATGGCCACCCTACCAGAAGGGCCAGGCATACATGTTGCAAAGAATCTGTCCATGGCCTCACCAGAATCCCACAATCAATGGGAACACCAAGAAGGAAGTTAAGACGACTCAGGCCACCCTTTTCCACCTCTAAAATAACACACACAGAAAAAGGTCATATCATGACTGCTCCGTCACTCAACGCAACCTCACTCAGTCCAGGCAGCACACCCACCACCATGTTAGGCACTGAGTACAGACACTTGAGCCTGGGCGACAAAGTGAGACACTGTCTCTAAAAAAAATAAAAGAGAGAGAGGAAAGAAGTCCTCCATTCTGGTGTTCGTGCATGGCCCCTGTAAGACTGGATAATTGGGGAGCCGAGGCGGGCGGATCACAAGGTCAGGAGATTGAGACCATCCTGGCTAACATGGTGAAACCCCGTCTCTACTAAAAATACAAAAAATTAGCCGGGCGTGGTGGCGGGCACCTGTAGTCCCAGCTATTCGGAAGGCTGAGGCAGGAGAATGGCGTGAACCCGGGAGGCGGAGCTTGCAGTGAGGCAGGAGAATGGCGTGAACCCGGGAGGCGGAGCTTGCAGTGAGGCGGGAGAATGGCGTGAACCCGGGAGGCGGAGCTTGCAGTGAGCCAAGATGGCGCCACTGCACTCCAGCCTGGGCGACAGAGCAAGACTCCGTCTCGAAAAAAAAAAAAAAAAGACTGGATAAGGTCCTTGGCTTTTCTCAGTTTCATGATGTGACCACATCATGTGAGCTTGTGGCAGTGGAAATACGTGGTCAGGGATGTGGGGCATCCAAGCAGGGGAAAGGGAGCATTCCCATGGCCAACCCACCCACACAGCCTCCACCCAACGGCATCCCAGCTTGGAAACTGACTTTGGAAACACAACATGTGAGACTGTGATTTTGATTAGAATGACATGGATATGAGACAGCTACATTTTTTCCCAAGGAAAAACTCTCTCCAAACAAAGGGTGAAAGAGAATCATTGTTTACTTATGCTCCATTCTTCTTAATTTCTGATATTCTTTTAGACAACTGCCAAGTCCATGCAGAAACAGCTCTTCTGATGTAATAAATGTAGACTTTGATCTGACACTCACCAAAGCCATTCTGAAGAATTTCAGAGCAGAACAACTTGAACAACAAGTCATAAAATAGATGTGAGCCTTGACTTTATTTTTTTTAATTTACCAATAAACTAGGTCTCAAGAGTTAAAATGAGCTTTTTTCCCCAGAAGTAAACACTTGTACACACTTTAAGTGACTTTTTTTTATAACATTCCTTTTTTTTTAGGATGAGCATAGAGTTAATACCCAGGAGCAAACACATCACTGTTACTGTCCTTAGAACATGTATTGATCACGGCCTTGGCTGCACACAGATAACCCTGAAACAGACTCTTTGATCTCGCTCCTCCCAGTCTGTAACTTTTTTTTTTTTTTTTTTTTTGAGACAGAGTCTCACTCTGTTGCCCAGGCTGGAGTGCAATGGTGCAATCTCAGCTCACTGCAACCTCCACCTCCCAGGTTCAAGCGATTCTCCTGCCTCAGCCTCCCGAGTAGCTGGGATTAGGGGCACGCGCCAGCACGCCCAGCTAATTTTGCATTTTTAGTAGAGATGGGGTTTCTCCATGTTGGTCAGGCCAGTCTCGAACTACTGACCTCAGGAGATCAGCCCACCTTGGCCTCCCAAAGTGCTGGGATTACAGGCTTGAGCCACCATGCCCAGACCCCAATCTGTAACTTTAAGTAGGGTTTCCAAGTCACCTGGGCCAATGCCTAAAATGCCTGCCACTTGGGGTGCATATAATTTATTGTGCCAACCAGGCCACTTTGCAGATGGAGAGAGGTGTTATTCACCAGGAAAACAAGCATTTACCTTGAATAGCCCAGACCAGTCAGCGTGTTCCACCATCCCCCCCTGAAAAAAAGATGGCTACATCAGCGTTGTGTGTATTTCCACCAACCTGGTGGAGACCTCTTTATTCAGGGTAATGATACAGGAAAAAGGGCAGGGAGCGGTGTCCTGTGTGGGCCAGCAGTAGCCTCAGGTCCCCCCACTCCAGGGAAAGCAGAGCAATTGCAGAGTCCCAGAGACTGTGCCTGGGACCCCCACATGTGGGAAGACCCACCCATATTCCCTGGCATTCATCACTCGGTCAGTTTCCCTAAACACTGACCCAAAACCCACTCTTGCAAGAATATTTA
Organism: Gorilla gorilla gorilla; assembly: GCF_029281585.2. Taxonomy (NCBI): domain Eukaryota; kingdom Metazoa; phylum Chordata; class Mammalia; order Primates; family Hominidae; genus Gorilla; species Gorilla gorilla. The sequence goes on from NC_073244.2 coordinate 42,711,721, forward strand.
TGAGCATACTTTCTCTCTCTCTTGCTTTTTGACATCAATTAAATGAAGTATTGGCTGCAACTAGTTTGTCCAGAAGTTTCTATGTCAGCGAATGATCTGGGTAAGGAGATGACTGGATAACTCTTCACCTTCATTTTCAGCTGAGAAAATGCCAGCTTACCATACGGGTCACATTCCTGGGGCCCTTGGCTAGGAAAGAGTGGCTCCATTTTGCACACCTCCCACTGTTTCTCAGTGTCTACAATGCTCAAATATGTGCAAAAGAGTAACACTGTTATTCACATCGTAATGGATACTAACAATAGTAGCTATTATGTGTGAAGCACCCATGCTGGACCAAGCTTTGTACCAGGCACTTACTTATAACAGTCTCATACCCTGATAATGAAGATATATCAATCTCCAGCCTACAGAGAAGGACACTGAGGTTCAGAGAGGCTAACTGTCTTGCTCAAGGTCACACAGCTCGGCAGTGCTGGTGTCAAATTTCCCCACAATCTGCCAAAAGGTGAGAAATTTCAAGTCATATATTTGCCTTTAAAAATCAGTTTGCCTCCCAACTAGCCTTGCAGATCACTGCTATTGGTGACCAGACTTTATGCAGGAGACGAGAAAACAAGTTTATGTCTTTCTCTGTCCCCGAATATTGGGGAGTGAGTTGGTAAAAGAGCATGTACCCTAAAGAGTACAGCGTTTTTATTCTGCCATCAATGAGTGTGCTCTTTAAAATATTCCATTTATTCACCAACATGGTGCTGCATATGTCAAAATGCAAAACTAAGAAAGACAGCACAGGAACAATATATTTTTAGTGCCTTTTAATTGAAGTAATAGTAAGAATTGTATCCACAGCATGCTCCAGCAGGTTTGCAAGATATAGGTGCTCTGCCTAGATCCTCTGTGGACACTGCATACCTGAGGGCTAGACATGTTCTGATCATGCCTGCTAAGCCCCAAATCGCAAAGGTTCCCCAAGTACCAGCAACTTGGAGGAAACCCTGGGAAGAACCTGGGTGACATCCTTAGCAGAATTTTCTGGGTCCCAACAACTGGGTTAGCAGAATTTTCTGGGTTTCTCTATTTCCCTTCCATTCCTCCTCTCTGAATGAGAGATCCTACAGAGTGAATATTTAAGGCTGACGTTTTCCACCCAGTGTGCTCCTGCAGCTTAGAAATGGACATCACGGCTTGAAAGACCAGGGAAAATAAACATAGGGCCGAATTGAGTGACTCCTGGCGTGAGTCAACATGGATGCCCCATCCTCCCATTCTGAGCACAAAGGGTGCTTAAAACTTTAATGAATTGAACTCTATGAGTAAGGGATGTTAATCATTTTAATTACCCAGCAGCTTGAAATCAGATATAACAGTCCAATAATGTATCTTTAAACGAATACCACCCTGCCCTATAAAAAATCCCTTCCAAACCATTCTAATAATTTCTATTTATCTTTTCTGACGTTAACTGTTATCCAGCCCAGCCGGCCAACAGACAGCCTTCCCCTCACATTTGGTTTAAATGCAATGCCGTCTAGTTTTTCAATATCATTAGCGTCCCCCTGGTGGGCAGAGAGCAAGGCGGTGGCACCGGTCACACTTCACTGCTTTATCTCATATGACAAAGAGCGATGATACGCTTCAATCCAGGCCAGCCCGGCAGAGGGGAAGGTGGCCGCACAGAACTCCCCCTGCTGCCGAGAAACGCCCTCCGTGTGACTTACTAACAGCATGAAGGGGCAGACAAATAGATTTTCCTCTATATTTATAACCAGCATCATTCTTCCTTTCAGGGCGTTCAGTGCAGGTAGCTGTTTTATATGAAATGAACAATCTTTATAGACGTACCAGAGCCATAACAAGCCTGATTTTCAGCGAAGCTGAGGTATATAACTCTTACCGAATTGTCAGGCTACTTGCTCAACAAATCAAGCCTAACTTATGATGTTTGCAGTGTAATTTTTATTCCTGTTTGACTAGCCAACTACCCAGTGGTAATAGGATGTTAGGAAGGGCAGTGGCGATGTTTGTGCATGCCGTGATGGATAGGCCGACTCGGCATTTTTCATTTATATCTCCAGATTCCAAATCAGTTAAGTTTAGGAAAAATGAAACAAAGTGGCAAGAAAAATGTTTGCAGATTGCAGACCGGTGCTCCCGCCGATCTGAGTTCAGCCCACATCTGCCGGGATTGTCTGGAAACATTAAGATATCTAAATGAAAATCAATACTATATGTGCCAGGCATTTACTACCAGGAACAAGCATCAAGAGACCTGAGCTAATCAGACTTCCAGCTTGTGCCTCAGCCCTAGACTGAACCCCAGGGGTGTCCTAATTGCCCAGACTAATCACAGAAGAGTTAAATTTATAACCAAGAAAGACATCTTGTTTTTCTTACCAGTCATCATTTAGGAGCGGAAAGGCTCACCTGTGAAGTGGGTGCCAGATGTACAGTGGGAGCCTCCATTCAAGAGAGGATGGCTTCTCACCTGTCAGGGGAAAGGAAAGACAAATTTACTGTCAGCAGTAAAACCAGTCAGGCTCATTGAAGCCCCAGGTGGGAGAGTATTCCATCAGCTCAAACACGCACTGCAGTTCTCCTCATTGAAACTCTCCCCACTTAACCCCCGTGTTCTGGAACATGAAAGCCCCGTGCACACTTTGATCCATGGCCTGGTTTTTATTTTAAGGAAACCGCTCAGAAAAGCAACTGGCATCAGTGACGTTAAAAATATATGTATCTGTTTCTCCCTGAGTTCCACTCTGTGCTTTTTTGTCCGTTGGAGTCTCCAGAGGAGCTAATAACACTTGGCGACATGTATCTCCCTAATATACTGTACAAACAAGTCACTGATATTATTCACACTCCAACAAACTACAAAGTCACACAATAGCAATTGGACGAGCCCACACTATACTGCTGAAAAACCATAATGTATCAGGGGACTGGATTCCTAATATTTGCATTCTAGATGCCAACTGTGAGCATATTTTGTACTATTTTCAACAAATTACACCAAAATATGCAAAATGTTTATAAGGCTCCATCTTCTATTTTTGGCTCCGATATATTTGCAACTTAATAGTCCTTTAGAGATTTCTTTGTCTCCTGGGGAGAAATAGGAAAGTGGGAAATGAAAAAAGCAGAAAGAGAGAGGGAGAAGAGAAAAGAAACGAAGACACTTTGTTCACGCAAGTTGAGTTCTGCGAGTTTTTCGTAAAGAGCGGAGCCACTCTCCCTGGAGACCTTCTTCGACAAGAAATTTAATAACATTATTTGGATTCCTTGTGTCCCAGATTTCAGATGTATTTTTAATGCATGTGTCTTGAAACAAAACAACCATTGTCAAATGCTGTATCCTCTTCTCACCAGTTTAAATGGCTTCCTAGACAGCACGATTCTGGGAGCATCTTGAAGGTGGTGATCAATGAAAAACTGCGCCTTGCTCTCTGTGGCTTCCCAAGGATGTTCACCCCTTACCACAGAAGGTTTGTCAGCTCTCTTCCCAGGAAAGGTGTCTCTGGTCCTTGTGATGTGAACAATGACAGCCTCTTGCCTTCTGTTCCATCATCATTGCCTCCACGCTCTAGCAACTGGGTGCAGGCACACATCTGTCTTTCTTGTCTTCAACCCTGCGATATCACCATCCCTGATTGCACTGTGCCTGTGTGGGATTAGGGCTGATCTGTTGAGCAGAATCCAGGATAGGGGAGATTAAAATGTACATGGGTTGAAGAGGGCAGCAGTTTTCCTGATGCTGGATTACACAGCCAAGTTGAAAACTTTTCAATCCAGCTTCTCCCACTGGAAAAGGTGTCAGACAAAAAACTAATTTTTTTCTAACGTTATGCCTAATGAACTTAACCTAACTTAACCTAGAGATTGGGCCTCATGCCCTTGGTTCCTAGAACCAGTTTTCCTAACAAGACTGAAGCTTCAGCCGAATTCATTACTTACTCAGAATGAGTAAAGCCAGAGGAAAAGATATTTCATGAACGAATCTGTGTTCTTAGCTGGGCTTCAAGGTAAAAAAAAAAAAAAACAAGTGAAAAAGAGTGCCTGGCTTCCCATGTCTTTGTACGCACAGTAGGCCCTCAAAATGCATGTGTAGGTTGGATAAACCAACAATTCATGGCGGATGAACTGGGAAGTCACTTGAGTTGGACATACACTCAAAAAAAGGTAAAGAGACCAGGCACGGTGGCTCATGCCCGTAATCCCAGTGCGTTGGGAGGCCTAGCAGGGGACCAGGCTGGGGGACGAGGGTCGGGGGATAGCTTGAACCTAGGAGTTAAAGACCAGCCTGGGCAACATGGCGAAACCCTATCTCTAAAAATTTTAAAAATTAACCAGGCACAGTGGCACATGCCTGTAGTCCCAGCTACTCAGGAAGCTGAGGCAGGAGGATTGCTCGAGCCCAGGAGGTGGAGGCTGCAGTGAGCTATGATCATACCACTGAACTCCAGCCTGGGCAGCAGATAGAGACCCTGACTCAAAGAAAAAAAGAAGAGGTACAGAAGCATATTCAAATGGAGAGACTGAAGCAGAAAGAAGCCTCAGAGCACATCAGGCTTCAGGCTTTCCTCTAGGAACACTCCACTGCTCTGCACACCAAGCTTGGAATCAGAGGCAGCCAGACCTTGATTTGCCCCCAGGACAAAAGCCAACAGCCTACGGCTGCTGGGCAGGATGACTTCAAACTCATTCCTCAGCCAAACAGGGCCTCTCAGGAACGCAGGCTTGACAAAGCTAGGTGTGGCTCTCAACTCAGGGGAGCTGAAGCCTTCACAAGCCCTACGTCCTGTGTCCCAGCTCCACAGTCCTCACGGGACCTGCTCCTGTGGCCAGGCTCACGTGCACAGGGGTTGCTGTGAAATAGTCTGTGTGGTGAGAAAACTCCTGGGGTCTCAGCTAGAAACGCTGTCTGGGGTTGCAGCTTTTCCAGCTGTTTTGATGGCCAGGCTGGGAAGCCTGCTAGAGGCCAGGGAGCAAGGTAGGGCCACCCAGACAAAACAGTCAGTGGAGATCTCACCCAGGGAGCCCAGACAATTCACAACAGAAACAGAGCTGCTGCTTCCTGAGGGCTTTCCACGTGCCAAGCACTATTCCTGGAGTTGTGTGTGTTTTAACTTGATCAATCTTCAGAATGGCCCGGCAGGTGGACCCTATTATTAGCCCACAGGGGAGACGAGTAACTTAGCTGCAGTCACAAATTGCTGAGGGACAAAATCAGGGTCTTGTCCCTGCAGTCAGGTGTGGAGTCCATGCATTTTGCAGAAGGAAGTCTCCAGGGCGGCTCAGGAACAGAGGCCCTGCCTAAGTAGGTAAGATGGCAGAGAGTGGACCCAAGGTAGAAATCAGATCATATTTATATGATTCATAAGATAAATAATAATACTACCATAAAGCCACACTCAACAAAAAACTTTAATATGGAGACCAAGCCAGAGCTGAGCTTCCTTAAGTGAGATCCATAGAAGAAGGAGGCTCAAACGGAAAAGCTGTTGAAATAATTATAAGATAATCACTTGGGGGCATTCGGCAGTGGGACTCACTTGGGCTTTATCCCCCTGTTCTGACACTGACCGAAAGAAACAGCAGTCAGTTACCAATGGCTTTGGCTTCGTCTCTGGTATTCCAAAACCCTGTGCTCTGACTGTCATCTCACAATCAGAAAACCAGAAAGACAGCTGCTTGCCACTCCCAGAGCCTGCCTGCCCAGCACCCTGGCCTCCTCTGGGACCACCTGTGCACCCCTACGTCACCATCACAGCCCAGCAGAGTGAAACTTCATCAGCAACATTTTTCACAAGACAGAGGCCACATTTGTAAAGTGACCCTTCTTCTGCCTTTTGGCTCTAGAAGAGAAAGGGGCGAGAGAGCAGAGGAAGGACAACGGGATGTTCACCCTGCGGACTGAGTCAGGAGGAGGACGTGGCTTGTTTAATCCTAATAAATCAGAGCATCCCCGGGAGGTGGAAGCAACAGGGGTTGGTGTGCCAGCCGCGCTGCACATTGACCCAAGGCAGAGCTCGTGGAGAAATGATGTCCTCTTAAGCAGACTCCTGGAGAGATGGTCCGCATTTCTCCTGACAAATTAGAAGTGCCGTGAATGCAACCATTCCTCAGAAAATAGGCCTGATTTAGCAATGCACAAGCTGCAATATCTCGCTGCATAAAAAGACCATTTAAGCAGGGAAGCCTTTAGGACACTGGCCCTTTGGAGAAGCAGTTCTGAAATATTACCCACCTCGACTGCCACCTAAGCCAGTCACTCCCCAAGGGAAAAGCCACATTTACAACCTAGAAAACCAAGCAGGCTTTAGTCAAAGAAAAGGGTCATTTGTCTCTGGTATCTGCATGAGATTTCTTGTGCCCCTGTCCTGCTCAAGCCCTCACCTCACCTCCAGTGGCCAAGCCAAGTGGAGAGCTACTGTATGGGGAACACCAGTTTCATCCTATCCAAGGTGTCTTGCCCTGTTCATGGCAGCCAGAGCCTTAGCCAACCCGTTGAATACCAGAGCAATTACAAAGCAGATCTGGTGACAACAATGCTAAAAAGTTGAAATAATTCGTTTGCACAAAGTGTGCATGTTTGAAAACTTTTCATGCAAAGATTACAACCTGTCATTATCTTCCCCAGAGACACACTACCTTCTTAAAAAGTATCTCTAATGAGATCTACAAATCTGTTGAAGACAGCTTACTTTATTGTGTTTGTAAAGATAAAAATGTTTTAAATAGGTTATGGCTCCTGGGACTGACAGTCCCACCATGAGGGTAAGGTCATTTTGAAATGTTAATAAAAGTTTTCATAAAATATGACGGCGCTCAAAGAGTAATGTTTGGATGTAAAAATAACTATAAAAGTATAATTTATACCAGGGTACACGTGCAGTTTTTCTGTGTCAAGATATTTGCCCAATTTCTCATTTGACTGGGGTTGCAGCTTTTCCAGCTGTTTTGACGGCCACACTGGGATTCGATCCTTATTAGAGAGGTTTGCAGCAGGCTTTCCGAGGCTTAGCCGGTTATATTAGACTTTCCCTCGAAGCAAAGTCTTGCACTGCCCTGACCATTATGCAAATATGCAAGCACTCAACCTAGGATTGTCTCAGCTTGCAGTAGACATCGCTGTCCTCCCACCATGGGAACAAGACAAGCAAGACTGGTAAAATCAGCAGAGAGGGGGGCCCTGGGGGCGTAGCCTCATAGCTCCCAGTTCCTGGGCTAGTCAGGGGGAACATGCCAAATTGGAAACATTCAGCTGTTTCCTATTCAATGAGCTCCTTCGTATTTGAAGTTAACCAGCCCAAAGGAAATAACTCAGAAGGATTTTCTAGGTGATGAGATAACTAATGAGACCAATCCGTCCTCTCTGTTTGCCGGATCCCATTGGCTCAAATCAACCCCGATATTTCTATTAAGGCACCTGGGACACGTGGGGTCCCCCAGGACCCAAGGTTGGGAACAAAACTCCCTGCAGACAGTCAGTTAGGGGAAACTTAAGACATGCTGGAATCAGGGATCATGGATTTGGGACAAGAAAGAGATGGCATCAGAGTCCTACCTACAACGTGTCCTGGTTATGGAACATTCAGCAAACGATTCCTGTCCTCAGCATTATCCAGAATTTTAGGTACTGATACCTGACACATATCATTGTCATGGACATAAGGGGACACACTCCACCTTCTTCATCCTCTCCCCATTCTCCCACACACCCCAAGGAACATTCATCTGAGACCCAACAGATTGGCTGCTCTCCTCTCCAATAACTATAACATGCGACATAAACGTGAGGTCCTAAGCACTTCAGGACTATTATCCACAAAACCTGGCCCTGACAAATCAAAAAGCTTTTGACTGTTTGAGCCCAGGAGTTTGAGACCTGGCTGAGCAACATAGGAAGACCCTGTATTTACAATATAAAAACATATAAACATTAGGCTGGGTGTGGTGGCTCATGCCTGTAATTCCAGCACTTTGGGATACAAAGGCAGGCAGATCACTTGAGGTCAGCAGGTCGAGGCCAGCCTGGCCAACATGGTGAAACTCTGTCCCTACTAAAAATACAAAAAAAAAAAATGTATTAGCCAGCATGGTGGTACATGCCTGTAATCCCAGCTACTCAGGAAGCTGAGGCAGGAGAATAACTTGAATCAAGGAAGCGGAGGTTGTAGTGAGCCGAAATCATGCCACTGCACTCCAGCCTAGATGACAGAGTGAGACCCTGTCTCAAAAAAATAAATAAATAAATAAAAATAAAAATGAATTGGGCATGGTGGCATGCACCTGTAATCCCAGCTACTCGGGAGGCTAAGGTGAGAGGATCGCTTGAGCCAAGGAGGTCAAGGCTGCAGTGAGCCATGATCATAGCACTGCACTCCAGCCTGGATGACAGAGTGAGACCTTGTCTCCAAAAATACTTTAGAAAGTATTGGTTCTGCTCTATCAAGATTCTCTTGAAGCAGGGTAGTAGGATGCCACAGCTCCTGAGCTTGAAGGAATTTGGTTGGCAGGGGGTCAGGGAGGGAGGATCATGTAAGAAAATGAGGGATGGAAACAAAGTTTGGTTAATGTATCAGGTTCGGGAGAATTGTGATAAAATATTCTGAGATGGTCAGAAAGCCCTCTCTGGGGGAGGTGGCATTGAATAGAGCTATGAATGACAGTCTCATGTAGAAGAACCCCCTCATTCTCTCCTGTTCACCTTCACGTTACTCTGCTTTCTTTTTCTTCTCAGCACTCATTTCTCTGAGATACTGCAATACAGACTGATGTATGAATTCTCACTGCACCCCCAGTATTAGAATGGAAGCTCCATGAGGGAAAAGACATTGCCTTGTTCACTGCGGATTCCAGGTACCTAAACCAATTCCTGACACAAAGCAGTGGTTCAGTAAATATTTGCGAATAAGTAAATAAATGAATGGATCGTGTAACCAGGACACTGACCAACTCTCTGGCTTGCACAACGCTAAGAAGAGACTTAAAGCTGATGGTTAAATCTTCTTGTGTCTGCTCATCACCAAAAGGACACCTCTTGTGTCCAGTGTCTGGAGGGAAAAATTCAAATTCAAACGCGGAACCTGCTTGCAAACATAGTATTGTCTGTGATGTGGTCCCGTGGAGTCAATCAAAAGTCCTGTTCAGACAGCTTTTTGCTGTGTTCATTCTACAAAATTTCAGACTGAAGCCTGACTGAAAAAAAAAATGCTTAAGAGATGTTGGAGTCAACAAGATGCTGAATACCTCATGGCAGTGGTGAACTTGCTGTAAGCCTATGAGCAGAAGTTCAATCCAAGGGTGGATGCTAAGCCTATGAGCAGAAGTTCAATCCAAGGATGGGTGCACATCTATTAAGAATGCCTTGGGGCTCAGTGCGGTGGCTCACACCTGTAATCCCAGCGTTTTGGAGGCCAAGGTGGGTGGATCTGAGGTCAGAAGTTCGAGACCAGTCTGGCCAACATGGCAAAACCCTGTCTCTACTAAAAATACAAAAAGTAGCCGGGCGTGATGGCAGGCACCTGTAATCCCAGCTACTCCAGAGGCTGAGGCAGGAGTATGGCTTGAGCCTGGGAAGCAGAGGTTGCAGTGAGCCGAGATCATGCCACTGCATTCCAGCCTGGGCAACACAGTGAGTCTCTGTCTCAAACAAACACACACGAAAAAGAGTGCCTTGGAAGGAACTCCAAAATGAAAATGAGTGAGAGGTCAGAAATTAGAACCTAAGGTTCCTTATGACTTTGACATGTTACGATCTGTGGTAGGCGGAATAATGGCCCCATCAAAATGTTCACACCCTAAGCCTGGTCCTGAGATTCTGTTAACTCACATGACAAAAGGGACTTTGCAGGTGTGATTAAAATGTAAATCCTTGAAATGGGAGTTTGCCCTGGATTATCCAAGAGGACCCCAAATTACCACTTAAATTCTTAAAAAAAAAAAAAAGACTCTTCCTGGCTTTGATCAGAGTGAAAAATATGAAGTGTCAGAGTGATGCAACATTGTCAGCTTTAAAGATGGACAAAAGGGCCATGAGTCAAAGCACAAGGGTGGCCCCTAGAAGCTGGAAAACGCAAGGAAATGAATTCTGTACTTGAGCCTCTGATGTGGTTTAGCTGCGTCCCCACCCAAATCTTGAATTGTAGCTCCCATAATTTCCACGTGTCATGGGAGGGACCCAGTGGGGGGTAATTGAATCATGGGGGCAGGTCTTTCCCATGTTGTTCTCCTGATAGCAAATAAGTCTCAGGAGATCTGATGGTTTTATAAAGGGCAGTTCCCCTGCACATGCATTCTCTCTTGCCTGCCACCATGTAAGATGTCCCTTTCCTCTTCCTTCATCTTCCACCATGATTGTGTGGCCTCCCCAGCCATGTGGAACTGTGAGTCCATTAAACCTCTTTCCTCTGTAAACTACCCAGTCTTGGATATGTCTTTATTAGCAGCATGAGAACAGACTAGTACAGCCTCCAAATGGAACACAGCCCTACTGGCAGTTTTAGTCCAGTGGTACCTGTGCCAGATTTCAACCAATAAAACTGCAAGATGATAAACTTGTATTGTTTAAGCCACTGAGTTTGTGGGAACTTGTTACAGCAGCAGTCGAAAACTAATACACAGTCTTATGATTTCTTGTCCCAAACAAGGCAACATTGTTTATCAGAAAATTCCTGATCCCAAGGTTATTCCACTTTTGACCTCCAGCATGATAAAAATGAGAGCCATGAAGGCTAGTCTTACCCTAAGCTGAGCAAAGTAACTGAAGAGACCAGAAGAGAACATGTCAAGTTTTAGAAGGGGCATTCTGACCCAAGGGAGTTCAGTATTCAATTTAAATCCTAGAAAGTGTGTTCTTCCATAGAATTAAATTTTAAAATTTAATTTAAATTTACAAATGAAATTTTTCAGAGCAAGAAGCCAAATTGGGCCACCCTTTTTTCTTTTTAGATTGGTGAGATTCAAGTGACTCCCCTGTGTTCACAGCCCACACAGCCACATGTGTTGCTTAAGATAAGAAGGTGGAAACATCATATCTGAGGTGGGGACTAGGCTGGAGGAATAAGCTTGCAGGAAAAGCCCATTAATTCCTCTGCAGAAAGCTGTCCTTCTATATTTCTTGAATCAGGACAACAGAATAATTCCACCTTCAGACTTTGAGGAAGGCAATACTATAAAAATCCATCAATTTCCAGGCCATATTTGTATGGGAAACTTATTTTTGTCCCAACTCCCATGCAACAGGCCTCAGCCTGTCCATTTTGGAACCACAGCAAATATTCAAACATGTTGAATTGGAAAAGGAATAATTGTCCTACCTTGTAACTCACTATGATTTAACGTATAAATGTAATATCCTTATATTATTTAATATCATCTGCATGTCTTCCACGTTGGGAAACCCAGGGCTACTTCATCAAACCTCCTGCAGCTTTCTCAGACTGGGACCCAAATTGAACTTCTCCTATTCAAGATCTCCAGCTTCTCCCCAATACTCACCCTCAGTCTTCTTCCTAGCAAAATGGCCTGAGTGTACACATATAGGGGCTGGGGAAAAAATAGAATCCAGGCCCAGATCCAGTCTGAGGAAGTCCACCTAATGGTAATTTCCACATCCCCAAAATGTATCATCGGAATAGACATCCTTGGAACTTAGCAGATCTCCAGAGTGGCTCCTTGGACCTTTGGGCAAGAACCATCATGGTGCAGAAGGTCAAGTGGTAGTCTTTCAAGTTGTTCCTGCACCATCCAACATAGAAAATATGCATATGATGGAAGGGTGGTAGGTTCCATCATACCGCAATAATTCACCAGTCTGATTTCTACAAAAACAAGGTAGATCATGAAGGGTGACAGTAGACAACCTCGGTGAGATGCATGCCCTCCAGAGGGTGGCAGATAAGCCCTAAGAAATTTCAGAGACCCGCCAAGTCAATGAAGTTTTTGAGGGTCCAATGATTAAAGACATACCAGGGACCCGGTGGGGTGGTTCACGCCTGTAATCCCAGCAATTTGGGAGGCCAAAGAGGGCAGATAATTTGAGGCCAGAAGTTTGAGACCAGCCTGACCAACATGGTGAAACACCATCTCTACAAAAAAAAAGAAAAAATAGCCAGGTGTGACATAGCCTGTAGTCCCAACTAGTCAAGAGGCTGAGGCATGAGAATCGCTTGAACCTCGAGCTGGAGGTTGCAGTAAGCCAAGATCATGCCAGTGCACTCCAGCCTGGGTGATAGAAAGAGATTCTGTCTCCAAAAAAAAAAAAAAAAAGTACGTACCAGAACATCCCATCTGTAGGGAAGGACGCCTCACATTTCACACTGCATCTCACATTTCACTTTGTCAGCTACACCTCTGTGGGTTCTGGAAGAAGCTATCTCACATTTCAGAATATTGCTGCTATCCATGTACTGAGTGACAGGAGTGTCTTCCATTGAAAGGGGCACCAATCAGGAGAGGTCTCTGCAACTTGACCAGGACTTGGTGAATTCCTCATGACCCAGCAGACACAGGGTCACTGAGGTGGAAAACGACTATCCAGAATTTATGCAGTAAGAAAGTATGCACCATATGCAAATAAACAAAACAACAACAGCTCATGGTTTACTTATGGGCCCTGGTAGAGACAGATTTTCTGCCCACGGAATGCCCAGTTACCACCCAGTTACCAACCAGTAGGAGCTTTCCATCATGAACTGGGTTTTGTCAGAGCCACCAAGTCATAAGGTCCGGTAGATCCAGAACTTATCCATTGTAATATGGAAGAATTTTACCTAGAATTGGCATGAGTAGGACCACAGGGCACAGGTAGGCTGCATGAGCTGGTAGCCCAGACCCCTATGACACCCACTACTGATCCAGCAGCACTTCCTTCCTCAGCTAACACCTGCGGAACCCTGGTGACACTTCTAAGCAGCTGGTGGAGAAAGAAAAAAGCTAATCTTGGTTCTTAGCTCAGTGTGTGAATACAAGCTGCAAACAGACCCCTGCTGTGATATACAGTCCCACAGAGTCATGACTTTGAAAGACAGCAGTTAGGGAAAAATTCTTCCCCATAGCTGACCTTCAGGTGGTGAATCTGGTAATTTACTCTGTATGGAAAAATAAGTGGGCTGACATAAGAATACATGTAGAGTCATGGGTAGTAGCAAATGGCTTGGCTGGTTGGTCAAGAGCCCTGGAAAAGGAACAGCTGGAAGACTGAAGACAAAGAGACCTGGGAAAGAGAGGATTATGAATGGGTCTATGAGAAGACACAAGTGGGATGATCCTTGTATTACATAATAATGCCATTAGGGAGCATTCATCATGGAAGAAGCAGTAAACAACCAAGTAGAAAGAATGACTTGGCCCGTTGATATGGGACTAGTCTCTGTCATTGGTCATTGGGCTTGCACAATGGCCACATGAATGCAGCAAAGGCCTGATAGCACAAACATTATGCATGGGCCCAGTACCATGAACCCCTATTCCCTAAGACTAATCTAGCTCCTAGCACCACCAAATATCCAGCTTGCCAGCCACAGAGACCAATGTGTTAAGCCCTAATGTGACTTCATACCAAAAGAAGGCTAACCATCCACTTGGGGGCAACTCGATTACACTGGATCCCTTCCATCTTGGAAAAGGTAGGGATTCAAATTGACAGGAATTCACATACTCTGGATTTGAGTTTGCCTTTCCTGGCCACAAGTCTTTAGCTAGCACTACTATCCAAGAGTTTACACCAATACTAGATCCCACACAATGTTGCATTCTAGCAAGGGAAGATGTAAGAGTGGAAATATGACCATGAGAGTGGAAATATGACCACGATAGAGCCACACTGGCTCTATCACTTATCCCAACACAAAGGAAACTGCCAACTCGGTAGAGCAATAGAATGGCCCTTTGAAGATTCAGCTCGAGCACCAACTTGGGGATGATATCCTGGAAGAATAGGACATCCTTCTCCAGAACTCAGTGTAAACTCCAAAACAATGAAAATTGTATGTTTGTGCATCCCCAATAGGTGGAATACATGAGGTCAGGATCCAAAGGGTAGAAGCAGGAGTGGCCCCGCTTTCCATCCTTCCCACTGATCCATTTACGTGATTAGTGTTTAGCATCCTGGTAACTCCAGGTGCCGTGCATCTAGAGGTTCTGAGTCCCGGACAAGGCACTCTTCCACCAGATAACTTGGCAAGAGTCCCATTATATTTTTAGCTACAGTTGTCATCTGTTCACTTAAGATTCTTATGCTGAGAATCTAGCAAGAAAGGAAAGGAGGAGATAGAGTTGTTGTTACATGATGGAGGCAGCCAGCTGATCCACTAGGGTACCCTTTGTCACTGGGGCCCTATCGTGAAAACAGAACGAATGCAACAGCCATGTCGAGAAGGGCATGGTGTCCAGAGCACCATACACTTTAGAGAGGAGGGCTTGGTCACTGCACCAGCTGAGCAGCTCAGACCAATAGAAGTGTCAGCCAAGGATAAGAAGCAAATAATGACATAAGAGTATATAGAGAATCATGGGGAGTGGCAAATGGCTTGGCACTACAGAAAGCAGAGATCATGAGTAATAGATGTGGCCCAAAGACCAGCTGCAGGGGTGGGATTGTGGTTTGTCCCAAGGACACTCCTCTTATAAGTCTCCCCTGAAGAAAAGAACCAACCAAGATCCTGGAAGAGCTGCTTATAAAATTTATTATATGAAACAAGTAGTTCTACATAATGCAGGGGGCAGACTGTAGTGTTCTCTGTGTGCCACTAATTACAGCTCCTGAGAGTCTTGGTGGCTGGCAGCTCTTAACTGAGTTCCCTCTTGAAAATTGTCCTTAGCTGAAGAGAACGGCCTTATTCAAGATTACATCTCCTCCCCAGGGGCAGCCCACATCCAATGACTGGTTGATGCACTGGGGATCTGGTGGTTTAAAGCCCCAAACTCCATGGCAGGACATTTCTGCAGAGCCATGCTAGCTCCAGCATGTACCATAGCATTTGTTGAGGCCTCTTCTGCAAGTTTATGATGGTGCAACTTCTCCTTATGCCCAGTCTTGCTTTTCTGACTCTTCACAGCTGTTGCTCCTAAAAGCATTCCCCAGGGAACACTCTACACAAATTTCTGAGGCTCGGCATCTGATTTCTTGGAAACCTGACTTAGGATAAATACTTCTTTTAAAAGATGGATCTGTTTGTGTTGCCATATGTACACACACACACACACACACACGCGCGCACACACACACACACATTCCAAAACCCTTCCTGTGTTCTGTTCCTCTGAGGACAAAGACCAAATGTCTTACCCTGGACCTTGGAGTCCTGTTTGGTCTGGCATCCACCAATATATCTCTGCAGCTCCTCTCCCCACACCCCTCCCTTCCATGCTCTCTTTCCCACTTTGCACTGGCCTTCTTTGAGTTGCCTGGGTATGACAGGCTTTCTCCTGCCCCAGAGCCTTTGAACATTCTGATTCTTCTGTGTAGAAAGACCTCGTAATCTCTATTCTTTATCCAACCTTCAGACCAAATGTCTTCTTCAGAGAAGCCTTTGATCTTCCCCAGATTTGATCAGATTCTCTGTTATGTGGACTCATAACACTGTGTACTCTCATTCATAACACTTACAAGTTTGAATTATTTGTGCCACTAGTGGATTAATGTCTATTTTGCTCACCATTATAATTCTAGCATTTGTACCATGCCCCACTCATAGCTGACAATAAATAGCTGTTAAATTAGTGACTAAGATGTTAATTCTCCTAACCCAGACTTAAACCCCTCAACACAAAAATACAGCCTTTTTCACCATACTCTGTCTTTTGTGGGTATTCTCCTTGCCTAGTGACTTAAAAGGTAGTTGCAGGGGCTAGGACACAGCAGGACCTCAGTGAACAAGCCCTGAGTTTACATCTTAGGTAATTAACGCATCTATGTTTTCTCCCGTTAGACTGTGAGCTCCTTGAGAGAAGGCGTTCTCTCTTGCCTAAACCTCAAGCCAGGAGCTCAGCGAATGTTTATGGCTTTAAATCTTCAGGAAGTGTGAATGTAAACATCTGGCTATTTTGAAATGTGTAGGTGGTTTGGTTTTTACTTCTTCCAGAGAGTTTGCATCACACAGGCACACAAATTGCTAACATAGGGTGTTAGAGGTCCTAGGGTGCCAATCGGCTCATATTTACTAATCATAGTCTATGCTCCATAGGACCAAGGAAGGAGTAGCTCTGAGGGAAGTGTGCCCCTGGTATTCACCACTGTGCTAAATTCACAAGTGTGCCAGACAGGTCTCAGAGCAGGAAAGCTGTCCAGTCACACAAATGCCGCAATGCACTCTAGTATAGGGCTGACAAGCTCAAATGCTTCTTAGGCTGAAGGTGAACAAGTGAGGGAGGATTTCGCCCAAAGCAGGCAGCAGGGACTTCACACTGGCTAGATGCTGCCATGCAAGATAGGAGCCCTGTGTTGCTAGATATTCTGATTTTTTCAAGAGAATCCAGAACTGGATTGCTGTGAAACTTGCCCAGCTTTATATTTGTCTGAAAGAAAGAAAGAAAGAAAGAAAGAAAGAAAGAAAGAAAGAAAGAAAGAAAGAAAGAAAGAAAGAAAAGAAAGAAAGAAAGCAACAAAAGACATTGTGCTTTCCAAACAAAATACACCCAAACCAGAGCCAAGTTCATGGGAAGCTTTGGGTTGAAAGTCAGAATATGCAGTCTCTTCAAACTCACTGCAAGACCAGGCAGGTCCCTAGAAAAGGTGTGCCTCAGTTTCCCCATCTGTCAACTGAGTCATTTGGGCCAGATGTTCCAGCTGTCACAATGTGGGTATCCTTCTGGATGTCAGGTAGAAATCCTGCTCCCTGCCTGGCAATTCTCTCACCCCAAAACAAATCATTTTCATTTACAATTTGAAGCCAGTGACTAGAAAGGTATTTTGCCAGGATTTCCATTTCTTTCAAGGGCTAATTACAAAAGACAGGGGGGAAAGCTCTCACCATGCTCTCTTTCACATCTCATTACATTTATTCAGCTTTATTACTAACGCTTTGTTCATATAATTTTCACCCTGGGATCTACACTTTTGTGCAGTTACCCCAAGTCAGGGAACCTGCCTTAACTCCAGAGGTCTTTATCACCTCCTCTGGTGTTCTTAGGATTTTAAATTGATAATCTTTGTGTTCAGAAAAGCTTTCTGAGCAGAGTGTTTTTCTCAAGAACATGTTGTCCTGCCCAAGGATGAGGCTGCCATCTAAGGCGGTCCAAGGGACGCCTGGGGACTTGCTCCCACCATCACCAAGTCCCTGTCTCAATCCGGGGCCCACAGACGCTCCTGGGGTGGCCTGCGTTTTGGAGGCTGCGCAGGAGGAGCTGGAGGAAATAGATGGCTTCCAGAGTCATCCTACCCCGAATCTGGACTAGAAGCTATCGTGTTCTCCTGAAACTGTCCAGCCCCTTCCACAGATCGTCACACACCTTCTCCAGCACACCACCCCCGGCCACCTCCACTTGTTAGCGGGCAAAGCCAAGGCTCTGATTTTGGAAGCTCGTCTCAGATTGCTTCACATGGATTCAGGAAACAAGTCCCAAAAGAAGCCAAAAGGAAAACTACAGGAAATGTGCACACCACTCACCATGAAATACCAACCCAAAGGACAAACTCGGTAATCCCACCAATGATGTCCCAAACCCGTGATGGCTAGCAGCCGACAAATACCCACAGACCTCAATCCATTTTTATTGTATTCAGGCCGCAGTGTTGTATTTCCTGCCTCCCCTTAGCACCACACATACAGTGTACTTGAAAACAAAAATCTATAATATTGATCCCGCAATGTCACCACAATTATTCTTTTGAAACAGCCATTGAAAACAAATTACATCTGCACTGCCTTTTCATCCGCCCGCTGCAAGTGAGCAATGCTCACTGGGGTCTCCAGCACTGTGGCGTTGGCACTGTGTCACCGCCGACAGGACAGCCCAGGGAAAGGTGGCTGGGGGAGGAGTGCTGAGAATGAAAACCAGAGCGAAGGGCCGATTTAGGAGGGCACAGGGTCTCTGCCTGGCCAGGCAGCTCAGGAGGGGTCTGGATCCAGGATGGCTGCAAACTCGGTCAATCTGAGAAATTCTAGGTCTTCATATAGGGCTACTGTCAGGGCACAAGGACTCCCCAGTAGACCAAATGCGGTAGTTGGGATGATTAAATCAACAAAGATTTAGCCAAGACCTTTCGGATACTCGCTTTAAAATCTAATGACAGTAAGTGTTAATTGAAGCAACATGGTCGTCATCTGAGAGCTTGTAATTCTACTGACAAATTAAACCTCCTTAAATAGACAATTGAGCTCAAAGCAGGAGAGATGTCCATGGTCCTAGCTGTCTGCCACCCCCAATTCCAACTGACTTCAAGGTGACCCTCCTGAAGAAGACCATGTTGTCCTTTTCTTCCAGCAAGCTGCATCTCCAGAGCATCCAGAGGTAGCAGAGACCTCACCAGTCGCCTGCCATCCTGCCACAGAGCTGAGGATTGGCACAAATGTGGTGCCCCAGCCCCCAGCAAGATCCCCGATCCCAGCTGTAACACACCAGCCAGTTGCCCTGAGAATGTCTGTGGTTGGGGGCCTGCTTGTTTGTTTCAGATTATCATACTTGGAAAAATTCTCTCTGTGCAATAATTAAATTCCATGCCACCGAGTGGTGGGCAAAGGGAAATTCTTTTGTTAAGGTTTGACCACACAAGTCACAGCGGTGGCTCTAGCAGCTGGGAAGTGATAACTTTGGAGCATTAAAAAAACCAATAGCCTTGTTGACATGGACATGGGAACCTAACCCCTGAAGCCTCCTGGTATGACGCATTGATTTTCCTGTCCGTGTACAGTTCTAAAGCCATCCATTCTGTATGGTCAGGACTCAAAGGGCCAGAGAGAGGGAAAAAAATCTGTTCTTGCCGCTGTACCTCCAGGCAAAGTTGAGAAATAAATTCTACATTTTGAGAGATGATTTGTTCAAGCCATGTTTAAGAGAATATGATTGCATTAAAAAAGGGAAAAAATATTTTGTTACCCTGACCCCCGTAACCTGTAGCCACTGATCCTCATGCAAAATCTAGATGCCATGGACAGCACAGTGTAGAGGGAGGATGGTGGTGGAAGGGCTGAAGAGGGCGTCAGGAACTGGGGCGCTTTTTTTATAATTCTCCAAATAATATCACCAAGCTGCCGGATAATTTCTCAGATAATCCTAGCATGTCCACCAGTCATTGCTCCCACCCTCTGCTACTGTTGTTTTGCAAGAATGCTGCTCCTTTTTGTTCAAGGGTCCCTTGAGAAATTGCCACATTCCCTGCTTGCTTTCCAAGCCTCTCTTTTTTGCAGCTAAAACAGGCCAGGCAGCTCACTCTTCAGGGTCAGCCTGAGAGGCACCCCGACCTGCTGTCCCCGTGCCATGGCAGCCAGGCAGGACAAGGATCCCCAGAGAGCCTTCCAGCCCCTCCTCCCTTCTCCTGTGCACCCTGGAGTCCTCATTCAACATGTCTCTATGTGACCAAAACCCCTCCCTGTTCTCAGTGGTGATGGGGAGAGGGACGCTGGGTGAAGGAGAGAGAGAGAGCCCAGGCTATGGGGAAATTTGCTGAGACACCGCAGGGGATTCCGTGTGCGGTTGGCTTCGCATGTTCAGTACTTTTTGAGTGTTTAGCTATTTTAGTTCCAAATAAAGAAACCTTCAGTGCCGGTCAGGAGGTAGAGCTCACAGAAGTAGAAGACTACTGTTTGAGCTGCAAATTTGCAGTGTCGTTCTGCAAAGTATTACATACATCATTTCCTGGTGCAGAGGAATATTGAGCTATTTCAGTGAAGCCAAAAAGGAAAGACCAAAATCATGCAATTTTCCTGACCTAGACAGAACTACGGACGGAATACAGAAATAGCAAATGCTAAAATGAATGTTCTTACAAGATCTGTCTATATAAACATAGAATCCACATATCCCAAGTGTATGCAATGTGAACTCAATATCAGCATGCATGCACACTAGTTAAAGTCATAAACCTAGTCACACAAAACATTCCTACCAGATGATTCCGTCTTGCCAGACCTATAGGAGTATTCCTAAATTAGGTTGGTGTGAATGTGTTTGTGTATTTATTATTAAAATACTTACTGTTCTGCCTTTTGAAGTAGATGGACAAATGATTTAGGAGTGGAAATAGACTAGAAACAAAATTAATGCAAATAATGTGTTGATTTTTTTTTAGCTTGATTAGCCAAGCCAATGGAAAATTCTAGAAAACGTATACAATTATTTTAACTGTCACAGGCTGGCAATTGTAATTGACATGATTTGTACGAGATGCAGTGTAATAACTGAATATATTAAAAAAAAATCTCATGCCTTGATTACCAGGAGAACATTACTAGTGCCACAATATTATTAACAACACAATTATCGTGGCATCCCCAGGATACGCTCTTAGCACTTCAATGCATTAGTGAACCTTTGCTAACGAAGAAAAAATTAAAGTACAGCAAATTTCAAAGCACCAGTTGTACCCAATATCATTAAAAATTTATAAAACTTCCCCTGAACATGACAAGTGTTTGGTTTAAATGAAGATCAGCCACAAGGAGAAAGCAGAAATCTTGTTATTCTTTGTCTCCTTTCTTAGCCTCCCTCTCTCCCTCTCTCTTTCCCCCAAACCTCCCCCAACCAGCACCACCTCAATCCAGCTGAAATATGTAACCATTACAGAGTGACAGCTTGACACACAATGACCCGTCAGAACATTCATCTCGCAATGTTTTATTTTAGTGAGGAGCCAAACTGCAGAAAAAATAAGCAAGTTGTTTCAAGGCTTGGAAGGAGATCAAACATTTCTGGCATCCCCACTTACCAGACCTTTGATTTACAATGGACTTGTCAGAGCCCGATTAGACACTGTGTGCTTAAAAACCTACAGAGGCTCCTCCATGCCCCAGCCCACCACCATTTCCCCCACCAACAGCATGCCTTTGTTCCCCGGAACCAGCAAGCCGGGCTAAACAGAGACTTTGCACCCTTGCAAGAGGACCAGGGACCACGTAAAAGCCAAATAGGCTGCAATTAAATTCTTCTTGCCAAGGTGAAAAAAGAAAGGGAGGGTCAGAGATGTGGGGGAGACAGGCACAGAGAGAGGCAAGAGAAAGGAGAGAAAAAGAGAGGATGAGAGGAGAGAAAAGGGATGAAGGGAGAGGAGAAGGTACAAGCTGAGTTCCTTCTGCTAGTCTCTTTACCTCTCCTTCCAAGTCAAAAGTTATCATCTTCCCCAGAAAAAAAAAAAAATACCCTGCCATTCCTACCACCAGTGAGCTTTCTCAACCTTACTCAAATGAGAACACTCAGCTTACAAAAAAAATGAATTGGACCAAAAGTGCAGGTGTTTAAAATATGTTCACGGTATTACGATTTTTGCTAGTAATTACAACTATGAAAATGGCTGGAAATATATTGTTTCAATTTTTATGGAGAACAATTGCAGGGAGAGAGAGAGCAGTGTGATCTGTGCCTGGCATTGGAATGTATAATTCCTTAACCCTATATGGCAGCATGGGGCTTGCTGGAGCAAATTATGAATACATGTGTTTGGAGAGTCTGAATAGTAAATTTGGGTTTTGCACATCCGTAACAATGCAATCTGACATGTGTGATTTATGGAATATTAAGTTAATACAGTATTATGAAATTAGCTTAATGTACTAAAGCTGTAATTTTAAAGTGAAAAACAATGCAACCAGACGTAAACAATATCAACATTAGCATTTTGTGAAAGCTGAAACCAACTCACTCAAAATGTGTCTGGAGAGTCGTGGAGTTACCTCGCCCAACCAGGCCCAAGTTGTTGAAAGTTTCAGACACCAGAATAAAATTCCCTACTCAGTAGGTACAGCTGCTTTCTCTCCACCCAAAGCCTGCTGTGCCCGCTGCAATATTATTAACCACACCACCCCCACCCCTTGGGGGAAATCATCAGAAATTATTCTGAGCTCTTCAGACTAGAGGAACTGGTGATAACTCTGCAGGCTGAGCTCAAAGGGCCTCCCTCCTGGCACTGCCTGCCTCACCCACAATAACCCTGGAGTTGAACTCTGAGGAGAAAGAGCTTGGTGCCAGATGCAATCCCAGGAACTCAAGGTTTCAAGCCTGCAATGAAAGGAACTCCAAGGCCAAGCAAACCGTGTCGATGCAAAACAGCAAATCTAGCAGCGTAGTCCTAAGAGTCCTCAGAGGGGAGGCCTACCAAAGCCACAGAGACTTATGACATAAAAGAGAACTAGAAACCTTTGGGCTACATCAGGATAAGCCAACCTGAAGCGCAGTGTGGCTGCCTGCGGGCCAGCCCAAGATGACAGAAGCCGGTGAGCATGCACACAGTGGGCTTCCCCTGGGCTCTGCTATCAAGGACTACAGGCCAAGGGGATGGATTTGGGCCAGATGAAGGTTCCCACTGTCCCCTAACCCTCTCCCCAATCCCATTTCACCTCTCATCTCCCAAGGACAGAGGATTTATTGGAACAGTGCCTCCACCCCAGACAGATGTCTGAAACTCCAGGACAGAAGGGAATGTTATGGTGCTTGAACAGTGTAAAGAACCCATTAGAAAATATTTCCGTGGCTGTCTTTGCTTTCAATTGAGATTGCTAGAAATGTCATAGATTTAAATGAGTAGATATGTCTGGAACCCAAATATGGCCACCCTTGGGCGCCATTTTCCTTCCCTGACCCAAGCACGCTACCCCTTGGAGAGCAACAGGGTTGTAACCCAAACACAGATCTCCGCAGATCCTTGAGGAGATAAGATTAAAGCACTGTTCCTGGGTTCCACTGGACATAAGGGCCTGCTCATCACAGTTTACTCAGATTCCCAAGACTTAGGATTAAATAAAGACCTCTAGGAGCAGAGAGGCAAAACCATACATATTGGTTCCTGCCATATTGTTGAATATTAAGCTTATTTGATGAAAGACAGGATTCCTGTCTGGGACCAAAACCAGATTCATTTCTCTAGGAAGATATCTCATATGAAATACCTTATGGACTTCCTTGGCAAAGGTCAGACCCCAAATTCCATGCTGTGGTGACCTCCACTTCAGAGAAGGCACAGTGCATATACACACTGATAAACACTGATGTTTGAGTAAGTATATCCACATTAGATTTTTACAGCATTTTCTTTTTAAGATTCCCTGTGTATGGCTTAATGTGGTAATCAGGATTATTTCATTTATCTAGCATGTCACAGTGCCTTCCTATACCCATGGTAAAAATAAGAGCATTCTATTTAAAATAAAGGAAAAGTATATGTCAAAGTTAGAGATGAAACAGTTGCCGGAGTCCACACTGGAGAAAATCAATTCACAAATCTTGCAGCGAGGTTCTGTGCCTCTCCTGCCTTGCAAAGGCGCCCGGCTGTTTTCTGCTGTTTATTGGGTTTTGTTTTTAAGATGCCCTGCATTTATTACAGGAGCTAGAGAACCAAGAGCTGAAAGCCAATACTAATGTTTTAATTCCATCAAGTATGTTTCAATTCCTATTTTGCATTTTGCATTAGGCACCCGGACTCAGTCAATACTTCACAGCACCGTGGCTTGCAGCCGGGCACAAGGGCTTCACCTAAGCTGACAAATGATTATGCTTCACAACGTGAGGATAAACAGGGCTTAGAGTCAGAAGCCTGCTCATTGCTCTTTCCTGCTACAAAGAACAAATACATTGTCTAGTCACAATATGTTTATTTAAAGAGACCACCGTGTAAGTTGCTTCTTCATGTGACTTCCTTTTCAGGAAGCCACCTTTCTTCCTCCAAAATTATTAATCTCCAAAAATAACATAATCCTCCATGGGACAGTGAGATGTTCTACCTCAGTGTTACAACCCAGGAAATGGAGACATAGATGGTTAGTGTCCTACCACCTCTGTGAGTCCTCACTCCAGTCCGAGGAGTTAGTCAACTCTCTCTTTTCTCAGCTGAAGAATGACACTGTGGGCAGCTTTCTTGATTCTGAAAGATAAAGATGCTACAAACTTAAAAAAATAAAATAAAATAAGTATACGTCTGCTCCAAGCTCAAATTGCTATTTTTGGTCCCCTCCTTAAACCAGGAAATGTTTGGTATCTTAGCCTCTATTTTCTTCTGCATTTATAAATCCAAATATTTTAACTAGAAAAAAGGGGGTGGGTAGTAACAAACTCTGACACAAAGGGTCATCATTAAAGGTCCTCTAAATTCAAACTAATATAACTTTTAAAAAATTACACAAATAAACTCAATAAAAACTATACACAATACACAAATAAAAAGTGTGGGGATGGGGGTGTGTGTGTGCATGGGGGCGTGCATGAAACAGATGGGCTTCTTGAATTCTCTTTATTCTAATAAGACTTATGAAATAAAATCAGAATAGATGCTTTATCTCTAAAAAGCAGTTTTTTGATAAACCTCAAAATCAGTCCTCATGTTCCTACTTGCGTCACACAGTATCAGACCAGACCTTGCTAATTTCTCTGGAGGAGTCAATGATTCAACTCCAGGACTGACAGTTGTATAAGTAGAATCTTTCTGAAAATCTGCCTCTCAATTGCAGTCACAGGAGTAAACTGGTTTACTTGTTCTAAGAACAGTGGAGCAACATCTGTAGCTCAGAGGTGAGAAGCAATGGAAAGAAAAATACCCTAAGATGGGCTAAATGTCCCCAGACCCGAACCTTAAGGCCTTTCTCTCCTGGCAGGTACATGGCCCCACTCTTGCCCCACTTAGCAAATTATGTATAAATGAATTACCTTCCTGGGCTGGTTCCCTCTGAATTACTCCTTGGCTTCCGAATGGTTTTCCATCAGGACGAACCTTTTCCTCTCCCTTATGCACCAGCAAACATACTGATACAATTTAAAGGTCATGTTCTTTTCAAACTGACAGAGCCCTCCAAAGTTTTGACGAGAGGCCCTCCAAACCTCACACCCTACAGGCGGAAAGGAATTAAGTAAAGCATCACTTGCTGGAGGCTCAATCATGTGAACTGATTAGAAAACGCATCCATGGAGAGGGGGGCTTCTCGAGGTGACTGGCTGCTCATCCCGAAAGGAGATGTCACACCGCGAGGCAGAGTCCCTGCCACTGGGGGTACCCCAGGAGGGTCAGTGAAGATATAATTACTTTCCCACAAGAAGTCTCTTCTTTTCCCAGTCCCCAGTGGATGTCACTTAATTAGCCTCACCTTTTTTATTTGATGATAGTCCACCTTTCCCCCCACACCCCAAGACTGAATTAATACTCTCATTTCTTAGGCTTAGAAGGACTTTTACTTGATAACTACGGAAGCACCGAGAGGATGGATTCTGCATAAATGTGCGTTGTGTGTAGACATTGACATGTTTATTTACAGGTGTATTTGTATTACCAGGAGGATAGACAGTTCGTGGTGTCTTTTTCTTTTTCTTTTTTCTATTTTTTTTTTCTGTCTTTGGGACAAAAAGAGAATGATTGAAATGGCACCATGTTGTTGATGGCATGAGCAGATGCTGCCTTCTGGGAATCCAACCATGGCATTGGACATTCTTCTGATATCATTATTATTATTATTATTTGACATTTTGCTTTGATTACTTTGTTCATCTAAAAACTGCCAAGGTTCACCTGAGATGTGACACTTGCTTGAAGGTCCGAGAATCACCAGATGCTCTTAAACTGTGTACATGCAATGACATTACCTGTCACAGAAAAGGGAACCTTGATGAAAACCCCAGACAGAAATGCAATGGGTGGCTCACACGCCCCCTAACCCTGCTGCAGAGTTCCAGGCAAGGCCCTTTGTCTCGGGTTCTCTTTCCTGCCTGGCTTCTCCTGATTGATCTGAGCATCCCTCCTCAAGAGAAGCCCTCTGTGACTCTAGGATTTATCTTTGGGCTGAAAAAAAATGATGCTACCTCAAAACACTTGTGCACCAAGAACTGAAATAATTTAGCCCATGGAAAATAAAATAAAATCCTTGTTTTGTCATGATTTCACATGCATCCTTAAAGTCAGCCCAGGCCTTGTTAAGTTTTTACTGGAATGACTTTGCTTTGAAACTTCCCTCCTGCTTTAATTGACGGATGCACACAAGACCGCAGCCTTGGTTGGCGCTGTCATGGAAAGCTGGGGCTGTGATCCTGGAATTCAGTCATCAAGTAGTTTTTTGGCATTGTTCTTCTGTTGACTTCGCCTCTCCCTGTATCACATCAGTTGTCTTTCCAAAAGGAAGTGTCCCTTTCCTTCCCTCTGCAAAAGACACAAGCTGCTCTCACCCACTTCCTCCAGCCATTGGCACCTCTGTTTTCAGACCAGCCCTCATGACTCCAGTTAGAGGTGCACGGCAGTTCCTGCCAGCCCTTCCTCCCAGCCTCCTTCCTACAGATGCCGCCATGACTGTCACGCCTTTAAGGTCTGTGTGTCCTGTGAATACAGGTCTAACTTGTGGGACACAGAGAGGACTTCATAGAGCAGGTGGTCCTTAAGTTCAAAATCTGAATTAAGGCATGTACAGCAGCACCGTCACGGGAACCTTGTTCAGAAACCATAAGAAATCCACGGATGTTCTCATGGAGACCACACTTCATGCTGTTAAAACTTGACCATCCAAATATTTCTTATCACACCTTTGCGTGGTCTTATTGTGTGAGTGGAGGAGCGGGGGCAAGGCAGTCAATTAAATGTGGATCAAATAATCAATCACCATTGACTGGGCACCTTTTGTTGCCCAGCACTCTAGCTATTGGCTGGAAATGCTAAAATAAGATCCTGTCCCGCTCTCAAGGAGTTCTCCATGTGACCAATAGAGAGCCACCTAAACAAACCATTAATTGAGTGCTCCTCCTGGACCTGCCACAGCTTAATAGAAATTGACAAGGACCCCATGAGAATCTCGAGGAAAAGCAGGAAAGATTTTGGCCCCTCTATTTTAACTAGGTCTCTTTTTTAAGTGACTGCTGCACTGAGTCACTAATTCAGTAGAACGCTGTGACAAATGCTAGGACCAACGCACTCCAGACCTAGACCTCTATCTGCTTTCCTCCTAGAAAGAGGAGTTTCACCTTAAAGCAGGAGGGAAGGTGTTTCACACAAGTGGGCTCTTTGCAAACTTGCTAAATCAGTCTTCCTCCATTTCTGGAGGAAAAAAATCTGCACGGCTGCTCACAAATGCCAGAAAGGGAAAGAATCCAAGACCTTGAAATAGCTGAGGCTCTTTCCTTCATTTAAAACTTTTGTTCCTGGAAGAAGTTGAAGGATGTTTTATAAATGTTTTAAATGCATCGTTCAAAGGCAAAGCTCCTTCCTTCTCCGGGGAGGTGACCCTTCTGTTCTCTCTGCTGATGTCAGGCCTGAGCTGTGACCTACAGGGACAGCAGGGCTGGTGACGTCTTTTTACCTCCACACCCACGAAACTGCGCTCTGTCAACTCGGGGAAGAGGAACAGGGCTGTGGTTGTTTAAGGGGTCTTAAGAAGACAAACCCAGGCCACAGAGTTTCTACGTTTTAAACCTTTCACTGCACTTTTCCTTATTGTCCACATCTGCCTTTTAAAATACTTTTCATGGAAATTTTATCTAGCTGTTTTCATGACAGGCAAACCCACCGTGCAACAGCCGAATCTGAACTAAGCATTTGAGGAAAAACGTTCTCAGTTGTGTCAACGGAGAAATGATGAAATGAACACCAGATCATGTTAGTACAGCCCATCTGTCTGACCAACACTGACAGCCCCATCTCTTGAACACTTAATGTGTACAAGGCCTGTTTAAGCCAAGAGGAAAGAACTCACAGGGGTAGACCCGGCCTTGAAAGGGGTTTCATTGAGTGGGGCTACACTGGGGATGTGTCTGTACCTTGGACAACGCTTGGCTGTGGCTCTGACACCCAGCATGTTTCCTGTGACCAAGCAAAGTGCTAGGGACTGTTTATTTCACCTGCATGCAGATAGCCCGCCCGGACACCACCCCAAAAGGATGAGCACACCCTGAGACCAGCCATGTCTGGAGGCCGACAGGAAAGGGTCATCAGAAACCCACTGTTCTGGTGCTTCAGGATAAATCTTGCCTATTTCTTCAAAGATAGAGCATCATCGAACTGGATGATATTTTCTTCTCCTTTGCAAAAGCAATAAAAGCTGCCGGTCTGGGCTGTGTATCTTGCCTGTGCTGCTAACAAGACACATTCCTTTTTGTTCATGGCGAGTCATGTAAGTTTCTGTCTTATGTCACAATTTCTGACAAGTGCTTGAGCACAAAAACAGTATCTTGGCACCAAGAAAATGACCATCACTTAAAAAGATGAAACTCCCAAGGACACCAAAAGGGTAAGATTTCATGGGAGATATGCAATAGGAAAGCCAGCCCCTCCCATGTCCGGAAGACCATCCCTACAAATCATGTCAGAATCATTCTGCTCTTATCAAACTTCAAGGCAGCCACTGCTGCAAAACTTCCCTGGTTCAAACCAACCACTTGGCCCACAGTTGATGTTTAACACTTCTACACATCTCATGGTTAGCTTATTGGGAAAGCCGGACTTGGTACAGCCCTGTTCTTTTTTCCACTTTTTAATTATTCTAATTCCTTGTTTTTCTTCTAGGTCCCTTAGAAGACTGATTTCTCAGCCAAGCGTGGTGGCTCATGCCTGTAATCCCAGCACTTTTGGGAGGCTGAGGTGGGTGGATCATCTGAGGTCAGGAGTTTGAGACCAGCCTGGCCAATATGGTGAAATCCTGTCTCTACTAAAAATACAAAAAATTAGCCAGGTGCACTGGCACGCTCCTGTCATCCCAGCTACTGGGGAGGCTGAGACAGGAGAATCGCTTGAGCCCGGGAGGCGGAGGTTACAGTGAGCTAAGATCACACCGTTGCACTCCAGCCTGGCCAACAAGAGCAAAACTCCGTCTCAAAAAAAAAAAAGAAAAGAAAACTGATTTCTCAGTTCAGGCTATCTCTTCTCTCTGTTTGTAGCACAAAAGACTTATGCCTCTGAAGGACGTTGTAGAGAGAATATTGCGATGGGAAACATACAACTTTGAATTTCATTACATCACAAACTTCCTTCTCAAAAATATAACACCAGTTAGTTTAATAAAACATGGCATCTACGGACATATTTGTCATGCAGAGGTGCAATAAGAAACAATCATATTAACTGAAAACCATGGCTTATTTATGTATTAAAGTATATTATGTACATCTGCACCCAAGGCCTCTCCGACTCATTGCCAGATGGAAATGGGGAACATGGTGCCAGCCTTCACCCTACACTGGGAAGTTCTTTTCCCTGGGCGAATGTATCCCTTCTGCCTACCTGCTCACATTCCAGGACTCCTGCCAGTTTACATACACCCATCTGGACTTAGTGACAACATGAAATCCAGGCTGGGGTATAGCAGAGCCCTCCCTGCTCTGCTCCTGGCCTTTGCATTTTTGAGGGTGCTGGGAACTTATCAGTCTAAAATCTATGATGATTTTATCATAGTCACTAGAAGGATCCAAGAGGAAGTGAAAGCTGAACCTGTAAGGAAAGCACAAGTAAAATTCTCACTCCAACACCTGACCCAGAAAGCCCTTGGGTTTTGAGGGGTGAGCATGAGGGGGTTGCTGGTTCACCTAAGACCCTCTCCATTCACCATCACGTCCCTCGGTCTCCCCTGATGGAGCTGTTTCTGAGTCTTACAAGGCAAATATTAATTTGGAAGTCAAGGTCCTATCTGCAAAAGAACAGACAGACATTCTGAGATCAAGTTCAGACTTAATATACTGAGTCTTGGTGGTGTTGTCTGCTGACAGGATACACTGTCTTTAATATCTCTGCTTAAAATATTACCAACAGGCCGGGCATGGAGGCGTGGAGTTTGAGACCAGCCCTGAGCAACATGGGGAAACCCCACCTTTACCATAAATTAAAAAAAAAAAAATTTGGACAGGCATGGTGGCATGCACCTGTAGTCCCAGCTACTCGGGAGGCTGAGATGGGAGGATCACTTGAGCCTGAGAGGTTGAGGCTACAATGAGCCAAGATTGTGCCAGTGCAGTCCAGCCTGAGTGACAGAGTGAGACCCTATCTCGAATACATATATATATATATATATATATGTATATTCCAACAACTTAAATAAATAAGACCTAGTATTTGCTAGCACAACAGGGTGACAATAGTAAAAAATAATTATTCGTTGAAAAATAACTAAGAGTATAATCTAATTGTCTGAAACACAAAGGATAAATACTTGAGGGGATAGATACCATGTTTACCCAGATGTATTACACATAGCATGCCTGTATCAAAATATTTCATGTACCCCATAAATACATACACCTACTATGTATCCACAAAAATTAAAAACTGAAAAAAATTAAATTAAAAAAAATTACCAACAATCAGATTAGGTCATCTTCTGCTCTGGCTGAGCTATACCCAAGATAGATAAAACTTCAAGGCTTCAGAGATTCAGGAAGTGCAGGCAGCTTTGTGGAGAGGCAGGGCCGTGTCAACCAACCATGACTCCCACCAGCCCATCCTCCCTGTTCCACTGCAACACCTAACTCAGAAGACATGGCCCACTAAACCGGGCAAAACCTAGGTGCACATCTGCACCCAGGCTTCTCCCACCCGTCGCCAGATGAACACAGGACACACGGAGCTGGTCTTCACCCTACACGGGGAAGTTCTGTATCCCTGGAGGAATACATCCCTCCTGCCTTCCTGCTCACGTTCCAGGACCCCTGCCAGTTTACACACACCCAGCTGGACGCAGTGATGACAGAAAATTCAGGCTGGGCTGCGGCAGAGCCCTCCTACTCTGTTCCTGCAGGGGAACATGGCATAGACCCCCACAACGAGCAGAGCCAGCTTCCAGCCTGCACAGACTCCAAGCCTTTTATAAAATTAAAATGAGGCTCCCTTAAATAAGGGAAGCAAGGGAGGAGATTTCAGCTCTTCCTTTCCCAGAGGGCTGGAGCCGATGGCCTCGATGACAGCCTAGGCATTCAGTTGGCTTCGCCTGGAGGAACAGGGAGGCAAACGTGCCTGAATGATTCTCCCCAGGAAAGGGAGAGAGTAGGACAATTTGGGGAAAAAACGTTCCTGCAGGGCTGCAAAAATCAGGGAGAGGCGGCAGGGCCAGGAGACAGGCGTATGTATGTCTGTGTCTTTCAGCTAGGCAGCTCAATCTCAGGTTATTTTATTTGACAAATAAAACTAAACTGCATATTTATGGACTAATGATGTGAGATATTGCTCTTTTATTCGTATCCACTGCTGTTTAAAGACCAACTGTAAATATTCCTGGGACTTTTTGCAAGTTGGTGTGACTTAGGTAAGCAGCCCAGAGCACAACCTTGCAGCCCCATTGACAACAGCGGCGCTGCCTCAAGGTCAAGGTCAAGGTTAAGGTCAAGATCAGGATGTCACCTCCTTTAGCAAAGTCAGCTACTCATTGGGAGCATTTCCTCTCAAAAGCCACAGATTCACGTATCCTTTCAGCAACACTCATGCCTGGCTCTGTGCTGGCCTGGGGCTTTCAGAGCCATCTGGAGGATGCTGGGCCCTGGTCCTGATGGTCAAACACCATGAGGCATCAGTGTTGGGAGCAGGAGATGATGGAGTATGATGACCCTACCCCCAGAATGGGGATAACTCCCCACTCCTCTGTCTTTCGCCATGGGCCAGTGAGAAGCCATCATGCAGAAGGGCAGTTTGTTGGTTGAAGGCATACAGTGGCAAACATAATGTGTTCTCTGTCATTTGATTTAACCACTCCTGTCATCAAAAATAGGACAGGGAGAGGGAAGCCAGGTCACCTTGTCTTTGGAGGAAAGAAAGAGTTCTGGGAAATAGTAAGACAGGTTACAGGGAGGGTCTCCATGGGTCCATGCATCTTGCCCAGAGGACAGTGGGCTGGTGGGTGGGAGTGGGCAGAGGAGAAGGCCGACCCTCAAACCCAGCAGAGTCAAGGCAGCTACTAGGAGGGCACAGTGTTCTCAGACTTCAAGGGTTGCTAAAGGTGCTGCCTCCCAGCTCTCTGCAGGCCTGGGGGTCAGAGCAGGCTGTGTGCTCAGAACAGGTAGGGCCAGCAAAATAAATGCTGCATGGTTGACCCCAGTGCCACCTTTATGGGCTGGAGCTGACACTGGGGGGTCCCTACTGAGGACAAGCTCAGTTTAGGGGAAATCCCAGCCAGACAACCACCTGGTAAATAGGAATAGCCCTTATGTGGGCTTAGAGAAGACACAGATGAGCATCATTCAAATGGAACCTCTCCCCTGCTGAAATCCCACCAAGGCTAAGGGCCTGCTCAGGGAGTCAGGCATATGTTGGTGGGGACAGAGGGCTTCATACAGCATTAATCTGTAAGAAGCTGCCTTCACAGCAGCTCCTGCTCAAGCATTAATTCATTTTTACTTCCCATGGTGATAAAGACACACCTCACCATTGGCTTTTCTAATGACAGATGTGGTCCCACGGCCCTGCTGTGGTCCTCAAAGATTTGGTGCCCACAGCCAGGGATATTGCTCCCGCCTCTAGCCTTCTCCCTTTGCTCACCAGTCTGAGTCATCTCTTACCCGGCTGCTCACCCAAAACTAAAAATAACTGGGCAAATGCCTAAAACTGCTCCCACCCTATCCCAGGGCTCCTCCAAAGATCTAGAAGAAAGGTAGGAAGCCCAGCTTTGGCCTCCATCTCCCAAGAGCACTCCACCAGCCTGCTGCTGGCTTAGAGGAAGATACCTGAGTACATTCCATGCACCAAGTACTGAGGGGCTACAGAGATGGACATAGCATGGCCTCAGAACTCAGAAACACCACGCAAAGCCACAGAAGTGCTGCAAAGAGGGTGTTTTATCCAACAGAGTCACGTGGGAGAGAAATGGATCCTGCCAGGGAAACTGAGAAGGCTTCATGCAAAAGGAGGTATTTCAGAGGAGCAAAACGTCAGTAGACAAAGAACAAGGAGGGTTTCTCAGGGAGCAGAGCTGTGCAAGCCAAGCTGCAGGCACAGAAGGAAGCTGCAGTCTGTGAACTCTCCATGAGAGACTGGGGTGAGAATAAAATCCAGTGCAGCTCCAGGTGGAAGACCTTGCCTGGCCCAGCTCTGCTGGCCTCCTAGACTCATTTTCAACCATGGGCCTCTGTGTCCTCTAAGCTTCTCTCAAGCTTCCTCCTCTCACCTTAGGGCCTTTGCAGATCCTCCCACTCTCAGCAGTCCTCCCGCTCCGGGCCTTTCCTTGGTCGGCTCCCCCGGACTTTCAAGATTCAATTCAAAGACCTCAGTAGAGCTGACCATCATGTTCATCTGAGGGATTTTCTTCATAGCACTTCCTGCTCTCTGAAATTATCTTGTGTTTGTTTGCATGGTCAGCATCTTCCCTAAAGTATATAACCTCCATGAAAGATACCTTGCCTGTTTTGTTCAGAATCTTCAGAGGCTGGGACAATGTCCACTCACAGGAAACCCTCAGTGGCCATCTAAATACCTGGTGAGTGCATGAGGGCAGGACGGAGTGAAGGAGGGAAGGAAGGAATGGCTAACATAAGGTCCGTCAAGGGGCAGGGAGGGAAAACAGAAGGAAAGGCAAATGAGCCTCTTTGTGGACTTGGTGCTGGGCACTGGAATTTGTATCTGCATGGCCTCTCTGGGAGTTTGTAAAAGCAGTCTGAGAAACTCAGGTAGGTGGAAACTGGCCAGGGCAAAGCTGATGGGCTCTGTGCAGAAATCACTGATCAGCCAGGCATGGTGGCTCACGGCTATAATCCCAGCACTTTGAGAGGCCAAGGGGGGAGGGTCACTTAAGGTCAGGCATTAAAGACCAGCATGGCCAACATGGCAAAACACCATCTCTACTAAAAATACAAAAATTAGCCAAGCGTGGTGGCATGTGCCTGTAATCCCAGCTACTCGAGAGGTTGAGGTAGGAGAATCACTCGAACCTGGGAGGTGGATGTTGCAGTGAGTCAAGATCACGCCACTGCACTCCAGCCTGGGCAATGGAGTGACTCCATCTCAAAACAAAAAGAAGAAAGAAAAGAAACCACTGATCATTTTCCACTTTGGGATGGGGTAAGCCACAGTAGTTGAGGCTTCCTGACCTACACAGAGAGGCCACTGAGATTCTGGAGCCGGGCAGTTGATGAAGTTGAAAAGAAATTTGCTCTCTGTGTCAGTCGATTTGCATTGTTATAAAGGAATACCTGAGGCTGGGTAA
Source organism: Gorilla gorilla gorilla (assembly GCF_029281585.2). Classification (NCBI taxonomy): domain Eukaryota; kingdom Metazoa; phylum Chordata; class Mammalia; order Primates; family Hominidae; genus Gorilla; species Gorilla gorilla. Next base: position 42,745,953 of record NC_073244.2, read on the forward strand.
TCTATAAAGAAAAGAGGTTTATTTGGCTCATGGTTCTGCAGGCTACTCAAGCACAGCACCAGCGTCTGCTCGGCTTCTTCTGGGGAGGCCTTAGGAAGTTTTCCTCGTGGCAGAAGGCAAGGGGGGAGCTGGCATGTCACGTAGGGAGAGAGGGAGCAAGACAGCAAGGAGGAGATGCCAGTTTCTTTAACCACCAGATCTCCCATGAACTCATTACTGCAGGGTGGGCACCAAGCCATTCATGAGGAATCCACCCCGCATGACCCAAACACCCTCCACCAGGCCCCACCTCCAACATTGGAGATCACATTCTGACATGAGATTTGGAGGGAAAAATCATCCAAGCCATATCAACCTCACTCCATCACAAGTGCTTGCAGGATGCTCTACCTACCATTCCTATGGGAGTCTTCTCCAGGCCTCCAGGTGCCAGATCCTTCTGGAAAACAGGCTCTGGAAAGAGGCTGTGTTGGCGTCCCAGAGCAGGCTGCAGCACAGCCCAGCCACGGCACCAACCCCACTGCACGTGGGAAGTGCTAGTTCCCAGCGTGACCCAGCTCAGACTCACAGCCCCATCAGAGCTGGCACACACCCCAAATCCATGTGAGAACCCAGTGATAGATTCCCCAGTTCACATGAGAGCTTCCAGTAGACTCTGGAAAGTCCAGGCCCTCCAGAGAAGGGTGATGTCAAGGATGCAGAGGAGGACACAGGGAGAGAAGCCACAGGTCTGTGTTCAAGCTACTGAGGACCCAGGGGGCAAGAGAGAGGTTCCCTTGTGCCTTAGGAGTGAGAATTTCCAGGCCACCTGTGGATGAGTTCACAGCTTACAGGAATACGTGTTGGGTAAAGAGTCTGCAATTACTCACACTTCTCAGCCACTCTGAGAAACTTTTAACCACAAGACCTTTGAGTTTGAGTTTAAACACTTTCAAGCTTTTTTGTAATGTTGGGCAAGACAGAACCTTCCAGTGACCTACTGTCTTAATCTGAAAATACTGAGGCTGTCACACTTTTATGTCTTTTGGACTGTTGAGAGAATGAATGAGGTCAGTGTACACCTATACCAGAGGCTCAGAAATTCTTGACCCCCAGTTTGTGGTCATTGAGTACTCATGTCCCTTCTCCCGAATATCTTTTGTGCCTCTCTTGCAATGCCCTGTCCGAGAAAAACCCAGCGAGCCCTTGTGTCCAATGGCTGAGTCCAGTTGAACATCCTCAAGCACCCTCATGACCCACGCTAGCTGAAAGTCGAAGCCACTCCCTGTGACCACCACTCACCCTCTGCCCTCTGGCCCTGGTCCCCTCTGACCACCACTGCCCCATGACTTTTCTCCTTCTCTCTCTGCATTTTTTCCCTGATGAACTTCTTTGCCTATTTCTTCTTCATCCCAGAAGAGTGGGTGCTGGAGCTTTGCAAAGTTTGCATTACAAGAAACCAATATTCGGGGCCACAGAACATCAGAGGTTTGGCCCACATGACAACATAGAAAATTCCCACCCACCAGGTTTCCCGCAGCTGCTCCCCTCCTGCAAGGAATTTGCCAAGGGATGTCGGCTATAGAAAGAGCATTCCAGAACCACGATGATCAAAGTCTCATTGGACCCAAGGGCACAAGGTGGAGTGGGAAGGGAAGGTCCTCTGCAGAACTCTTTGTATTTGGAAAGAAGAAACCACCACGCAAGACTCCTGGCATCCTCCCAGCCAGGGAGAGGGTGAGGCTTGGAGAAGTTGGGTGTTTACCTGAGGAAGTAAAAGATGAAGCGTTTGTGTTTTGTTTGAATTGATAATGATGTCAGTTTCAGTTATGGGCTCATTACAACAGACCTGGGACGTATTAACAGCTCTTTAATTGAATTTGGAAATAAGAAGGAGGGTTTTGAATGGTCTTATAAATAGTGGATGTGCCGGCCTCTGCAGCAACCGTCTTCAACATTAAACAGGGAGAGAGGAGACAGGGGATCCCCCAAGGTCAGCCATTTCTTATCCTCCACAGGGTCCCCACATGCCCACTGTGAGACAATTGTTATCATTCCTGAGCTGAGCTTGTGGGTGCTAAGGAAGGCATTCGGACCAGGAAGCCCAAATTTGGACCCAGAGAGTAAAAACAGGGCTGGTGAGATGTGGAGATGCAACCTTTTATCTTCTCTTTTTTTATTTATTTTTATTTTATTTTATTTTATTTTAGAGATGGAGTTTCGCTCTTGTTGCCTGGGCTGGAGTGCAATGGCACGATCTCGGATCACCGCAACCTCTGCCTCCCAGGTTCAAGCAATTCTCCTGCCTCAGCCTCCCAAGTAGCTGGGATTACAGGCACGTGCCACCACACCCAGCTAATTTTGTATTTTTAGTAGAGATGGGGTTTCTCCATGTTGCTCAGGCTGGTCTCGAACTCCCGACCTCAGGTGATCCACCTGCCTTGGCCTCCCAAAGTGCTGGGATTACAGGCGTGAGCCACTGCACCTAGCCTATCTTCTCTTCTAAATCAGCAATGCGAGATAAACTGCTGACTGTCCAGCCCCCAGCCCCCTCCTATAATCTCCACAGGGCCCAAGGCACACGGTGATGGGATGGCCTGCTTTCCTATCAGCCAGGGGCCCTGGCCACCTCCTCTAGGAATCCTGGGTGCCTGCCCCAGGCCCTGAGAAAGGAAATCTAGACAATCCTTTGTAGAGTGAACAAGACGATGACCTACCACCTTTGGGCTTTCCCTTTTGCCTTTTCTGTTTCCCTCACCCTTTCCTCCCTTCCACCTGCTTTCTCCACCACACGCTCTCATATCAACCCCTATGCAGCCTCTTCCAGAAAAATCCATGTTAATTATCCAGGATACATCCTTCTTTATTTATTCCATGACTATATAACCACATACAAATACGCATATTTACTCATACCTGCATGCATACATATAGACACACATATACATCATGTCCATATGCATTACCTGTCTGAGGGGAGGGAAGAGAGTTGACAGATTTTGCAAATAAAAACACAGGACATCCAGTTACGTTTGAATTTCAGATAAACAACACATAGCTTTTAAGTCATTTCTAGATTATTTCTTGTTTATCTGAAATTCAAGTGTATTGAGTGTCTTCTATTTTATCTGGCAACCCCGGGAAGAAGGTGGCTTTATTTTTTTGTAAAATCTGATCACAGTATTCACACATGCACTCTTGAGATCCCATAGCTATCTTTCCAGGTCAACAGGCAGTGCCCTAGTGCATTCTTTTTAATGGATGCATAATATTCCATGTTGTGGTTATTCCTCAATTTCTGGATAATGCCCACTACGTTTGGTTAACTGTACTGCAGTGTTGTTCACCGTCAACAAAAGGAACGGAAGACAATATGGCTGGCTCTGTCATGCCTCCTTAAATTAGCTGTCATGGCAAAGTCAGACCAGAAGTCACAGCAAGAGAACACATCACTCAGAACAGCCAGCCCCAGGAGAGCCTGTGGCTGCATCAGGCACCCTGAGTAGGGAGGAGGGATGACAAAAAGAACTGTGAAATGCCCCTTTCCAACAAGGAACATAACAATGGAAACAGAGAGATGCCTCTGACTCCAGGCTGGAAATATGCTCAAATGTAGAAATTCAGACCAACTCGTTTGCCAAAACCCATACCAGCATAATTACTTTGCTCAGCTCCCGCCACCCCACCCCACCCCAAACTCCTTCTTTCATTAGTCATATCTTTAACTTCATCCTTGTTGCCGAAAAGACAAAAATAAAAAATACATAGCAGCTCTGTTGACATTACAGCAACAGCATAAGCCTCATTTTACCAACCGTTTAACTCTCTCTAAGGACCCCGTTCAGAGACACGGGCACGTTGATGGGAGCTGTACAAAGGTCAGTGATTTGGAGGCTCTTTTCGACAATTTGCCAGGATTTTGGCATTTGTAAGCATCCATAGGACAGCTCTCTAGCAAGCTGACCTTGACAGCGAATGGGATAAATAAACCTTCAATTTACCCCCTCCAGCTCTCCGCGAGCTGGGCCAGTCCCCACGGAGCCTTCACCTGTCCATATCGTTCAACTGCCTGCAACTTCCAACTGACGAACATCCACAGCTCCGCGGCCCAGTGACAAACACCATCTAACAGATAAGGTTTCTGAAAAGTCAAAGCCAATACTGCTTCCATTGAAAATTTAATGCCGGCTCCATCTTTGCCCATCATTCTTCCGACTGTTCCATGTTTCCCAAGAGGCCCTTGAAGCTAAAGCACTGCTCTATAACAGGTAATGACGTAGCATTTAATGATACTGTCCAAAGTGATCCCGGTCTTTGGGAAGTAATGTGCACTCATGTACCAGATAAGCACCGCCAAACGTACTGAGCCGCCGTATCTTTCGTGGCCCTGTCACCAGATACAATGTGACACATCCCCGGCCATCCTACCTGCTACTCCTCCGACCCCGCCATCAGACAAATCGTGCATTTTCAGAGCAGAGCTCCAAAGTGTTAAGTGAATTCAGGCAAAGGTAGGATGGTAACATAGCCTTAATTAAGTATTCACAGTCTCTTTAATACTTCAGTGCTCTTGGATTCGCTACTAAAATCTGTGAATTATACCTCATTGAAAAATGTCCTTAATCGACTCTGACATGTTTTATTGGAGGCAGAAAAAATGTTTCAGTATGATAGATAAGGTTAAAAATGTTACTACTCTGATCATTTACTCTAGTGCCTTGCAAAAAAACTCCAAAGCCAAAAACCATTTACATCATTCATCGGATGCAATGGAGAAAAAAAGCCTTATCTGACAGCCCATTTTAGCTGATGGGACAAAGTGCACATTTTCAATTTTCTGACAAAGTTATGTTGTTTATGTAGATAAGGGTAAAAACAACTGTAACATTTCTACAGCATGCCATGAGGGCTGGAAATGTGGCTTCAAATGTGAAGTATCTCCAAGCCACACGGAGCGCCACGCAACCAACAAAAAGCCACTCTTTGGGCATCAGACGAAACAGTGCATGGAGCACCTTCCATCTCAGGAGCAGCTGAGAGGAGCAGCGGAGGGTTTTCAAACAGCCCCAGAGCTCTGCTGAGATGTGTCACCTGACAACTCTATAAGTACCAAAAGTTTCATCCCAGCTTTAGCCCCATTAATTTGCAGTGGGAAACGCAGAAACCATCAATTGAGAGAACTTCTACAGGGGTGTCCAATCTTTTGGCTTCCTGGGCCACATTGGAAGAAGAAAAATTGTCTTGGGCCATACATAAAATACACTAACACTAATGACAGCTGATGAGCTAAAAAATAAAAATAAAAAAAATCACAAAACAGTCTCATAATGTTTTAAGAAACTTTACGGATTTATGCTGGGCCGCATGTGGCCATGTGGCCTACAGGCCTCGAGCTGGACAAGCTTGCTCTAGACGTTGGTTGTTCATGGAAACACTGAGTCTTGCTGTTTTCTCTGTACTCTGAATAATATGGCTAACCCTGGAGGTAGAGATTCACACTCCAAGGCCTCCACATGCCCTTCTGTGGAAGGGGCTCAGGCTGTTGAACCTGGGTATACCCTGTGCAGTGACCCACACATCCTGTTACATCTTCCTCAAGAGCCCATTCACATGCCACCTCCTCGCAGACCACACATGCTCCCCTATGCAGACTCATCACTGTCTCATTAAGGTGGTAGAGGCCCTCAGCATAGCATGGAGGCTATCAGGCCAGGTCCTAACCTAGACAGCCAGGAACAAATCTTTGGTCCAACACTAGATGGCTACATGATCTTGGGCAGGTGACTTAATATCCCTGTGTCACTGGGTCCTGATCCATAAGAGGGAGAGGATGGCAAGGGCTGAAGTGCAGATCTGCCAAGGCAGCACCCATGATGCTCTCCTCCCAGGGGTTGGCACGTGGGGGGTGTTCAGGTAATGTCAGTTTCAACTCTTGCTACTGAGGGCAGATTCGACCTCGCATACCGGCTGCTCCAAAACATGTCACTAACGCTCCATTGGTATTTTCTAAAAGTCAGTCTTTCTTAGGCCAGTTATAGACAGGATTGTTTTCCAAGTAGCCTCCTGCCCTTTGGGATTGAAATTCATTATAAACCTGGCAGACACTCACCTGCTCAGTCCATGCTGGGGAAAAGAATCTTAGCAGAAGATTCCTAATTAAAGCTACCAGAGTCAGATAAAGCCAGGAAAATGGTTACAGATTAAACGATGGGATTAAACAGTGAAGAGTGCCAGAGCGGAGGAAGAACTGCACAGAAACTGCAATGATGCTTCTTCCAATGTGTTGTCCAGGATGTCCAGTGAATGTCCTCCACCTCTGAGCCATATGGCCAAAGTTACGTGGCTGAGTAGGGCTCATGGACGTGTTTCATCTGACAGGTACAGGGTACACGTGTTTTTTTAAATGTTCTCTTCATTGTTGTTACAGAGCCTTCCTTGACCACTGTGCCCAACCTTAACAAGCCAGCATTTCTCTACGTGTGTGTGTGTGTGTGTGTGTGTGTGTGTGTGTCAGAGTTTCTCTCTTGTTGCCCAGGCTGGAGTGCAGTCACACGATCTCAGCTCACTGCAACCTCCACCTCCTGGGTTCAAGCGATTCTTCTGCCTCAGCCTCCCGAGTAGCTGGGACTACAGGTGCCCGCTACCACACCTGGCTAATTTTTTGTATTTTTAGTAGAGACGGGATTTCACCATGTTGGCCAGGCTGGTCTCGAACTCCTGACCTCAGGTGATCTGCCCACCTCGGCCTCCCAAAGTGCTGTGATTACAGGCATGAGCCACCGCGCCCAGCACAAGGGAGCATTTCTATAGAATTTAAGTGGCATCTTCTAGAGTTGTGAGGCACTGCCTGGTATTAACACCATTTATAAACTAGTAACCAACATCTAAAATTAGGAAATGCAACAGGAAAACACACTGTCTTATGAAAACAAAAATCCCAGGATTTTTGTAGGCCTACCTCCTACTTCTATCAGAAGTGGGAAGGACATTCTACCTACCTGGCTGGTACACGTGGATATTATGAAAGTCATGGGAACCATGAGGAACTCCTCGGACTGGATCCTGGGACAGAAAAGGGGCATGAGTGGGAAAACGGGTGAAACCCACATGAAATCTGGAGTTCAGTAATAATAATAATAGAACAATGTTGTTTCTTAGTTTTGACACATGTACCCTGGGAATAGAAGTTTCTAATGTTAGGGGAACTCAGTGAGAGGTACATTGGAACATTCTGTATTCTCTTTGCAACTTCTCTGTAAATCTAAAATTACTTCAAAATAAAACATTTATTTTTTTAAGAAAGTGAGAAGTTCTAAACCGAAAGGAATGTGTGCTTCTGAGACATGCTCCACTTCACTCAACGCTTTTGGTGCCTGGAGCCTGGAGGCATTTGAATTTAGGACTTCTCTCTCTCCCCGTGAAAGATTATCTGCAAACACCCCAAGTGATATTATATCCATATTTTCTTCCATGGGGATCTCTGACCATCACGATCAAGCCGACTCCCTTGCCTTGATTTGGGGTCTATGTGATGGGAGGGAAAAAGGTTCAAGTCAGGGAACGTCCAGTTTTCTGGGGCTACTAGAAACCACACCCACCGCTGAGCAGAAGGAAGGACATTGAGCACTACACCTGATCAGTGGAGTGTCTTTGACCCTCTGACAGCTCTTTCATCGACCACGGCTGCTTGCAGGGCTGTTCTCAGTGGCAGTCCCCATAGCCACCAGGCTGCACAGCCCCAGCTGAGCAAGGCTCTCCTACCTGCACCTGCCTGGGAGCAGAGCTGCTAGGACCCCTGGAGAAAGGCAGGGGGCAGGCAGCTGGTGGAGGGCAGAGAGAGATGTTGTTGATGGTTTTCCAATTCTCATCTGGAGGTCTTGTTAAAACCTCACCCCCAGAGTCTCTCACTCAGTTGGTTCGGGGTGAAACCCAGGAAATTGCATTTCTTACACTTTCCAAGTGATGCTGAGCCACTGTCCTGGGGTGGCACTTGCAGAACCACTGCTGTACACAATGGAATCCTTGCCTAATGTATGGATATCTTGTTCTTATTGTTTCCAGGGAATGCCTCAATACAGCAAAAGCTGTCAAGGCATGCTGAGGTCTCCACGAAGGGAGTGGTTTGTCCTGTTCCAATGGGTAGTAGTACTGCCTTGCCACAGGCAGTCCAGTGGTTAAGGGGACCAGATTAGGAGCCATCCAGCCCCTAGTTTGAATCCTGACATCACTGCTCACTAGCTTTGAGACCCTTCATCACTGTGAGACCCTTCATCACTGTGAGACCCTTCATTGCTATGAGTTGCGTACCCTCTCTGGGGCTTGTTCTCCTCATGTGCAGATTGTACATAATAAATCTGTCTCTGCAGAGTAGTCAGCCTACATGCTGAGAGCACCTTGGCCGGATCTTCACTCAGGACCGTTCCTCTGGACTGCAGATTCCTATGCCACTTCTTACCAAAGTAATGAGCATTGCACACTTGAATTTGTAAAGCTTAATTCCTACCACTTTCCTCCTCCACACCTTCTTCTTCCACAGTCTTTCTCATCCCTCAGTCTTCCTTATCTCAGTTACAGGTAATTCATCCATCTGATTGCTCAGCTCAAAATTACTGAGATCCTTCCACCAGCCAGTCTAAACCCTATGGTCTCAACACGCAATGCCCTAACCATCTCTCTACCTACAGAGCCTCTCAAGCTTCCAGCTCCAGTTGCACTGGACACCCTCACAGCCCTTCTGCAGAGCTGGGAATGGCCACATCCTGCAGGCCCACTCATGTCCCTGCAAGAATCCTGATGTTGGGAGAGAAAGCATGCATGTTCCCTCCTTTGCTGCTCCCCAAAGGAAAGGCCACCTGCAGCCTTATATTTGCTAGAAACTCGTGCTGAGCATCTGAGCCTAGGAAGGCACAGAGTCCTGTCCTCCAACAGCCAGCTCTCAGGCCTTCTCGAACCTCTCCCTTCCCTGCCAGATGTGACCTTGTACTCTGGATACCTGTGGTTTGGCTTTCTCCTCCTCACAAACATGCATGCTGTTCTTCTAGCAGAGGGATTGATGTGTTTATGCATGTATCATACCTTCCCCTCTGAGGATGGGGGCATGCCTTGCCCAAAGCCCCCAGCCAGGGCTGAGCACAGGGACTCAACTCGGAGCACTTTTGCTGACTGATAAGTCCCCACTGGACAGGTCTGAGGGTTCTCCCCAAACCATGCACTCTGGCAGTGGGCTAGTCTGACCACCTCCCCCGCCGTGTGTGTGAGACCCGCTGGTGGGCACTGTGCACAGCATGGACGTGGAAGACAAGCCTGGAAGTGATGACTCTGCTGGAGTGAGCAGCACCACAACACAGAGCAGATCGCTGGAGGGAAAGATCACCTGGGGCGGCACTCCAGGGTGGAGTCAGGTGAGGGGCTAGAATTTCAGCAGCTCTTGGGGGAGGGGAGGGCATCATCAGATACAGATGGTAATGGGGGAAAGAGGAAGAGAAGGGGGAAAGGGGTGGGAGAGAGAGATCCACATAAGGAAGGCAGGAGGGCAGGAAAGGGCAGTGGTATGTTCATGGAGTGGATTTCCATCCTGTGTGACTGCAGCTCAGGACAAGCTGGGCACTGGGGACAGTGATGGTGGCAGGAGTGGGAGCTACAAGTCAGAAGTTCCCTGGCTTCCTCCCTAGGAGGACATGGAGTTTTGGAGGCACACAGACAGCCCTGGAAGGCAAAAGTGTTCATCAAGCAACCACTAACTCGAGGATATCCTTGGACCACACCCCTGAGAGTGAGTGCACCAGGGAGTCACATTAATCCCATAAACCCTGTTGTTGTCCTGTGACTGGCACCATTCATGCATGGCAGTTTTATACATTAAAAATGTCCATGTTTTGGAGCCAAGTGAAGTGGCTCATGCCTGTAATCTCAGTGATTCAGGAGGCCAAGGCAGGAGGATTGCTTGAGGCCAGGAGTTGAAGACTAGCCTGGGCAACATAGTGAGACCCCCATTGCTACATAAAAATGATTTTTAAATTAGCCAAACATAATGGTGCATGCCTGTAGTACCAGCTACTTGGTGGGAGGCTGAAGCAGGAGGATTGCTTGAGCCCAGGAGTTTGAGGCTGCAGTGAGCTATGATTGCACCACTGCACTCCAGCTTGGGCAACAGAGCCAGACTCTGTCCTCTTAAAAAAAAAAAAATGTCAATTTTTGAAAAGGCAATCATCTCAATAATGCCTCAGTATTTTGATAGTCTCCTGTTTTAAAATGATTATTACTGTTTAAACTTACATGAAGCCTCTGATCCTAACCCAGTAGATGGTCACCTCTAGCCAGAGCCCAAATGCTCATGTTTGAAGCTCAGGTTTGCCCTTACCTGTGGATGCTGGATGCCTTCTGTACCTCATTGTCCTCATCTGTAAAGTGGGGATAATAATAATAATAGTGTCTACCTCACAGGGGTGTTGTGAAGTTCAATGAATCAATAAGCATAAATTGCTGCCCATAGACCCGGGTACATGGCAAACACGCATGAATGTTAAGGAGGAATCCCCAGCAGGAGAAAGCCATGGGAAACAACTCCAGAAACAGTGGGCAGAGGTGGGGGGATGTGCATGTAGCGGAGCGCCTCAGGAGTCTCCAAGCAGGAGCAACCACATGGGGACTGTATCTCACGGGGGCTGCATCACTGGAGGGTCAAATTAGGTCACAGAGGTCCCAGGGGCTGGCTCTGAAGCTCCAGCCATATCACACACTTGAGCTGCACCCTGGGGCTAATGGCAGAGCTGTCGATGGGAAGCTGGTAAGGCAGGGGACCCCAGGAATCAGCCCACGACCTGCCATGCTGGCCCCAGTAGACCTCCCAGCTCTCCACAGCTCCCCCCGGCAGGGCTTCAGGTTTCTACCCACAGACCTGGCTTTGATGGAGCCTGCATTTTGTTTTGTTTCAGAAATACTGTAGTAAAATGAGTGTACCTTTCTGGTTATTAATTTTCTGATTTTTTTCTATTTTGCTTATTTATCTAAATGGAAGATGTTTTATTTCCCAACCAGCTGCTATATGAAGTGTGAGAAACAATTGGAAATCTAGCTCAGAGTAGCTGAAACTGTATCAGTTGGAGTTGAAACAAACATCTTTTCCCCACTCAGGAAAGAAAATGAGACAAAGCAAGGAAGAGAGGAAAAAAGGAGAGAGAGAACAGTGAGAAAGAGAGGAGGTGGGAAGGGAGGGAAGAAAGGGGAAGAGGAACCCGGTTCGATTATGTTTTGTTTATTGCTGCATTACTCAGGTGATTGCTTACTTAAGTCCGACTGCCAGGCTGAGCCTCCAATCCCAGTTCTTTCCTGTGTTCATAAGGCTCAGCTAGCAAGCAGTGTTTTGCACCCCATAGCTTCTGTAGATCTGGCTACAGTTAAATGGTGCAGATGGAAGTGTGAATGGAGGGTGAGCCCCGAGAGCCATTTGGGGCTAACTGAGGTGGAAGAAGATGGGGCTCAGAGCTCGGTCAGGGTCGGGGTAGGGTGGCTTGCTATTAGAGCTGAGAATGGAAATTCCTCAGAGTATTCAGAGCAGTTGGCTTTAGGCTCTGCATTGGCCACTGGCTTGTGATCCTGACTCACATCAAGGTACGGGCCAGGCTTGATCGTCCTGGCAGAGAAGAAACCAAAAAGTACTTCCCTTTTGTCCTTAAGCACCTGTTTCCACTCACCGGGTCAGGCAAATGGTGCTTTAGAAATATTCCTTATTTAATTAAACTTCTCCACCTTCATCTTTCAGATGAGAAGTCTGGGGCTCTGGTGCCCAGACAAAGAAAAACACAAGGCCATTCAAAGAACATTTTGATGACACTAATTCCTGCTCTAAATACTGCTGTGATGGTTAATTTTATGTGCCAATTTGACTGGGCCCCAGGGTGCCCAGATATTTGGTCAAACATTACTCTGGGTGCGTCCACAGGGGTGTTTCTGGATCAGATTAGCATTTAAATAGGTAGACTGAGTAAAGCAGATGACCCTCCCCGACATGGGTGGGGCCTCATCCAATTCATTGAAGGCCAGAATTAAAAACAAAAGGCTGACCTCCCCCAAGTAAGAGAGAATGCTCCCCGCCTGCCAGCCTTCAAACTGGAATATCAGCTCTTTGTGATTTCACAACAGCCTGCTGGCCTTCAGACTCAACCTGAGATGTTGATTCTGTAGGTTTTGGACTTGTCACCCTCCATAATCACATGAGTCAATTCCTTATAAGAAATCTATCTGTCTATCCAACCATCTATCTATCTATCTATCCATCCGTCCATCCATCCATCTATCTATCCATCCATCTAGCTATCCATCTATCTATATCCATCCATCCATCCATCCATTCATCTATCTATCCATCGATCTATTTATCTATTTAATCTATCATCCACCTATCATCTATTTATTATCTACTTATCTATATCTAGCATTCATCTCTTGCTATCTAACTATACCTATCATCTATCTATATCTACCATCTATTTCTCTACCTATTATCTATCTGTATCTATCACTTATCTATCTACCCATTCATCTGATAGGTTCTCATTCTCTGGAGAACTCTGACTAATACAACTGCTGCCCTGAAAAATCACAGCCTGAACCTTAGTATCAGTCTGCTGCAAACTTGCCAGAAGGATTGAGAGAGGCTTAGATCCAGGCATTCTCAAAACACCATCCTCTAAACAAAGTCTTTCAAACCAGAGGACTCTCATCCATGGGAGGCCAGGTGGAGGCGTGGCACCTGGAGCCAGGAGAGAGGCACAGGATGAAGCCACAGGGCAAAAGAAGTGGGTCTTCCTACAGTTCACTTTGTGTGACATAATGAAGCTCAAACACTAACTTTTACATAAATCAGACATAGATAGCAATAAATAGAATTCAAATTTTGCATGACTTAAAAATCAATCACTAGATGATAGAGAAACTTCACAATTGCAGTAGGCTGTGGACTCCGCCTTCAAGATTTCTTTTCCCCAGCAGTGACTTGGAGTAGCTGTTTGTTTCTCATTTCCTATCCATGAGAAAAATACCTGACCATCAAGGGAAGAGCCCTCCGCCACGAGGGGCTTGATGGGTAGCACATAGAGCCTCCTTGCACCTCACCTGCCCCCAGCCTCTGAACACAAAGCAGAAACTCAAGCTTGTTCATCTAGGCAAAGGGAAAGGCAGCTCCCATAGCTGAACCACTCTGGTCTCAAAGGCTAAGTATTTCACACCTTTCCTGAGGTTTTTGTTAGGTTGGGGCCATGTGCTCTGCAGGAGCCAGCACTGTGCTGCATGGACTTGGTTGGGACAATGAATTCTTCCCAGACTTCTTCAGGAGCTAGGCGGGATATCAATCAGGAGGAAAGAATTACCAGAGGCTGATTCACAGGCACAGATCTCTTCATTGGCTGGAGGATGGCCCATGGCCACCACGACATGCAGAGGCCTCTTTATTTAACCTTGCTTGTTTCACTGCACACACACATGCACACACACATAAGCACAGACACATGCACACACACACACAAGCACAAACATGCAAGCACAGCTCTACATCACTCCTCCAAAACTTTCCAGGGTTGACCAAGCCTGGTTCACTGGAGAATTCCTTTCTCTGAAACTCTCCACTTGCCATATGGAGCTATGCAAATTAAAGTGACCACATAGCTGCAGTCTCTGTTCAGACCTGCATTCCCACCCCCACTTCCTCTTCTCTCCATCAAGTCTTCTCTCCTTCTGTGGCTACTGCTTTCTCTCCTACTGTCATGACAGGGATGGCCGTACAGGGACAGAGAAAGAGGGTAAGACTGAATCCAGGAGACCTGGGCTCTCCTTCCAGCGCCAGCACTGATTAGGAATCACAAACCCTCCTTGCACTTGTCTCCTCACTGCCTCCGTGGACTTGACATTGGTTTTCCTGCCATCTATTTCCCTAGGAGATCAGAAGAATTAATGGGCACTTTGTCATCCATGAGCCTAAAGATTATTGGAGTTAACTGCATTCTCTGTGGCAAGCAACACACTGGCTCCTCGCTGTGTTCCTGCAGCTTTCTGGACTCAATGCTGTCCACTGGTGACTCTGAGGCACTACCCCTCTCCTCCATTCTCCCCTCTACCACAGGGACTAGAAACCTGGAAACTACATTTTCTGGAACCTCATGGAATGGACCAATGAGGGAGACAGTTGCCCAGTATTTAATGGACAGGAGCCATATCATTTTTCCTGGGGCAGCAATGGTAGATCCACAGGCTCTGCAGGATGAACTTGATTTACAGCCTGCAAAGTTCCCAGCTATGGGCTACAGGCAACTGTAGTCATTGCTGGTGGCTTGCAGCAAAGTCTGGAGTCTCTGAAAGCCAGTGGCATATCTGAGAACTTCAGCCAGTTCCTTGACCTTCACTCCTCCAGACTTTCAAATGGTTTTGGAAGCATTACATTGCCTACGTGAAATCCCTTTCTACTTGAGATATTCACAATGAGTTCTGGACATGTCCTGTGCTTGTGTATGTACATTTGTGTTTTCCTCTCTGATACACTTAGTCCTGAAAAAAATACCAAGCATCACTTGTGTATTTAACTCAACGTCTGAAATGTTGGCTTACATGGAAATATCCGATAACATTGGCATAAAACAAGGTATGGATGTCAATTGAGGACTCTTAGCTCTGTGAGGGAATGACAAGGTTAGTCGGAGAAGGCCTCAGTATTTTCAATCACAAGCTTTCCGAAACATGTTTCAGTGCTGTCCCATTTCACACGTTATATTACATTGTCCTTGGAAAATAAATCTTTTATTTTTGTATAAATTAAATTCCTCTGTAATCAGTTCCAAGTAACTAGCTAAACCATTGGTTGTCCTATAACTTTGTAGTGTTAAATATCGCTGGCAAACACATTTAACCCTCAGAGAGTCTGAAAGCTTGTGTTAAAGGGATCATTTAATCTGACCGTAGCCACAATAAGGGGTTTGAGTTGGTTTCCTCGTGGCCTCCCAGACAGTGCTGGGACTGCATCAAGGCTGGTACCCAGTGCCCTCCAGAATATTCTGTTCCACCTGCTCTCTGGCCTTGAGGCTAAATGAGCCATTTTTCTGTTTTCATCAGACTTTATTTTTTCCCTTCTTTTAACTGATGGCCACAGTGCTTTTCTTTGAAAACAGAGGGGCATTCTCTCTTTGAGATCATCAGGAACAAGCCAAGCTGTTTGAATGCAGAGAAATGAGGACCAAAGGGAAAACAGCTTAATGCCACAGAGAGGTATCTGGGCACTGAAGTGTGCCAAGCACACTGTGTGAAGATGCTGGGCACTCAGCAGTGAGCAAGAGCTTGGTTTGCACTGGAGACACTGGGGACTCCAAAGTGAAGGAGGAGAGACAGGGGCAAGGATTGAAAAGCTTCCTATCAGGTACTATGTTCAGTATTTGGGTGATGGGTTCAATAGAAACTCAAACTTCAGCATAATGTAATATATTGTGGAACAAACCTGCACATGGACCCCTGAATCTAAAATACAAAATAAGTAAATCAATAAAATTTTAAAAAATCCTTTCCCTTCTGCCATGCACCACATCACATTCACAGGTCTCACCCACACCAAGGAAGGGGGTCAGGTTGGGCGTGTACACCAGGGAGCAGGAATGTTGGGAACCACATAACACATTGTCCTGATGGAACTTCCATTTCAACCAGGGAGATACACTCTGCATGCAACTGGAAGGGTGGCAGGCAGGCGCAGAACAGCGGGCACTGTGGGAGGGCATCCGGCTCCGTCCCCATAGCAGTAGGGCCTGGCCCAGTGCAGGGCCCCCATCGCCTGCCTCCCTAAAGTGCAGCTCAGCCTCCTCTCTGCTCACAGAGGCGCCTCACACATTTGTGACAACTGGCACTGGCTTATTCATCATCTCAGATAGCAACTCTCTGTTTTCTCAGACACCCACTTTAATACCCTGACATTTCTGTTCAGCCCATAACATTCTGTCAATTGTTTACGTCTCGCTCTTGCACCCATTGCCTTTTCTGCCATGCTCTCGGCCCTCCCCGGCCCTGGTACGTGCTGCTTAGCAAGAGGCTGGGTGTCACCCTCTCACCGTCCACACCACTGGATTTCCAAAGAAGTGTGCTGCATCCCAAGCTGCCAATCATCTCCCAAGGCACTCACTGAGGATGCTCCTGTCTCGCGGTAGATGCTGCCTACAGAAAGGCAGTTTGTTGGGCTCTGTTCACCCACAGGAGCCTAAAAAGGGATTCCCTTTCTGCCCCTCTCCAGTTCATAACCAAAAGGCCTGTTGCCAGAACCTGCAAGAGGGCAGAATTGCCCTCCTTTCCATCTACCCCATGTCTGGCCCATCAATAGGACCTGCTGTCCATCATCTGGCCACCCATCCTGGCTCCCCTCCCTCAGTCTGGACCCCACCCTACCCCATTCACCCCGGCAGGCACTCAGCCTTTATCCAGACCACACACAGCATAGTCGTCTTAAAACATAGTGTGCACCACTGCCCTGGGGACACCCTGTAAGGGGCTTCCCACTGCCCTAAGGGTGTAATCCAAACTTCCCTCCATGGTCTACAAGGCCAGAGTTATGTACCCACTGCTCCCCTCCCCTCCCTGACCATCTCAACCCCTCACACATGCCAGGTCAGGCCACTCTCCTAAGTGAAGGAATGCAGGTTGTATTTCAGGTCCTCTGCCTCCTTTCCATGTCAGGGTTGGGGCATGTGCCATTCCCCTCACATGGACTGCTCCCTCCCACCCCTATGGGAAAAGCAGAAATTCTGTAATTAGTGGTTTTGGGACAAATGGACAAGCATTTGGGGGAAAAAAACAATAAAAACAATGTTTGGTTCCTACATGGCTCCTACCTGTCCTGCAGGCTTTGACTTAAACATTAGTTTCTGGAATAGAATTCTCCCATATTGATTCTTTGCCTCACATACTTGTTAGAATTTTCAAGCATTGGATGAATTTGTCTGTTTACCTTTTCTTCCTGTCTGCATGACAACCTGCAAGTCTCAGCAAGGCAAAAACTAGGCCTTGTTGCTCACCATTGAATCCCTAAGCAACGCATTGCCTAACATAGGGCACAAGCTCAATAAACATCTGTGGGATGCAGGAATTAATGAATCAATAAACACTAACTCTGCAGTATGGACAATGGGAGCCCACTCTGTGGTTCAAAATGTGAAAGGGCAGGGGAAAGGATCTTGTCATACCCTATATTAGAAGGCATTCTGAGGCATAATAATTAAAACAATGTGGCATTTCTAAGAAAGAGTGAATACAAGGCCAGGCGCAGTAGCTCATGCCTGTAATCCCAGCAATTTGGGAGGCCGAGGAGAGCAGACCACCTGAGGTCAAGAGTTCGTGACCAGCCTGACCAACATGGTGAAATCCTGTCTGTCTCTACAAAAATACAAAATTTGTCATATTAGGGTGTGGTGGCACACACCTGTAGTCCCAGCTACTCAGGAGGCCAAGGCATGAGAATTGCTTGAACCTGGGAAGCAGAAGTTGCAGTGAGCCTAGATTGCACCACTGCACTCCAGCCTCAGCAACAGAGTGAGATTCCATGTCAAATAAGTAAATAAATATAAAAGTAAAAAATAGAAAGTGTGAATAAAAAAATTAATCAATGGAACAGAATAAAAAGTTAAGTAAGAAAACATATCACTCAAACATTAAACATGTTGCTTTCCAAATCAACAGGAAAATAAATTATTCAAAAGATTGGCATGGACAACTAGCTAACAACAAGAAGAAAAAGTGAGCTACAGTCTTGCCTCGTTACAATGAAATAAATAACTGTGAAATGACTAAACATTTGAATGGAAAAATTAAACCATTACACTATAATATAAAATTTCTTTTAATTACTGTGTAATCTTGGAATGAAGAAATCCTAAGTATAAAACTAAGGGCAGAGCCATAGAGAAAACTTTGATCCCTTCAACGAGGTAAAAATGAAAAATTCAAACTTAAAAACTGTTGTTGTGGTAGCAGGATTTTCAGCCATGGTGGAGAGAAGAGATCAGCAACCCTTCTCCCCATAAAACAAGTAAAAATTGGACAAAACTATCAAAAACAAACACTAAGAGCTCTGGAAATTGACTGTCTCTGTCCATTGGGCTGCTATAACAAAGTAACACAGACTAAGTGGCTTATGAACAACCTAAATTTATATCAGTTCTGGAGGTTGGGAATCTGGGATTGGGGTGCCAGCAAGGTCGAGTTCTGGTAAGGGCTCTTTTCCAGGGTGTAGACTGCCAACTTCTCTTTGTGACCTCACATGGCAGAAAGAGAGTCAGAGAGCTTTCTGGGCTCTATATATAAGGGCTCTAATCCCATTCATGAGGGCTCCATCCCTCCCAAAGTCTCTACCTCCAAATACCATCACAATGGGATTAGGGTTTGAACATATAAATTTTGGGGAGACACAGACTTTTTCCATAACATTGACCCAAAGCAAACAATAAACTGGAAGCATTTATTCATGAAAACTGCAAGAATTTTGAGTAAGAACAGTAGGATTTGGTGACCTTCTTGCCTAGGGCTGCTCCCTTCTCTTCCCCAGCTAAGTTGGCATGGTATTTTTTTTAGGACAAGTCTGGCTGGAAAAACAGCATCTTCACTGCCAAAGGGAGCTGATCTGTTTTGGAGTGAAGAGCAAACCTGTAGTTGGTTGTGTTGTCAGTAAAAGTTGCAAACTCAGAAGAAAATTAAGGAGGAAAACCCACAGCCCTGCTAATGTAAAGTTGCAGTCCCAGTTGGGGCAAATGGGGTGAATGGATAACCAGAAATTTAATGCGAATATCCTGGAAGAGCTAACTAAGCTATCCACACATCTTGGGTTTTATCTCTATCTAGAGAGCCTCTAGCATGTGCAGGGAATACTCAAGAGAGCCCAGAAGAAAGTAAAACTAAATCTTAAGGCAGATTTGAAAACTGCCTGAACATGGGGTACAAGCTACAACCCATATACAAATCAATCAGCAGAGTGTGGAAGCACTGAGCATCTTCCAATGACTGACTGACTACTAATCTATGCAGACACAGGGGCAACTCTTAGGAAGTCAGGCTAAAAATAAAAATAAAAATAAGAATTTAAGAAACTAAACAGATGTATCAACCACACATGCTTAGAAGACAGATTTCACGTATTAAGTCCAGGCAAGTTACTTTTTTTAATGCTTAGGGGAAAATTTACAATCCAGAGTTGCATAAAATATTATTTTCAATGTCCAGTTTTCAACAAAAAATTGTAAGAAGTGGTAAAGTATAAATTATACTCAGGGAGAAAAAAGAGAACCTATGTAAACTGATGTTGAGTGGGCCCAGATGTTGGATTTGGATTTAGTAGACAGAGAGTTCAAAGCAGCTATTAGAAATACATTCATGTTTCCATGGTGTAATGGTGAGCACTCTGGACTCTGAATCCAGAAATACATTCAAAGAATTAAGAACACTATGTTTAAATAATTAAAGAAAAGTCACTGCTTCACACTCTATCAAAAAATGAACTCAAAATGGATGAGCAACCTAAATGTAAGAGATAAACCCCTAAAACTCTTAGAAGAAAACCTAGAAGTTAATCATAATCTTGGATTTGGCAATGGATTCTTAGATAGGACACCAAAAACATGAGCAATGAAAGCAAAATAGATAAATTAGACTTTATGAAAATTAAAAACTTTTTGTATCAAGGAGGTTATCGATAAAGACAAAAAGATGACCTACAGAATGGGAGAAAATATTTGCAAAGCACATATCTAATAAGAATCAGGTATTCAGAACACAAAAAGAATTCTTATAACTCAACAAGAAAAACATAAATGCCCAATTAAAAATTGAGCAAAGTACTTGAATAGGCCTTTCTCCAAAAACATATGCAAATGGCTAAGAAGTACATAAAAAACACTCAACAGTATTAGTCACTAGGGAAATGGAAATCAAAACCACAAATGAGGTAAAACTTTATATTTCATACAGAAAATAACATGGTGAGGATGTAGAGAAATCAAAACTATTCCACATTATTGGTGCAATGTAATATGATGCAGACACTGTGGAAAACAGTTTGTCATTTCCTCAAAAGCTAAACATGAAGTTATCATATGACTTAGTAATTCCACTTATACATATATTCCCCAAAGACTTAAAAATAGGTACTCAAACAAATACGTTTATATGCATAGTTATAGTAGCGCTATTCACAATAGCAAATAGGTGGAAACAGCGAAATGTTTATCAACAAATGAATGAATAAAGATATCAGGGTATAGACATACAATGAAATATTATCCAGCCATGCAAATAAATGAAGCATTGATATACGCTACCATGTAGATAAACCTCAAAAGCATTATGCTCAGTGAAAGAAGCCAAACATAAAATGTACATATCATAGGACATCATTTATATGAAATATCCAGAAAAGGTAAATCCAGACATACAGAGCACAAATTGGTGGTTACCAGGGGCCGAATGAAGGGAGAAATAGGGTGTAACTGCTTAATGGGTATAAGGTTTCTTTATGGAGTAATGAAAATGTTTTAGAAAAACGTTGTTGATGTCCTAAACGCCACTGCATTATACACTTTTAAATAGTTAATTTTATGCACACTTTAAAAAAGTGAATTTCACCTCAATTTTAAAAATCTAAAAAATAATGAAAGGAAAATATAATAACAATGACTCATACCAAGAACCAAAATAGAGAAATATAAACTATAAAAATAAACTAAATAAAAATTATAGATGAAAAATACAATGACGAAATGAAAATTCACTAGAAGAGTTCAACATCAGATTTAAGACGGCAGAATAAAGAATCAGTAAACTGAAAAATCATAAATAAAACTTATCTAACCTGAAAAGTGGAGAAAAGATTAAAAAAAACAGAGACATCAAGTGAGACAACATCAAGAATGACAACACATGTAAAGTGGGAGTTCTAGAACTCGAGAAGAGAGAGAAAGGTATATAAATTGAATATTCAAAGGAATAGTAGCCAAAAACTTCCCAAACTGGATGAAAACAATTTACAGATCCAAGAAGCTCAAACCAAATGTAGGATAAATACAGTATAATCAGCCTGCTGAGAGCTAACAAAAACAATCAGAAAATCTTGCAAGTAGCAAGAGTAAAACAACTTATTGTGTAGAGGGGAGTAACAACAATAATTAACATCAGACTCTGCATCAGAAACAATGGAGTCCATAAGGCAGTAGAATAACATTTTCAATGTGCTGGGGCTGTGGTGTGTATAAAACTGTTAACCAAGAATTCTGTATCAAAAAAAATTATTCAAAAATGAAGGGAAAGATGCTTCTAGGTAAACATTGAGAAAGTTTGTTAGTAGCCAACCAATCTTACAAGAAATGCTGCAGGACATTTTTCAGGTTGAAAGGAAATGTCACCAGATAGTAACCTGAATCAACAGGAAGAAATGAAAAGTTTAAAAATGGTAAATATGTCATTAACTATAAAAGAATGATTAAATATATATTCGGCTTTTTTCTACTCTTAATTTTTTTCAAAAATATAAGATTTCAAAAAGGAATTAGAACACTGTATTTTTTAGCTTCTAACACATACAGCCAAAATATATATGACAATAACGCCACAAAACAGAGAGAAGAAATGGAACTATACTATAGCAAAGTGGCCTATTTTGCTAGAATTAGGTCAGTACTAACCTGAAGAAAATTGTGACACCCCAACAGATATATTTTAAACCTACAGAGCAAAAAGTATTTGAAAAAAGTTTAAAAATACATCATTAGAAAAACAGAGGAATTAAAATGGTACATGAAAAATTTTTGTTTAACACAGAAAAGGGCAAAAAAAAGGAGGGACAGGAATTAAAAACAAGTGAGACATATTGAAAACAAATAGCAAAATGGCAGATGTAACCATATCAATAATTATATTAAGTACTGAAGAACTAACCTCTCTAAACAAAAGGCAAAGATTATCTGAAGGATAAAAAAGCAAAATCCAATTATATTTTATCAATAAGAGACACGTCGTAGACTCAAAGACAAATAAATCAAAGTGAAAAGACAAAAATAGATATAACATACAGGCATTAACAATAAGATAACTAGAGTGGCTACATTAATATCAAGCAAAGTTGATTTTGAGACCAGAAATTTTTCTAGAGATAAAAAAGAAATACTTCATATTAATAAAGCCTTAATACATCAAGATGGAATGAGTGTTGTCAATGTGCATTATGAATCTAATAATATGTGTAATAATATGTGTATTATGAATCTAATAATAGACCTCAAAATTCAATAAGCAAAATCTGGCAGAATTAAAAGAGAAATAGATAAGTCAATTATTATAGTTGAAGATTTCAATAAGCCACTGTAAACAATAGATAAAATTAGTAAAAATATAAATACATAAACTTTACACATATAAAGATATTAATAAATATATAAATATATAAACCACTATCAACCCTACTGACCTAACTGACATGTATAGAACACTCCAACAGAAGAATATAGTCCTCTCAAGCGTATAAAGAGCATTCTCCAGAATGAATAATATCTAGGCCATGAAAAAGCCTTGATGAATTTAAAATGATCTGAATCCTTTAAATTATATTCTCTCCCTCCAATGAAATTAAATTAGAAATTAAAAACATAAAGAATTTTGAAAATTTGGAAATTTAAAAACATACTTCTAAACAACCAGTGGCTAAAAAAAGGAAATTACAAAAGTAATTAGAAAATATTTTGAACAGAATGAGAATGACAACAAAACATAAGAATTATTAGTGCATCAGGGAAGGGTTGCAGGATTGCAGACGATTACATAGGGCACAAGGAAACCTTTGGAGAAGACAGATGTGTATATTATTTTCAGTGTAAATTCTTGCACATGTACGTATGTCAAAATGTATTAAATATTAGTTTGTACATTTTAAATACGTGCAGCTTATTATATGACAATGATGTTTCAATAAAGTTATTAAAAAGTGCACCTTGTGGTAAATTTATAACATTAAAAGCTCACATTAAAAAAGAACAAAAATCTCAAGACTCTAAGCTTCCACCTTAAAAAAAAAAAACTAGAAAAGACAAGCAAATTAAACACAAATCAAGTAGAAGAAAAAAGAGATATTAGAACAGAAATCAATGAAAATGAAAATAGGAAAATAATACAGAAAATAAAATTAAAATTTAGTTTTTTGAAAAGATTAGCAAAATTGATAAACTTTTAGCTAGATGGGTGAGCCTAAAAGGAAAGAATACAAAAATTACCAAAATTAGGAATGAAGAAGGTGTCATCACTACCAAACCTACGAAAATTAAAAAGATCATAAAGAGAGACTATGATTAACTTTAGGCCAACAAAGTTAGACAACTCAGATAAAATGAAAGTCACAAATCACCAAAACTGACACAAAAAGAAATAGAAACATGAATAAAACTACAAGTAAAGAAATATATTTAATAGTTAAAAAATCTTCTCACAAGAAAAGCGCAGGCCCAGATGGCTACACTAATGAATTCTATCAATATTAAGGAAATAATATTAAGCCTACACAAACTCTTTCAGAAAACAGAGGCGAGGGAAACATTTCCCAAGTCGTTCTATAAGGCTGGTATTATCCTGATGTCAAAGCCAGAAAAAGGCATCACAACAAAGGAAAATAAAAGATCAATATTTCTCATGAAGATAGAAAAAAAATCCTTAACAAAATATTACAAAATTGAACACGGCTACAGTTTTTTTAAAAAAGATTATTATATAACATTACAAGTGATATTTATCTCAGGAACACAGGTTAGTTTCTCATCTAAAAATCAATTAATGTAATACACAATATTAATAAAGGACCAAAAGCTCACATGATTTTCTCAATTTTCAAAATCCACACCCATTTAAAATAATAACTTTCTGCAAACCAGGACTAAAAGGGAACTTCCCCAACCTGATAAAGTTGGGGAAACCTATGAAAAACCTACAGCTATCAACATGACTGATTTTAAAGACTGTATTATTTCCCCTTAAGATCAGGAATAGGGCAAGGATACTTGGTTGTACCTTTTCCATTCACCTTTGCGGCGGAGGACCAAGTCAATGCAATAAAGCAAGAAAAAAAAAATCAAAGACATACATAGTTGACCCTTGAACAACACAAGCTTGAACTGCATAAGTCTACTTATACATGAATTTTCTTCCACATCTGCCACCCTTGAGAGGAACAACCTCTCCTCTTCCTTCTCCTCTTTTGCCTACTCAGCGTGAAGACAACAAGGATAAAAACCTTCATGATGAATCTACTTCCATTTAATTAATAGTAAATATATTTTCTCTTTCTTATGATTTTCTCAATAACATTTTATTTTCTCTAGCTTATTTTCTTATAAGAATGCAGTAAATTATATATATATGTAAAATATGTGTTAATCAACTGTTTATGTTATTGGTGAGGTTTCCAGTCAACAGTAGGGTATTAGTGTTAAGTTTTGGGGCAGTCAAAAGTTCTATGCATATTTTCAACTATGCAGAGAAGTCAGTGCCCCTGATTCCCAGATTGTTCAAGGGTCAGATGTATATTGAAAAAGAAGTAAATTTCTATTCATTTCTACAGATCATAAAAAGCTACTGGAACTACTGAGAGAATTCACCAAAGTCACAGATAACAAGATCAATACGCAAAAACCAATTGTACGTCTATAGGCTAGCAATAGACAATCCAAAAAACAAAATTAAGAAAAAAAAATTCACACTAGTATCAAAACAAATACTTAGGAATAAACAAAAGATTTATATATGGAAACTACAAAATTACAAATAAAAACTTGTACACTGAAAACTATAAATCATTACATGGAATTACACAGATGAAACTCAACACATTATGCTAAGTGAAAAAAACTAGACACAAAAGACCACAGATTGTATGACTCCATTTATATGGACTTTCTAGAAAATGCCAACCTATACCAATAGATAGCACATCAATGGCTACCCGAGACTGAGTGCTGAGAATGGAAACCAACTACAAGTCATGAAGAAACCTTTGGGAGTGATGGAAATATTCTAAACCTGGATTGTGGCCACTGTTGCATGACTCTATACATTTATACATAAAACTAAAACTCATTGAATTGTACACTTATAATCATTGGATGCTTTGGTTTGTAAATTATGTAAATTATACCCCCATAAAATGGCTAAAAAATTATTGTAGCACTTCCACTTTTGATAAGGGTATGATAGATTATTTGAACTGTCATTTCCCCATGATAACTAGAAAAACTAGATAAGATATTAAAAATAATAAAAATACTCTAAGGAAATACAGAACTAACAAAATACAGAAGAATTCACACTCCATGATCAATGAGAAATGGAGGCCCAGGAGGCCTAGAATTTGGGGTTACCTTTTTCACCTGGGGATATATACCAATTCCAGTTAGGAAGACTGAGAAGTGCTTTTAATAGACTCACCGAAGAAAAGTATTGAAGATTGCTGCCCAAGTTTCAACAAAGTATGGTAGAGAAATTGGATCTCAAAGATAAACTATTGTAAGGCTTGCTTTTAAAATTAAGAATTAAGTCAAAAAAATAAATAAAAGAGGATTTGGAAGTGAAGTACAAGCTGTGGATATTTAAAAAAAGAAAGTACAAATTAATACAATAAGTGGGT
Source organism: Gorilla gorilla gorilla (assembly GCF_029281585.2). Classification (NCBI taxonomy): domain Eukaryota; kingdom Metazoa; phylum Chordata; class Mammalia; order Primates; family Hominidae; genus Gorilla; species Gorilla gorilla. Next base: position 42,771,601 of record NC_073244.2, read on the forward strand.
TTAGCATGGTTGCTGGATATTAGAGCAATATATTTAAAATACATATTTTTACATACCATCTACAAATATAATTAAAACCATTACAACAAACATCAAATAAAATTATATATCAAAAGCCTAGTAATAAGCCAAACAAAAATGTGGAAGATCTCCACATCCAAGATTAAAACATATCATTGAGAAAAATATAAAAGAATATAAACAGAGCGATATTTTATGTTCATGAACTGGAAGCTTGATTTTGTAAAATATTGTATTTTCCCCAATATGATCTATTCAATACAATCACAGTAGAAATTCCAACAGTATTTTTTTTAGAAGTTGACAAGCTTATTGTATCAACGTTCTATTGCCACAAAACAGATTATCACAATATCATTGGCTACAGAAAACACACATTCCTTATCTCACATTTTCTGTGCGTCAAGAGTCTAAGTGTGGCTTAGCTGGGTCTTTGCTCAGAGTCTCACAAGGTGGCACTCAAGGTGTTGGTCAGGCTCCGTTCTCATCTGGAGATCAGCGGTCCTCTTCCAAGCCCAGGTGGTTGTTGGTAGACCTTAGTCCCCTTGCAGTTGTAGGATCAAGACCTCAGTTCCTAGAGTCTGCACCCAATTCCCTGCCACGTGGCCTTCTCCATAGTCAGTTTACATCATAGCAGCTTGCTTCTTCAAAGCCAGTAGAACTGAATGATAACAAGACTGAGTTTATATATATGTATGTACATATGTGTGTGTGTATATATATATGTACATATATATATGCATTTGCTTTACAGGAGAAAAGTCACGCTTGAGAGTTAGAAGGAAATGACAATGGGACAACTAGATATCTATCAGGAAATAAAACTGATCCTACCTTACACAATACTCAAAAGTCAATACCCAGGGGATTTTAGACCTGAATACAAAAGGCAAATTAATAAAGCCACTGAAAAGTAATATACGAGAGTATATTCATGACCTTAGGGTAGATTTTACTACATTAAGACTAAGAATTTCTGTTCATCAAAACATTCCAACAGAAGAGTGAAAAAGTGACAGATCATGGGAACGCACCTGTGACACATGAAACTAACAAAGGCTTTTCACCAAAACCACAAAGCTATTGGAAGAAAGACAGGTGAGCCAGAATAGACAGATGGCAAGAAGACATGACCAGGAACTTACGAGCCAGGATCTCCAAATGGCAAATAAACAGCCCAGAAGTGTTCCACCTCATTAGTCACCCAGGAAATGCTGGTTAAAGCCACAATGAGATACCACAACCCACACACCTGAATGGCTGGAATTTAAAAATAAAAATAAAATAAAAAGCTAACAGCATGACGTTTTGGCAAGGATGTAGAGCAACAGGAACAGTCAGACACTCCACGTAGGGTGTAAATTGTACAAGTACTTCGGAAAAATGTTTGTGAGTGTATGCCAAAGCTGAACTTACACATACTTTAACACAATTTTAGTTATATATGCAAAAGAAATACACATGTATGTGAACCAAGAGACACATACAAGAATATTCATGGCTGCATTATCAATTGCCCCCAAAACTGGAAATTACTTAAATGTCCATCAACAGAATAATGGAAAAATACATTGTGCTATAGTCATAAGATGGAAGACTGCAGGAATGAACTGCAAGAATGATAAGGAACGAACTACAGCTACAGGCAACAAACACATAAGATCACAGTGCATATTCCCATTTATATAAAGTTCAGAAAATTAGTAAAACTATGCTATAGTATTTAGGGATGCATGCTCACATGGTAAACTATAAAGCAAAGCAAGGAATTGCATACCTTAAAAGTTAGCATGCTCTTTTGGTTTGGCATGGATTTTGCTGGGGACAAAAGAATAGTGATTGTGAAGTACAAGGAGATTTCAGATTGCTGGCTTGGATGATAGTTACGTGGGTGTTCAGAATGTGATTATTATTGAGCTATATTCTTTTGTGCACTTTTCTCTACGTGGTATATTTCATGATAAAATGTTTTAATACCATTAACTAAAAATTTATTGCAACATATATGATAAAAATTTTGTATCTTTAATATGTAGTCAGCTTTTCCAAATCAAATGGGCAAACAAGTGTGAGATAGAAAAACAGAAAATCAAAAACTACAAATATAAGTGTCCAATAAACACTTTTAAGTAGCCAATCTCAGAAATCAAAGAAAGGCAGTTTAATTATACAATAGAAACATACAACAATAAGGGAATTTCTATGCAATAGACAATGATTAGCCATGAAAAGTAATGTTATAAATAATATTGATGATATGAAATCATAGTCATGATATAATAAGTGAATAATATGGGTTATCAAACTATTGAATATGGGGGAGACAGAACCTTGCTTACTATTTTTAAAAAGTCCATGTCGTAAAACAGAATATAATTGTGATCTATTTTTTAAAATAAATCTGTATGTAGGTATGTATTTATGTATATGTAAAGGAAACAATAGGATGATTTTATTGTCGTTGCTGTTACTGTTTTGAGATGGAGTCTTGCTGTGTCACCCAGGCTGCAGCGCAATGGTATGATCTCTGCTCACTGCAACCTCTGCCTCCCGGGCTCAAGCAATTCTCATGCCTCAGCCTCCCAGGTAGCTGGGATTACAAGTGCCTGACACCATGCCCAGCTAATTTTTGCATTTTTAGTAAAGACGGGGTTTCACCATGTTGGCCAGGCTGGTCTCGAACTCCTGACCTCAAATGATCCGCCTGCCTCAGCCTCCCAAAGTGCTGGGATTACAGGCATGAGCCACCACACCCGGCCAGGATGATGTATTTCAAAAGGTTCAGTGACCATCTCTGAGTGCTGAGGTTACAGATTATTTTCATTTTATAATTTTCTTTACGCATGTTCTAAATTTTTCTCAGTGAGCATGTATTAGTTATGAATGTGGAAAAAAGATTGTTCTTTTTTCATGATAAGCCGAGAATCATAGAATGTCATCAGCACAGGGAAGCTGTGGGGAGTTGAAGGTGGAGAGAGAGTGGATATTTTCTCCTGTCCCCCCTCATCTACCACCCATTTGCCCTAAATGTCAGTAGGGAAGATTTTTTTTAAACAAAGAAAATAGATCAAGACCTAACCCGTCTGGCAGCAGAGAGACGATTCTTTGTCCAAATCAATGCTCAGGCAAATGGTAAACAGGAAAATCTCCAACAGAGCCATCATTAAAGCCAATCTGGAGGAAGGTGAAGATTTCCAAATTCAAAATATGGCAGCTAAGAGTCAATAACAAAGATGGTGTGGAGGCACCTCATTTCAGAGAAATAAAATCTCCAGGTATCTCTTTGTCTTGTTGCTTTTTTGCCATTGACCAGATTTTTTTTTTATCTTAACTCTCTGTCACTATGGACACCAGGATGTGAATGAGGACTGCGCTTGAAGCCACCTAAAAGGTAGAAGAACACATCTAAAGCCCCCAGCAAATGAGCACACCTCGCAGGTGTGGATAATGGCAGCTTTGCACACCCACCTGACCCTGTCTTGCGGGGTTAATAAAGGCCATCACTTAATTCCTTCACAAAGCCACAGTGCTCCGTAGAGGGGCACCTTGGTAATTATTACACCCATAAGGTGAGTCAAGATTACAGTTTATGTGCAGCTAATAACCATCTATCAGCAATTTTCTCACTCTCTCTTTCTCAGTGTCTTTCCTGATGAGCTACTCACCTGTGCCCTGGGAGTCACTGAAAACAGAAGCCAGGAGTAGGAGAGAAGAGCAGGAGGGATGGGGGTGCCTGTGAGTCTCTCCCAGTATCAGATTCATCCCAGAGAAGGCTGAGCCCTGGCAAGATGATCTGAAAGACTACAGGGCTCCCTGGTGCCCTCTGCAATAGTGCATAACTTAAAACCCTAATAGTAGGCCAGGCGTGGTGGCTCACACCTGTAATCCCAACACTTTGGGAGGCCAAGGTGGGCGGATCACTTGAGGTCAGGAGTTCCAGACCAGCCTGGCCAACATGGTGAAACCCATCTCTACTAAAAACAAAAAAATTAGCCAGGCATGGTGGTGCATGCCTTTGATTCCAACTACTCAGGAGGCTGAGGCAGGAGAATCGGTTGAACCCAGGAGGCGGAGGTTGCAGTGAGTCAAGATCGTGCCACTGCTATCCAGCCTGGGCAACAGAGTGAGACCCTGTCTCAAAAAAAAAAAACCCCTAAAATATTAATAGTAAACCTAAATGAAGTTCAAGAAAGTCCAAAATGTCTTGATTTATGCCCACGATGGCCACTCAGATTTGTTTTTTTTTTCCTACGGTGCCCTGCTTTGCAGTGTCTTAGGCCCACTGCCCGTTACTGACCCTGGGATGGTTTGATCTCCCACTACCTCTTTGGGATAATCTTTAGGTTGTGCTTTTCATCAAAATGCAATGATCATGCCCAAAACTCGTCATAAATTTCAGGCCAATTCCCAAAACTTCCTGGGTAGGGGAGCCCAGGCACCCACAGCCATGACCTTGTATCCCCAGAGTGTTCCCATTTCAAGCACACTCAAGCAGGTGAATTCTCCTGATGGAAGAATTCAAAGGACAGAAATCATTTTTTGTGTGTGTGTGTTACTGTTTTCTCTTTGTTCTACACTTAGACCCCATACTTTTTGTTAAAAATGGAAAAGAGTTTTGGACCACTGGGCTTTCTCCAGAGTAAATATTAGACTAGATGGTTATGAAGCTCATTTGGTCAGAATATATGACTTTTAAAGAAAAAGAGGATCAGGACTCAGGGACAGCTGAGCCATCTGCAGAGGGAGAAGGTTCAGGACAATCACCCACCCAGCCATTAATGAGACATCTGACCAAGATCACCGCATCAGCAGCCAGCTCTTTCTTACAAAAGCAAAGGCCTGTCAATCTGAGACATAGAGAAGGCCCACCTGCAGCGTATTTCATCGAGTGTGGACACAGCCCTACGTCAGATAGTTATCCTTTTAATTCGACTGCAGTGAAGTGCTCTTGTGGCCCTGACAGTATTCTCTTGTGCACCAAAGGAAGTGAATAATAATTAAAGAGTCCTTTGGACAATATCCTTCTATCTGAGGAATCATATACTCAAATAATTTAATTTGTAAAACCTCTTCACCACCTTACTGCCCGGCTTTCATTTTCTTTTGCATATATTTTCACCACTCAACTAATGATGGATAGAGGGAATTAAGACATGGTTGATTGCATCTCATAAAGGCACTTGGACGCATTTAAGATCACTAGCCTCTTTTTCCTTCCCAGCACCTTCTAATGTAATGTGTTCTCTGAACACATGTGTAAGACACACACTGATATTAAAAGCTGTATTCTATACCACCTAATAAAGAGGATGCCACATCAAAAGGCAGAGTTAACATCAAACACGCACGATAATCATTTAAGAGATTAGAATAAAGGAGCTGGTGGAAGGTTGATGCCACTAAACTACCTTCACTCACTACCTCTATCCACAAGGGCAAAGTTAAACAGCCACAGAAAGATGGCGGGGCCACAGTGCCCACAGCCCATCCAACAGCACATTACACTTTGTCACCATGTGACCCTAGCTATTTCCAAAAGTATGAACAAATACGTGCAACGATGAAAAGTACTCAGGATATTTTGTGTGTCCTCTAGAAACAAAGGAAGAATGCTCCTGTTGGGGACATGTCATCTATTTTTTTCCTAAGTCAAGAATTCAACCTCTGTCTTGAGCCAGTTCAACAGAACCTAGAATTGCTATTTATTCATGTAAAAACTAGCAATTCTGAGGCAGAAAAAAACTGGTGACCACGTGCTTGGGTCCTACTGCAGACTTCTGGGGACTAAACCCCGGTTCTGCCACGCCCTTGCTCTGTGACCCTGGGCAAGTTACTGAGCCTCTCCACATCCTACTTTCCTCACTGTGACATGGGGTCTCAATAATGGCCCCTGTGGTCAGGCACAGTGGCTCATGCCTGTAATCGCAACATTTTGGGAGGCCAAGTTCAGGAGTTCAAGACTAGCCTGGCCAACATGACAAAACCTCATCTCTACTAAAAATACAAAAATTAGCCAGGCGTGGTGGTGCACGCCTGTAATTCCTACTCAGGAGGAATGTAATGCCTACTCAGGAGGCTGAGGCAGGAGAATCGCTTGAACCTGGGAGGCGGGGATTGCAGTGAGCCAAGATCGCACCACTGCACTCCAGCCTGGGCAACAGAGCAAATTTCTGTCTCAAAAAAAATAAAATGAAGAATAATAATGGCCCCTGCTTCCTAGGATTTCTTTTGTGAGGACTGAAGGAGCTAGTTCATACAAATCAGCACATTGTCTCTTTAAAAGTAAATCATAAACAGATATTAACTATCATCGTTAGGGCAAAGAACAAATTCTATCTGAACTTAAAGTATCATTTTCCAAACTCTGTTCCATAGAACAATCAAGATGTTAATATTAATAAATGCTCCAGAGAAGGAAGAAACATTAACCTGGCCTTGGTCAAATGTGGTGGTGCACACCCGTAGTTCCAGCACTTCGGGAGGCCAAGGCAGGAGGATCACTTGAGCCTGGGAGTTCTAGGCTGAAGTGGACAGTGATTACACCATCGCATCCCAGCCCAGGTGACAGAGTGAGACCCTGTCTCAAAAAAACAGAAAGTTTACTGAGTAGATAAGTGACCAGTTAACTGACCCTTAACTAGTCAGTTAAGGAGGGATGTCATGGGTCCTTGGTTGACCTGGTCTTTAGTTCTTTGTAACTTTAACACATTAAAGAGTTTATGAATATCTCATGGCTGAACTCCACTTGGAAATGATGAGCTAAACACAACTGCAAAATTTCTTTTTATAAGTTTTTTCCTTTTTTTTTTTTTTTTTTTAGAGACAGGTTCTCATTCTGTCACCCTGTCTGGAGTATAGTGGTAAAATAGGTTCACTGCAACCTCAAACTCCTGGGCTCAAGCAATCCTGCTGCCACAGCCTCCCAAGTAGCTGAGAATGCAGGTGCTCACCACTGTGCCTGGCTAATTTTCTTATTTCATTTTTTTTTTAGAGACAGAGTCTTGCTACGTTGCCCAGGCTGGTCTCAAACTCCTGGCCTCAAGCGAACCTCCTACCTCAGCCTCCCAAAGCACTGGGATTGTAGGCATGAGCCACCAAGTCCAGCTATTTCTTTTTAAATTATATTGGAAAGCAAAAATAGATGTAGGAAAGCATGCTTCCTGTCTGAGTGATCCTGGTACATTCTCTACGAGCTCCCCAAATGAAAAGTCCAGCACATTCAAGAAGCTTCTAAGGCCTAGACCTCTGTCCAGAGATGTAGCACATGGCCAAAACAGAAGCAGGTCAGGAAGATGTTCAGGATGACACTGATGGCACCTCCAAATTCTGAAGGAACAGTAGGAATGTGCAGGGTTCTGTTTAGATGAAGTAACAGACTGAAAAAAAAAAAAGCTTGAGTACAAGGAAAATATCTTTTAAGACTGCTAAAGAGGTCAAGAGAGAAATGAAATGGTGCAAACTTGACATTTGTTTTGATCTCTCAAGGAAAGCATGATTTTGAAGGAAATGGCAGCCAATCATAATAGAAAAAAAAATTGTGGATTTTAACTAAGCTCTACCTCCTAAACCAAGTGGTCTCTGGCCTGTTAGGAACTAGGTGGCACAGCAGAAGGTGAGCAGCGAGCAGGCCTGTGAAGCTGCGTCTGCATTTACAGCCTCTCCCCATCACTTGCATGACTGCCTGAGCTCTGCCTCCTGTCAGATCAGCAGTGGAATTGGATTCTCACAGAAGCCAAAATTCTATTGTAAACTGCACATGTGAGGGATCTAGGTTGTGGCTTCTTATGAGAATCTAAGGCCTGATGATCTGTCACTGTCTTCCATCACCCCAAGATGAAACAGGAAAACAAGCTCAGGACTCCCACTGATTCTACATTATGGTGAGTTGTATAATTGCTTAATTACATATTACAATATAATAATAGAAATAAATGAAGTGCAGAGTAAATATAATGCACTTGAATCATCCTGAAACCATCCCCCCTGGTCCGTCGAAAAATTGTCTTTCACAAAAACCGATCCCGGTGCAAAAATAGTTGGGGACCGCTGTCCTAAATGGCATCGTCATGCTCACTCCTGAGACTCGGGAGACCTCCCACAAAATCCTAAATGGAAATCCACTTTGGCTCAATGATTGAAATTCATTCCCCGACCCTCAGGGCTTCAACATCAGCCAGATTTTCATGAGAAAATCCTAGAACACTGTCCAGATTATTTGACAGGTGAAAGGAAAGCACTTCAACTCACAAATTCATTGCTTCACTTCTCTGGGAAGCAGTTTCTTACCAAAAATGACCAAACCTGACTTGCCCACTTCATGAGGCTCGGAATGGTTTCTGGCCATGCTGAACCCTGGTTTACACTTTCAGAGAATGAAATCATACCAGTCAAAGTCATCCAATGGAAATCAGGAATATTCCTAAAGGTAGAACACAGAAGAAGAGTCAGAACAAAAATTCTTATGGCAATAATAACTTCATTTTAATAAGTATATGGATAACATGACTATTTTACAGGGGGTGGGAGCCAATTCTCATTGGCTGGTTTTAAAACATCAGCCTCTTCACTTCCAAAAACTGCACTGATCCCTAAATGCGATACACCATGCCATCTCCTTAATTTATGTAAAACAGCTTTATTTCTTTTTTCTTTTTAAAATATTTTTTAGAGACAGGGTCTCACTCTGCCACCTACCCTGGAGTATAGCAGTGCAATAGGCTCACTGTAGCCTCAAACTCCTGGGCTGTAGCGATCCTTCTGCCACAGCCTCCCAAGTAGCTGGGAATACCACTGTGCTGGCTATTTTTTTTATTTTATTTTTTTGTAGAGAAAGAGTCTTGTTATGTTGCCCAGGCTGGTGTCAAACTCCTGGCCTCAAGTGATCCTCCCAACTCAGCCTCTCAAAGCACTGAGATTGCTGGCATGAGCCACTGAGTCCAGCTATTTCTTTTTAAATTATATTGGAAAGTGGGCCAGGTGCGGTGGCTCATGCCTGTAATCCCAGCACTTTGGGAGGCCAAGACAGGCAGACCGCCTGAGGTCAGGAGTTCAAGATCAGTCTAGCCAACATGGCAAAATCCCATCTCTACTAAAAATAGAAAAATTAGCCAGATGTGGTGGCTCATGCCTGTGATCCAAGCTACTTGGGAGGCAGAAGCAGGAGAATCACTTGAACCTGGGAGGTGGAGTTTGCAGTAAGCTGAGATCAGGCCACTGCACTCCAGCCTGGCGACAGAGCAAGACCGTGTCTCAAAAAATAAAAATAAATAAAATAAATTACATTGGAAAGCAAAAATAGATGTAGGAGAGCATGCTCCCTGTCTGAGTGATCATGGTGCATTTTCTATGAGCGTCCCAAACCCACGTAAGTCAGAGTCAAAGACATACCTGGAATGCACTTCAAAGTGAAGCTCTTTATGCTCCATGAACTAACACAATTGTTCAACACCAAAGATTTCAATGATGGAAAGGGCAAATCCTGATGAGTGGAAATGGTGACACCCCAACTTCTCCTGCTCCCCGAGACAAAGCCAATATGATTCTAAGGAGGCCTTTTCTTTACAAAGAAATGTGCCTTCCTAAAGGAGGAAACATGTCACCGATTAAGACATTTCCCAAGCATTTGCTAACCTACTTACAGGCATCATTGCTCCCTTGGGCCTGGGGACCCCTCCACCTTCCTGAACGGAGTAGCTGAATAGGTAAATGGGTTATATCAGGCCAGGAAATCAATGTGTATACTGTGTTCTCAGCCACAGATGAGCATGTCGAAGCCATTCTATTATAGCTCTAGGAGCCGTATTGATCCAGCTGTAACTACTCGGAGGTGGCCCGCAATCCAATGAGAACACATCCATCTGTCCATCCAGCCGCCTCTCTCCCCCAGTAGTGCTTAGAGAGTAAGCGTTTGCAGATTGGATTAATTTAATGTTTGCTTAATCAAAACTGACTACCCTGGAACTTAAATGCTATTAATTACTAAGAGAATCCAGAACTAATTCACTAGCACTGTGAGGCCGGGGAGGAACAGCCGCTCTGCAGAGAAAGGGAGTTTCTGTTTGTCTCTCTTTCCAGATGTTCATTTTGTGGCCTTCCCCACTCCCATTACCACTCACCCACCTGCTTTCCCTCACAGCCTTCTAAAAAGAAAAAACGTACTTGCTACTTTGGTGTTTGCTCTTTGGAGCATGCATGCCGCATGCATGGGAGCCTGCTGATTGGATACACAGAGCCTCCACCTCAGATGTCCCGGCAGCATGCATTGCGTCACTTGCTTTTCCAGTGCGCTCTGGTGAAATAGCACCCTGTCTTTCATCTACTTCATGGTGCAAATGGTTCTTTCCCAGAGCCCCGAGAGCTCCCCAAAGATAGGAGCTCCCCAAAGACTTGCTAATCTGTGATGCCCCAGCACCGAGCACTGTGCCTGTTGCATACTGGCATTAGCAAGTGTTTTCTGAACTGAACTGGGGGAGGAGACAATGGCCCCTGCCAAGGGCTCTATGTTTACAAAGCCCTCTGCGGCACTGACACCTCTTCAGGGAGTGTCTCAGAGGCTTCAGTTCAACTGCACCTGCATCCAATCCTCCATCTTCCCTGTCCTTGAAAAGACAGCAGACTCTTCTTAGAACCAGGACCCAATGCCTATCTTGCTTATGAATTAAACGCCATCACAAGAGGAGTGTGAAAGTGCATATCTGCCTCCAAATCTATTCCATGGCTTTGCAAAAGGATAACCAAGGACCACAAAATGCCATGCAGTTCAGCCAGAGGGCTAGCAGGAGCCAGAAGAGGCACTGCTACACCCTGAAATGTGTCTTTAGCCCCAGCAATACCACAGGCTTTTGGTAAAACAACTGCATCTGGGCATCTGCAGTTTGGCCATGAGCACACATCACATCTCATGAACATCTCACTATTTGTGGTGAGTGGTGAGTGGTTCCACTATCCACTATGTGTATTGTACAGAAAAAGTCCACTGCTCTCCAAAGGGAATTCCTCTGCTGAGCACCTGGTCCCCGGGGTGGCCACTCCTTAAAGCAGAGTTTCTTCTGCAAGGACATGGTTCTCAGCCCCCAGCTACCACTCGGGAACTTGCAGCTATTATTACAGGCATTGCAGACTTAAATCCCTACAAGGACACAGCAGGCAGAGTAAATGACCGAAGCTAGTAAGGCATACGTCCCTATGCGGTGGAGAGGAGCAGAGCAAACTGGGGAGCCTGTCCCTCTCCAGGAGGGGCTGCTGTGACTCAGTGCTCACTGCTGTTCCCCTGCAGAACACAGGCTCAGTATGAATAAATCTTCTTACTTCTGCATGATCTCACCCTACAGTAAAATGCTGGCAACCGATTCAATTTTTAAAACATTCACATGTCATTCAAATAAGGTCTATAGTTCACTTAATAATATTGTACCAATGCCAGTTTCCTGGTTTTGATAATGTGCTATGGTCATGTAAGATGTTACCATTGGGGGAAGGTGGGGAAGGAATACAGGAGAACTCTTGGTGCTATTCTTGCAACTTTGTGTGCATCTTAAATTATTTTAAAATGGAAAATTAAACACACACACACAGTGCAGGCCAAGCTACATAGCTCAACAAGCCATAGGTTTTCTAAGTTTGTTGACATCCCTTGGTCACATCCAAGTGGGATAGTGCCTCACGGGCAAAATGGGAGAAAGACCCAAAACCCTGACCTGACAGCTTCCACACATGGCCAACCTCAACTGTTGACCTTTTTATGGAACCATTGCCCTGGAGGTGACACTGCAGACTTAGCTCACTGAAGTCCTGCCTTTGCCAGATTTCTGAAATCAAATCACCACTGCACCACACAACACCCACTAATTCATATGCATTTTGCACAAATAATTCTTATTTGATGAATAGAGCACCAGACTTACAATTCAGCCGTGGTGTGGTAAATTACACTGGCCAGATTAACTGTACAAAGAACACGTCTCAAAACAATGATTTCACTTCGAGCTAAGGAGGAACAAGTGCCCTTTCTTTCATTTCTAAATTACATTTTCAATCATAAATATTGAAAATTACATTTCTGATCACCGCTGTCACCTTGTGAGTAGTGGCACACGAGCCCCACAGACACACGGGTTTTTACAGAAGGAAAGCGAGAGCCATTAGAACACCCTAACCACTTTGAGTTTTAAAGGGCCTGTTCTCCCAGCCCACAAGATTATAAAACGATGGCACCCTTTGGAGCTTGCAGAGGCAGGGAGAAGCAGTCTCATTGGCACATTGGTTGTTAAACATATGGAATTATTACTCTGGGTGTATTTTACCACTTATTATACATGGGCTGTTCCAAGTATATACAGGTAGGTAGGGTGCAGCCATTGCCCCAGAGAGGCAGACATGAAAACAGATCATACTTCTGCCTGGTAGACCTCTGAAACATGTGAGCTTCTTGCTATGAGCAAAATAATTTTTTTAATGTAAAATAGTGGGTAGCATGCTCATCTTCCTCTCCAGTAATAACAAAAGTCAGGATCGTAAGGACAGCTGGGCGCTGTGGCTGATGCCTGTAATCTCAACACTTCGGGAGGCCGAGGCAAGAGGATTGCTTGAGGCCAGGGGTTCAAGACTAGCCTGGGAAACAGAGGAAGACTCTGTCTCAGAAACAACAACAAAATTAGCCAGACATGATGGTGTATGCCTATAGTCCCAGCTATCTGGGAAGCTGAGGCAGGAGGATCACTGGAGCATGGGAGTTCGAGGCTACAGTGAGCTGTGATGGTGTCGCTGTACTCCATCCCAGGCAACAGAGTAAGACCCTGTCTCAAAGAAATAATATAATAAAATAAGACCAAAATAATCTTGAAAAAATAAAATAAAAATGAATGCTGCATGTAGAAACTCGGAAAAATAAAATAAAAAAGACAGTAAGGATGGAGAGGCTCTTCAAAGGAAAGACGAATGGAGTGTTAAAATTACTTGGCTGAGGAAATAGCAGGAAAGAGGCAGAGCTGCCCCCGTGGTCCTGGCTGGGAAAAGGGAAGGGTGGAAGAGACTCTGATAGAAACACAAGGCTAGAAGCAGAGTCCGTCTGAAAGACTTAGATGGTGAGCTAGTTTAGCTGCAGGTATTTTGACATTAAGATGAAAATAAAGCACTTGCCTACAATGAAGAAACCAAACACCCACCTCAACCAATGAATCGTATCCTTCAAGACATATACCCCTGGTGCCTTTAGATATAACCAACACTAGGTTCAACTCTTCTCTGGATCCATATACCTGTCAGGCATGTGGATGGACCGTTAATAGACTGTAGCAATCTCTCTACCCACTGGCTCACATCAAGGATGTACTGACCACTCTGCTTATGCTGGACCACACCAAACCCAGGCAACACTAAGCCATGCAAAGTCATACATAGAATATCCCATATCCTAAAGACAAAGCCCATAATATATTCTTGCAACTCTGCATTCCAGAGTCCCCTTCCCCCACATGTATAGTATGCTTAGAGTAGTCCCTTAAGCATAAAGTTGTACAGACCCTAACATGGTAGTATTTGTACATCACCTCCGTGCCTTGCTCTAGCACTCAGAGTTCTAGTACAGGCATCAAGGGTGTCTGCTGCAAGCATGCACCAGAGGGCTAATGCCCCAGGACAGCCCTCCACTCCACCAGTAGCAGATAGGAGTTGATAGATTCATACCCAGCCATTTCCTCCCTTACTTGGAACAACTCAGGATTTTTTTACATTCCCAGAGCTCCCAGATGCCAGGTAAAGCAATCTGCTCATTCAATGCGTTCTGTATCAGTCTCCTTCCCTTCCCTTCTTCTCTCGGGCTAGATGGGATTAGGGCCTAAAGACCACCTATGTTAGCCAGAGTTCTCCAGAGAAACAGAGCCAGTGGGATGTGTATACACACACGCATAACAACATTTTGGTCAACGATGGACCACATCTACCATGGTGCTCCTATAAGATAATAATGTAGCTGAAAATTTTCTATCGCTCAGTGATGTCTTAGCCATCATGACTGTCAATAACATCTGATATGGTTTGGCTGTGTCCCCATCCAAATCTAGAATTGTAGCTCCCATAATTCCCTGTGTCATCAGAGGGACCCAGTGGGAGGTAATTGAATCATGGGGGCAGGTCTTTCCCGTGCTGTTCTCATGATAGTGAATAAATCTCATGAGATCTGATGGTTCCATAAAGGTGATATTCCCCTGCACATGTTCTCTCTTGCCTGCCACCATGTAAGACATTTCTTTCACCTTCTCCTATGATTGTGAAGCCTCCTCAATCATGTGAAACTATGAGTCCATTAAACCTGTTTTTCTTTATAAATTACCCAGTCTCGGATATGTCTTTATCAGTGCGCAAAAACGGGCTAATACAACATCATAGCAGAATGCACTATGTTTAAATTTGTTTAGATAACACAAGTACTTACCACTGCATTACAGTTGCCTGTAGTATTCAGTACAGTAATATGCTCAAAGATTTGTAGCCTAAGAGAAATAGGCTACACCATATAGTCTAGGTGTGTAGTAGGCCATACCATGTAGGTTTGTGTATGTATGCTATGAGGTTCACACAATGACATAATCACCTAAGGATGCATTTCTCAGAAAGTATCCCCACGGTTAAGCAATGCATGATTGTATATGGAGAGCCAAATTCACTTAAAGGAATTGGTTCACATGATTTTGGAGGCTGGCAAGTCCAAAATCTGCTGGTTAGGCCTGCAGGCTGGAGACCCACCCAAGGAAGGACCAGTGATGCCGGACGTTCCAGTTGGAAGGTTGTCTGCTGCAGAATTCTCTCTTCCTCAGGGGGGGTCTGTCTTTTGTTCTATTCAGACTTTCAAATAACTGGATGCCCACTTTATGGAGGGCAATTAAGCTTTACTCAAAGTCTACTGATATAAATGTTACTTTCATCCAAAAACATCCATAACAATTTTCACTAAATATTTGGGCACCGTGGCCCAGCCAAGTTGACACATAAAATTAACCATCATACCTCCATTCCCCATCCCCTACCAGTGTGTCCTGCAACCACCACTGAAAGAAACAACTTGCACTCTAATTCTTGTAACAGTGTCTGCTTCTGGGGGAACCTAATTTAAAACGTTGTATTTTTAGTATACTGTGACTTGGAAAATAAATGAAAGCATAGAAATGCTTAGTCCTCTTTCAAAAACCTAGTGACCCATGAAAGCACTTGGCCCACAGTTTGGGAACCACTGCATTGCAGGTGCTGGAGTTTAATGCCTAGAAAGGCCCACGCAATCTCTAAGGCCATGTAAACACAGATGTTTCCAAAGTCGTTGATCATGATTGTGGAAAGACCTCAGCATTCCTAATAGTGACACAGATATTAGGATGGTGCTGTCAAAGAAGTCCCTCTCTATTCCATTGCATGCCCGACCTTCCAGACAGTTAGCAACGTTCTGAGAGGGTAAAGACTCTTATCTGAAACCCATCACGTCACCAAAGCAGCAACGATTTCATTTAAAAACAACACCTCTATCCAAGGGCTCAAAATCTGTTCACAAAAGAAAACACATCTTTTGACATGCCTAAAAATATGTGATTATATCCTTTGTGGCAAGATGAGACCAAGTGACTCATTGAAGTCATAAAGGCTGCAAATTGCAGTATTGTTGTCTTTGAATGAAAATTGCCAGAAGACTTGTGTTTCGTTGTCTCAAGAAACCTAGGCAGTCATTTGCCGCATCACGAGATCCAAATCATCTGAAGTTGAAGATCATCTCCTCCTTTTTGTATTTCATTAGCCAAGATCAGGTTAATAAAAAGTTTAAAAGTTGACTGCCTTCCCCAGGAGATTTATTTAGACCTCCTCTGCGGGGATGAGCTGGGAATGGCAGCCGACACTCTCATTTCTCCAGAGCTCACTCTGTCATCTCCCTCTGTGGTCCCTGAAGTCTGCCAATTAAAGACCTCCTCGATGACATTCTGCTGCTGAAGTTATGCACACATAAATCACTGTAATAGGAGAAGATTGTTATGTTAACCTCCGCCATGCAACCCTTTTCCTTTTGTGAGAAATGTGAAAAACATTCATTTGTCTGGCACAAAGGAAGCTATTTCCCAACAGATGCCTGGAAGCCTTGCCTGGATGATGCCCCTTCCTGTGGTTACGTAGGTGGTGCCTCCTGCACCAGCAGGCATTACTCAACTCGAAACGCAAAGCAACGAGGCCATAAACCAGGCAGCATTACGTCAGAGACAGGGTGCTCTGAAATAAATGGGGAGCTGGTTCTATCTAGAGGAACATTTTTCCATGTTTAACCAAGCAAAACTGGAGACATTACTGAACACACAGTCTCAAAGGTCAATTCTTAAGGAGACCAGTGCTGGGGAGGGAAGACACACAGTTTCTACAGCTATGGAGGAACCCTTGAGGTGGCTGGAGTTTCACTGTTAGAACGAGGGGCTGGTGTGCAGCGACTGTGAATTCTACTTTGATGTGAAAAATTGCATCTTCTGGTTGAGCCCCTGGGAGTGGCAACCATAGCAGCCGTGGTGCTGAACCTGGAGGTGGTCACCACTGTGTGCTCCCTCACCTACACTGCAAATCTTCATGGGTTCAAATTCCCCAGAGATTCAGTTTTCAAAAGAGAGACAGACAGACAGAGAGAGAGAGAGAGAGAGAATGTTTTATCAACAACAGAATACATATTCATGATGCATTAATGACTTATATCTACATGTTAACTTTAGAAGACAATATTAATTGAAAGACTTGAAAAGGAAAAGTCTGGGCATGAGCTGAGCTGTTTCTCTCTATATTCAGTTGCCCCCAGTTAGCTGACTCAAGGCTGGGGTGCCCCCACGGGATGGCGAGGGGGGACCTGCTATGCAGATACAGCTCCTCATCCAGAAACTGGCTTGCTTTGGACACCCAAGTGGGGACACCAAACTTGATCAAAGGACTCATTTGCCCACCCCTAAAGACCTGACTTTCAGAGCTGCTATCAAAGGGCAGGCACCTTGCAGGGCAAGCCCACAGTGAAAGAAAGAAAGAAAGAAAGGAAGAAAGAAAGAAAGAAAGAAAGAAAGAAAGAAAGAAAGAAAGAAAGAAAGAAAGAAAGAAAGAAAGAAAGAAAGAAGGAAGGAAGGAGAGAGAGACAGAAAGAAAGAAAGAAAGAAAGAAAGAAAGAAAGAAAGAAAGAAAGAAAGAAAGAAAGGGAGAGAGAGAAAGAAAGAAAGAAAGAAAGAAAGAAAGAAAGAAAGAAAGAAAGAAAGAAAGAAAAGAAAAGAAAAGAAGGAAGGAAGGAAAGAAAGAAAAAGAGAGAGAGGAAGAAAGAAGGAGAGAAGGGGAGAAGGGGAGAACGAAAGGAAGGGAAGGAAGGGAAGGAAGAAAGAGAAATAACAGTGGCTCACGCCTATAATTCTAGCACCTTGGGAGGCTGAGGTAGAAGGATTACTTGAGCCCAGGAGTTTCAGACCAGCCTGAGCAACATAGTGAGACCCTCTCTCTACAAAACAAACAAAAAAATTAGCCGGGTGTAGTAGTGCACACCTGTGGTCCCAGGTATTTGAGAAGCTGAGGGGGGAGGATCACCTGAGCCCAGGATTTGGAGGCTGCAATGAGCTATAGTCATGACACTGCACTCCAGCCTGGGAGACAGAGCAAGATCCTGTCTCTTAAAAGAAAAAAATCTAGTTAGAGGGGTTAGTAGGGAGGGAACAGGACACAATTTCTCTTATTACTTATTTCACAATCAAAATGAAATTTCATTCTAGTTCACACTACAGCAATTCAATTGCTGTTGGAATTTTGATATATTCTGTAAAGAGTGTCCAAAAATAACCAGTTGTACCTGATTCTGTTGAACTCTCTGCACCTGTCCATTTTAAATCTCATTTTCTTATTTACTGTTTTTTCTCCCCCTTCAAACTTACAGGTGTAAGGTGCTTTGTTTTTCTGCTTTTCTTTTTTTCTTTTTCTTTTTCTTTTTTTTTTTTTTTTTTTTTTTTTGAGACAGGGTCTCACTCTATCACCCAACCTGGAGTGCATGGCATGATCTCAGCTCACTGTAACCTCCACCTCCTGGGTTCAAGTGATCCTTTTGCCTCAGCCTCCCAAGTACCTGAAATTACAGGTGTGCACCGCCATGCCCAGCTAATTTTTGTATTTTTAGTGGAGGTGGGGTTTTATCATGTTGGCCAGGCTGGTCTCGAACTCCTGATCTCAGGTGATCTGCCCACCTCGGCCTCCCAAAGTGCTGGGATTGCATGCATAAGCCACCATGCCTGGCCAGATGCTTTTCTCCTTAACCTAGAGTGACCAGCCTTCCTGGTTTTCCTGGGACTGAGGGGTTTCCCAGGACAGGGGGCTTTCAGTGCTTAAACCAGTCCCTTGCAAGCCATAGAGTTATTTGCCTTCTTTAAGTAAACATGTAAATCTTAGTTTGAGCCTACCAAACCATGATCAATTAAATACAGTATATTAGTCCTTTCTCACACTGCTATAAAGATACTACCTGAGACTGGGTGACATAAACAAAAGAGTTGACTGACAGTTCTGCATGGCTGGAGAGACCTCAGGAAACTTACAATGATGGTGGAAGGCGAAGGGGAAGCTTGCACGTCTTACAAGGCAGCAGGAAGAGAGAAAGAATGAGAATGAGGAAGTGCCACACTTTAAAACCACCAGCTCTCATGAGAACTCACTCAGTATCATGAGAATAGCATGGGAGAAACCACCCCCATGATCCAATCACCTCCCACCAGGTCCCTCCCTCCACATGTGGGGATTATAATTTGAAATGAGATTTGGGTGGGGACAAAGAACTAAACAATATCACACAGTTTCACGGTTTTGCAGTAGCAGATATACAAGTACATTCACCAGGCTGTGGGAAACTGGCCCTATGGGTTTCTGAGCAGAAGTGAGACCACGTCCATCATTGCTGAGAACGATTTCCACTTCATACTGCAGGAAGAAGACTGAAGGTTTTCAGAGGCTATTGCACAATTCAAAGCATAAAACAATAAGGGATTAAGTGAGGGGAATGGAAAACAAGGGGCAGGGTAAGCAGACCCTTCTCCACGGAGGTCTTGCAAATTGTTCCAATCCAGTCATTTATACAATCTTCACCAGTTACCCGCAGGCCCCATCAAAAGCAACATTTCACCTGAGGAGCCAACATGGGGTGCCACCTCCTCACTGGCACATGTGGCCAGAGCATCATCTCACTGTGGTCCTTTTATTTTGAAGTAAAATATATAGGAACAATTAAAAAGGATGGAACCAATGCATCTCGACATTCTCTTTACAGGCAAAAAAAAAAAAAAAAAAAAAAAAAAAAAATCCAAATTAGGCTTTTGTTACCCTGACAGCACTGAGAATCATCTGGCTTGTGAGCTTTTAAATACTCAGTGTATAATGAACATCTCCAGCCAGATCCAGTGGGCATCACTCATGGAGACTGGCCACAGGGTAGGCCCACATCTCCCTTGCCTTCTTCTAGGCTTTCAAAGGGAGCCTGTGATGCCTACATATTAATTGCACTGAATTGCTCTTGATTAAATCACCGTAATTTTTTTGTTACTCTATGCTTTACATTAATATTAGCTGAATACCCAAGGGTTTTTTTTTTCCACTAATCCCAGGTCCAAATTAGACTTTTCTCATCTAGAAGTGTTGGGAAGATGGAAAATAAAAATAATGAGTATGAGGAAGAAGAAGAGAAATCACTGATACTGAGAGGTTTTGCTAAGCACCTGGCATTTTGCTGAGTGCTTCTCGTGTTACGTTGTGCTCTGTGAAACTGCCATTTTCATGGGTCCCATTTTTATACTGTTTGACCCACTACATTGTCTCCTATCATCCTCACAGCAAGTGAACCAATACTGTCATTGCCCTCTTTTTACACGCGGGTACACTGAGGCTGGAGAAGGGTGTGGTCCAAGCATGTGGTTGAGCCCAGCTGTCCCAGCTCTGACTCCAGAGACTGTGCTGCTAGCTGATACCCTTGAGTGCCCTGCCCTGACCCAGTTCCCCAGTCTTTTTTCTTTTCCCTTCTTCCCAACCTCTACTCTGAGCTGTAGGCTGCTGATGAGAGAGGACAAACAAACAAGATGGACAAGATGGTACCAAATCCAGAGTCACGTGGACAAGGGGACGGCGTGGATTGAGTGGCTGGGGCAGTTGTAACTTCATGCTGCTGGGATTGGAAGCCAGAGCTTATTGAAGGCAAGTGCACGTGGACATTCCCAGCAGAGGAGGGGCAGAGCTCCCAGGGAACCACAAAAGCACCCACGTGGAGGGGCTGAGGATGTGGCCTGGGAAGGATGCCATGTGACCACGTTTCCTCTCTGTTTTCCAGGCCACCATGGCTGACCACCCAAGCATCCGAGTCAATAAGTGTTTCACTGAGAAAGACCTGATGCCCCGCACAATTTCGCCCTAACTGGGAGGGTCGGCGCAGGCTTTTTCTTCTCCTTGCACTTACTAAAGTTTATTTAACAGTTTGGACCTTGCCTGTTGAATCTTGAAAATATCACAACTATGCATATACTGTGTTCTGAAGAGCTTACCCGAACACTATTTATTAGTCACTTTGATCTAATTCATCACATGCAAAAATCTCAAACAAGCACTAAGTGTCCTTTCAGGGGGACGTGTTAAGGTAGTTAAAGTACGCCTAAGCCCCTGTTTCCCACGGCTCGGGCCACGGGTGCCCTGGGTTCAAAAATGCAATTAAAAGAAGACTGTCAACTTCATCATTGTCAAAACGCCACATCACCCGCTAAAAAAGAGGCGCCCCCTTCGTCAATTTCCCCATCCATGCCAAAGTTTTGGAGAGACCCTTCACTTTATAAATCAACTCACAGCTTAGAACATCCTGGCAGCCCCTTCAAGGAACCGATCGGAATGACAGGGAAAGAGAGGATAACCATCATAGCTTGACTGGATACAGGTGTTTGCGTTTACAGACGAACCACAAACGCCTGGATCTTTGACAGGCGTTGATGCTATCAGTGAATCGCAGCTATTATTGGCTCCGGTCACCAAGGGCTCGGGGGCCTTTCCCTTAGCAACATCTCTGAGGCTGATAACATTTGGCTGAACTTTTCAGATCTTAACCTCCCTTCTGACTTTCTGCAGTCAAACCCGCCTAAACTGATCAGAAGAAGAGACACGCAGTGGGAAGACAAGTAAAATATTATTGACTGGACTGTTTCATGTCTATTAGGAAGAAAGAGCAGAGAGGGGAGGGAGAACCTCACGGTCTGACAGGCGTCAAGATAATCAGGGGAGGAATCGGGGCTGCGCAGTAACCCTCAGTGAGGTTGGAAAGCACTGGCTTACAAGAGGTCATTGTTCTGCGCGGGGAACAAACAGGGCGCCAGGCAAACAAGGGCGCAATTGCATTCCTCTACGGGACCCCGTTCCTTGTCAGCAGGCCCTGCTCCTGCAGCAAAGCATAGGATGGGAAACAAAAACAGGAAGTCGCATGGTTCGAGGAAGAGGAAGGGGCTCCCCATCCTCATCCAACGGCTTTGGTTTCTGGAAGCAGCAGGATGTGCTGACCCTATATGCACCCTGGTGCGTGGGGCCTTTGTGCTGGGCAGAGGTGGGACCCAGAGGGACAGGCGATGCTGCTCTGGAAGAATTTGGCTTTGGCAATTGGTATTTTCTTGTGTGTGTGTGTGTGTGTGTGTGTGTGTGTGTGTGTGTGTGTGTGTGCGTGATTTATTTTTTAATTTTAGATTCAGGGGATGCCTGTGCCTGTTTATTACACGAGTATATTGCATACTGGTGAGAATTGGGCTTCTAGTGTATCCATTACCCGAATAGTGAACATTATCCCTGATGGGAAATTTTTCAACAACTGCCTCACTCGCACTCTACTCCCTTTTGAAGTCCCCAGTGTCTATTATCTCCATTTTATGTCCGTGTGTTCCCACTGATTAGCTCCCACTTATAAGTGAGAACACATGGTGTTTAGTTCTCTGTTCCTGCATTAATTCACATAGGATAATGGCCTCCAGCAGCATCCATGTTGCTGCAAAAGGCATAACTTCATTCTTTTTTATGGCTGTGTAATATTCCATGGTGTGTATGTACCACATTTTCTTTATCCAGTCAACTGTTGATGGGCACTAAGGCTGGTTCCACAACTTTGTTATTGTGAATAGTGCTGTAATGAATATATTATATAATAATATATGTAGTGCTGTAATGAATGCAAGTATACATTATAATGATTAATATATACTTGGTGAATAATATAATGATTTCTTTCCTTTGGGTAGATATCCAGTAGTGAGATTGCAGGTTAAATGGTAGTTCTGTTATTTCTTTGAGAAATCTCCATACTGTTTTCCGTAGAGGTTGAACTAATTTACATTCCCAACAACAATATATAAGCATTCCCTTTTGTTCACATCCATGCCAACATCTGTTAGTTTTTGACTTTTTAGTGATAGCCGTTCTGACTGGTGTTGGATGATATCTCATTGAGGCAACTGGTATTTTCAATTTGCATTTCACTTCCCTGCTCCTTGTTCTGCTGTTCCTGACGGACCTCCTTGCTTCTTCAAGTTCACGTCCTCAGCATCCTGGCTGTGCATGCCCAGGCTCGGGTGTGCATGTTGGGGAGCAGCTAGAAGGGCTCCGCTTCCTCTCAGTGACCTTAAGTCCAGTTGCCAAGACCTCCTGGGACTCCACAAATGGGTTGATGATACAAGACATGCTTCCCCCTGCCCCCAAACCTACTGGAGAGGACAACAAACCCCACTTGCTAACCAATTTGCAAGACTGAGCTTGCCATCTGAAGCAGAGGTCAAGGTCTTCAGCACTGATACAGAAAGCTGGAACAGTGAGGCCATGCCCTGCCCTGCCTCTCCTTTCCTCCCTGGACCACTTTCATTTTTACTTACCCGTTGGTTCTGTCAGGTAAGACCAACCACAGACACTGCTCAAGGAGGTCCCAGAAAACCTATGGAACATTCCCCACCAACCTTTGTGTACAATTCACCTTGGAGCCATCTCTCTTTGAGGACTGGGCTTATTTCCCCCAAACATGTTTCCACTCTGTATTCCAGCAGCCCTGATCTGTGCAAATGGTTTGCTCACAGCCATCCAAGAAGCACCATCCTTTTGTTAGGGGAAGCACCTGATGCCCATAGAACCATGTGACTTGTCCACTTGAGCTTCTCACCACTCAGGGTGAGAGGGTGGGGTGGCATTTCAGAAAAACATGAGGAAAGGGAGACTTGGAATCAGAGAATGGCAGTACAGAAAAGAACTAAAACATCACCTTCTCCAATTATTTATGCCACATGTGGGGAAACTGAGGCACAGGGCAAAGAAGAAAGAAACACTTGGGTTTACACATGGTAAACTCCCCTGCGGCCCATCCCTGCCTCACCGCATGGCCCAGCTTTGCAGTACATTCAGGCATGCGGGTCCATCCATGCTCCAGACACGCCCAGGGCAGGCCCCACCTGCAGGGGCACTCGCTGTCTCCCTCACAGCTAACCAGGCTCTACCGCAGACCTTTGGCTGGGCCTAGATCAGAAACGTGGAGCCAAACAAGCTCCCATCTCCGTAACACATGCAGTCGGGGGGCCTGCAATGCTTCCTCCCCACACCCGGCCCCTAAACTTACTCTTATTTCCATCTCTTACTGTGGTCTTGCGTGTCCTCTTTCCTAATTCTTCCCCTGTTAATCACCCTCCCAATCCCTGCCACAGAGCCTTCTAGAACCCTGGTTCTATGACATTATGATTATGATGACGACAATGACGATAGTGGCAATCATTTATTAAGCATTGCCCTGGCCTAAGGCACCACATGGGTCATTTCTTCCAGGCTCCAACTTGCTTCTGCTTTGCCATATGGTAACACGCCATATTATGGAAGAACCATCATTACTGCCATCTGCAGGGGAAGCCTAAAGAGGTGAAGTATCTCACTCAATCTCATGCAAGAAAGCCAGGATTCGAGCCTGCGAGCTCTTCCACTTCAGCCACCCTCGCCCAGCATTGTCCCAGAATAGTGTCGTCACCACAGGGTGGAGGGACGGGTCTCAGAACTCTAACATCCCCATGTCCGCCCCTCGACCACAGCCGCCTTTCCTGCCAGTCTTCAGACACCTGGTTTTCTTCCCAGAGACCTGCAGAACAGTGATGCCAGCCCCTTGCCCCTTGCATCAGTCCCTCCTGGCAGCTCCTCCCTCCCATGCAGCCCAGAACCCTCACTGGTTCATAAGAACACACTGGTCTCAGTTGGGCACTCAGTTATCCCACATCTCTTCCTTGTCCTTAAACCTACAGAGATTGCACCCTGCTCACCCCTCCTCCTCCCACCCACGTGGCTGGGAGCTAATGGTAAGAATCTCGCCACTGTGTAGCACTGCATGTGGGCCCCCATCTCCACTGCACCCTACGTCCCTCCATCAGGGCTTTCTGCCTCTGTTTTCAGCTTCCTCTTTCATTCCTCCCAGTGCTCTTGTGACCTCATCCTTCCACCTACAAATTTAGCAACATTCATGGCGACACCTTCCTGCCAGTCTCACCAACCACTGAAGACCAACCTTCCCTCCTTGCTCTTCCCTGTTGCCCACGGTCCTCTGTCTCCTCCACTCTGTTCTCCCCACCACCAACAGCTAAAGCACTCCTACCATAAACCAACAAACTAACCACCCTTAACATGATGACCTCCTCCCTCTCACTCAATCCAGTCATCAGTGACCTTCCCATAGGCAGATCTCAGACACCCACTCCTCAGTCCTTGTGTGGCTGAACATCTCTGCTGTGTTCATCACCACTGAACACTCCTGCCATCTTGAAACTATCTACCCCCTTGGCCTCGGGTTTTCTTCCTTCCTCCATGACCACTCCAGCTCATTTCCACCCATGGCTCCCTCGTTCTTGACCTGTCCCTGGTTGGTGGTGGTCCCCGGGCTTCCACTGACAACCTGCCCCGTTTTCCTCTGCTGTAGCTTTACCTGCCACCCCAGGTGCTAACTCAAGCTCTTCCCAAAGATCTTAGGCTTAGCTCCAAACTGGCTGGATATCTCCAGTTGCCTTCGGCAAAAGAATATGTTCATGACAAGGGCCCACTGTCTTGCTCCCCAAGGTGATTTGATAGTGTGGTTTCGGATTACAGCCTGGCTTCCTGGGGTGATCCATCACAAGAATAAAGAGTATTGATAAGGCCAATGGGTGCACTTCCAGGTAAGGACGGTTGTGTTTCTCTCGGCAAATGAATGGGTAGTTTCCCCAGCACCTGCAGGTGGTGAGAGTTGGTCTCAGCTCTGATAACACAGGCTCTGCCAAAGGTGTGCCCTTGGGCTTTGGGGGATTGAATGGAGTCAGTGATAGTGTGTGGTGGTGTCCATCTGTCCTTGCTCAAAGCCGATCTCCACCTGCACGTGTTCTGAACCCTAGCTCTGGATGAAGAGAGCAGTTGAGTGTTGATAAATGGACTGAGCCAGCCCCCAGCTCTTCTGGGCTCAGTATTTGGGGGGGACTTATGGGCATGCTTGAGCCATAGGGTGGTTGCACCCCGGCCCACAGGGCAGGATCCCCATCCACATTCACCTCACTAGAAATGAGGCAGCCCTTACTGTGTGAAACGTCACAGTGTGGGGGAGTGGCGGTAGGCAGCCACTGGGAAGAAGCACCCTCCTCAAGCGGGTTTGATGTTTCTTTAACTCTCAAAACTGCTGCCCATGGTTTACAAGGTCATGAACGGGAAATGACACACAGCACATGCCTCTCATGGCAGCACCTCCTGGATACTCCACCTGGACCTGAAAACGCAGAAGGAACAGTGGGAGGAAGTCTAACCGGGAAGCCGCCTTTCAGATGCCCACTCTGTCACTCACTCACTGCGTGACCTTGGGACAGTGACCAGCTCTTCCGAAGCTCAGGATGCTTATCTATTGGACATTTACTACAATCCCACCCTGCCTTCTCATGGGGTTGACTCAAGGTTCTCCTGTGGTTACCCTCAGAGCTGTCATGAGTGAGCCCAGAGGATGACGGAGCCAGTAGGGGTAGTGTCTTCACAATCCTCACCCTGGCAGTCCCGATGTGATCCCCTCTGCTGATCCCCCATCCATGACAGGCTCCTTCTCATCCAACAGGCTTTAGCCCAGGAGTCACCGCCTCGGAGTGGACTTCCCACCACCCATTCCAGTGCAGCCACCAACTCGAGGCACTTTCTAAATGATGCCTCTGTTCTGTTTTTTGAAGAAAGTCTCAAACTTACCTTCCAGGGAAACTGACCAAACCAAGAAATGCTGACCCTAAGTCCCTCCTGGAGCCAAGATCAGTGAATTCCTACATGGATCAGATGACGTGGCCTCTTCTTTGAGCTTCTCTCCAATGCTAATCTTCTAGTTATCACCAACTAGAGGTTTTTTAATTTATGTATTACATTTCTTGCTTGTTATCTGGTGGTCTGCAAGGTATAGGTGTATCTTAGCCACTGAAGTAGAACCTGCCTGGCTCATAGTAGGTCCTCAATAAATATTGACTGAATAGCTAATGAGGGGATGATTGAGTGGACATCCCCTGTCCGAGGCTGGGATACCTGGACTTGATAGATCCTGGTTCCCAGGTCTCAGTGGGTTCTGCCTCTTGTCGCCTCCTTTGCCAGCCACTTCCTCAATGATGGAGAGAGCCAAGGTTCCCCTGCTGGATGCATTTTCCGTGAATTTGGGGAACCCAAGATACTGTCAAGCCTACAGTGAGCTCTGAGCCCTTTCAGGAGAGCCAACCCTTGATACAGTCCCCCAGGTACCCCTGTGAGTTTTTCTCCTATAAAAAATGAGAAATCTGTAGCTGGGTGCAATGGCTCATGTCTGTAATCCCAGCATTTTGGGAGGCCGAGGTGGGTGGATCACTTAAGGCCACGAGCTCAAGACCAGCCTACCCAACATGGCAAAACCCCATCTCTACTAAAAATACAAAAATTAACCAGATATGATGGCACATGCCTATAATCCCAGCTACTCAGGAGGCTGAGGCACAAGAATCACTTGAACCCAGGAAGCAGAGGTTGCAGTGAGCTGAGATCGCACCACTGCAGCCACTACACTCCAGCCTGGGTGACAGAGTGAAACTTTGTCTCAGAAAAAGAGAGGATCTTCCATTGTAAACATGACCAGACCTTACCCAAGAAAGAAATTCCTTTTGATGCCTTCTTAGAGCAGTGTGATCAACTACCAAACAGAGCTGGGACTTCCGTCTTTCCCAAGCCACTCCTGTAGAGCAGAGACAGGCACCTGTCTCTTCATAAGCCCTTCTTTATCTGTAGTCTGATTTGATTTGACCTGTGCGATAACTCCTATCTGTGTCTGGTATCATCGCTCGTGTCTCCGAACATTTCACAGCAGTGACTGATGCCCAGACCTCCGGCTAGATGGTAGCCCTGACTGTCTGTTATCTGTGCACCTGGTCAGCCTCTCTCCACTTGGACGGCAGCCTCTTGAGGGACTAAGCTTGCAACACCTCACATCAAATAGACCAACGAGCCACCTTGTTTGGCTGAAGTATATGTTCATTCTACAATTTGGCCATCAGGGAAAGGTAAGAAAGAAGAGAGGCAGAAAAACAGACGAAATGAAAGGGAAAAGACACACACCCAGCAGCAGAGAAAAGACATAGGAAAAAGGAAAAAAAAAACTAGTTTAAGGGACAGGGGAAAATGAATCATATACAGAAGCAAAAGAAGATTAAGGGGAGAAATTCTCTAAGATCTGCTGTCTATAAAGGAGTGACGGACATGAGGTGAGGATTATACGGTGCTGTCCACTTGGCACAAAGGGTGCAAAGTCCTAACATCCCCCGCCACCTGCACTTCCCACTACACCATGCTATGAACTGCAAGAGGCTCCATTCCAGCTCAAACATCCCTGCAAGCTCAAAAGTAGAAAACTTGTCCTCAGATGCAACAACAGTTGTCAGAGCAATGTTACCCTGAGTTGTGAAGAAACCCAGGTCTGCATGGAAGAAACCTGGGCTGCCCCAGTCCCTGGCCAAAGGTTTGCCAAGCACCCTCAGAAGACCTGCAATTGTCAGGGGAAGTAAACTTGGTCCCCCGTCCCCCAAATCCCTGCCCGTTCTCATTGCTTCATAGTCCAGTGCAGTCCCCGACCCAGACCCAGGCCTCCCGAGAAGCCGGTGAGGTGAAGTCATTGGAGGGAGCCTCATCCCTGATGGGTGGGCACAAGGCCTGTCTGACTTGCCCACTCATATCACTCAGAAATCTGAGGAGGTGGTGCTTGAGGGGCAGTAGAACGAGGCTCCAAGAAGTCACTGTAATCTCTGTGGGCCACGCCAGAGTTCAAGACTGGATTTTCGCTCCCATGGCCGAGGGATCTCTGGAAGGTCCCCTTTGCCACCAAAAGCCTGCCCTTTTCTGCATGTTTTGAAAGGAGTTTTCCTAAACACAGCCTCCTCCATCAGGAAGTTTGAATGTATAAACAGTGACTCTTATTCAGAAAAGCAGCAACGAGCAGTTTTATGTAAAAGTTACATCTCCATTTAAGAAAGAATATATAATTCCACATTCCACTGTCCCTCGAACTTTATTCCCGTTTATGTAGATCTTAATACAGTTATATAGTCGCGGGGCTAACGTCCCCTCCGGATGGTAATGAGGTCCTCTCGAACCCGTTAGCTGCTATAAAGTATGCAGAAGTTAAATGCACAGATGGAAAAAAATTTGTCTCAATTTTATACTTCTGCAAAATGGTAATTTTGTACTTAAAATGTACAAGATGGATGTTCAGAAATATAGGCTGATAGCCTAAATTATATTTGGTCATAATTTATGTAGTACAGTCCCAAAGAGATACAAAAAGGCAGAGCATAATTTATCTGCTGGAATCAGCGATAGCTTTGCTAAAACTCCCATTTATTCCATCCCCCATAGTTTTAAGCAGCCTTCGTCCTCAGGGCTCACTCTATTTAAGTTTTCCATACTGCTGTTTGATCACATATTGTACTCTATAATTTGCCTATCATCTGAAGCAAATTTAGGTCCCAGAAGTTATGATCTCTACATAGCAACCACTTTATTTGGTAAATGCAAAATATTTATAGCAATATAAAAACCAGATGAAAATAAAATTCCTATAATCATTGGAACATACACACTTTATCATTGGGGCTTGTAAGGCCATTAGAGTAAGACTAGTATGTTGACTAATACAATTACCTTTGGACGCTCACTCGAATTTGCTGATGCCTGGGAACTGGAGAAACTTTTTCTCCAGCATCCCTTCCATCTTGCCAATGGTGAAAAAAAAAAAAAAAAAAAAAAAAAAAAAAAAAAAAACATCTGGGCACGGGCTCCAGAGAGAATTGCCCCAGAGGAAATCAGTTGAAAAGCGAGAGTCAGATAAGTCATCACTGTGCCTCAGATGTGGAAAGGAATTTCCAAGTAAAAACACACTGCTTGGCAATGGCACTGCCCTGGATGGGTTCACCCCTTACCTTCCAGGGAAACTGACCAAACCAAGGAATGCTGACCCTAAGTCCCTCCTGGAGCCGAGATCAGTGAATTCCTACACGAATCGGATGACATGGCCTCTTCTTTGAGCCTCTTTCCAATGCTAGTCTTCTCACACCTCTAACTTCTTTGTGTGTGTTTGTGTGTCTGTGCTTCCAAAATTGTTACTTGGAGATGTTCAGGCTGGAACCTACAACATGACACAGTCCATCAACGCTCCTCGCAAAGCAACGAGCTCTTCAAAACAGAGTGGAGAGAGAAAACAGGGAAGGGACAGGCCCCGAACTGAAATGTGCACATGAAAACCTCAGAGAATAACGTTACTATGCATATTCACGTACACTTGTTGAGTGTCTGTTCTCTGCAAGCACTGTCTAGGACAGAATGCTATTAGGACAGAATGCTGTTCAAATAAGTGTTCAGGTGACTTCCGCTTATGCATAGGACCCTGCCCTAGGTTCCTTCTAGTCCTCAGAAAAACCCTGCACAGTAGGGCTTACAGATTACCAGTATTAAAAGGAGGAAATTGGCCAAGGGTGGTGGCTTACACCTGTAATCCCAACACTTTGGGAAGCCAAGGCAGGTGGATCACCTGAGGTCAGGAGTTTGAGACCAGCCTGGCCAACATGGTGAAACCCTGTCTCTACTAAAAATATAAAAATTAACCAGGCGTGGTGGCAAGTGCCTGTAATCCCAGCTACTGGGGAGGTTGAGGCAGGAGAATAGCTTGAACCTGGGAGGCTGAGGTTGCAGTGAGCCAAGATCACACCACTGCACTCCAGCCTGGGCGACAGAGGGAGACTTCTTCTCAAAAAAAAAAAAAAAACTAGGAGGAAACTGAGGGAGGGAGAGGTCACCCAGTCAAGTAAGTGGTAGAGGAGAGAGTGACACCCAGGACTGACACCATTCAAGCCAGCTGTATCTGATACCCAACAAGCCCCCTGTTGTACTTTTCTGTATGCCAACACAGAACACCAAGCTTCCCGAGGTGCCTATGCAGGGATATTGCTTCTCCGTCTTCAGACCTCTCCCCGCCCACCTCAGCCCCCTTCCATCCAACCTCAAGGTTGCCTTCAGCTGAGTGAAGATGAAATAAAACCCCAGCTGCATCTCTCCGATAAAAACTTCAACTGAAGCCTCATATATTTTGTAGATACTAAAGATTTCATGGCTCTTTGAAGACGAGTGTTGTATTAATCATTGTGGTTGTTCAGATTATTTCCTCATTTTTAACATTGCTCGAGCCCTCTACCACAGAGCCACCATTTCTGTGTCCAGGGTAGTGAGACCCTCAAGAGATACCCTAGATTCCTCTTTATAGCCACTTCCTCCTTCATTGCAACTTAGCTCCAGCTCCAGCTCCCTAAGTCTAAGGGACTCTCCCCATTTTTAACTTTTTTACCCAAAACATGCTTAAGCAGAAATCAACTGAATGCATATTTGAATAGCATTCTGTTCGAATCCAGATATTATTCTACAAGGTCCATTTTAAAGTCTGTTTTTTCATATATCACACTGGAGGGAGAGAGAGAAAGAATATAGCTCAAAATAAATGTGTAAAAAAAAAAACGAAAGAGATCATAAGGGCAGAGGAAATACCTTGGTCTAATTTGTCTCCTGATTCTATAATTATTTCAAAACCAAATACAGATTCCTAAAGTATCAGTGTGGAAAGGAGCCCTAATGCACCAGAACTGTTCATTCCACAACTGGGGAAACTGAGGCTCATAAGAGAAGTCTTACATACACCAGTAAGGAGAACAGCTAGGTCTCTATTTGGGTCTTGCTCGGTAGCATGTGAACAATGTGTCTGTTCTCAAAAGGCAGTAACTATTGCAATCAGTTGGGAACTCAAGAATATCTGACATATGGGACCATCCATGACTTGTCTCCAGTCCTCTTATAGCCTGTGGGCAGGGAGATGGGTTTCATTTGCCTGTTGTCTGCTCATCAGCACTCCTCCCCATGCAAGGGTAGAGGAAGCAAGAGGGTATGTTGACTTTTATCAAGAGCCTGCATGCTGGGCATTTAGTTTGAGCTTTCTCCCTCTACCTTCAGGCAATCCTATGCATGGCTCCAACGTGCAGGTGAGGCTCAGTCAAGGGCAGTCATTTTCCCAAGGACACACACAACCGAGCCCAATAATTGATAATACTACTGTACAGGTTACTTCAGAGAAAGGAACTATTAATGTTGCCTTGGGGAGTAGGAAACAACATTCTAGTTGAATCTTCTAGGACGGGATGGTATTTGCATGCAGAGGACAATTTGTGGGCAGAGATGCTAAGGTCCCAGTAAATATTTAGGATGGTGTTTGCGCACAGAGGACAATTTGTGCACAGAGCTCCTAAGACCCCTGTAAATATTTGCTCCATGTTCACAGTCCAAGGAGGGAGAAAACGTGCAAAGGCCCTGAAGAGAGAGGCTTTAAAAACCCACAGGAAGCTCTTTCCAAGTGTTGCAAAGGGAATGGTTGTTCATCCTCTTCTTAGGAACCATTCAGCCTAGCCCTGTCTCCCAGCCACCCTGCAGCCAGGAGCTCTGATGTGTGATATTATATAGAGTTCAGGAATGTGAAAGGCACCACATAAAATCAAATTCTCTTCTATTTTAAGTTGAGTGGTGCACCAGTTCAGCTTTAAAATCTGATTTCTTAAAAGTTTCAAAGGGAAAAAAAATGTTCCTTTGCAATTGGAATCGAGTCCACATAAATTAGCAGGCCAGCTCTACATATCCATCTTTCCGAACTTTCCTGGATTGTTCATTTTAATCAAGCGGCCCACATTCTTGACTTTTCATCCTTCACTGCCCAGAATGATGCACTGCAGCTACTGATGACACGCAAATGTTAATTTTGTTCAAGTTCAAACATCATCCAAAAAGGGCCTATTTTAAAGACTGCTTTGCAAACACCAGCTGAAAATGAGGATGAACCGAATCAAACACCGCCAAGAAATTCAGAGGAGGGAAAGCTGTGGTCTTAAGGAAACTCACAAGTTTTTTTGTCTCTAGATCCTCAACCTCTCCAAGGCCGAGAGTAGAATCCTTGATGTCTAGAGCTGGAAGGGAAATCAGATTTCACCCCAGCCCTGCCCAAGGTCATTCCGTGTGGTAGGGAAGGGACGAGATAATTCAACTCTCCCCCTGGGTAAAAGAGCCTTCCTAAAATGTGAAACCAGTGAAACCATGTATTTCAAGTCTTTCTGTCATTTAGCAGGTTTCAGGAACAGCAGGATACATCACACACACACACACACACACACACACACACACAGGCACACAACAGGTTTATTTTAGAACTCTGGCTCACCCCTTAACCAACTACCATTCCTCTATCCCGTCTCCTCCAGTATAGGATGTCACTATTGCCCAGTGAGGGCACAAGAGTGACAGTTGTTCAGAGATGCTTCAACAGGAATTGTGCACTTGAATAAGGAGAAATCAGCCGAGTTCCTATTTCTTCATGGCTGAAATTGTCTGAGATTTGGCATCTGCTTGTTTGCCTTTGCACCCAATGAAGCTGCATGAGAAAAGGACATCATCTGTATGAGTCACTACCGCACCCCCCTGGAGCCTAAAACAGGGCCTTGGTACCTCGTGAGCACCCAATGAATATTTCTGAACAAATGAAGAAATGAAATCACTCTGGTCTATTATTTACCAGGATCCTTCAAAGCAGGACTGTACTATGGAAGGTCTCAGCATAGAGGTTAGAGATCTGAGGGTCCCTAAGACGTTGAGCGCCATCTCACAGCAACATGGCCCTAGAGAATAAATCCATCTGAAAGCTTTGGCCCCAGGGTTCTCAACGGCCTTGCTTCTAGAATACCAGCCTCATGTAAACAAGCCATCGGCAGTGACAAGTACCAGTTTCCATGGCCCATCAGACTAAACTGTTCACAGTGGCGGCCTATCTTCTGAAAGAACAGAAAAGACACTGCAACGTCAAGAAAAAAATGACTGCCGCTATTCCCTGAGCGATAACAGCCTCTCTTGAAATGCAGGACATGTTTCATTTGGCTTATAATAATTGTGTACTGTCTTTTAACCCTCAAAGTGTTAAGCATTGTCATATCCTCTGGGGATGAAAAGATCTGGGGTTAACAACTTTCTCTTTTAAAAATTCATAAAGGTGCAAATAAACAGCATTGCATCCAGTGGCTATGCGTTGCAAGAAGCCAAGGGAGAAAGAGGAAAAAAAAAGACGACAACAACAACATTACCCCCCACAGGATACTTGGCAATTAACTGCAGCTATGTCAGCAATTTTTTGAAAAATTTCCTAAACATGGAGAAGACTCATCCTCACCATATGAAAAACAAAGCTACTGCAGTGACTCTCCCATGCATTACAATGTGTGTGTCTTACTTCTTAACCAAGCCGCTAATCACGCAAATTATTGCAACTAATTACATTTGAAGGTCTAATTAATTCTTTCAGTACCACATCATTTAGTACGCATTCACAACACAGCACCTGTTTTGAAAATCCTTGCAGTTAATTTGTTTATAAACAAACACTATTTGCATAAAATGTTTAATGAATGGTTTAACAGTTAGTACAATACTCCAGTTTTGTCTTCGTAGATCTGAGGTCATCAAAGGCCACGATAAATTAATTTTAAACTATACAAATTAATTTAAATAGAATGTGTGAATTTCTCATTAATAAAGAAAACATTTTCAACATGTTAATTAATATCTCTGTAACAGGCTAATTGCTTCCTGCACAACAAGTACATCTTACAAGCAAACCTTAAAGATTTGGGGGGCAAAGGGGTGGGGACTATTTTAAAACTGCAAAACAAAAAGTGCAATTCAGAAAAAACACACACAGCCCGATTATACTGGAGAATTCACCACTTAGGACAGGCAAACCAAGAAAGGAAGCTATTGCCTTATGTTACAAATACAACACATTTTAGTCATCGAGAACGGGACGGTTGAAAAACATTTCTATCACAGGTGCAGTTACGCTGCAAAGATGGTTAGATGATGTCTGCCTTCTGGTAGAAAGACACAATTAATGAAAACATTAGTTCTGAGAGTGAAGATCTCTCCTTTGAATGTAGGGCATATTAGCTGTGTTTGTAACCCAATGGTAAATACGGATTTCATTAAACAAATCTGCATCTTCACACCAGTGTCTGAGGCTCAGCCATCATAATTCTCCCTGTGGCAAACCATGGAAAGATACTTCATGTAGAAACTAAAGAGGAACAACATTATAGCCCAACATCAAGCACAGCGCTTGCAAAATCCGTCACGAGATATGTTCACCCTTAAGTTTGTTTCTGATTTGCAAGCGTTTTCACATTTGATAAGCACCTGTTGTAAATTTACATCCACGCAGGAAGTATTCTTATGCTAGGGAGCTGAGAATTGTAAAGCATGTTTATACTCTTACCCTTGTGTGGTGTTGCCCCTTAATGCACAGGCTGATAAAATGACTAGCTACACAGGACCCAGAGGGATGTGCCACTCCATCTGGTTCCCACCGCATCTGCCCCCAAGGAGCCACTAGTCCCTTCCTCCTGGAACAGGTTCTGTCAGCACTGATCAACAAGCACTTGGTTTTTGTTTTAAGTTTGTTAATTCGGAGAGGACGTGGAGAGACAGGGAGCGAGGGAGAGAGAGAGAGAGAGTGTGTGTATGTTCAGGGTGTGGGGGTAGAACGACAGAAAGACAAAGAGAAGCACAAATACAGACTTCCCAACACTTCTCTGGGACCTGCCAATGTATTTCCAAGAAAACAATGGAAAAACAGTAAGAGTTCCATCCTGACAGCACCAGGGGAAAAGAAGAATTTGCCCAACCTCTGACTGGACCCAGATTTCCAGGGTGGTGCTGCTACTCGTTAGAAAACACTTGGCCACGTGGCCCCTTGGTCCTGATATTTCTTTGGAGGTGTATATAGAATAAGACTATCCCAAGCACCCTGCTCCCAAACTACCCTGGTGAACCCAGTATGGTGTGAAAACCCCTTTGCTTTACTCTTTTGCCAGATAAATGCCAGCCAACATCCCTGTCTCTGGGGCCCTGGAGAGGCCTTCAACACACCTGGCCTCACTGCCCTGTGGCTTCAACAAAGAGGCTGAGCATCTCCTAGAAACCTTGAGGTCCATGGATGACATAGCGGAATGATGGATTTCAGAAAAGGCAGGTGCTTCCCACTCTTTAAATTTTTGTTTATTCTTTCCAAGTTTCCCATCAACAGCCCTGCAGTAAAAATTCAGGGCTTCAGAGACAAACATTTCATGAGTACAGACTGTGATGAGGAAAAGAAGCCATTCCCTCTCTATCAGGATCCAGAGGTAAGCTGCTGCTTTGCTCTTAAAACGCAAGAAAAAAAAAGTGATTGACGGTTGGCACAGGACTCAGGACTATATGCCACTTCCATGTTGACTTCTTTTTGGAAAAGATACCCAGGATAGCCATGTGAGGAGTTACTCCGGGTTTCGGCCCCATAGCCAGCTAGGAGAACTGAGGTTCAAGGGGCAGAGGGTGAACTCCCCAGCAGAGACAGAACGGGGCAGGAGGAGGGCAGGAGGCGGGTGGCTGTGAGACAAAATGCTTCCATCCCAGAACAAGCAGAAACAGGCGCACCACTCTGCAATATAAAAGTCAGAAAGCCTTGCAACATAGATGCAACCCAGGGACTTCCCCCTTGCAGCCAGCAGCCAAGGCAGCTTCTAGGCACTGTGTGGCTGTATTTAAACCCAACTTGGTCCCTAACTTCTCTCCAAAGCCGGTCAAGTTGCCCCACCCGAAGCATCCAGATGACAGGCTCCTGCCTCCCCTCTTGCACAAAATCATTCCCGGATGTAGAGCCTGGCTTTTTCTCTTTCCCCATTAAAAATCACCAGCGTTTCGCAAATAAAGGCGATCACCATGTGAAAAATTATCTTTTAAAATGGAGTTTAATTTGCATATAAGGAACGAGAGATTTATGACAAGCAACATCGTCCAGTACTGCATCTGCCTAGTATCAGTCGTAATTTAGATTGTTTGTGACTGATCTTAAATTCTAAAGCTTGGAGAAGATGAAGTACTCTGTTGCTGTATTATTGTCAGGAGTCTAAGACTTACCAGAGATTTATTAGTAATCTTATCACAAACATGTCTCAAGTTTTTGCTTTTAATATGTGCCAAGCTCCTCTGAGGAATTTTCCTCACTGCAATTATATTCCTCAATGCCTGCATTCTGAAGCTGAGTTGATTTCCTTCCCAAAATAAAGCGACCTATCATTACACCACAGCCGCTCTTGTACATTTTTCCTCTGCTACTTAATAATCAATGTATTCATCATTAAAATCTGAGCCCTGAAGCAATGGTTTTTAGCATATTCTAATGACTAGCGACTTGCAAATTACAATGACCTTTCATGTACATTCTGTAAGCACCTTGTTCTAATGTGTACTGTATTTATAGTTTGCCAATACAAACTAGCCAAAGATTGGATAATTACTGTAATCTATTAGCTCGATTGCTTTCCCTGCTCATTTATAGCATGTGCCACGCAGGCCATTTTCAAAA
This sequence comes from Gorilla gorilla gorilla, assembly GCF_029281585.2. Taxonomy (NCBI): domain Eukaryota; kingdom Metazoa; phylum Chordata; class Mammalia; order Primates; family Hominidae; genus Gorilla; species Gorilla gorilla. The sequence continues at coordinate 42,808,649 of NC_073244.2, forward strand.
ACTGGCCTATCTTTCATCTCCCGCAAGCTCAGAAAGTAAGGGATACTTCATCTTCACAATATACACACTTACTAATGTCTGAAGAACAGCCCGTCTCAGCTCAAGGAGGTTTCAAAAATAAAGAACCTTCTTTCCTATTAGTGTCATAATGCTATTTGTGACTGACAAAAAACACCGCTCCAAGAGTGTAAACTTTCGTTGAAGAATGTCAAGGCCGGTCCCATTTTCTGCCCATTACTCTGACCTCCAAATAGCATTTAATAAGATCTGCTTTGAAAGAAAAAGATAAAGGCACTTCCCTTAAACAAGAAACAATTTTTTTTGTTATAAGTAAATGTTTCAAGTGAAGCATTAAACTTTTTCTTTTCTTCTTTTTCTTTTTTTTTTTTTTTAAGCACACTGCTGTTACGACTCCGGAACCGATAAGGAAGCTATGTGTGGAAGTATGAGCCCGGGTCGCTTTCTGACCCTCTGTGACGGTCTATTTCAGGCAGTTATGGATAGATAACATTACAGACACTGGTAATTAAAACGACACTAATTTTGTCTCTGTGGCCACGCTTTGTTGTTAGAAGCCATCTATCATGGCCTTCACGCATCACACAATGAGAAGACATTTGTCTACGTACATTGTGCTTGGTCAACGGTTTTACGGATCTCCCCGCGTACCTGGACACCCAGGCACTTTTAAAGACGTACTGCCTTCATTTCTACTCTATTACTCTGATTAATAAAACATTTTGCATGCTTCATCAAAACACCCTGCAAGCTTTTTACCACATATATTCATGGGGGGGAAAGCAATGTTAATTTCTTTCCCTTTTAGAAAGAAACTAACAACAACAACAACAAAAGAAATTCTCTTTTGGATTGGAAGAGAGAAAGAAAAATTCAAATATGGAAATATTTGTCTTCCCTGTAAAACAGAGTCCAGCCTAATGAAAAGCATAATATTAAAACACACACACAATGCCAAGCATCTCCTTTAAGGCTACACGTATTTTTGACTATATGTATCGTTAGTTCTTTTCTGCGCATTCATTTGCTTGATTTGTGGACACTCAATTTCACTTCACCTTTTATTACAAGATCTACAGTTACATTAAGAGTAACAGCAAGTCAAATGTTTTTATATTTGGGCAATTAAAAAAAAGAAAAGATCTATTCCTTGGGCCCTTATAAGAAATTAGGGATAGCTGAAATGCAAGATGACTAGTTTAGTTCTGTTGTAATCAACTAAGAAGAAACTGTAATGGTGCATTTCAAGGGATCTTTAACAAGTGACACAAACAAGAGAAGAAGCAGACAGGACCATTTAACTTCAAACTCCACCGAAGAGAGCTGAATTGTAAGCTTCCTACAGCAAGCCCGGCTGGTGGCTATGTGGCAGTCTTCATTTCTCAGCGGAAAAGCCACTCCCTTGAGACTCTCCAGGCACCCCCAAACGCATTTTTTATTAAGTGTCTAAAAGGTAGGAGCTGTTAGAATTCTTTTCTCTATTCACAGATGATCACAGCCCTTTTTTCCCCTTCAGCTTGCAGACGCACATGTAGTTTCAAATATTAGCTAGAACTCCAGCCTTCACCAGCCCCTAATTGCTCTCTCAGGGAAGGTATCATAAACTCAGGTATGGCTGACACAGATGTAGCTTCAACTTTATGCAGGCAGGAATGCTACATCAAAGCTATTTGCAAAGTGACATAACTAGTTGTTTAAAAGAACATTTTTATTATATTCCTTGGAATTTGCATTCTTCTAGAAACCAAGTGTATTTTTTAACACAGCCGCAGAAATGTTGGGGCAATTGACCATTCATGATGTCTGCAAAGGAAAAGCATCTAAATATTTTTCAAGCCACTTTAATAAATTTGAGTGCATCTGTCACTACATGTAACCTGATTATTTAAATAAGTTAATATTATCACTTCTCTTTTGCCAGCTGCTGTAAGCAGTCGGCTGCTGTCATTAAGCAAAAAGGCCAAGACAATGTGAGTCTATCTGGTCCTACCTGCATTTCTACTCGTCGTTGGACTGAAACAAATGGGAAAGAAAAACTTACTGACTTTTGGCGAACTACAAAGGTTAACTCTATTCATCATGGAGAAACTGATACTAAGTGCTTTCTGTCTGTCCATATATTCTAAAGATTTAGAAGGAAACTGGTAGTGTTCTTGGGAGACAGAAGACAGAGTGTTCATCTTTGCCATATGCAGAGTGTCTCTTGCAGTTTTCTCTTTACCTCACTGGCACTGCTGAAATCCTTCTTAGACTAGAGAGTTTTGGAAACAAGGTTATTTTTCAATGAGTTAAAAAGCCAAAGCTTTTCTTTCTTAGGATCTTTAACTCTTTTAAGGTAAGCGGCAGGGTTTGAAGCTGCTGTCAACCGTTTGAGGAGAAGGAGCTCAATAGCTTGCAAGATAGGAAGAGAATTCTCATCACCCAGGTTGCAATAAAACTTGCCTCTCCCGATACCAGTAAAGCCCACTCCGGAGATTTCCAGAGACTGTTGGAAGGCAGTGGAAGGTAAACCCAGAGGAAACACAAGATAAAGGCAACCAGGTGGCCTGGTTCTTAAATCTTAAAGCAACAGTTCCAAAGTTGAGAGCCCGCATTGCAATCTATTGCACAGCCTGACAGGAGAAGGGACGAGGAAGTTCAGAACCTGGCAATTGGAGTGTTTCCCAGCGCCGGGTCCCACCGCGCACCGCACCGAACAAGAAATCTTTTTCACTTTCTATAACTCATTTGCATGAATTTACTTTTTTGCCTTAAGAGGTTGTTGTAATGTGTGTTAAAACACACAGTGCAATTTTATCTCCATAATATCACAAAAGAAATATTATGTTAGTATAAAGTTTAAAAAAATGCTGCGAGATCCTGCAGCACGGCGAGCGGCAAAGCGTTGCTCAAAAACGCCACCCAAAGGCGGGAGGAGTGTAACGGCATTCAGGGAGGATCGTTTTTGTTAATTTCAGCAATCCGAATGTAAAAAATGACAGCGCCACGCAAGTTGACGGAGGCTTTTGATTGAATTGACTGATTGCCTCAGCTGCACCTGCGGAAAATTGATGACAATGCTGTCTAAACCATTCATTAGGATTTGAAACTTCACGCAGATGAATGCTGGATTCATAAATTTGCTAGACATGTGTTGTAGATAATATGACAAAGCACTGTTTTCAAATGAACATTTCTTTGACCTAATTTTATCAAAATCATGCAAAGGAATGAAAGAACATTTGTACCCGAACTCTTTGAAACAGCTGCAACTGAGGTCTCTCTCTCCATCTCTCCCTCTCTCTTTCTCTCTCTCTCTCTCTTTACCTTTTTTGTCTTTCAAATAAATTTAAATGAACTATATTGTTTGAAATATATCTTCTAGTTTATTTAAATTATTTTTTAGAATGGCAAAACATTTATTTTTACTTATTATGAACAATGTTACTCTCTGCCAGATGAAGGAAAATTATTTTGAGGGTTTTTTTCAAGCTCCAAATTTGCTAAATTGAACACAAGTGGTAAGTAGATTTTTCAAATAATATTAATAACGCGATCTCCACAGACATGTTGGGGGGAACCGTTTCAGTACCAACTGGACACGCATTCTGTGAGAAGTGGACTTCTTGCAGGCTTTGAAGGGAAAAGAAATCCCTGTAAAATATTGACGCTTTTGGTCAAAAATGGCGAAACCAGAAAAAAATGACATCTGTGTACATTGTATATAAGATTTCTGACTTGTTCTCGATTTTAATGTATCAAAACACTACCAATATTGAATGAAGCTTTCTCTGTGTGTCCAAGAAAGAAAAACAAGATGTCTGAGAAGGGGAAGGGAGCACCGTTTTCATACCTGGCTTGGCTTAGCTGCACGAGAGAAGAAAAGGCCGTGGCTGAATCCATCTCCAGGAGCAGCTGTCCCCCTGCACCGTTTGAATTGCGAGGAAAGAGTTACAGTTTTAGAAAAGAATACCTGGTATTTAAGAATTCGAATTTCTCACTGCAGAACTAGATCTCACTTCTACAACAAGAACCCTGTGCTTAGTACTTGGACTCCCCCCCAAAAAAACAAAATGAATATTTATTAACGTAAGAAGAACCTGGCGCAGGTCGGTCCATGCATCCCAATCTGCCAAAACGCTTCCAAATCTCTTCCCTGGCATTTAAAAGAAATCTATTTTTATACATTCTCATGAATTTGGGTTTTACTACCAGTAAGGTAATTTCTGATTAGGCATCTTGGGTTTTTCTCTCTCTTTTTTTTTTTCTTTTTTCCTAAAGAATCCCTGCAAATACACCCGAGGTGCTTGCGTTAACCCCACACCTGGATGGAGAGAAACTACAGGTGTGAACGGCAAGGCTAATAGACTTGAGTTTTGCCACACATTTATTCTTTTTTTTTTTTTTTTTTTTTTTTTTTTTTTTTTTTTTTTTTTTACCATTCTAGCAGTTGCTTTGAACTGGAAAACATTATTCCAACAATCCAGACAAGGCTCTTTAAGGCTGCTATGCCTAAGCTGCTACAGATACAAAATTATCAAGTAGACATGTGAAACCCCCTAAATGCGGAACAATCTGGGTTGGCTTCTAATTGCTATGTTTCAATTTCTAATGGGGAAAATGTGTAAAACAAATAACTGGGTATTGGGAGCTCTGAGCACTAAAAGCAGAACATTCTTGTATTTCAGTAAATCATATAACTCTACAGATGGGTTTGGAAAGCCTGAAGCTCCAGCCACCTTTTAGACTATTTGGATCCAGCGTTTGCTTCGAATTCCGGGCAATACGCTTAAAACAAATTACCTGTTTGTCTTGGATGGCCTTTGCAATGAGAACCCTAGGCCTGCAAGACCTCTGAGATTCATTGACCTCACCAGCCCATCCACAAAGAAAGATACGTGGATACTCCTTGTATTGCCCAGTCCTGGCTACAATGGCAGGGAGGAGCAGGAAAACAGCCTCCCCTTCAAAGATGTTACAATCTGGTCAATGTACACTGGGGTAGGACACGTGGGGAGTCAAATATACATCAATTTCTGGCAACACACGGCAAGAAACCACAGATGCCCAAAAGGACATCAACTCAAGGTTAATTCTTAGCTCTTACAGAACGGGGGAACTTGGGCATAGTTAAGCAGCAAAAGCTTTGGGGGAGGAGATAGCAGAGAATGTGTAGGGCAGAGATGTGTATATATGTGAGCCTCCAAGGATGCACTAACTGTGCCTGTTCTTCCTCCCTTGGTTACTATCCTTCCTGCTCTCCTGGTAGGGTTCAGCCAGGCACAGACAAGAGTGGGCAAAGGAGCACCCAGCCTTGCTGTGCTCACCCACGCATATGTCCTGCCTGGCCTGGGCAGTCACCTGAGTTTGTAGCCCTTGGAGATGCACTTGTCACCCTCTATTCTGACACCTTTATGGGAACAAGCCTTTAGTCTCAACAATGAGAAAAAAAATAAAATGCCCTTCCTCCAAGAGCTTCAACTAAGAATCATTTCATTCATCCTAGGCATTCTGGTAATTTCCTTTTTCCAGTTCCTTGTTCTGAGAAACGCTGCATTGTAGGCATATTTAAGGAATCTACCCTTCTCCCACCCTAACCTCCTAGGCCAGAGGGGCTTTTTGTTCCCTTATGCTGTGTATCCCCTCAAAACTCACTCAAAATCTTCTTCTTGTGTGGTCAGAATGGGGATCCTTTTGAGCTTGTTATGAGACAGGCTCTGTCCTCACTGGGGTCTCAAATGCTAAATTAAGTTTTATGTCTCTTTAGACACAATGAACAGAAACCAGAGCTTTTGAATACAGATTTCCAGTAAAACCAAACCCAGCTTGGGTCAGATGCACCTTTCCAGCGACCACCATCTCAGCAACAACCTGCCAGCTGTCGACTGGAAGTTCAGCTTCCGGGAACTTCAGCCCCCTTCTCAGAGGAGCAAGGTCCTAGCACCAACAGCACCTGCAGTGGAGCCCAAGTATGGCTGCTTCATGGAGAAGGCAGGTAAAGAGGGGTGTGCACACTGTCTCAGGGTGGCAACTCTTATTGATAATGAAGGCATTGTGGCCTTCTGACAGGTACTGCTGCCCACTGACAGGTACTGCTGCCTACTGACAGGTATGTGACAGTACCTGCAGCTCAGGTCAGGGTTAGGTCTCAGAGACCCTTAAGAAAATGGTGTTCCAGGCCAGGCATGGTGGCTCACGCCTGTAATCCCAGCACTTTGGGAGGCTGAGGGGGCAGATTACTTGAGGTCAGGAGTTCGAGACCAGCCTGGCCAACATGGCAAAACCCCATCTCTACTAAAAATACAAAAATTAGCCGGGCATGGTGGCGGGCGCCTGTAGTCCCAGCTACTCAGGTGGCTGAGGTGGGAGAATCACTTGAACCCAGGAGGTGGAGGTTGCAGTGACCCAAGATCATGCCACTGTACTCCAGCCTTGGTGACAGAGTTAGACTCCATCTCAAAAAACAAAAAGGGGTGTTCCAATCAAACAATAGATAATTAACACTGTGTTCCAGGGTCAGATTTGGCAGTTGTGTTGGACAGACAACACAGGTAGAGGAGAGAAAAAAGAAAGGAAGAGGTTCAGGCCAGGCATGGTGCCTCATGCCTGTAATCCCAGTGCTTTGGGAGGCGGAGGTGGGAGGATGGCTTGAGGCCAAGAGTTTGAGACCAGCCTGGGCAATATAGTGAGAACCTGTCTCTCCAAAAAATGAAAATAGCACGGCGTGGTGATGCACATCTGTAGTCCCAGCTACTTGGGAGGCTAAGGCGGGAGGATTGCTTGAGCCCAGGAGGTTGAGGCTGCAGGGAGATTTGATCGTGTGCCACTGTACTCCAACCTGGATGACAGAGGGAGACCCTGTAGAAAGAAAGAAAAAAGGAGAGGGAGTGGGAGAGAGGAGAGAAAGAGAGAGAGAGGGAGGAAAGAAAAGGAAAGGAAAGGAAGGGAAGGGAAGGGAGAAAGAAGAAAGAAGAAGAGAAAGAGAGAAAGAGAAAGAGAGGAAAGAAGGAAGGAAGAAAAGAAGGAAGGAGGGAGTGAGGGATGGAGGGAGGGAAGGGAGAGAGGGAGGGAAGGAAGGAAGGAAGGGGGAGAGGGAGGGAGGGCACGGTGGCTCACACCTCTAATCCCAGCATTTTGGGAGGCTGAGGCAGGCAGATCACGAGGTCAAGAGATCAAGACCATCCTAGCCAACATGGTGAAACCCCGTCTCTACTAAAAATACAAAAAATTAGCTGGGCATGGTGGTGCGTGCCTGTAGTCCCAGCTACTTGGGAGGTTGAATCGCTTGAGCCCAGGAGGTTGAGGCTGCAGGAGACTCGTTTGAACCCAGGAGGCGGAGGTTACAGTGAGCAGCGATCATGCCACTGCACTCCAGACTGGCGACAGAGCGAGGCTCTGTCTCAAAGAGAGACAGAGAGAGAAGAAACGAAAAGAAAAAAAAAAGAAAAGGAAAGAAAGAGGTTCAACAGGCAGAGTATCCTTTAAAAACTCACCCAGCCCCTCCTTCATTTAGATAAGAAAATGGCTGAGAAGTGGCAGAGTCAAAGTTCCGATGCAGGCCCATGGGCCCTCTTGGTTCACCTCCTCCAGCCCAGGCTTCTAAAACTACTTCCCATACCTGCTGTATTGCAGCAACCATGCTAATTTAGCAACTTCCCATCCCAGATGCATAAAGAAGATGGAACCAATTCACCATGAATCTATCCATCCAGGCATTTAGACACAAAGATGAAAATAACACAGGCCCTGTCCTCCTCCTCGTCCAACAGGGGAAGGGGGAGAGTGCCAGTAAACAGGGCCGTTGAGCTCTGTCCCAGCAGTGGGGACGGGCTTGCATAGAACCACCCTCACTCCTGCAGCAACTTCCCTCATGCCAGACAAGAAGAGAGTGAAAGGAGACCCCCACCTTAGCTTTCTTGGTCTGGGGCTCCATCCTGCTGTGCCTAGCAAGAACACAACACACAGACACACACCAATAGATAACACGTATCTTACCACTACTGGGGGAGAAAGAAAAGAAAAAATAAATCACTGGGAACCGCAGCAGGGTGAGAGCCCAGACCTCAGCAAGTCCCAATTTCAGAGGCGACAACATCTTTAAATGCCGCAGGAATGCGCTCCTAGCTGAGGCAGGTGTGTGGATTCAACACTCGACCCCAGCTGTCGCAGAGCGCGAGGAAGCTGCGCAGTAAATCCCTTACGTATCAACCTCTGAGGACCGGTTTTTCTGCACCTGGTGGTCCTTCTAGATGTCTAGGAGGATCGTGTTCTCAGGACAGGGTTCTTCAGCATCTGTGCTGAAGAACACTGCCCCAGCAGGTCACGTGCAAGATTCCACCTTCGAGCAACATAGCTGACACTCTGCAGCCCAGTTGTCACTTGTAACAAACCCCAGTGGGTCACACAGTGAGGGGAGGCAAGGCTGCGTAAGGCAGTGGCTGAACTATCCCAGAAAACAAGGATCACAGGCCCCCAGTGACACCAATGTTGCAGAAACACCTGCAGTGGCAAGTCAGATGTCCTCCAGGACCAGGCAGATAACAAGGAGTAGGGGTCTGCAGAGGCCTCGGGAGCGTCTGCACCATCCAAAGAAATCAATTGTTCTGCACAGTGGTAAGGATCCAGTGTTCCCAGCACTTCCAAACATTTGAATGAAGCCAGAATTCCAGATAATTATGTGAAATCCCCAATTACTAAATATTGGCAACAAATACATATTTCTTTCAAATAGTCTGTGAACCAAGCAAAATACATCTGTGGGTAGATTGGGATCCCAGATATGCACTGTGTGACCGACCCTAGTAAGAACCCTCCCTCCAAGGACCCTGGACACTCACGCAAACCATTTAATTCCTCTCCTTCCTCCCAAGCCAAGCATCACAGCATTCAACAGATAGGACTAGCAAGCTCAGGCCAAGGTCACAGTGTCCCGAGCAGGGTGGGCTAGGGGACCTTTTGCACGATGTTTTCCTTCGGGCTGTGGGACCACGTCATCTGGCCAGAGAGCAAAGGCTTTCCTAGTAGAAGTGACCCTCTGAGCTTGTGACATCGAGGGCCCTGCCTCTGGGCAGATCCCCCAAGCATCCGTGCAGGGCTGCCTGAGAAGCTGGACCAGCTCTGACACAGCCAGTGGGATGTTCCACAGCCTCCCAGGGCAGAAGGGCTTGTGGGAGATTCACTTAAACGTGACCGATTTCCTCTCACTGGTTCTCTGTGGAAGGTGGAAGAATTACCCCCTGGTCATTAGGGAATCACCCTTTCACAGCAGCAGAGCGTGTGTGACCTGGATGATTTAAATTTTAGTTTTTGTCAACATGTGCTTTCATCAGATTGTTCTTTTTATATATTTCATACATATTATATATTTATATATAGATACTAAATAGACATAGATATAGATATATTTAGGTATGTGCATTTATTTTTATATTGTATTTTTTTATCTCATAGTTCCTTGCTAATGCATATAGACTGAGTCCAATACGATAGTTAAAATGTCACATTCCTCCAAATGGATTTCCAGATATTGAAATGTGATCACTGAGGCTCAGTGGGAATCCCTTTGCTCTCAAATTCCCCGATGCAATGCCTTCTGATTTCAACAGAAAAGCAAGAGGCTCCAGGCACCCCATTCAGGGGCTGCCACCAAAGTACCCGCAAATCCTTCATGAAAGGGGAGACATTGACACATTCTTTCTTTATTCTCTGGTAGGTATCTGTTTGCGTGCAAATCCTTGAGTGCTTGCATCTCGTGTATTTGAAAATCCTGTTTAAGAATGCAGAGGTCCATATAGTGTCATTAAAACAAATGAGTATAACCCTTTGGTCATCTAGGTGAAAGCATTTTGTTGGTTTTTTTTTTTTCAAATTGCTATTGCTATATATAAATGTAACGTATAGCAATAACCGTAGAAAGATACTGTGCCCTTGTGTATGGATAATTAAAATAGGAACATCTCTGGACTAAATTAAAATGTGTAAAAACCAAATCCTTATAGCATCCATGAAATTACAGAAGCTACAAGTGAATCACTAGCCCAGGGACGAAGCATTTCTCTCATTACTTCATGAACCTCTTCCATGATCACAGTTTTACATTTTCACAAATCTACATGGTTCTTTTTATGTCACTAAATATCTCAGCTCACTTTTACTGCCCTCCTTATAGACATGCGAGTTGGTAACAGCACGCAAACAGTCTCCAATCATTTAAGAGAAACCAACACTTTCAGTGCTTTTGATGACACTTATTACTACAAATTATGAACTAAAAAACTGAGCAGGATATAAGGAGATAAATTACATCTTTAGAACATAAAGGGGGAAAAATGCATATTTTTCAGTATCAGAAAATCAAAACCCATGGGTCCTAATCTATGAATTAAGAAGACCTGAATACCTGAGAACGTGTACACAGATTTTTGCCCTAACCCATGACCTGCTTAACTGTGTAACTCCCCTCAACAGAAAGATCCTGATTTGCCCTTTTCTCCTCTGTACTTTGAACATAAGAGGTGTTATTACCCATAACTTTTTATTTAAAGGAATTGTGCAGCTGGGAAAATGAATGAATTTAATTATCAATGCAGTGTGAAAAAATCATTAGAGCAAGGGCCTGGAACACCACATATTAAAAATAAACAAAGGCTATTAAAAAACAGTTCCAAAAAGGAACGTCAGTTTTTCTTCAATTCTTAAAATGTAAATACCAAAAAGAAAACCATATGTAAACATCTATAGTTACAGAAGAAATTACTCTTTAAGAAAATGTTAAATGACTGACTGGATCATTTAACTTTAAATCTATACTTTATGTGGCAGTATAGGAAGGTCATTTGATTGCCATGCATAGAAAAATGAGAATTCTAATGTGTTCTCAAAGTTTCACCTTCATAAGACAAAATTTTCATTATGAAATTGTATTTAATGGTGAGCACATAGAACTTCTTCCTCAATTGCATGGGATGACACTCCTGTCAGAGGCGTGTGAACCAGAGCAACTCCATCTTGAATGGGGGCTGCGTAAAATGAGGCTGAGACCCACTGGGCTGCATTCCCAGACTGTTAAGGCATTCTAAGTCACAGGATGAGACAGGAGGCCGACACAAGACATGGGTCATAAAGACCTTGCTGATAAAAACAGATTGCAGTAAAGAAGCCTGCTAAAACCCACCAAAACCAAGATGGCCATGACAGTGACCTCTGGTCGTCCTCACTGCTACTCTCCCACCAGCGCCATGACAGTTTACAAATGCCATGGTAATGTCAGGAAGTTACCTTCTATGGTCTAAAAAGGGAATATATGAATAATCCACACGTTGTTTAGCATATCATCAAGAAATAACCATAAAAATGGGCAACCAGCAGTGCTTGGGGATGCTCTGTCTATGGAGTAGCAATTCTTTTATTCCTTTACTTTCTTAATAAACTTGCTTTCACTTTACAAATTCTTTCTTGCACGAGATCCAAGAACCGTCTCTTGGAGTCTGGATGGGGACCCCTTTTCTGTAACATCTTTCCAGCGACCGCAGAAGGGACTACAGTGAGGAAATCCCCAACCCAAAGGTTAACTTTGGGTAAGTGTTAGAATCCTGTAACACTTCCATAACCAAAGGAAGCTTGTCTTTACCTTTCTGAAAGACAGTGGAATTATATCTTTTAACTAAATTTTTAAAAACAACTCTAGATTAATATTCCCTCCATGACTGGAGAGTGAAAGCACTGATTTAGCTGAGTATTAGGGAAAAAATACTAAGCACAGGTGCCCAGGAAAGGCCTTCCTAGTGGACAAAGACTATGGAGAAACATGTGTTCTAGGCATACAGGAATGCTGAACTGCTTATTTGTGGTTCAGAATTTTCTGCTTGGGACCAAATTTGACCTGTAGCTGCAGACTTCCCATGGGGTATTTACAGCAGGGCCACTTACAAATTGGAATCTGGGGGAGTCCAGGAAAGACAAATGGCGGCTCAGTTATTTCCAGCTGAAAGTGAATGGGGCATCTGAAATTAAATGGGGCCCTGGATCCTGTAAACATATGAGATCTTAGCCTCTGATAGCCAAGTTTGGAAAATCAATGAAAGCAATAGATTTTCTCCTCTGCCCAATGCACACACAAAATAATAATAATAATAATGATGCAATGTTGCTTACACTTTCAAGAGGTTTATGGACCACCTCAAAGCTCACGCATGCACCCATTCCCCCAGCCCCAAGAGAAGAGACAGGATGACAGATCCAACCGGAGCAGAGTGTGGCCCCATGGTGGTCTATCTCCAGCTAAACAGAGCAGGAGCAAATCCCACAGGAGAAAACTAAGGGAAGACAAAATAATTCCACCTGGGAGGAGAAGAGCAGGGGGTCTTTTCTTCCATCAGCTCAAGGAAGACTACTTTCTGACCGTAGCCACAAGAGTTAGACACTGAAGAGAGGAAGAGCATGTAGGAGATGCCCAGTGCCACAGAAACGAGACGCTTTCTGGACAGTGAGTCCAGTCTCCACCAAGAGGGAGGACAGCCCAGGAGCTGCCACATGTCCTCAGCTATAGCCTCTCCCTCTGGTGTACCAGAGCCTCATGTTGGTGCTGGAAGAGAGAGGTGCAGGCTGAAACCCACATCAAACAATTGTCACTAACCAATATCACGCAGTTGTTTTTACTTTCACCAAAAGCTTTGGTGTATGTGTGGTTCCTGATTTGCTTATTTCCACGTCTCTCCTCTCCCCTGGGTTTCCCAGTGCCTCTCTGGAAGGTCAGTTTCTAAGACAGAGTCCAGCTGGTTCTTCCCAGCCTCTCTGGGACTGAATCCCTGCCTGGATCTGCCTTCAGGGATCGCCATCAGAATGGCACACAGCACTTGCCAGTCCCCTCTCTGAGCCTTAGTGGCCCCATCTCTAAAACCAGAACATTGAACAAAAGCATCTGAAGGTGAATGGGGCCCTGGCTCCTGTAAATATATGAGAGCTTAGCCTCTGATGGCCAAGAGCCTTTTGGAAATTCAATGAAAGTGATGGACTTTCTCCTCACCACAAAAAGATAATAATGCAATGTTGCTTACAATGTCAATTTCATGGGCCACGCCAAAGCTCATGCATGCGCTCCAAGCTAAGAGCCCCTGACCTGGCTCAAAACGACCATCCTCACCACCATAAGTTTCAATATGAAGGAAACTGAGCCCCAGAGAAGAGGATAGAGTGTCCCAAAGCCACACAGAAGGAAAATGACCAAACTGGAAAGATAACCCATTTCCTACCTCCCAGGCAACATCCTTTTCCTGGGCCCTTCTGCCCTCTGCACTCCTTCATTCTCATCAATGCCGTTCTGATTACCCCAGGTGTTGCCACCTTTTTGGCTCCCCAGGTAGGAATTTGATATCTGGGCCCCACAGGTCACCCCCACTCCAGAGTTCACCTCCCAGCAATGGCAGGGACTTGGGGAAGGAATGATGAAGGTGGAACATGGGAGCCAGAAGGGGGACTATGGCCAAAATACCACAGCCATCAGGTAAGCACTGGATGACCCTGGCTGAGAAAGAGGACAATGGAGACAGAAAGTAGCCACCTGTCCCTTCCATGCAGAATAGGTGGCCCTAAGCTGTTGTTTCAAAAAGCACATTTGCTATCTTCAAAAAAATATATATGTGGAGGAGGAGGAGGAGGAAGAGGAAAAAAAAAAAAGATGCTCAGGCTAGATAAATTCAGAATGATTTGAATACATTACTGTAGTTAAGTTTAGTACATAAAGTACTGAGGATGGTTCTGCCGTGCATTTCAATGAAGCCCAAAATAATGAGGCACTAGCTGGGCTGTTGCGGCTTCGTCAGAGCGATTCTGCCCTAATAAGTGGGAAGGAGGTGGCTATGGCTCCCTGCCTATGAATTGTCCTCATGGGATTTGGCCCGGCCTCTGAGGGGAAGGCAAATGGAAGATGAGAGAAGCTGGGCAGTTGGGATGAGAGACTGAACACCTGGAGAGAAGGATGAGCCCACGTGGAGCATTTCCAGGCTTGAACCAGTCAAGGAGTCCTTCAAGGCAAAACAAAATCTGTCCCCTTAGACCTTCCAGGTCTTCCCAAGGGAGGCTGTGGGGGGACGTGGAGTCCAAATACCAGGAGGGCAGCCTCCAACCTGCTTCTCCCAGCTCTCTTGTCTCCACCTCCTCAGACCCTACACTCCCACCAGAGAAAATGGAAAGACATAACTTAGAAACCTAGAGGCCCAGAGAGCACCAGTGATTCCCTCCAGGATCCATCACAGGGAGGAGGTTAAGGAGAGGAGGAAGGGAAGAGTGAGAAGAGAAGGAAATGAGGGAGGGAGAAAGAGCAAGGGAAGAGATGAAGGAAGAAAGAGACAAAACAAAGTCCCCCATCTGTAGCTGCCTCAGCCCTGAATGGAGAGAGATGCTATGTGTGGCTTTCTCCAGCATTTCCGGGGCCTGAAACGGCTAATCTGTAAGAGCTAGAGGAGGAGAGACTGACTCCATAACCACTACATGAGTCATGTGTTCCAAACAGCCTAGGAGCCAACATCCAGGTTGTGGGGACAGGCGAATGCAGCTGTGGCTCAGAAAAAGAACACTAGAAAACATGATGGCCCTCTGGGAGGACCCTTTGTAGAGCCTGGTCTCTGACTCCATAATCAGGCATTTGACACTCAGACGCTGGAGCAGAAAGAGCCATGAAGGCAGCAGACCTGATCCCTAGGCAGTGACAAAAGAGGGTTTCCTTTCCCATCAGTCTCCAGCCAGAGAAGCTGGGAGTTCTCTCAGGTGAGCCCAGCAGATGTTACGAGCTTGCAAATAAAGGGTGAAAGTGACTAGCCTCCGTCTAAAGGGAAACCCAAGCCTATGGCCAGCCTCTCACTGAGAAAATATAAATAGTTAAATCCGTAAAATCAGCCTCCTTTTCTGTTCTCTGGATATAACTTGCTCCTGGACGTCTGTGAGTAGTTAGCTGAAAAGCTGTTGGGGTGGACATCTGTTGTTTTTGCCTGCCCAGCCGCTTTTCTCCTTTTACTGGAAATAGCATCCCGATTTTCCTTGAGGAATCACTCCTCCCCCATGCTCGATCCATGTGGTCTTGGGTGGCGCTGAACCCACCCCCAGCTCCAGGGACAGGCAAGTGACCCAGACCAGGACAATGAGGGCATCATATCCCACGGGCCACCATGATTGGCTCACGGGTTGGGATAGGAACTAATATGGAACAGCCTGACTCAATAACAGGTCTTTGTGTAAAAAGAGAATCTTTTCACTGAAGTTCCAGAGAAGATAGATGAATGTCTGGTGCTGCTGACAGCCATCTTGCCACCACAAAGAAAGACTCCAAGCTGCCTGAAAATGGAGTTAAGGCAGAGAACACCAGAGCTGAAGCCTGCTGACAGCATTCTTGCCCCTGGATCCAGCTATACCTGAAGATCTACCCCCTGGGATTTTTAGTTACAGGAGCCAAGTTCATCTGTGGTTTGACAAGCCCATCTGACGTGGGCTTCTTGCAAAAGCCTTGACTAAGATAAACTCACCTATAGAGTCTTTTTTTCTTGAGACCTTTGGAGCCTCTATAAGTGAGTCTATTTTAGTCAAGGCTTATGGAATCTACCATAAGTTCACGGATGGACTGATAAACATATAAGGTGTCTTTGTCCATTTGTGCTGCTATAATGATACTCGAGACTGGGTAATTCATAAAAAACAGAAATTTATTTTCTCACCATTCTGGAGGTTGGAAAGTCCAAGATCAAGCGCCAGCAGGTTCAGTTTTCTGGTGAAGATGCTATCTATTTCCAAGATGGTGCCTTGCTGCTGCATCCTCTGGAGGGAGGAACCATGTCCTCATGTGGCAGAAGGTAGAAGGGTGAGCCAGTTGAACACTGCATAAAGCCTTTTTCATAAAGGCCTTAATCATACTCACAAGAAAGGAGTAGCTGGGCTCAGTGGCTCATGCCTGTAATCTCAGCACTTTCAGAGTCCAAGGAGGGAGGATCGCTTGAGCCCAGGAGTTTGAGACCAGCCTGAGCAATATAGCGAGACCCCATCTCTACAAAAAATTCAAAAATTAGCCTGTTATAGTGATAGGCACCTGTAGTCCCAGCTACTTCGGAGGCTGGGGTAGGAGGATCACTTGAGCCTAGGAGTTTGAGGCTACAGTGAGCTATGATCACACCATTGCACTCCAGCCAGGGCAACAGAGAAAGACTCTGTTTCTGGAAACAAAAGAGAGAGAGAGAGTTGCCCTCATGGCCTAATCACCTCTTAAATGCTCCACCTGTTAGTAATATCACATTGGCCAAAACACCTGAATTTTACAGAAGACACATTCAAACCATAGCATAATGGCTCCTCTGAAGTCACAGGGCTGATGGGAGGCAGAAGAGCCTCCTCTCCCGGTACCATGATGCCTAGCAGGTTCCCAGGGTCTCCAAAAAAAGGTATGCACTGGCCCAGTTGCACTTTGGGCTGCACAGTGAGTGAAGGACTCCTTCCCCAGGAATACATCAGCTGTGAAGTATTCACAGTTTTTAAATTACTCATCAAGAGCTGGATTTTTTTTTTTCTCCTCTGCTACCTTAGTTACTGATTATTTCCAGATCCATCAGATACACAAACTCTTGTTTTTAAAATGCAATCAGCACACCCACGCACCCATCTATAGATAGTAAAGAATAGGTGCTGAAGCCCCTGGAATGTATTGCTATCATGCAGGATGAAATGGACAGCATTACAAATGTACACTCAGCAGGAAAATATGATTTACCTGGTAATTCAAGCTGGGGAAGGATAATCAGTTCATTTCAAATAATGAACCAAGAAAGCACTGCCATTTGGAAGACTTGGGGGTCCATGCTTGTCTGTGGGATCTTGGTGTGGCTGTGTCATTCTTATGCAGAAGGGTCACCACCTCTTCCAGAGGACACAGGACACCGTCTCCAGTGGGTCAGACGCAGCTGATGGGAGACCACCCAGGCAGACTCCCCAGGCACCAGTTTCTCATCTGGCTCCAGTGGTTTTAGAGCCCACAGAGAGGTCTGTTGTTTCTTCAAAGGCTGACTCTGTGGAGGGGCAGATGGTGCACAGTTCTGTCCCTGGTCTCGGGACAGGTTTAAAAGTCCCGTTTGTTGATTTCCTCTCTTGTCCTCTGTGCATTCAGTCCCATCACTGAGCTGCTTATGGCTGGGAGATACAAGATCTTTGTAGTGGAGGATCCTTCCAATTCATCCTGACATGGCTCCAGAAAATGCTCAGGTGGGTTATGGACAATGCACTCTTAAGACTCCGGACCAGCTACTAGAGTGTAGACCAGGGCAGCAGCAATACAGGAAAACATGTCAGGAAAATAAATTCACGCAGAACCCATTATAGCTGATTTTGACCTATTTTGAAGAAAATTGCACCGTTTCTAGGTGTGGAGTTGATCTGTTGCAGGTGGCCTACACTGTGACCTCTCTTGTAGGCGTGGAGATAAACATACTTGGTATCATCCACTCTCCTGCACTGCTGGCTCAGTCACCAGCCTTTTCAGGCATGGGGTCTGCAACCTCTCTCATGGTTTGTGCAATCTCTTGAGTCAGAAGCCACAGACCTCATCCAGGACTTACAGCCTGACAGACTAAGGAGTCTAATAAATCCACACATTCTGAGTTGTTATGCTGGGCAAAAGCCATGCCCATCCACAAGCCAGACTCTTGGCCTCCACTGGAAGCTTTGGAACTTTATTCCCATCAAACACTGACCTAATCCTTGCACCGAGACTGCTATTTACATTAAAATTGGTCACATAATGAGAAAAAAAAGGTAGTTCATTAATATGCTAAGAAGTGCTAATTTGAACATTGCTGAAAAGCAATTGCAAATTCCATTTTGCAACTTGCAAATGTGATGCAGTGCAAATTAGGGCTGATGGACCCATCTTCAGACATTCAAACTTCATCTGGGTATTTCTGAGTTCCCCAAGCCTTGGCGGCCGAGATTGGCTGCAAGACCAGTGGGGGTGATTTCTCCTTCATTGGAGATGAAAGAACGTGCTTCCAGTAGTGGGCGGACAACCATGAGCCCTTCTACACAGATATCAGGTGAGTCCAAGGAAGCCTGTCTCGAGGGGCTTGCTGAAATGACCCGAAACAGAAGAATAAGAATGACCCCAAATGCACACAACACATGTCTTCAGAGAGCTGGAGCTGTGCCAGATGGACACCCTGCACCCAGTGAAGCCCCCAGTCCTCAGCCTCAACTCCATCTTCCGCTGGGTGGCCTTCGATGCTCTGTTGACCCAAGCTGGGTTGAGAGGTAGCCTGAGGCCCCCTCCTTCAGCAGGAGAAGACAGTGGGAATCAGAGCCAGCTTTGGCAAGGGTTTGCCATTTTCCTCCCAGAGGTGCTCTAGGGGCAGCTCTCTCCACGGAAAATAAAGCCCCAGGGACTGTGCCAGGCTCAGTTGCCCCTTCCATCTTCCTGCCATCCTCCTCCTGTCTACAAAGGCAGTGGAGTAAGAACTTACATGACTGAGCTTCCAAAGTCAGAGGACACCCAGAAATTGATGTGAGATGAAAAATACACTTGAAAGTCCCTTAAGACAGTGTAGCATCAGAGACCAACGTACCTTCCCCTTGGTAAGTGGACGCTGTCAACTTTACCTCCATCTTTGGCTGTCATTCCTTCTTTCATTGGATTCTAGATGAAGTGGGTGGTCTGCATTTGGCACCATGCTGTTTCCTTTTTTTTTTTTTTAAGTGTGTACCTTTAAACATATAACAATCCATTACACACAGCAAGATGTTCCAGCTCTAAGAGACACCAGCCACAGTCCCTGGTATCCATTGCCAAGGTCTGCCAGCCACAGAGCCAGCACAGGCAACAGCTCCCCCTGGGTCTTCACACCACTCTAAGCTACCTTCCCAGAAGTGGAAGACCATCACTTCTGCCGGGATCTAACTCCAAGGCAGAAGTGTCTCACTCATGAATAAATCCTCAGGTGCAACTTCCTTCCTTCCTTTCCTTCCTTCCTTCCTTCCCCTTTTCTTTCCTTCCTTCACTCTTTCCTTCCTTCCTTCCTCCCCTCCTTCCTTCTTTCCTCCCATTTTTCCTTCCTTCCCTCCCTCCTTTCTTTCTTCTGCCCTTCTCTTCCTTCCTTCTTTCCTTCCTTCCACCCTTCTCTTCCTTCCTTCCTTCTTTCCTTCCTTCCACCCTTCTCTTCCTTCCTTCCTTCATCTTCTCCTTCCTTCCTTATGTCCTTCCTTCCTTTCTCCCTTCTCTTCCTTCCTTCCTTCCCTCCTTCCTTCCTTCTTCCCTCTCTCCCTTCCTTCCTTCCCTTCTTCCTTCCTTCTTTCCTTCCATCTTTTCTTCCTTCCACCCTGCACTTTAGGAGGCCGAGGCAGGCACATGGCTTGAGCCCAGGAGTTTGAGACCAGCCTGGGCAACATGTCAAAACCCCATCCCTACAAAAAATACAAAAACATTAGCTGGACATGCACACCTGTAGTCCCAGCTTACCCAGGAGGCTGAGGCAGAAGGCTCACCTCAGCCAGGGAGGTCGAGGCTACAGTGAATCATGATTGTGCCATTGTACCCAACTCTGGGCATGTACCCAACTTATCATTGGCATGACAAGTCCTATGATAGCATATTCTATATGCCACGCACTTCTAAGCACTTTGAAAATATGCACCTTCATGTAACCTTTAGAGAAGCCCTTGGATATAAGTTCCAACACCAACCCATTTCACAGATGAAGAAACTGAGGCACAGAGAGGCTCGGTAATTTACTGGAATAACACAGCTAGTGAGTGGTAGGACCAGGAAGTCTGGCTACACAGTCAGAGCCCATGACCTCCACGGCCGATGTTTGATTGGGGCAGATTGCCCAATGCGTGATGAGCAAAGTTTGAATCTACTTCCCCGCACTCAGAAATCTTCCATACCCATTGCTCCTTTCTCTCTCATTGTTCCTGAACGCATTGTCTAATTTTGGAGATAAGCAGCCTAAGCCATTTAAATTCTCCTTTCTTTAATGTTGTTGATTTTAGCTAAAATGCAAAGTGTAGTGCGGAGGAGCCCAGACGGCATCCACTGGAGAGTCTGGGATTAGTTCATTAATAGGTTCGGCTGCTGCCCATGCGGCAGCATAACATTAGGAGCTAACTGCTTCCGACCATGCACCACTTAGAACCCCACATTTGCAAATCAGCTCAAGACGCATGTCACCATGAGAGATGACAGTGTTAAAGAAATGCATTTTTCATTGATTCTATTAATATTAGTAATACCTCTTATTGAATACGATTGGTGTAGACAATGCAAAAAGTCGTTTTTCTCATTTATTTTCTAAATCAGCCAGCATGCCCCAATACCAGCCTTGCTCTGTGGACAGCTGCTGGCTGTGAGCATTTTATGGAGACGGATATGCCAGGCCTGGTCTGGCCTCTTTTAGCCCTGCCTGTACCCCAACACATGCCCAAGTCCAGAGCAGGAACTATTGGAACCATTTACAGCCCATTAAGAATGCCCAAAGCTGAGCACCATGGCTCACGCCTGTAATCCCAGCACTTTAGGAGGCCGAGGCAGGCACATGGCTTGAGCCCAGGAGTTTGAGACCAGCCTGGGCAACATGTCAAAACCCCATCCCTACAAAAAATACAAAAACATTAGCTGGACATGCACACCTGTAGTCCCAGCTTACCCAGGAGGCTGAGGCAGAAGGCTCACCTCAGCCAGGGAGGTCGAGGCTACAGTGAATCATGATTGTGCCATTGTACCCAACTCTGGGCAACAGGGGGAAAATCTGTCTCCAAAAAAAAAAAAAAAAAAAAAATGCCTGAGAACTGAATGGAGATTTCTGAGGAATTAGGTTCCTCTATACCCCAGGGAAGCCTGCAAAGGAGCCCCCTGATCCCTGAGACACATGTTCTGGTGTGATTGTGTTGAATGAAGTCCCAGATGTCGTGCCACTGGCACATTGGCACATGGAGCTCAAAGGAAAGGAGCAGGGGAATGAGTCGGACCTGTGTGTCTTGTGCCAGGCCTGCCACTCTGCACACCGGCCCCAGCCTTACAAGTCTCCCTCACTGTGCAGTCCTACTCTGAACGTTTCCACGTTTTTTGTTTTTTTTTTTTGCCTCCTAGTTTCTGCTTCTCCAAGTTCCTGCCTTCACACATCATGACCTCCTGTGGCCCATCCACCTTGTGGCAACTTTGCTGCTTTTAGCTTCAAATTCAAATGTGGATTGCCACGCTGAGAGAAAGCAATGCCTAGGAAAATATCCTGGAAAAAAAAAAAAAAAAAAACAAGAAACTACACTGCTCTTTCCTTTACTGCCCCTTTTCCTTTCTCTGCCTTTTGTTCAAAGAGGTATCCAGGAAGTGTGAAGTCTCCCAGGATCCAAGGAGGCTGAGGAAACCAGCATAGTTTTCCCTGAGCAAATTTCAGTTTACCAGGCTTGCAGGAAGTCAGAGCCAAAAAAAGAAATCAGCATTTTGGCAAGGCCCCGCCTGGATGAATCTCAAATGAGTCATTTGAGAAGAATGTAATGGGCTGGCCCATTTTACCTAGTGGTACAACTACCTGCCCAAGAACAGAGTAGAAAATGCTACTGCGGGAAAATTGCCTAATCTGAGCTTGAGTTGATGCAAGAAGCCCAGTTTCATACTGATATAGTTTGGCTGTGTCCCCACCTAAATCTCATCTTGAATTGCAGTTCCCATAATCCCCACATGTCATAGGAGGGACCTGCTGAGAGGTAGCTGAATCATAAGGGCAGTTACCTCCATGCTGTTCTCGTGATAGTGAATTCTCATGAGATCTGATGGTTTTATAAGGGGCTTTTCCCCCTTTTGCTCAGGATTTCTCCTTGCTGCTGCCATGTGAAGAAGGACATGTTTGCTTCCTCTTCTGCCGTGATTATAAGTTTGCTGAGGCCTCTCCAGCCATGCAGAACTGTAAGTCAATTAAACCTCTTCCCTTTATAAATTAACCACTCTCAGGTATGTCTTTATTAGCAGCATGAAAATGGACTAATACACCTGCCATTTTCTTTTTCACTGTTAAATTACACATTGGGTTTCTGGGTTTATACATCAGTCTCATGATCTTGACTAATGTGAGTCCACACCTAAGAGACAGATCCACTCTCAGAATCAGAATCAAATCTTGTTTCTAGATTTGTGAGGTGGAGAATCAAACTACAAGCTGTGATAAATTTACCACTAACAAATGTCAACCTGCAGAGGCAGCCACCCACCCCTCCACCCCAACCCCACCAACAATTCCTAGTAAGTCCCATTCTTGAGAGGAGAAGGCAGGAAAGGGTACACATGAGCCACAACCTAGGACAATGATTCTCAACCCTGGCTGCACAGTGGAATCATCTGGTCTCACCACAGAATTTCTTATTTAACTTGTCTGGGGTGCCACTTGGGCATTGGGGTTTTTTGAAGCTCTCCAGATGGCTCTGCTCTGCAGTCAAACTTGAGAACCACAGACCAGAGCTTGGAAGCACCCAGTCTGAATAAAGACCAAGAGTGGCTGGGCATGATGGCTCACACCTATAATCCCAGCACCTTGGGAACCTGAGGCAGGAGATCCCTTGAGCCCAGGAGTTCAAGACCAGACTGGGCAACACAGTGAGATCCCATCTCAGCAAAAAATTTAAAAATTAGTGAGGCAAGGTGGCATGTGCCTGTAGTCCCAGATATTCAGAAGGCCAAGCATGAGGATCGCTTGAGCCCGAGAGTTCAAGGCTGCAGTGAGCTGTGATTGTGCCATGTCTCTCCAGCCAGGGAGACAGAGGGAGACCCCACCTCTAAAAGAATAAAATATAGTAGAATGATTTATAATCCTTTTGGTATATACCCAATTATGGGATTGCTGGGTCAAATGGTATTTCTGGTTGTAGATCCTTGAGGAATCACCCCACTGTCTTCCACAATAGTTGAACTAATTTACACTCCCATCAACAGTGTGAAAGCATTCCTGTTTCTCCACAATGAGAGACTGAATAAAGAAAATGTGGCACATATACACCATGAAATGCTATGCAGCCATAAAAAAGAATGAGTTAAAATTAGCTGGGCATGGTGGTGGGCACCTGTAATTCCAGCTACTCGGGAGGCTGAGACAGAGAATTGCTTGAACCTGAGATGGGAAGTTTGCAGTGAGTGGAGATCATGCCACTGCACTCCAGCCTAGGCGAGAGAGCGAGACTCCACCTAAAAAAAAAAAAAAAAAAGAATGAGTTCATGGTTCATGTCCTTTGCAGGGACATGGATGAAGCTGGAAACCATCATTCTCAGTGAACTAACATAGGACCAGAAAACCAGACATTGCATGTTCTGACTCATAAGTGGGAGCTGAACAATGAGAACACGTGGACACAGGGAGGGGAACACCACACACTGGAGCCTGTCAGGGGTTGGGGGGCAAGGCGAGTGAGAGCATTAGGACAAATACCTAATGCGTGAGAGGCTTAAAACCTAGATGTTGAGTTGATAGGTGCAGCAAACCACCATGGCATTTGTATACCCATGTAACAAACCTGCACATTCTGCACATGTATCCCAGAACTTAAAGTAAAAAAAATTTTTTTAAAAAAGGAATGAAATAAAATAAAATATAAAAGACCAGAGGGCAGAGAGTAGGAGCAGCCCGCAGGAGTGCTGAGAAGAAGCCTCTAGAGACAGAAAAGGACTTCCACCAAGGGAATGCCGCTCATCCTTCTCCATCACTCCCTCACTGAGTTCTGCCAGGAGGGCACCTCGCTGTAAGTCAGGCCTCTGTGTCAGCCGCCAAGAATAACTGCTTGCCCTCGCTGAAGTTCATAACTGCCTTTGGAAGCCAGTTAGAGCCTATAATTAGAATTCACTGCAACTCTGGTAACACGCAGCCCATCCACCGCCCAGGACTCCGGCGGCATCGGCTGTAGCCCGGTGATTTAAAACCACAGTGGACAGATTCGCCACACCTAATGTGCATATCTTGGTGGGTTGCCCCCTCTGATGTCCACTGGGAAGGAATTGAATTACGGCCTTAGATACAAGACTGAGAAGTTGCAGGAGGAAGTCGCAATTATGCACAGAACTGGATGGGCAATTTGAGGAGAAGGTGACAAGAGAAGCTAAATCTGCCTCCCTTTTGTCCTTCAAGTCTCCTTCCAGAAACCCGTTCCAGCACCCACCCCGCCAGAGACGCGGTCTGCAATGCTGGAAGCAATGTAAGGGGTGGAGGGGTGGGGGGTTGAGCTTGCATTTGAACCTCTCTTATAATGCCAGAATGGAGACAGCATAATTAGTCTTCACTTTCACAAGTAATAAATACACTCAAATTAAAAATACATTTGTACCACTCATTTTACCCCTGCATGTATCATAACATGTAAATACACATTCTGCTTGTCTTTTGCTAATCATTTGCTTTATATTTTCATGTTGGTCAACAGGATAAATAAACGTCTTCCTATGTATCTCAGTATCATTAATATTCTTTAAAATGTGTAGGTTCTCATTTAAGGCTGAATGAGCGCTTTTGCCTATGGCCGTGGAAACAATTGGGAAATTAGTGAATTACATGACTGGTTTGCTAGCATTTCCCAAGCTAAATATTTAAGAAAGCTTTCTGTCATGAACAACCAAAAGTTTTTGGTAAGCGCAATTATTCAGCGAGAAGAACTGTGGAAATAATACCAAGTTTGGAATTGGAAGCCTCTGGTTGGAGTCCCAGCTCATGCATAAAACAGTTCTGTGACTTTGGCCATCAGCACCTCCCTGGGGTTTAGCTTCCTCACCAAGCTGGGAACACCCTTACCTCACCTACCTCCCTTTTTAAATTTAACTCTTATTTTAGGTTCAGGGGTACAAGTGCAGGTTTGTTATAAAGGTAAATGTGTGTCATGGGGACTTATTATACAGATTATTTTGTCACCCAGTTTTTTAAGCTTAGTACTCTTTAGTTATTTTTCCTGATCCTCTCCCTCCTCCCACACTTCACCTTCTGACAGGCCCCAGTGTGCATTGTTCCCCTCTATGTGTCCATGTGTTCTCATCATTTAGCTCCCACTTATAGGTGAGAACATGCGGTATTTGCGTTTCTGTGCATTAGTTTGCTAAGGATAATGGCCTCCAGCTCCATCCATGCCCCTGAAAAGGATACTATCTCGTTCTTTTATATGGCTGCATAGTATTCCATGCTGTATATGGACCACATTTTCTTTATCCAGTCTACCATCGATGGGCATTTAGGTTGACTCCTTGTCTTTGCTATTGGAAATAGTGCTGTGATGAACATATGCATGCATGTGTCTTTATGGTAAACAATTTATATTCCTTTGCATATATACCCAGTAATGGGATGGCTGGGTCGAATGGTAGTTCTGTTTTTAGGTCTTTGCGGAATTGCCACACTGTCTCGCACAATGGTTGAACTAATTTACACTCCCACCAACAGTGTATATGTGTTCCCTTTTCTCCACAGCCTCGCCAGCACCTGTTATTTTTTGACTTTTTAGTAATAGCCATTTACCTTACCTGTCTCTTACTAACAGGAGTATTAGTAGATGCCCGGCTAGAGAGAGACCACATGAGGCAGGGAAGTGCAGGAAAGAGAACTTGTCACGGATGGGGCCAGTGATGGACCAGACAGCACCCAAATGGCCCAGGGACGACATAGTGTTCCCAGAGCCCCATGAGCGGGCCCAGGAACCTCAGAGGAAGGCCTCTGTGACAGGAGCTGAATCTCTGCCAGATACCTGGCCCCAAAGCAGAGAGGGAGCTTGAGACAGCACACCTGCCTTGTTCTCTGATTCCCTTTCACAGCCTACCGGTGGGCAAATCTAATTGGCACTGGCCAGCATGGGCAGCCTGCAGGGCCAGGCTCCTTGGCCAGGGGAGGGCCAGGGAAGGCTAGTAAATGGGTGATGGGGGGTGGGCAACAGAGGCCTCTCCAGAGTGAAAATCTCCATCCCACCTCAGGAATGAAAAACGTGCCCCTTCCCTTCAAGGAGTTTCCAAGGTGCCTTAGAATTCAGCTCCCTTCAGCCAAGGAAGCCCCCGATGCTGAGTGAGAAGGGAAGCACAGCTTTAATCAAAAGAATGTTGATGAATTAACCCCATCTTGAAAAAGTTCAGTACCCAAGAAAGCAAAGTTTTTCACATTAGATTAGAAAAGATTGTTTTCCATTAAAGGTTCTCTAAGTACTCTGCCCATCTGCCCAGGGATCTTTCCCAGGGAAGCACCCCCACCCCCCCGCCTCGCCTCCTGCACCCTGAGGTCAGAGGCTGGCATGGGCTGGAGGAGAGAATGACCAGCAAGCAGGTGGGCCAGGTAAGAGAGTGTGCATGCCCAGAGGAGGTCAGTCACCTGCCACCGCAACCATCCTGATTCTCAGCACATACCTGTTAGTTTAGTCTCTGGCAGTCCAGTGTCAATGAAGAACAATGACACTGATGTGGTTTTGCAACACCACAGGCAATCAAGACATCCCCAAATGCTCATTTCACCCTGCATGTCCTCAGGAGATGCCCCAGTCATGTCCTGAAGTTTCATTTTAGGAGAACATCCTGTTCTGGTACCTGGGTGGACCTCAAGGGTTAATCCAGTCCAAGCCTCTGTTTGCTAGATAAATAAGCTGAGACCTAAAGAAAGGATGTGGCTTGCTTAAGACCACACAGCAAGCAAATGGAAGAGCTCAGACTTCCCAGCTCCTAGGACAGGGCTCCTTACTTATCCCCTAGCTCCCCAGCTGAGCAACTTCCATGAGAAAATGCATGGGGATGCGGTCTTTGTCATGATTTAGGGAAGCAGTGAATGCAGGCTCTAAAATTCGACTGCCTGCGTTCAAACTCCTACTCCACTAGCTCTATGAGTTTGGACACAATATGTAACCTTTTTAAGCCTCAGTCTCTGCATCTGTAAAATGGATACAAAAAAAAAAAGAATCTTATCTTATCTCAGGGAGTCATTAAAAGAATGAGATAGGTCAGGTGCGGTGGCTCATGCCTGTATTTTCAGCATTTTGGGAGGCCGAGGCAGGTGGATCACCTGAGGTCAGGAGTTCAAGACCAGCCTGGCCAACATGATGAAACCCCGTCTCTACTAAAAATACAAAAATTACCCAGGCATGGTAGCACACGCTTGTATTCCAGCTACTGGGGAGGCTGAGGCAGGAGAATCATTTAAGCCTGGGAGCAGGAGGTTGCAGTGAGCCCAGATCAAGCCACTGCACTCCAGCCTGGGTGACAGAGTGAGACTCCATCTCAAAAAACAAAACAAAACAAAAAGAATGAGACAGAGCATGTAAAGTACTAGGTACAGAGTAAGCAATAAAAAAATGTCTGCTGTTGCCAGTTCACCAGAAGATCACTATTAACGATAATAGCTCTATGTTCTGCATTTTGTCAGCCAGACCTAGCACCTGTTCCTTGCTGGAACTTGGGATCCTACTGGACTAGAGAACTCTGAATCAGCTGAGAGCAAAGCTCCTTCCATCATTTCATGGGGAGTCAAAGCACATGTCAAAGCACATCCATCTCCACGGGATGAGGAGACCCATGCCCACCTGCAGAGGCAGGGCAGAGAGAGAAGCATGAAGCACGAATGGGCTGTCCTAGCTACTTTGCCTGGACTTTGACAAAGCTGGGAATCTGGTATGTCCACATGCTACCAGCCTCCCAGGGGGGCAGAAATGGGGTCATGCTCACTTTAAATACCAAACTGTAATGACTCGAGCCCCACCATCTTGATTCTGGAACTCAGCTCTCTCCTACTCTCCTGCCCTCTGCAAAGCACCCACTCAGCCGCCACCATGTTCTTCCCCTGTCTTCTGGCTCCCTTGGCCCTTGTCTGTTTCCATGGAAACCACCTAGCAAATCCCTGGACCAAGGAGCTGTCTCTAAGCCTCCAGGGGGCACCCCGAACAGGGCCTCTGATTGCGCTATAGGACGGGAGACCAGGTCTGGCAGCTCTCTGTCACGAGACCCTTCTTGCTTCTCCTTACCCTTCAACAGCTCTCGTCCCCATCCCACCTTCCTCACACCACCAATGGCCCCCTTCAAGTTCTCTGTTATCCAGCTGCACTTTTGGGTCCATTCCTGCACAGGGCAATCAAACAGGGCCCGGCTGCCTGGAATCGATGAGTCTTTATGGAGTCAGGCACCCCGACATCCACTGAGGCCAGAGCGAGGGAGCCCCCATGAGCTGGAGGACTAGGAATACAAAAAATGAAGAAAAATAATAAAACTGCTATTGCTTCTGGATGAAATATCCTGATAGTCACAGGAAAGGAGAGCTTGAAATCATAATCATAATCATCTTTGGTCTTTGCCTGTGTAGACCTGGCCTAAGGCTTTAATGTAAACCCATGGTGATTCTGAAAGCTACATGAATAGTTCATTTCCCAGCAAAACTGCCATACAGGGAGACAAATAATTTAAGTAGGGACAATGCTTCACCAGTATGCACATATTAGAAGTTTAAAATCACAACCCAGGGAAAGCCAGAGAGAGAAAGAAGGAAAAACAAACTTTTTTGTTTCAATTTCTGCTAGCTGGAAAGATTGTTCCATTCTGAAGCTGTCGTGGTCTCCCTGGCAGAGCCTCTTTTCCCTCCGAGAGAGGGAGCTGGGAGGCGGTGCCTGCACACAGATGAAACATAGAGACGGGAGTCCCTCCTTGGAGGGGCAGGGGGGAAATTTAGAGGGAGAGATACCTGGCTATACATTCACAACTGGAAATTTACAGAGGATATGTCTCCGCTCTAGAAAAGCAACCAAAGGCTTATTGACATGAGATTCATGTAAATGAGGTCTAATTTCTCACCCCGGGTGCACATCATCACTTTCCTGAGACGTTGGATTTTCTGAGTGTTTCACCCCACATTCCACCCAGAATCAATGTATGGGTTATAGATTATTGATCACTGAGGACCCAGGCCCCAGCCTCGCTTTCAGTGTCAGAATGAGAGCTATTGTTCTCCTTCCCAGACATTTAACCGTGAGTCATCATACATTTTCAGACATAGAGCAATTATTTATTGTCATGTTGTGCTACCCAAGCTTGTCAGGAATTTAAACTGAAGAATATGTGCACGTGCCATCCTGAGGCAGTATTCTAGATACATGAGGAAAGTCAGAAAAACGTTACTGGTCCAAGAACAAACTCTAAACGTTTGGCTTTTGATTCTCTGTCTAATATATAGCAATTTCAATGAGACTAATATCAGCATTCTGTGAACCTGCCAGCAGATAGAAGTTCCCACATTATTGTGGTCTGTTTCCGAGGACAAATAAAGTATGCTGCTCTCCAGTGTTCTGTAGAAGCACGCCATGCTATAGACAGAAGTGTTTCAAGTCAACACAATATGAAAAAATTCAAAATAAAATGAAAAGTGTCTGAAAACAAACCAACATAAATATACAGCAGTCCTGTTAATTATGATTATTTATGATCATAAGAACTGGCATCATTACTGTGGTTTCCTTTCCAAAATCTCACAAACTTGTTACTATACAGCAGTTTCGGAGTTCTATAGGCTTAAAAAGGTGGCATGCTGGAGGCAAAAGTCATTTTTGGCAGGGATGACGTACGTCCCGAATGTGAGGGCTTGCACCCACGCAGGCACGTGTGTGCTGCTGGCACACAATAGAGTCAGCTTGGACTTTCCAGGGTCCCCCAACGTTAAACCACTGGCAATGCATTACAGATGTCTCTGATGAGCACCGCCAATCTATTAAACAAAGTGCTCTCATTGCCTCCGAGGGGCCTGAAGAATGATCTAGAAATCCACCCCCTGGAGGGAAACAGCCTATGAAACATCACCGACAACACTGAATATTTCATCAGGGATAACAGGACTTTTCTCTTTGTAGTCCTCCCCGCTTTTCCACTGCCCTGCCTGCCACTGTCTCCCCCCGCCCTCCCCAATCTTTTTCTTCACTCACTTGACAAGTAGTCACGGCCACATCACTGCCGTCCCGCTGTCCTTGCACGCTGACCTCTGTACTGTATGGTGCCCAGTGGTCATGCTGTCCTCGTCTCTCGCCAACCACATCTGACAGGAGACGAGGCACTCGTGGCAGCGGCTCCTGGCACCTGAGACACCCTGGGACTACACAGGTAAACCAGGGGAGTCCGTGTTGTCTCCGGACTAACAACAGAGGGAAAGACATGACATCTCCAACCAGGAGCCCACGTCCGAATATTCAAAAGGTTCATCATGCGGGAGGTGGGGGCGGCCCTCCCGGCTTTCCAGGATGAGGCCTGCAGAAGTCAGGAGGGATGACGGGAGGAGGAGGGAGGCCCACACCTGGTCCCGGCCCAATCAGGGGAGAAGAAGAATGCGGGTGTAACAGACCAGCGATGTCAACTCCGGGGTGAGGGTGCAGGGGAGTGTCAGCCCCTACCCTCTCCAGGGACCCCTCCCAGGCAGGCTTCAGACCCCTAGACATGTGTAGTCACACAGGCAGCTGAGAGATCGGCTCTTCCTCGGGGACACAGTCGCCACCCAGTCCTGTGGCTCCTTCAGTACCCAAGGAGACAATGAAGGTTGATTAGTCAAAAAAGAAAATAGCTCCTTTAAAAATGACATGGCGGTTTTGAGTTGCTATATTTTCTTACAGCTCCTTTTTGGTGAAGTGTCGGAGTGGAGAAAAAGCATGAAGTATTTTGACTGAAATAAATGCTTTCATGGAAAACAGAGAGCCCTAGAGAGTATTCTAAGACTGGAAGAACGTCATACTATTTTAAGCAGGTGACAGTAATGTCACTGTCTGAGGGGTTAGGGTATTTTTTTTCCCTGGAATTACAAGAGGAAAAAATAAGTTTGCTTTGAATAGAGAAAGTTAAGTAAAGAAACACACTTCCCAGTTGCATGGATAATTCATAGACTGCAGTGACATATTTCCCTGCTCTTGGTCTTTGACAAAACTAACCAGTACTATTAGGCAGAGAATGTTTGCTAGCTCCAAGCAGAAAACTAAATAAAGTACAAACATACTCTTCAAATCACTCTGATTTTTCCAACTTTCATTACACCACCCACATCAACATGGCTGCAATGCAATTGTTCAAAAACCTATCCCAGCTCTCCCTCTGTTTATCATGGACAGAGAAGGTCTGGGGAAAATCCGGACAGCACACTTTATCTAAAGAGCTTAAAGCTTCTTCCAGGCTACTGGTTATTTTCCTTTTCTTCCTTGATAGTACCGAAGAGTCAATAGAAGGGTAGGTGGCATTGCATGTTACCTTCTAGTACCACCAGCATTAATGGAGATCCTTCCTGTTTCAGTACACAGCACTGAAATACATACACACACAAAAAAAAGAGTCTTGCAGGCCAGGCGCAGTGGCTCACATCTGTAATCTCAGCACTTTGGGAGGCCAAGTCGGGCAGATCACTTGAAGTCAGGAGTTTGAGACCAGCCTGGCCAACATGATGAAACCCCGTCTCTACTAAAAATGCAAAACATTAGCTGGGCATGGTGGCGCATGCCTGTAATCCCAGCTTCTCGGGAGGCTGAGGCATGAGAATCGCTTGAACCTGGGAGGCAGAGTTTGCAATGAGCCGAGATTGTAGCACTGCACTCCAGCCTGGGTGACAGAGTAAGACTGTCAGAAATCTTGTTAGAAGACTTCACTAGGACCACATCCATTTACTGCCCACCTCTTCACCCCAGGTTGCTGGCTGCCATTTGGCAGCTGTTTAAGAGTGGCTCTTGGGAGGGTAGGAGCAGTCCTGTGGCAGCTGTGTTCTTGGGTTCCATGGTAAGGCCATCATGAAGCCATGGTGAGGCTCCTTCTGGGCCAGGAGCTGGAACGGATGAAGACACCAGCACAATAGGTCCCATGGTGGAGTCCCCACCCCCACTGTCGCCACCTCTCACCTTCCCACGTGCAGGTACACCATGTATCATGAAGAGAAAATGTGCTTTCCACTCCCAGCTCAGCAACAGCACCTGGGGCCACGAGGAAGAAGAGAGAGAACAGGGAGGTGACTTCGCTGGGCCCCTGGTGCCTCTGAGCTCAGGAGAATACCCAGAAGATAATATGGACATGTGAAGAGTGGTTCAAGAGCACACCTCTGCCAGCTGAACTGCTGCTGCTGCTGTACAGTTCTTGGGGCCAGACCAACATTGAATGCCTTTGAGGACAAAGCCATCCCTCCCTAGATGAGACCCAATAATCAGTCTCCTTGGAAACATCCAGCTCCCTGGCAACTACACCCACTCAAGCCGGCCCAGCCCCTCTTGGGGGATGGAAGAGCGCCTCAGATGGATTTGCATCGAGAGGCTGTGCTCTGAAGCCCCTAATGGGGTCTTGCTAAGCTGGAATCCCACATGAAGTCACACCGTCACGGGGTCTTCTCCACTGGGGCCTCCACCACGCTGACGCCACTCAAGGTCAGGGACTCTCCAACTACAAAAGTAAGATTTTCCTTTGAAGAAACCTCACATCCCAATAAGCTCAGACGGAATAAGATAACTGCTTTCATAACTATGCAGTGTCTTCTTTTATTATTTTTTAAAGGGACAGAGTCTCACTCTGTCACCCAGACTGGAGTGCAGTGGTGCAATCGTAGCTCACTGCAGCCTCCAACTCCTGGGCTCAAAGGATCTTCCTGCCTCAGCTTCCCAAGTAGCCAGGACTACAAGCACAGGCCACCACACCCAGCTAATTCTTTTAATTTTTTATTTTTTTTAAGAAGAAAGGAGAGACCCAATCTTGCTATGCTGCCCAGGCTAGTCTTGAACCCCTGACCTCAAGCAATCCTCCTGTCTCAGCCTCCCAAGTCTCTGGGATTACAGGTATGAGCCATCATGGCTGGCATCTTGTGTCTGTAAAGCGAGGCCCCAAAATAGTGCACCAGGATGGCATGGGACTTCAGAGCACTACGTCACCCTGATGCTACAGACCCCTGCTTCCCACCAGCACAGCAGTGGCAGTGTGGCCTGCCACATACACAGGTCATCAGCCCAGAGAGAGGGCACTCCTCAGAGCTGAAATCCAGAGAAGGGTGGCTGTGCTGCATACCCTGAGTCCTCACGGGGCTCTAGGAAGGCGGAACTGAGGCCAGCAGCATTTACTCCAGAGCAGAGAGGAGTTTCAGAATCACATGAAATAAAACAAAAATCTAAACCCAAGCTGAGATTTCAGTGCAGAATCCCTCTCTAGGGCTGCAGAAGCCCCCATCCCCACTTTCACTCCACTCCCTTGGCTGTCCAGATGTCCAGGTTGGGTCACCAGAAAGGCCAGTTGCCCCAAGGCCCCAGAGAATGTTCTGCTGCTAGGCCAGAGCACCATCCCCAGGACAACTCTCCATGCATGGCCAGCTGCCTAGTTGGGTTTCACCTTGGTTATTTGGTGAATATCTATTTGGAGCATGTTCTTATCTCAGCAGACACTTCCAATAAGAAGATTGAGCCACCAGGCAGATGTTATAAGCAATGTGAGCTTGTGCTGGAAGAAGAGAGAATCCACCAGTGTCCTGGGCCCTCCAAGGCCTCTCTGAGGGAAAGACATTTGGACAGAGATGCCAAGGACAAGGAAGAGGCAGTCACCCACCTCTGGGCAAGGTGCAAAAGCCCAAGATTCATGTTCATGTGTTGCGAGCACAAAAAGAAGATCCTGTGGCTGGAGTACAGTGAGGAACAGTGAGAATGGTAGGAGCAGAGGGCAGAGAAAGGGGCAAAAACAAGGTCGCATGAGGCCTTGTAAGCCATGGTCAAGAGGTGATATTTTATTTTAAATGAATCCAAAGTAATTGCAAGGTTTTGAGCAAGTAAGCAAAATGCTCCTTTGCAAAAAACAAAAAAAAAACAAAAAAAAAAAAACTCTAGGTCTTCAGTAAGGCAAACAAATTGTGAGTGGGAAAGAGTGGATGCAGGACTTTTAGGCAAGGGTGGGGTCAGGGAAGGTGGAGAAGAGAAGACATAAGATGTTTGGAGGTGGAGCCAACAGGATGCATTATTGACTAGGTTGCAGGTACCTGGCAGGAGACAGGGGCTTTCTCGACCACTCATGCAAGAGAAGAGTCCAGGATGCTGCTTCAGTCACCTGTCTGTCCACAATGACAATGGGGCATGAAAAAATGCCCTAACTCAGGGGCATAAAATAATTAGCTTTTATTTAGTACACAAGTCCGAACTTTGCATTTTAGGCTGGGCTCGGCTGGGCTCGGCTGGGCAGTTGTTCTGGTTTTAAAAGGGCTCATTCACATGCTGGTGGTGGGTTGGCTGTTAGCTGGGATAAGAGGTAAATGGGCCATTTGGCTCCCACCCTCCATGTGAGGCTGGCCCAGGCACATCCTCATGGTGAAGGCCAAGGTGGAAAACTGGACCAGCCCAAGCACAAAGCATTTTTCATGCCTCTTCTCCTGCTTATTTGTTATCGCCCCTTTGGCCAGAGCAAGTCACAGGACAGATCTCAGCATCAAAGTGGGTGGCCCTATAAAGATAGATGGCCAGGGGTGAGGACTTAGACCACTCATGCAATCTGTCTACCCACCACAGAAGGTCCTAGATGTTTGACTTGAATAACAGGGTAGCTGAAGGTGCCTTTTATTGCCATGGGGCAAACTGGGAGAGGAATGCATTGTAGAAGGCAGGAATCAGGGATTCTATTTTGGCTTAGGGACCTGCCGGGCAGCTTTATGTTCCCTAAGCACTGAGTGAGGGCTCATGGGAACTGCTCCATGCCTATGGGTAATTCTGCTCTTCTGGTTTTGAATAAAATTCACTAACCTGGAGTTTCAAAGTCCCAAGAAGGCAAAACCTTTTGATGATGATGACAGTGAGCCTGCATTCAGGTGACAACATGGCAGAGAGCAGTTCCTCCCCAGTCCCAAAGTGACACCAGTCAGCTGAACAGTGACGGACATTTGTCACTTGCCAAACAGATTCCTTCTGTCTGTCATGTCCCCATCCTGTCTCCACTGCAGAAGAAGCTGGAGCCTCCTTTTACTGAGAGGCTCTCCAATTTTATGCTGATCGTTAACTAAGATATTTCTCTCCAGAGATTTATTACATTAATGAGCTCTGAAATTACTCATAGCAATTAAGTATATTGTTTTTAAACTCTTCAGAAATCATCAAAACACATTGGTTGTTTTTCAGGGAAACATAAATAAAGGGTACAACTTGTCACCCAAATAAATCCTGCAGCCTGCTCTCTTCATGTTGGTTTGGGGAGTTTCTGGCCCCTAGTCTCCAAGGTACATGTGTGCCTTCACAACTGAAAGATGTTCCACTAGTGAAACTTGTCCTTTTTCTTTCTTTCGTCTTTCTTTTCTTCCTTTTTCTTTCTTTCTTTTGTTCATTTGTTCTCTCTCTCTCTGTTTCTCTCTCTCTCTCTCTCAACTTTCGTTCTTTCTTTCATTTTATTGTTTTACTTTTTAGAGACAGGGTTTCAGCTTGGCATGGTGACTCAGACCTATAATCCCAGCATTTTGGGAGACAAAGGCACAAGGATTGCTTGAGCTCAGGAGTTTGAGACCAGACAGAGCAACATGACAAAACCTTGTCTCTACAAAAAACATGCAAATTAGCCAGGCGTAGTAGTGTACCTGTAGTCCTAGCTACTGGAGAGGCTGAGATGGGAGGATCACTTGGGCCCAGTAGGCAGAGGCTGCAGTGAGCTGAGATCATGCCACTGCACTCCAGCCTGGGCAACAGAGTGAGACCCTGTCTCAAAAAAAAACAAAAAAAAACAAAAAAAAAAAAAAACAAAGAGAGAGAGAGGCACAGAACTCAGGTCCTTCTAGATATTAATAAAAAGGAACTTCTTACAATCTGTTTCATTTAGTTTTCACAACTAGAAGGTGCGAACTCTTATTATTCCCCATCTTACGAATAAGGAAACTGAGACACACAGAGGGTAAGTGATTTGCTCAAGTTACTGTAGGCTTGGAGTTTTGTACCTCTCCAAATTCTCTCTCCATGCGGGGAGGCTGACCCCAAATGGACTACATTATGGGCTCTGGGTCAGTTTCAGCCAATGAGAGCTGCTGTATCAGATCAGAAGGTAGGAGGAGAGGGAATGGGGGTGTTTGTTCTCCCAGCTCCCTCCTGGAAGGGATGCTACTTGCTGTTGTTTCTTTCCATTAATCCTTCTCTGTCTTCAGGCTCCAAACTACTCTTTCCCAACATCCATGTCTCGGCCTCTCCCTACCCAAACCCTACCCCTGTGGACTCCTAAACTCCACTTGCTCCTTTGTCAATGGCTCTTTCACTGTTTCATTAAAGCCTTTTTTTTTTTTTTTTTTTTTTTTTGAGATAGAGTCTCAACTCTGTCGCCCGGCTGGAATGCAGTAGTGCGATCTCAGCTTACTGCAACCTCTACCTCCCAGGTTCAAGTGATTCTCATGCCTCAGCCTCCCGAGCAGCTGGGATTACAAGCACATGACACTATGCCCCACTAATTTTTGTATTTTTAGTAGAGACGGGTTTCACCATGTTGGCCAGTCTGCTCTCGAACTCCTGACCTCAAGTGATCCACCCACCTCAGCCTCCCAAAGTGCTGGGATTACAGGCATGAGCCACCACGCCCAGCCCATTAAGCCCTCTTTGATTTGCATACTTTGAGCTTTGAACATGCCATCTGCTTGTTTCTAGGCCCCAAACTCCCAAATCTATACTCTAACCACTACTCCACATTCCCTGTGTCCTGCACCCCAGAAAACAAGAAGCTTGACAGACGGCAGGGTAAGAAAATTACTGGTACATTTTTCTTTCACTCTTGAAGCTGAAAAAAAGACTTGAGAGCTCCTTACATTCTGAGCCCTTTGGCAGGATTTTGTTCACCTTGGTGGGTGATGAGAAGGACAGTCCTCTGCCCCATCAGGAAAACCAGCATGGACCCTGGTGGCCCACCAACACCAGCACACCAGCACAGCCCTGGTTATTTAAATACACGAGAGGACAATCACGGACTCTTCGCTAGGCTCTGCCGTGGGCTGTGCAGTACAGAAAGAGTGCTGACAGTGTGTACAGAGGAGAAAGGAGAGACCCAAAGTCCCAGGGCTGGAGAAAAACTCACCAGCCAGCCCTTCCTGGAACCCCATGTGCAAGGAAACTAGCTTACTTTTCAGCAGGAGCCTTTGAGTCTCAAATTCAAGTGAGTTAGCCCTGGTCACTGCAACCCCAGCACAGCCAGAGGGAACTCGGCTTGGAGGGAGGGATGCCTCTTCCGCTCTC
Organism: Gorilla gorilla gorilla; assembly: GCF_029281585.2. NCBI lineage: Eukaryota > Metazoa > Chordata > Mammalia > Primates > Hominidae > Gorilla > Gorilla gorilla. The sequence goes on from NC_073244.2 coordinate 42,845,801, forward strand.
CAGCACACTGCAAACCCCCATTCACAGCACAGGATGAAGGCCTCACTCCGGAGCTCAGGGGGATGGCAGTGTCCTGAATGAGATCACAGGACAGGACAAACAGAAAGAATGTGGGTCCAGCTCCCTTTCCCATTGGGAAGTGTCTTTGCTTCCCAACTAGAATCTGTAGGCTGCCTGGAGCTCCCCTCCCCATCACTCCCTGGCACCAGCCATGCTCACTTCATGGGGATACGAAATGTCTCAGTGGTGTACACCTTAGTTTCTAGCACCTTTAAGGACCCAGATCAAATCCCTTTTCCTCCATGAAGCTAGGCTATGGGAGGCCTCTCTGAGCTCCATTTGGACTTGCTAAGGTGTCTCATGCTGCCTCAACCACCCCACAGGAGCCCTTTCAGGCAGGGGGCTGAGCCTTCATAGCTCTCACATCTCCCCATCTCACATGGACACATAGGCCACACTCCAGAAACACTAGCTGTTGGTTCCAAAAGGCAGCCAAAACAGAGAAAATTGCAGATTACTGGGGCTGGAAAGGACCTCAGAGACCATCTGGACCATTCTACAGGTGGGAAAACTGATACCCAGCAGGAGAAACTAGACAAAAAACCTAGATGCAAAGCTAGAGGCTCCTAATCCCAATCCAGGGTTCCTGAGCTATTGCAAGCCCATCCCAGCCTTCTTGCATCTACTTGCATTTCTCATTGCCCCGTTTGGACCCCCAGAAGTAGCCAACCCAAAGAGCATCAATATCAGAGCCTCTCAGAGTGTGAGAAAGGCACTCTGTACGTATTAGATGCACAGTGGCCCAGGGATTTTTTTTAAGTTTAGTAATAATCAAATAATCAATGTTTGCTGCCACCACCATTTCCTCAAGGATTGTAACCCAGAGCCCTTTGCAAGTCCGGGGCTGTGTGCCATTTGACCTCATTGGTAGGATGGTAACTATAAAAGGCAGTTGTGTTTAAAATGTGTCCATTAAAAATTAAAACCTTCTAGGAGCTTAATGCCAAATGTGCAGATTCCACCTCCTTCCACTCCCTGCCAAGCATTCCATGCCAATAAAGTGTAATGGTTTTAATATCCTTCAAGATTAACATAGGATAAGGCAACCACATTAAAATAGCAATGAACAAATCCCTCCCCCATCCCCCCAAAATAAAGAAACTAACAAAAGGGGATGATTGAGGCTTGGTGGGGTGAGTCCTGAGGGCAGAAATTCTGGTTACTACAGGAGGTCTCTGAATCCAGACTTGGGAAGAGCTGTTGGGGTATCTCTTGCCAGGGAGAGAAGACTGTGAGAATGAGATCTTCATTTGCAAGGTATTGCAAAAGCTGGGGTGGCTTGCTAGTGCCCATTCAGAAAGCACCCACTAAAACCCCAGCACAAATCAATTCATCCTGAACTGAGCTCCTGCAAAGAGACATTAAAATTTGTCTGTGCATAATGATGGGAACAGTAGAGACTATAAGAACGGGAAGGGAGCGGGGAAGGGCTGAAAAACTACCTATCCAGTATCATGCTCACTACCCTGGTTACAGGTTAATCGTACCCCAAACCTTAGTTAACATCATGCAATATACCCACATCACACACCTGCACCAGTACTCCCTGAACCTAAAATAAAAGTAATGAAACTATTCTAAAATTGATTTTGGTGATAGTTGCAAAATTGTATGAATATAATAAAACCATTGAGTTGTACACCTTGAAAAAAACAGAAATTTAGAAGTTAATAAGTAAATAAACAAAAACTTTAAAAAAATTGTCTATGAATAGCATCCAGCACAGCAGGGCCAGGAAGAGGAGCTATCGAGGAAAAGGGGGCCCCACCCATCCTCAGGCTCAGCTCCAGCCCCCACCCAGCCCCCTGCAGCCACAGAACCCAAGATTCTGAACCTCATCGTCCCCCCACCGCCAGCTCCAGCCCCATCATACCTCCCACCTCCAAGCAGGTGTATCTTCATTGAAGTGATCCCTTGAAGGAACCAAACAGCTAAACTCAAGCAAGACCAGGGATCAAAGTGGGGACCGCTCAGACCCATATGAACAGAACTGGCCACAGTGACATGTCCAAGAAAGCCCTTGTCTAAGAGGAGCTAACAATGGCGCCACAGAGAGGCCACGGCCTGGCTCACGGGCACCATATGACAGAAATAAAACTAAATTATACCACTTGTCATCATTAAGAAAAATTTTCATCTTCGTTCTTCATTTGAAAAGCACTATATTTAATGAATGCATACTGAGTCATGACACGCAAATGACTAAAATACAGGAATTATACTGGGGTCAACTAACGTATTTTAAAACCTTGAAATTAAGGGACTTATTCATGCCTGTCACCAGTGTGACTCCCCGTCATTAGGGTCCTCTGCATGGCTGCCTGTGAGCAATGGGGAATGGTGGATATTTCTACAAGGGGTAACCCAAGCTTCCTTGCAAATTCCATCATGATCAAGATGAAGAAATCTTGTTCACCTGTTTGCCCACCTTCTGTGGGCCTGTGCTCTCTTTGGGTGTGTATCCAATGAAGGCATTACTGGTCTTGTGCAAGGTAAGCCCCATTCCAAAGGCATATTTTGCAGATTCATCACTAATGAAAGTTGGAGCTTTGACACCTCCTGTGCTTCCACAGTGGGAGCCTATACCAGGTGTGCATCAGAAGAGTGGCTCTTTCTCAACTGCATTCATCTTTAATTTCTCCAGGAAAATTAAGATGCCTCAAAGTCTGAACTCTGCAAAAGTCTGCATGAAAAATGGCAAAGGAAAAAAAAAAGATGGCAAGATCAACCAGGTAACCTGAAATGAGGAAGTTTGAACTATCTTCCAAGGTCTTGACACCTTTGGGTTGAAGTGGGCATATTTTTGTTTTTCCACCCTCCAACTATCAGCTCTTTTCTTGGTAAAGCAGTATTCTGAATTTCCTTTGGTGAAGCCACAGCTTCCATTCTCAAGCATGAAGTTTGAGTAGGGTTGACCTCACATACAGCACCAAGGTTGGATGCCATTGTAAGCCAATCAGTTTATGCCTTTACCCGACCACAGGAATTCATGGCCCAATTCTGGTCAAGTTATTGATGATTGCATATAGATACAAAGATTTCATCTGCCAGAAACACATATATTCATGAAAGGAGTACTTAGAGCTATTGGAAGGGGAAGGTGATATTGTGTGGAAGCTGATGATGATGCCAATACCAAGAGGGCCCTTGGGCACATCTTTTAATCTGCTGGATCAAACCTCACCTGAAGCAGAACTTTGTTGTTTACAAAGGCCAAGACAATTTTCTCTCTTTTTTAATCCAATGAGAGTTGGGTGGGTTTTATGGCATTCAGTGCTTCCAGAATGTGAAAGGTCCTGTCCAGAATCCTATGATCTAGAGCATACAGAAGCTTTTCAATTGCCTTGCCTCCAAGAAACACAAAGATTACTGGTCTCAAAGCAAGTTGCAGTAAAGAGAGTCAGTAAACAGTAAAGAGAGGCAGCCGTATCAGTACCAAGACACATGGAGCTCCCAGCTTCCTGAGAGCTGGGGGTCAGGTCACACACAACCTCATTGTTTATGGCTGACCTCTTTTCTTATTTATCAAATCCCAAACCATCCTAGTCTTTTATACTTGGAAACTACCCCTGCCTTGAACTGTCCAAGCCTGTCACTGATTAACTTCTGTCTGCTAACTAGGCTCACTAGTATCTCTGGGATTCTGATGGGGACATGCAAGCAAGAAAAATGACCAAAATTCCCCCCACCCAAGTTGTCCATAAAACATGACATTTGATCACATACTTTGAGGCTGCTGCAATGTTAAAAGATGAAGCTTAAAGAATGGGAAAAGAGAAAGCTATGATAGAGGAGTCTAATATCTTCAACTGTGGCAAGAAAGAGAGGTTGAGGAAGACTTCACGGTTGTTTCTGTCTTCCCAGCATTCAGATGAGGATACAAACATGAAATTTCAAGCTCTACCAAGGTGGAAAAAGTCTTAAATGTCATCTACTCTGACCCTTAATTTAATGTTTCATTTCCTCTCCCAACCTCTCCTACAAATGTCCACATAGCCTGTGTTGAATACTTCTGATAATGGGGAACTCACTCCCTACCTCCCTCAGAGACAATATCTTTTTTGATTAGTGTTGAAAGTCTCAAGTTTTCCCTTGTTCTGAGCAAATATCCACATCTCTGAAGCTCCCACCCATTAGGGATGTCCAAAACTCACTGTTCTCTCTTCATCTGGAAGCTCTCAAATATAGAAAGCCAGAAATCATGGTCCCCTAGGTGTTCCTATGTCTGGATTGAATATTCTCTATTCATTTCTCACATTGCCTTGGTTCAGCATGTCTAACCCTGTCCCAGGCTGTACTGATCACAATACTATCTAGTGTGGACTGGTCAGCACGGCAAGATAGAGATCCTTCTCATCACCTCCATGTTCTTTACACTATACTCCCATTAATACAGCCACAGTTACACTGTGATTAGACAGACCAGTAGGGATTTAGACCACTGGAATTTCTCCTCCTCATTTTTCAACAGAGATAAGCTGTGCTCTGCTTATAAGAAATCCACCTTAAAATTCTAATCGATGCCCCCACATTTTGGGCTGGTGAGAAAGCACATTGCCTGGTGGTGAGTTAAGAACATGCCAGTCTCCATGTAGTGGGAGGGGAAAAAGAAGTGTTTTCAGCTTCAAAGATGAATGTGTAAGTAAAAGTGAAGTCTACCAAATTGAAACTGATCAATGTAGGCCACCCATCGCTAATTGTCACCCAGCTATTTTGCTTCCACGAGTCACGTGGTGGGTGACAGCCACAGACACTGATGGATTCTGACCTAGACTAGAAATCTGGTTTCTAAAAAAGAAAGAAAGGAAAGAGAGAAAGATGCAATGAAATTAACGGCCCAGCATGAAGAGAAGGGAGTGGGGAAAAGGCGGTGTCTTTGACAGCTCAAGCTGAGGAGGAAAATTAGAAAAGAAAGCCGACTCCACCGCCATATGTGTTAGAGCTGGCCGGGACAGCTGGAAGAAATATCACCCAGCCCGAATCCCTGGCCAGGATTGTGATCCATGTCTGCATACGGCTATCAATAACCCTGCATGATTAATGCTAATGATTTATGTTAATTTTGCCATAAGCTTTATTTGTGCCCGGTGTTGAACTTAAGGATGTCAAATCATTCCTTAGGAGGTTGCTAGAGATTTTTAAAAGCAAAGTCTAAAATATAACATCTGACATTCCATATATCACAGCCCCAGCCTCCCCAACATTCTTTGTGAGATGAGGGTCACCATCCCCCATGTAATTGCCTCTCAGTCAGCAAGAAGTCTTTGGGAAAGGCTCCACATTACAGGAAGGATAGCTCCACAGGGACCTGCAGGTTCCTCTATTTTGGGGGGTGGAGGTTGCAAAGTCCATCCCTGACACCCCACTTGTCTCCATGGGCTACCATTTATCCAGGAGGTAGGGGAGTACACAGTGAGCTCTTGAGTTTCATCTTAGGTGGCTGTGAACCAGTCACTTCACTTAGAGAGCCCACGTTCCCTTCTGTTACATAATGTGGTGGGTGGGGGGGTATGCTCAGCCCACTTGCAGGAAACCTGGGAGGCTCAAACTCTGTAACACCATGGGATGCTTTGTGCTCTGTAATACCCCCCATACCCAATGCACTGCATTCTCCAAGACTGCTTTGAGGGTCTGGTTGCATCTCCAGAACCAAGGCATAGGGGCTGGGGGTCCAGAGGAGATCTGAAGATCTGGCCTTTCAGGTCATCACCTGCCCACCTTGCGTCTGTCCAAACATCAGTCACTTATCCAGGTGACCCCCCTTTGATACCTCCTCTGTTCACTCCCAAAAGCCAGTCACCACCCTTCTACGAGTCTAGCCCTCTACAAGATTCTGGACACTATGGTGTGCAAGAAAGGTGGGGCCAGGCAGCAACTTCAACCTCTCAGATATGCTGAAACTTAAGCCTCAAGGACTAACCCAGTTACGGAGCCTAGTACCCGATGGTGATGCAGCAGAGTGCTTCAGGTGTCTACCCTGCAGAGGACAAAAGGAGGCCAGGTCAGACAGATACAGTAGAAATGGAAAGAGGGTGTCACTAGCTAGCCCAGTGCAGCGGCACTGGATGGGACAGCCATCCAACATTAACGCAGCTCACCTGGGGGTTCAAGCTGAATGCAAGTCAGGGGACCTAGAGGCACCAACGTAGCACCTCTGCTCTGTCTGTCCCTCACTCTTCTCATGAAATCCTGTCCAAGACTGCCACTGTCTTCTGCAACCACAGTTTTCCCTCAGCCTCCCCCTTGGCTCCAGTAATCAGGATTCCTTCAAAAGCCCACTGAAGACCCAGGGACTGGTAGCTTTTCCACCTGTAAACCACTCACCCTGTCAGCAGCTTCCCTGCCTTCAAAATGAAACCGAGATCCAAGCCAGGACCCAAATAAACACCCAAGCCATGGGGGAGGTAAAGCTCCTCCTCCTCTTCTTTTTCCCCCCATCTCTTGCTAGAAAGTCATTATCTATAGCTTAAAAAAAACAATTTCTCTATGGGTTTGTACCAAGAAGGAAATATTCTATCTGCTTTCTTGGCTTCCTGTGATGGGGCTCCACGAAACCAGTTTGGTCTGGGCTGTACGGTGAACACCTGTCAAAACGTATGGACCATGCCATTTATCAAATAATCTGCTCCAAGAACAGATAGGCACTATCAGCAATCTGGTATTGATCTGTACAGGCCCCTGCTATTGTTCATCCCTGCATCCCGAATGGCAGCAGGAATTAATGAAAGAAACAAAACAATGCATACCAATCACTCAGCCGCACAACTTTGTTTGCTGCTCTCATTAAGTTGGGCAAAGTTTCCCCAGCTAACCCAAAAGCTTGCTTGGGAGGGGTGGGCCCAGAAGGCCAATCCTCTGATTCACCAACAGCCCCTCTGGCTGTCCCAGTTCCTCTTCCTGACCTCCATGGAGCCCTTGTCAGATGCCCCTGCACCTTTGACACCTATGGAAGTGGAGGTGCTAGTGGCAGGCAAAGACCCCACCTGGGTCTCTACCGGGGTCCAAGGAGAGATAGCCTTTCTTCTGACAGCCCCTTTGTGGTTGTGTTTAAGCCACCCTTGTGCAGGGCCCTCTTCCACATACAGTCTTGCACCGGGAAGAGATCTGTCCACAAACAACACCTATAAGCCCCCAGGGAGTGTCTAGGCATCGGGGAGAAAGAGTGAGTCAAACCAAGCCTTCCCCCTAAAGGCAGGTCCTGCAGAGAGATACACACGAATGCCCAACTGTGGGCCTCCACTAAACAATGAGCCCTTCCAACACACACACAGTCACTCCTGCCTCACCATCACTGTCCATACCTGAGCAGGCTTCAAGGCTCAGCTTAAATAGCACCTCCTGAACCCTTCTCCAATCCCTCCAGCCAAAATTGGTATCTCCCCCATCTGAGCACTCACCATGCTTTACCTGGACTATAAAAAGTAGTACTGTTTATATCTCCTCCATCTATAAGACTTATGAGTAGAGGTCCAGGTAAAACAAGCAAAAAGAAACCTCTGAAGTCAAGGACATAGTTGCAGTCATCATTGCAGCCCTACATAGCATCTAACACTATTAACAATGGGTGGATGGATAAATGAATGGATGCATGGATGACAGATAAATGGATGAATGCATGGGTAGGTGAGTGGGTGAATAAATGGATGGATAGATGAATGGATGGATGAATGTATGGGTAGATGGATAGATGAATGGATGAACAGATGGATGGATGGATGATAGATAGATAAATGGATGAATGGATGAATAGGTGAGTGGGTGAGTGAATGGATGTATAGATGAATGGATGGATGAATGGATGGGTAAATGTGTGGATGCGTAGGTGGGTGGATGGATGGATGGATGGATGGATGGATGGATAGGTGGGTAGGTGGATGGGTGGATGGATGGATGAATGGATGGATGGATGGATGGATGGATGGATGGATGGATGGATGGGATGGATGGATGGATGGATGGATGGGTGGGTGGATGGATGGATGGATGGATGGATGGATGGATGGATGGATGGATGGATGGATGATGAATGGATGAATCTGAACCACGTGGGACAAAAACTCAAGAGTGCACCAGTTCCATAGCAATAAGCTCAGACTGATGGCATCCTGATGATGGGCAGCATTGGGATTTCACTTTTCTTCCCAAAGCACAAAAGTATCTCCTCCTACTTTAGCCATAGTGCCAAAAAGGACTCACTGAGGTCCAGAGAGGATGAAGGATTTGCTTTGGATCATATAGAGCCAGCCTCAACCACAGACATCCTGAAAGTAAAGAAACTTACTCGCTGTCTGGTATAATCAAGAACCCCACCCCATCACCCCTTCAGGACAAATATCTGAACCCCACTTCCAGGAAGTTTTAAGGCCATGGCAAAACAAAACCACCACCATAGACCTGCTAAGTCAGTGAGTGCAGCTGAGCTCACACCACATCTGAGAGACCTGAAGTCCTGTTCTTTTTGGAAGCATGACTTGGAGGGATGCCTTGGTTGTCCCTGTTGGGGGTTCAGACGGTCCTGCCTGTCACCCGTACTGAGAGAGTGAGGCCTTTCCTCTTTGGAGGACCCTCCTTGACTTGGAGGAAGCCTCAGCAGAAAAATTGCCAAGAGTGAAGCTTTCCACTCAGCTCAAGTTTTCAAGAGCGGCCACTCACCCCACATTCAGGAGATGTAGCAGAGAGAGTGGCACTGACCGAAGTCTCACTCAGCTAAGTGGGGCCTCGAGGGGGCCAAGAGACACTTACATTCTGGAAAGGCACAGACCAAAGGGCCAGGCTGGGCCAGCCAGACATGTGACATACAATTCTCTGAGGACAGACGCCAAATCTCCACTCATGCAGGGCCCAGGTGTGGGGGTCATTCCCCCTTGCTCCCACCCAGAGTCTCCCTACAGTATCATCTGGACACTGGGTCCTCCCCAAGGGCCACATCACACGTCTGCATTGCCAGGACAGGAGAAGCAGCAGCAGCTTCTGTTTCCAAGTAAAGATGACAAGTGTGGATGAGGAGGGTGGGTAGGCCGGAGGGTGGGGAAGAGAAAGGAAGGAGAAAGTCAGACAGTGACAGGGAAACAAACAAAGCTAAAGCCTTGGTTCCTGCCCTTAAGGATCTCAGAATACAGTGGAGAAGGAGAACCATTAGATCACAGACTCAAGCAAGGACAAGAAACCAAACCAAAGGTCCTGTAACCAAATGCAGGTTCAGTCACTCACCCACTCACCACTGGCAAAGTCAAATAATAAGGACGAGGTGTGGTGGAAGGAAAGTGACTTTACTTCCAAAGCTAGCAGTGGGGAAGCAGCCAGGTGCATGCCTAAAGAAAATGCTTCAGCTTTTTGGGTAAAGGGTAAGAACTTTAAAAGGGGATTTGGGTATGTAGGGCATGCAGGAGTGACTGGGGATGCTAGTCTATGTGACTTGTTTTGATGACTGTCTTGAGCTGTTGCCCCATCTGGTGAATGGACTGGCACCATCTCAGGTAGAACCGGGTTGCAAATTAACTGCAGCCTTGAAGTAATCTCCAGGAGGGAAGAATTCCACAGTGGCTTGAATTGTTTTAAGGTTTAGTCTCCGAAACTTCCAAACAAACACAAAATTAAATAAGGGAATCATCATGCAAGCAGTGCCTGGCAGAAGGGAGAACAAAGGCTATTATCTGATTATTAGAGGCAAGACCAGGAATGGGCAGGAAGGAGAAAGAAAAGAAAATAACATTTAAAAACAGGACACTTGCTGGGCATGTGGCTCACACCTATAATCCCAGCACTTTGGGAGGCTGAGGCAGGAGGACCGCTTGAGCTCAGGAGTTTGCAGCCAGCCTGGGCAATATAGACTCCATCTCTACAAAAGAATTTTTAAAAAAATAGCCAGGCATAGTGGCACATGTCTGTACCCCCTGCTACTCGGGAGGCAGAGGTGGGAAGATCGCTTGAGCCTAGGAGATGGAGGCCACAGTGAGCTATGATCACACCACTGAACTCCAACTGAGATGACAGAGCAAGACCCTGTCTCAAAAAAAACAAAAGAAAAAAAGGTCACAGTCCCATGCTTAGGAGTGCCTCTTCTTCAGGAATTCTGGGGATATTCAGAACGTTAGGAGGGATTCCCTAAATCCCTCCTTTCTAAGCTTCCAAATATCTCTTGTCCAGAGCTCACCAGTGGATAGGCCAGGATTTGGGGATAGAACTGTGTTCTCTTGAGTTCCTGCAGGCAAGTGCCACAGTGATCAAAGGTGGTACCCACCCCCAGTCCAGCTGACCTCAGCAAAGTCCTGTCTTCCAAAGCGGGTCAGTCCTCACCTGCTCTTCTACCACAATTTAGGTAGAAATGCAGGTTGAGTATCCCTTATTCAAAATACTTGGGACCAGAAGCATTTTGGATTTGGGATTTTTTCAGATTTGACGATATTTGCAAATATAGGATGAAACACCTTGGGGATAAAACCCAAGCCTAAACACAGAATTAATTTACATTTCATATACACATGAAGGTAATTTTATACATTTTTGTTGTTGTTTTGTTTGTAGAGCAAGGTCTGGCTCTGTCATCCAGGCTGGTCTCAAACTTTCGGCCTCAAGTGATCTTTCCGCCCTAGCTGCCCAAAGTGCTAGGATTACTGGTGTGAGCCACTGCACCCAGCCTACAACATTTTTAATAATTTTGTGCATAAAACAAAGTTTTCTTTGGTTTGTGTTTTGTTTCTTTTTTTGAGACAGAGTCTCGCTCTGTCACCCGGGCTGGAGTGCAGAGGCACGATCTCGGCTTGCCACAACCTCCACCTCCCAGGTTCAAGTGATTCTCCTGCCTCAGCCTCTCGAGTAGCTGGGATTACAGGCATGCACCACAACACCAGGCTAATTTTTCTATTTTTAGTAGAGAATGGGTTTCACCATATTGGTCAAGCTAGTCTCAAACTCCTGACCTCAGGTGATCTGCTCGCCTCAGCCTCCCAAAGTGCTGGGATTACAGGCGTGAGCGACCGTATCCAGCCATGAAACACAGTTTTGACTGTGATCTGTCACATGAGGTCAGGTGTGGAATTTTCCTCTTGTGGCATCATATCGGGTTACAGAAAGTTTTGGATTTCAGAGGATTTCAGATTTCGAATTTTTGGATTAGGTATGCTCAACCTGTTCAGCATTCTTGAGCAGGCAGGACTGCTGGGACTCAAGGAGGTAGGAATGAAGGACAGGTCCCTTTTCACTGACTCCTGTCCCATTATAGCAAAATCCCCAAAACCCCAAGAATGTGCTGGAGAGCAGGGGTTCCAGAAGGCAGGGAGAGGGCCTCACAGGGCCTTATCCAAGGAATCCTACCAAATACAAGAATGCAGAAACGGAAGAGCCTCTGGCGTGAGCCCCAGGCCACTCAGCAATGTCATTCGCTGTCCTGGTTAGTGCCGGAAGCACCAGGGCTCCAGATGTGAAAACCCACGCTGCACATCCACTCCTGATTGCACTGGGAGCTGATAATGGGAAGTCCAACCCACAGCAATGCTGCTCAGTGCTCCGGAGAAAGCCATTAGGCCAGGTCCCCATGCTGTCGTCAGCCACTGAGGGTTGACACCCACATAGAACCCGGAGAGCCAATGGGCACAGCCTAGCCATGCAGCCACTTACGTCACCTTTGGAGGCAGAGGCCCTGCCATGCTCTGGGACATGAGCAGCTCAGGACACAGCACACGGAGCTCACCACTAAGGCTCACACATTCACCAGGTGACCGTCACTGCCCACACATGCCCCACCCTGCCCTTCCAGCGTCCACATGCCCCTCTGGGCACACAGCCAGTCCCACAGAGGCCTGACACCCTGACACTCTCAGCCTCCATCCCAGTGCCCACAGGCCCGCTCATCTAGGCCAACTCCAAGAAAGCTGACAGAGCAGCAAAATCCACCTTCATGGCCCTGGAGCAGTGACACCAGGTTCCTCCCAGATGGCTCCAGTGAGCCCAGGGGCCATTGCATCAGCACGCTGCAGCTGCCTCTCTGTAGGAAGATACCACTTTAGAAATAGGTCATGTGTGCTGCCTGCATCCCCTTGAATCAAAAGGGATGGTGGCTTGATGGGTTCTTCTCAGGACCCTGAACTCCAAGGTCTCCATCCTGCCTTCCTTTCCATGACCATATGACATCTTCACCTTGGAAATAAGCTGCCAGCTTGCTCTGCAGGCTTGCTTGAGAAGGGCTGATCTCTTCTTTCTCTCTCTCTCTCTCTCTCTCTCTATCTATCTATCTATCTATCTATCTAATGCTAGCAACTCATCAGTGAACCCCTCCCTAGGAAAGCAGCCATTTCAATCAAATATCTGCAGGTGCAGAGCCTAGGGCATGACGCTGAGCAAGATCTCAGAACATGGTGGGAAGGAAACCCATAAGATCACAGAGTTGAGCAAGGACAAAAAACCAAACCACAGCCCCAAACCTGGCAGCATCTCTTTGGGAATGAGGAGCGAGATCCCCCAAATGCCTCCATTCTGAGCTTCCAAATGTCTCTTGCTCAGCACTCACCCAGGCTCTGACATCCCCTGAAGACCCCAGCAAAGCCTGGATCTGGAACACCACCATGGGTGGAAGGTTTGCAGGAAGCTGTGCTCTGTAGAGGGAGGCACAGGAAAGAACATTTAGGTAGGACTTGCTCATCCTCCCAGGCGGCACTGCTGTCATGGGAATGGGGGCCACTTCTTGGCAATTAGGATGTTTCATGCTGCTCAGCCCTGAATGCTCCAACACCCATAAGGACCCATTCAATGAAGGCTAGATGAGGGGGCACCTGAATGGTTTGGATATTTGTTCCCTCCAAATCTCATATTGAAAGGTGATCCCCAGTGTTGGAGGTGGGGCCTGGTGGGAGGTGTTTCGGTCATGGCGGTGTATTCTTCATGAATCCTTGGTGCCCTCCCCATGGTAATAAGTGTGTTCTCACTATGTTAGCTCACCCAAGAGATAGTTACTAAAAGGAACTTGGCACCTCTTCTTCTCTCTTTCTTGGTACCTCTCTCGTCATGTAACGCCCCTGCTCCCTGTCCGCTTTCCCCCATGATTGGAAGTTTCCTGAGGCCTCACCAGAAGCCAAGCCAATGTGGTTGCCATGCTTGTACAGCCTGCGGAACTGTGAGCCAAATAAACCTCTTTTCTTTATAAATTACCCTGTCTGAGCTATTGCTGTATAGCAACACAAAATGGACTAACACACTACTCAAGCAATTTCCACCCCCACATCCCCTCCTCTGAAGCCATGACTGAGGTCACACAGCAAGGCCAGGATGTGGAAGAGGTTAGCCACTAGAAAGTCACTGTCTCTCTGTGGCCTGGCTTGGTTTGACATGCACAGATTATTTTTTACTTTAATTATCCCCCATTTAAAAATCAGGGGGCTTTGCTTTTTAGTCGGTACTACCACTTCTACATAAATAATGGAGGACTAGGCAATTCTGGGTTGCATTCCTACCTGGCTAGGTCAGCTGGGGCAGGGCAGCAGTAAGTGGCCCTCTCTAGCCCATGCCACTGATGGCACTACCTGCCTGGCCCCTACAGGTATCTGGTTTGCAACTCTGGGGTGAAGCATGACTGCAGATTGAGACATGATATGGAAGTTTCCAGAGGGCCAGTGGGGTAATAGTTGGCCATAGTAAGCCATGCTTCCTGGTGACCCTAAAATTATGTGAGTTGGAGAGCTTATTCCCCTGTGAAGGATGCTCTCCTGCACGTCACCAGGTCACCGGGAAGCCAGGAAAACTTTGCTGACTGGGAGAGCAGAATTTTCAGAGAGGCAAGGCCAGGTTTCTGGGAGTCCCTTGGCAATGGGGCCAGCATCCTGGCTATTCTGGATTTTACTGCAAGTGTCCGCAGCCGGTGCCTGTTTCCAGGAGTCAGGCAGGCTTGCTTTAAATGCAAAGAGGGGCCGTGATTGACTGCAGAGATCCAGTAAACAAAGAGGGTTAAAAAAATAAAGCTAGGCTTTCTGTCTGCCCTTTGCACACTAACAGCTGCTGTTTGCTCGGGCTTCCACATGAGTAACACGGGAGCGCTGATTTCTATTATACAGAACATTAATAAGAGGAAGCACTGACCCTCGATTGCTGAGAACCAGGTAAATGACGGGGAGGGAAAGGGGCCGAGAAATGGTAGGCATTTTACACAGCACGACTTGAAGGGGAATGCGTTGACTATAAAGATGACGGGTGTTGTAGCACCGAGGAAAAAAACATAATTTTTCATTGATGTACGGCAGCCAGGCTGGAAGGAACACAAATACTACAGTAGATCCATTAACTGGATGACAAGAAACAGTGTTCACATCCACTCACTAAACTGTTTTTGATTCTTTAGTACCAACATGCAGAATGATCCTTACATTATGTTGCCAGGGAAAAATCTTAAAATGCATTTATTTCATAATGTAACTTTCTTATATTATCATAATAGAGCCATAACAGTTGTTGCAAACACTATGGGGTCTAAAAAAACACCTAAGTACAGTTATTAAAGGGGAAATTTTTTCAAAGGGGGAAATGTTGTGTGTCTACAAAAGTAAGGGGAAGGAGGGGGATACAGCTCACCTTCCACCTCTCCTTCTGGCCACGGGAGTTCCGGACCCTCAGCACCCGCAGTCACCGCGGGGCAGGGCTGGGGAGGACCTGGGAGAGGGAAGTGGAAGACGTGAAGGTATTCATGCCCAGTCACTCTGTGAAACGGAAGATTTGCAGGGATGGATAACAGTCACTGCTGCCATCTAGACTCGGGCTATTCCATTCCTACCCTTCACATGCCCCTGTACTTCCTCACCTACTCCCGGTACCCTGGACTGTATGTCCCACCTATATAATGGGGACAAAAATGGTCGTTTGGGGCAAGGTGTTGTGGCTCACATCTGTAATCCCAGCACTTTGGGAGACCAAGGTGGGAAGATCCCTTGAGGCCAGGAGTTCAAGACCAGCCTGGGCAACACAGCAACATTGTCTTTACAAAAAAAAAAAAAAAAAATAGCTAGATGTGGTGGTGGCTCATGCCTGCAGTCCCAGCTACTCAGAAGGCTGAGGCAGGAGGATCACTTGAGTCCAGCAGTTTGAGACCAGCCTGGGCAACATAGTGAGACCCTGTCTCTACAAAAAATTTAAAAATAAGTCGGGTGTGGTGGTGCATGCCTGTAGTCCCAGCTACTCAGGAGGCTGAGGCAGGAGGATCCCTTGAGCCCAAGAGTTTGAGGATGCAGTAAACTGTGACCGTGCCACTGCACTCCAGCCTGTGTGACAGACACTGCACTCCAGCCTGCATTACAGACACTGCACTCCAGTCTGTGTGACAGGGCAAGACCGTAACTCTTCAAAAAATGTTTAAAATTAGCCAGGTGTTGGGTTATGCAGCCTGTAGTCCTGGCTACTCAGGAGGATAAGAACTGCCTGGGATCCCTTGAGCCCACAAGGGTGAAGCTGCAGTGAACTATGATTGTGCCGTTGCACTCTAGCCTAGGTGACAGAGTGAGACCCTGTCTGGGAAAATTAAAAAAAAAAAAAAAGTGGCCAGCTCATGTCACATGCCTAGGCATGTGCTCAGCAGTAAATGAAAGGTTCTAAGGGGCATTCAAATGCACTATTCTGAGGGGCACTGATTTCTATTACATACAACATTAATAAGAGGAAATTGTAAAAAATAAAACATTAGATGGGTATGTACGCTATTGTAGTCCCTTAAAATGGGACATTCCAATGATGCTCTCCTGGGCCTCACCAGGTCACCTCAAAGCCAGTAAAACTCTGCTTCCTGGCGGAGTAGAATTTCCAGAGAGGTAAGGCCCAGATCTCTAGGAGTCCCTTTGCAATGGGACCAGCATCCTGGTTCCCTGGTCTTAACCAAAAGGGTGTCCTCAGGAGGCAAGAGTAAGTTTCCAGGAGGCAGGTAATTTGTCTTCCCCACTGTGGCCACCAAGCAGACAGCCCACACCCAGCGACTCTACCATAGCCAGGCTCTGAAGGAGCCAGCCCCAGGGTTGGAATCTTGGCTCTGCTACATCCTCCGACCCCCCAAAATGGTAGTTCTCATTAGTGGTACTACTATAGCCAATACACTCCATTTCCAGCACAGAGCTCTGGTGTGAGTGGTGCCCTCCACCAGGAAGGACCCTGCCTGCTGCCACTGAAGGCAGTGAGGAGAGCTGTGGCAGATGCAAAAACAAAGTGTGTGGCAGTAGAAGAGCAAGTGAGGAAGGCTTCCTGGAGGAGGCAGCACTTTGAGACTTGGGGTTTAACAGACACATGAGTGGCAAAGGCATTCTCACAAAATGAGCAGGTAGACAGAGACGACGTGTGCAGGTGGCAGGTGGGATTGTCTGGGGCAGCCAAAGCCCAGCCCATGCATGGAAGACAGCTGGACCTGAGGCTGCAGAGAGGAGGGGCAGGGTAGGAGGTATGGAGAGCCTGGTGCTAAGGCCAGCTTGCAGGCTGGCCTCCGTGACTGGCTGGAAATAGTGAGTGGGATAAGAAGGAAGGGACAGGAGTGACCTCTCAACTTATTTTCTTCCTTGGATCCCTGGGTGGTAGGCATCCACATGGGGAAGCCAAGCCAATTTGGAGAAGACAATGAGATGACCAGGACAGGTAATAACACGGAGGATAATGGCAATGCCAACACTGCAGACAACATCAGTCTTTCCATTGAATGAGGCAAAATACAAAAAGAGGTCGGGTGCAGTGGCTCATGTCACTAATCCCAGCACTTTGGGACTCTGAGGCAAGAGGGTCGCTTGAACCTGGGATTTTGAGACCAGCCTGGGCAACACAGTGAGACCCCCAACTCTACAAAAAATACAAAAATGTTAGCAGGGCATGGTGGCTCATGCCTGTAGTTCCAGCTATTCAGGAAGCTGAGGCAGGAGGATTGCCTGAGCCCAGGAGGTCAAGGCTGCAGTGAGCTATGATCGCACCACTGCAGTCCAGCCTGGGTGACAAAACAAGACCCTGTCTCAAAGAAGAAAAGCAGAAGAAGGAGAAGAGGAAGGAGAAGACAGAGAGGAAGAGGAAAAAGAGGAGGAAGAGGAAGAGAAAGAGGAAGGGAGGAAGGAAGGATAGAAAATCCCAGGTAGTGTGAAGATGTAAATGTGGCAAAACAAAAACCATAAAACCCCAGGTGAAAATTGGATAAACATTTTTATAATCTTGGAATGGGGTGGATTCACAAAATATCCTTTTTAAAAAAAAAAAGTGTAATTCTTTTTTATAAGGGGTACAAGTGCGGTTTTGCTCCGTGGATATATTTCACAGTGGTGAAGTCTGGCCTTTTAGTATAGCCATCACCCCAAGAGTGTACATAATACCCGTTAAGTAATTTCTCATCCTTCACCCCTCTTTCACCCTTCAGAGTCTTCAATGACTACTCTTCCACACTCTATGTCCATGTGTCTAAAATATCATTCTAAAGTCACACCTGCTGCCCAAACCATCATCATGACCTGCCCCTCCCTTGGGCTAAAAACAGCTTTGTCATTAAGACTGCTTTATTAAGATGCCAATTCTCCCTGGGAGGTGGGATCACCTGCAGAAGTGGCTTATGGGCTTTCTTTCCAATCCTACAATGCACAGGAGAAGCGACGGGGCTTGGCAGGAGACATCTTGGTTTGGAAGTAAGGAGGAGAGCTGGGGAGAAGACATGATCCTTGGAACCCCAAGGAGGGACGGCAGCTCCCAAGATTTCTGGGTTGCAGGAGGGGGATTTCTCTGCCACTCCCTCCCCACGAGGAACCCAGTCCTGTGCCCTGCGTTGCAGATGATAAAAAGATCATTACGAGTCGATGTACTACATGAATAGGTTCAGTGTCTAGGGGTGAAGGGAAGGCCCAGACTTAAACTCTTCTGACCAAGTTAGTCTAGGAATCAAACATGTCCTAGCCAAGAGAGTCCCGTGGCATCCAAAGGACTCTGAAATCCCTCCACCAGCCAGATTCCCTCTTTCATGAGACTTCATGGAAGTTGCCTGTTGATGCTAGTTCACATTTTAACGTCAGATCACCTAGCTGGGTACAAAAGGGAATCAGTAGAACCTAGAGAATGCAGGTAAAGTAGCCGTTTTCTGCTTTACTGCTGTGGTTCAGCTCTTAGGCTTTGACAAAGGTGATGGCTTCTGGGGCTGGGTGCAGCGGCTCACGCCTGTAATCCCAGCACTTTGGGAGGCTGAGGTGGGCTAATCACTTGAGGTCAGGAGGTCGAGACCAGTGTGACCAACGTGGTGAAACCCCATCTCTACTAAAAATACAAAAATTAGCTGGGCATGGTGGCTCATGCTTGTAATCCGAGCACTTTGGGAGGTCGAGGGGGGCAGTTCACTTGAGATCAGAAGTTCGAGAGCAGTCTGACCAATATGACGAAACCCCGTCTCTACTAAAAATACAAAAATTAGCTGGGCATGGTGGTGGGTGCCTGTAATCCTAGCCTCTTGGGAGGCTGAGGCAGGAGAATCGCTTGAACCCAGGAGGCAGAGGTTGCAGTGAGCCAAGATCATGCCACTGCACTCCAGCCTGGGTAACAGAGTGAGACTCCATCCCCCTCAAATAAAAGAAAGGTGAGGGCTTCTAAGGCCAGACTTCAGCCCCAAATCTCTACTGGCTGCCTCTTGGGATATACAGAAACCTAATCTCCAATAGGCATTCCTTGAAGCAAAAAATACCCTATTCCTTACTTTTTTATTTCATTTTTTTTTTTTTTTTTTTTGAGACAGAGTCTCGCTCTGTCGCCGAGGCTGGAGTGCAGTGGCGCGATCTCGGCTCACTGCAAGCTCCGCCTCCCGGGTTCACGCCATTCTCCTGCCTCAGCCTCCCGCGTAGCTGGGACTACAGGCGCCCGCCACCACGCCAGGCTAATTTTTTGTATTTTTTTTTTTAGTAGAGACGGGGTTTCACTGTGTTAGCCAGGATGGTCTCGATCTCCTGACCTCGTGATCCGCCCGCCTCGGCCTCCCAAAGTGCTGGGATTACAGGCATGAGCCACCACGCCCGGCCTTTTTTATTTCATTTTAAGGGACTTTTTTTGGTTTTAATTTTCCAATGAACATGGTTTGCACTAACATGATAATTGCACTGAATATATATATATATATATACTGTTTCTTGGTGTGATTTCCATGAATAATTCAACATGAGAGGTACGCCTTGGAAAATTATCACATGAAATTCACAGAGAGAAGCTAGAACCAAGTTGGAGGGTCAGCTGTCTAACATCTTGTTATCTGTCCAGAAGTAGCCGTAAATTCACTGCAAAAAGCAAAATCTCCGGTTCCTGGGAGCAGAAGGGTCGCTGGAAGCCAATCAGGAGGACATGGCTTTATTTAATTGAGGACTAAATATCTTTGGGATTGTTGTTTGTCTCCCAAGGACGGTCACTTTGCTGTAAAGGCAATGTCAGTGTTTCCCTGGTGGTTCCATTCCCTGGTTAGACCCGGATTTCCTCTCTGCATTACATATTCCATATTATAAGGGTACAATCTGCCAAGCCAGTATTTGGATTCTCAGCATCGTACCCCATATCCCGGAGCCCATGTTGCCCCCTTCCCCGCCTCAGTCAGGTACTCAGAGGCCCCCACTCATTAGCCACAGAGTCACAGAGACTCGCATGGTATTAAGACAGCAATATCATCTTATTGGCTATTAGCACAAATGTGCCAATAAACATAGTGCATAAAAATTATACATATTCCCTCAGAGTCCATAATCCCGAACTGATATGGCATAATGCAAAACACACTTCCCCAAAAGTAGTGCTTAAAGTCACGGTATACAAATTGAATTTTAAATAAATTTCCTGAAACATCATCAGTGGTTCTGGCCACATTAGCAATACACATTTGCTAAAAATAAAGTGCAGAATGGCTGTGCCCAGCCCAACCCCAAAGGGATGGGACCAGTGGGCATTTATTTGCCCTCAAGTGGTTTCAGAGTTGGGCTCGCTGCACATGTGTTCAGGTGCAGTTGTTAAAACAGCCCAATAGCTTCCCCTCAAGGGTTTCCCCTAATTATCAGTGATCATCAGGTTCCAAAAGTCAGCTTGTCTTCACCTCATTCTCTATCAAAGAGGGAGATGTTAATTGCATTATCGCCTTGCCAACACCCTCTGAAATGATGGCAGTGATCATTAACAGCCTACCACGGAGCCAATCAGAGTCAATCCAAATTCAGAACCAGCCAGTGGAGTGCTTCCTAATCCCACGTGTGTGTAAACACTGAAAACATAAAAACACAAGGCAGCCATTGTGGAGAATGGGGTGCTGGGGGTGCTGAAGACCAGATCCGCCATCAACTCCATAAAATATTTCACTGGTTAATACAAACACACACAGACACGCATACACATACACACACACACATGCACATGCACACAACGCAGTGAAAAGCTAGAAGATCCCCACAAGCCTTATGATTTTTTTCCCCAGCCCTCTGCATCCCAGACCAAGCTAATTGACCAGCAAAGAAATTCAAAGTAATGCCCAGTTGTCTGGTTTTATTTAATGAAGAACCTCTCCAAGAATGCTGTCAGCATGTCACCTTTCACAGATAAATAAATATTTGTGGTTCCTTGCATGTTAGTTTCAGCAGACACCAAGACCAAAAATAATTTGCCCTTGTTCACTCGACTTCCTTTCTTAAATGTACAAAGTAAGGCTGTGGTTTTCCTAAGTGTGTTCTCGTTCATGGCTCACCTAAGAAGATGCCCTTTGGACTGACCTAGAATCCAACTATCAAAATCCTGCTCAAAACTACTCAAGCCCTGGTTCAAACCCCAACCCCCCATATCTCCTTTTTCAACCCCATCCAAAGAGGGATGAGTCGTTGAACAGTTGATATCTTTCTGCTGTTAAGAGCGCTTTCAAAAACTTAATCCTCAAGAGAAAAGTGGGCAAATAAACAATGCACAAGAGAAGAAATATACACACACAAGAGACGTATGGAAATGTATTCAACCGCCACCATAAAAGAAATTCCAATTTTAAATATTTTGATCTATCAAACAAACAACTTGGCAGAGACTACCTCTTATTTGGAAATCTAGGCTGTCACTCTCCCACAAAGCTCACAGAGCCAAACTTACCAGGGGGACAAATATTTCAAAATAAAGGGGACTCACTACATAGGATTTTCTCTTCTAGGACTTCACCTTAAAGAAATATCCAGAGGGCACCAAGTGATCAATGGTTAAAAAAAAAAAAAAAATTGGCCACAACTTCACTAGCAATGTGAAAAAATCAGAAGCAACTCAATGTTTGCCGAAAAGGAAATGGTCAAACAATATGATGCATCTGCCAGAAGACAAAACTGCAATGACCCTTGAACAACATGGGTTTGAATTTCTTGGGTCCACTTACATTCAGATTTTCTTCCACCTCACCATCCAAGACAGCAAGACCAACCCCTCCTCTTCCTCCTCTTCCTCAGCCTACTCAATGGGAAGATGACGAGGATGAAAACCTTTGTGATAATCCATTTCCACTTACTGAACAGCAAATGCGTTTTCTTTTCCTTATGACTTTTTTAATAACATTTTTGCTCTAGCTTACTTTATTGTAAGCATAAAGTATGTAATACATGTAACATTAAAAATATGTATTAAGTGACTGTTTATGTTATTGGAAGGAGTCCAGTCAGCAGTAGGTACTAGTAGCTAAGTTTTAGGGAAGTCAAAATTATATGTAGAGTTTCAAACGCACGATGGGTGGGTGGAGAAGAGTGGGCATCCCTAACCCCCTGGGTATTCAAGAGACAACAGCACAACGAATGAGTTTAAAGTGCTCAATTGGCTTTATTTGCAATTCTAGAACCAGGCAACACTTTATTCCAAAACACAGAAAGAGTAATCCAGTGAGCCCCGCAGAATTTGCTTTATTGACAGAGAAGGCTGAAGAAAGCAGAAACAAAGAACAAAGGGAGGATTCGTTACTTTTAGACAGAACAATAGAAAAATAACTGATTCGTTAATATCAGGTTACTCCAGGCTTCCTTTTTTGTGTGAGGATTAAAGCAGAGGGAACTTCATTATCATGCGGATTGAGGATTGAAACAGACCTGTTTGGGAAAGTGGCTGTTATCTCTCTCCCGATTTCTGAGAAGGTCAGATAACAACTGAGTTTGGTTTTGGTGACGGGGAACTGAAACAGATGCAACACTTCCTTAGACAGTGCTTTCAGATAAACATAGATACTAACTCTTCTGCTCTTAAAGCTTATTTATTTTTTGTTTTGTTTTGTTTTTTAAATTTTATCTTACTTTATGTTCTAGGATACATGTGCAGAATGTGTGGGTTTGTTACATGATTAAATATGTGCCATGGTGGTTTGCAGCACCTATCAACCTGTCATCTAGGTATTAAACCCCACGTGCATTAGATATTTGTCCTGATGCTCTCCCTCCCCTCGCCCCAGCAACAGGCCCTGGTGTGTGTTGTTCCCCTCCCTGTGTCCATATTTTCTCACTGTTCAACTCCCTCTTATAGGTGAGAACATGCAGTGTTTGGTTTTCTGTTCTTGTGTTAGTTTGCTGAGAGTGGTGATTTCCAGCTTCATCCATGTCCCTGCAAAGGACATGTTCTCATTCCTTTTTATGGCTGCATAGTATTCCATGGTGTATATGTACCACATTTTCTTTATCCAGTCTATCATTGATGGGCATTTGGGTCGGTTCCATGTCTTTGCTATTGTGAATAGCGCTGCAATGAACATACGTGTGCATGTATCTTTGTAAAATAATGATTTATATTCCTTTGGGTTTCTACCTAGTCATGGGATTTCTGGGTCAAATGGTATTTCTGGTCATTTGTTTTATCTGAATTTCTTCCTCAGGAAAATACTCCCAGACCCCTCAAAAAGTATGAAAGAACTGAAACTTACCAGATCACCACGTCCAGACAAGGATATGCCAGACCCCTCACTCATCATGATTGCCTCCTCACCATTCCCCAGTTCCTATTTTCCAACACTTGTTACATTTCTTCCCTGCTGCATAAGCCCCTAATTTTAGACAGCCAGGGAAAGGAATTTGAGACTGACCTCCCATCTCCATGGCTGCAACACCCGATTAAAGCCTTCTCCCTTGGCAATAATTGTTTTCTCAGTAATTGGCTTTCTATGTGGTGAGAAGCAGGGCCTAGAGAGAACCCCTGGTGTTTCGGTAACAGCATGTTAGCATGAGGAACTCCATTTTGATTTTTAGTCTGGTCTGTTGAAGCCTAGTGCAGAAGCTTAGTCGAAAACAATAGCCTCCTGTAACTTTTATTTAACACATCTATAAAATGCAACTCTGTGAATTCTTAAAATCGAACCAAAAAAGGTCTGAAAACCATCAAGGACATAGAAAATGTTTACAATATGTTAAGTGGGAGGAAAAAAAAGGACAGGATATAAAAACTATATGTATAGTTGAATCCCAATTTTGAAAAAATAATAAGACATCTAAATGCCCACAGGCCTGTAAAGAAATGCATAAAAAATTTAACAAGGTTTATCTCTGGATAGTGGGATTACAGGCAGTTTTTATTTTCTGCTTGAAACTTCCCTGTATTTCTGAATGTTCAAAAATAAATTTGTATTACTCCTATATTCAAAAAGCAATGTTTTGCTTTTGTTCTTTACAGGCTCTGAACCCCCACAGCTCTTGCTGTCAGAATGACTTACCGCAAACTGCACATGACCCCCCAGCTCTGCAAGAACTCGCTCTGGCTTCTGCTCCTGGCTCAGCCTCCTGAAGCTCAGGAATCAAGGCTTCTCCTCCCTTGCTCCTCACCCAAGGTCTATGGGCTTAGCTCTTCTTCTTGTTCTTTAGATTTAAGGGGTACATGTGCAGATTTGTTACACGGGTATATTGTGTGATGCTGAGGACTGGGGTACAAGTGATTCTGTCACCAAGGTAGTGAGCATAGCACTGAATAGGTAGTTTTTCATCCTTTACTCCCTCCCTCCCCTCTAGTAATCCTCAGTTGTCTGCTTTCCATCTTTGTGTCCATGAGTACCCAATGTTCGGCTCCCACTTATGAGTGAGAACATGTGACATTTGCTTTTCTGTTTCTGTGTTAATTTACCTAGAATAATGGCCTCCACCTGCATCCATGTTGCTGCAAAGGACAGGATTTCATTCTTTTTTGTGACTGTGTAGTATTTCATGGTGTAAATGTGCCACATTTTCTTCATCCAATCCACTGTGGATGAGCACCTGGGATGGTTCCATGTCACTGCTATTGTGAATAGCACTGCAGTGAACATACATGAGCAGGTTCCTCTTTTTAGTTCAGTTCCTTATTTTTGATGTTTGCCCTCAATTGCCCACACTCTGGCCACTTAGCTCATACCAACAAGCCCCAGACAAGGTGTCTTGTTTCTGAGGAATTAGAGGGCAGGAATAGGGAAAGGAAGAAAGAGGAAGTAAGAGGTGTAAGAAAGTCTCCTTGGTCATGATAGAAAGCTATAGACTCAGCTTGGGCATGCGTTTCATTCACAGGGATTTCTTTTTAGGGGGTTATATATCCAGCTTTATTTTTTATTATAATCTTTTTTATTTGTATGAATGGATGGGGTGCAAGTACAATCATGTTACATGCATAGATGGTGCAGTGGTGAAGTCAGGGCTTTAGAGCATCCATCCTCTAAATAACATGCATAGTACCCCATGAGTAATTTCTCATCATCCACCTCCCGTCCACCCCACCCCCTTCTGAGTCTCCATCGTCTACCATTCCACACTCTACATCCACGTGTACACATTATTTAGCTCCCGCATATCAGTGAGAACACGCAATATCTGTTTTTCTGTTTCTGGCCTGTTTCACTTAAGGTGATGACCTCCAGTTCCATCCATATTGCTGCAAAAGACATGATTTTTTTTATGGCTTAATAGTATTCCATTGTGTATACGTACCATATTTTTTCCACCCATTTGTTGATGAACACTTAGGTTAAGCAGTACTACAATAAACATACAAATGCAGGTATCTTTTTTGTATAATGATTTCATTTTACAGAAATTTCTTGATAATTAGTTGTCATAAGAGTGAGGGATGGGGTGATACTGTGGCCTGCAGTTCCATCTGTGAGCCTCTGCCTTGGGTGGCCTGAAAAAGATGAGGATTTTCAGGCCAGGCGTGGTGGCTCACAACTGTAATCCCAGCACTTTGGGAGGCCAGGGCAGGTGGATTACCTGAGGTCGGGAGTTCAAGACCATCCTGGCCAACATGGTGAAACCTCATCTCTACTAAAAATACAAAAATTAGCCAGGTGTGGTGGCAGGCACCTGTAAACCCAACTACTCGGGAGGTCAAGGTGGGAGAATCACTTGAACCCAGGAGGTGGAGGTTGCAATGAGCTGAGATCACGCCACTGCACTCCAACCTAGGAGACAGAGTGAGACTCTGTCAAAAAAAATAATAATAAAATAAGAAGGAGGAAGAGGAGGAGGAGAAGAAGAAGACAGGGATTTTCTTCTTTCCATTGGGATCTCAGCTCCCAGGTGGCCTGATGATCACTTCACCAAACCAAACGTAATTCCAGCAATGGACAGAGATACAGAATTCTGTTCCGATACTACAGTAAAATGAGTTATGTTGGACTTAGGGTCATTGTCTCATACAATACTTTCCCAACAGGCTGGCAAGGGAACAGTGGCTTTTTCCTGGTTTTACTTTGCACACTGCCTTGGATCCTACCCCTGAGTACCCTATGAATGTGCCATTTTGTTTGGTCCTGAAGTGTGTACTTTCCCCATCCTGTCAGTTTCCTGGGAAGACTGTCAGTGCCCCTGATGCCCTGCCCCTCCCTCACAATTTTCCTGCCATTCTCCCACCCTGGCCAGCAGTGGGAGCATGCCCCAAGCAGCAGGCGGGTCCTCCCACCATCATAGCTATTGCCAGCCTGAGATGACAGATGCCATTGTGGAAGGGACAGAGGAGCTTCCATCCAACCACTCCTACTGACCTCACCATGAGTGATGCAGATGTACTTGTCACATCATAAACACTTGACACCCATTGGCTCTTCCCCAAATGGCTATCAGAATTGCAGTTTCAGCCACCAGCAGCTCTCCGATGGGCACAGGCTCCACCTATGGCTGGTTTGGAACGGCAAATCCATCACTCTCTTTGCCTGTAAAATGCCAAGGAGACTGATCTAAGCAGGGGGTTCCCATCCATGGTCTGCTCTAGGCCTGAAGGAACACAGATGGCATTTGCAGGAAGACGACATCTCACCATCCCCATCTGAGCAAAGCCTGCCCATCGAACAACCAAAGGATAGCCAGTCCCCTGCATAGTGTAAAGTGACTTGCAGTGATTCTCTTCCCCAAGGCCAGCCCCAGCTCTCAGACCTCCAGTCCCAACAAGTATTTTTTTGCAGAGGAGGCTCACCCTGGAACATGGCTCTCCCAAGGGGAGACAGGAACGGATGTTGACTTCATCCCAGCAGCTTCTAACACGATGCCACTAGCTTTCAACTTTCTCCACCAACAGGGTCAGGCTGTTGACTGGCCTCCACTGCAGTTAGCCTGACACGGCTAGCAGCCTCAAAACAAATTAAACGAGGCAGGGATGCCATGCAGTGATCGTTCCATTTTGTCCCCTCTGCTTCCACACGTGACTCACGCTATCACTTTTAGAAGGTGAAGCATCTTATTGAATCAACACCTAATCTGCACACAGTGTCACGGAGGAGGGGCGAGGGGACAGCGGGAACATTTTCTCTGATCCTTTTCTTTCCTGAAGACTTCGCTGGAGACAGGCTGGGTGGGGGCGAGGATGAATTGTGAGGAACCCTGACCCTGTTTCAGGTAAGCTTCTGATTTACTGTTCATTGTGCTTTCTAACAAATAATTTTTATATAATAATGCCACCAGTAAGCACCAAACCCTTCTTCTTGGGAATGCAATTAAGGGAAAAATTAGCAATAAATTGTTTTCAGTACTTAACCCAGCTCCAAATTTATGGCTGCTGAAATTTATTGTTTCAGGGGCCTGAAAAATGGCGATTAATTTTATCCCATTTCCTGCCATTCACCCTCAAAACTGAAATATAAATAAGGAGCTGTTCTCGGCCTCGGGTTTTCCTGCCTGTTAGAACCCTCAAACCTACAGCTCTCCAGACAGCTACCTCTGAAGGCTCCTGAAGCTTAGAAACAGAGAGGAAAACACCCCTTCATCTGCACGTGTCTCCACCACTGCAATTGCTGGAAGCTCCACGAGTGCCCTTGGTGCACAGATGTGCTTTACAACAGAGTGACTGTAAATGAGAAAACACTAAGTTAGGCTCTGACGGCCAATGCTGGATGTATCCATTTGCCCTATAAATAAGCACTGATCACCTCCATTTTATTGAACTCATTTTCCACGCAAGCAAAGACCACAAGATTCTTCTGCACATTTTCTCTTTACACCCTCTTGTACTGCTGCTACTGTCAGCTCCGACAGATTTATAGCCCATTCATTCATGGGAACAAAAACCCTGCCACGGCTGGTCATGGGACACGCAATAGCAGTTAGTTCAAAAGATAACAGCTGCAATACCTCACCTCTCCATTCAGCACTACAGAGCCAGCACTACTTCGGAGGTAATAAATGCTTCTTGTTGGTGTGCTTTGAGTCATAATCCTGGAATAACTGTGGTCGGCCTTACCCCGGGCCCCGCCCCTAGGGAAACCGCTTTCTGCCACTCCCCAACACCCACCCCGCACCTTCACTCCAGCCCCTTTCTGCCAGAAAAGAGGGGAGTGGAGGGTTGAAGGCAGCCCACTGCGTAACCAAAAAGTAGACCCTGTCTCCTTTTTCCAGTCCACCCAACACAAGCTGGGTTGCTGAACCTTTGCAACTCAAGCACTTAGGCAACGCTGAAAAGCCGAGCTTCCTCGTGGTAAGTGGCAATGTGGGTATATACATTCTCCTTGCAAACTGATCAGAAACAGAGCTCGGGCATGAGCCCTGTCCCGACAAGAAGAGGCAGCTGGTCTGACTAGTCCACCACCATCCTCAGAGCCTGGACACACACAGCAAGCATGTATTAAAAGAATCCATGGATTTTTTTTTTTTTTTTAAGTAGTGAATGACCTGGGGAGCAATAGAGGATCGGTTCCACTCCGCTCACTCAGAGCAGGAAAAGGTTTAATGCAAGAAGCAATATAGTGGTGAAGCGTTCTGCCTCATTTTGAAGTCGGCCTTTCCCACCCACAGGCCTCAGTTTACTCATCTTAAAATGGGGCTGTTAACTGTACCGATTCTACCAACAAATCAGGGATTTGTTGCTAGAATTAAACATAAAAAGTAAATACCTTTAAAAATGTATCACAATGCTAACCAAGTAATATGTGTTATCAAATAAATTAATTAGTTTAGTTGGAGAAATCAGATATGCACACAAGAAACTTTAAGAAAGATCACTAGAAGACAAGGTCATTGACGATCAAACTTTAGGGAAATGCCTTCCATTTTTGAAACCCTCCAACAAGACACAGACACCTGCCCCCACCTCTACCTCCACCAGCGCTCTGTGGCCTATATTTTGCAGAGATGTGTTATTGTCACTGTTAGTCTGATGTCCCGACAATTAAACTGCAAAGAGAAAAAGGCCAGTCATGCAGAAATCCAACAGCCTTGCCTCTGGGATCCGCCCACCCTAGCTACAGGTCCAGGTGGGAGATGGGGCATGGAGATATGGCTGGCCCAGATCAGGCAGTTGAAATGGAAGTTGAGAGCCTCCAGGCTCCAGAAGGCACCAGAGAGAGAAGCAAAGTCAAACTCCCCATGAAGACACACAGTTCAGTGGGGAAAGAGTAGGCTGTGAAACGCATAGAAAATGACACTGGGCATCAGTTGCTATCAGTACATTCCTCCCTAATCAATCAGCTTTTATTGTGACGCCTCTAGCTCGGCTCATAAGGCCTCAGCTCATAAGGCCGGAAAGCCGCTTCGGCAGCAGTTTAAAATGTTTCCAGTTTAATAATCCCTGCTAATTGAAAGCAGCTCAGAAAAGCGGGGAAGATGGGGGTTGGAAGCAAACCAGCACCGTTTATGGCAACAGTGCTGTTCTTAGGGGAAACAAAATAACCTTTGATGCTGCAGGGGGAACCTGCCTCCCCGTCCCTAAACAAACTAATTCCCACAACTGTCTTCTTTGGCACGGGAGCTGTTTCTTCTTACGTTTTAATTGTATAATGTTATAGCAGCCGAATTGCTGTGAAACCTGTTTTTAATCTGGGGAAAGTTAACCACCCCCTGCTGCAAAAACTGGATTATTTTTTCTTCAACAGAGAATTACATTCATTTTTATAATTGTTCTTTCCTTTCAAATCACCTAATATGACAAATGCTGGACAACCTTACAGCTCATCTGCTGAAGTGTGTCTTTATGAGTTGAGGCTTCAATGCTTTCATGGAGAAATTGCCTGATTTAAGTAAATCATGTCACTTTCACCCTTGCAATCATATTTGTTTCAGATGTCTGCTGACCTAACCTGCAGAGCAAAAACAAAACACATTTACATTTCTAGGCTGAGATATTTGGTTCAAACGATGTACAAATAGGTCATAATGAAAAGTAATTTTAGTACACGGCAAAGGTATCATTTAAGTATACTTTTGACAGTTTTTACACATACATAATTATTCCAGTACTGTAATTTAAATGGATAAAAGACAGATCTTAGCACAAAAGCCTCCATCCTGGTTTCTCGGAATTCCCTGGCAGAGCTACAGTTGGGGACATGGATATAGAAGAAGGATGTCATGTGTCTGATGTACCATGAATCAGCTGGGCTCAACCTTCACCCCTTGGATCCATGCAAACCTACCCTAGAAGGTGGATCCAGACACCTAGATCTTTTTTTTTTTTTTTTTGGTATTTTCTTTTTATTTTTGTGAATACACAGCGGGTGTGTATGTTTATGGGGTATATGAGATATTTTGGTACAGGCATGTAATGCATAATAATCACATAATGGAAAACCCATCCCCTCAAGTATTTATCCTTTGTGTTACAAGCAATCCAATTATACGCTTTTAGTTATTTTTAAATGTACAATTAAATTATTATTGATAGGTCGGACAAACACAGCCTGGGTGACCTGGTCCGGCTGTGTCCCCACCCAAATCTCATCTTGAATTGTAGTTCCCATAATTCCCACATGTTATGGGAGGGACCTACTGGGAGATAATTGAATCATGGGGGGGTTCCCTTTTAGTGTTCTCATGGTAGTGAATAAGTCTCACAAGATCTGATGGTTTTATGAGGGGAAACCCCTTTCGTTTGGCTCTCATTCTCTTCTCTCTTGTCTGCTGCCATGTAAGACGTGCGTTTCACCTTCCACCATGATTGTGAGGTCTCCCCAGCCATGTGGAACTGTAAGTCCATTAAACCTTTTTTTCCTTATAAATTGCGCAGTCTCGGGTACGTCTTTACGAGCAGTGTGAAAACAGACTAATACACCAGGCATCCACCTGCGGCCACAAGAGGATGGCTTTGTATTGAGAGACATGATATGTAAGTAGCAACAGAAGTGTAAATCTGAGTATTCCTCCTCCCCTCCAGAAAGACTTGAAACATGGAACTGGAGGGCACTGAGTTTTTTAGGGTGATTGCCAGATGTGTTGATTAGTGAATTAAACAAGGCTGCATTCACAGGAAGGCAATGTCCAACACTGAGAGGTGGCCCCCTGTCTAGGCTGGAGTAGTTCCTTTTGCAGGGAAACAAACCAGCTGGAGTATGCCTGGGAAGGAGGAAACAGGACAGTTTTCCAAGTGTCATAGCTGAACAACAGGGGAAGAAACTGGAGAAGAGAGAACTCTAGGAAATAGGCTTTCTGTCTACAAATCCCCCTGGTTAACCATTCTAGAGCCCTTGCTGCCTACTGGAACTGAGATGAGAGCTTTGCACAAGATCTTCCTCATGCCTCACTGCATTGTCAGTTGAAGATAAGCAGGACCATGGTCTTCGGGTGACAGATGAGAAACTGAGACTTTGGGAGGGCCAATGACTCACCCAGGATCATCTGCTGTGACATGATGGAGCAAGAGTTCATACCCAGCATCTTGTTTTGATTCTCCAATGTCACCTGAGGTCAGGAGTTCAAGACCATCCTGGCCAACATGGTGAAACCCCACCTCTACTAAAAATACAAAAATCAGCTGGATGTGATGGCTCATGCCTGTA
The DNA here is from genome assembly GCF_029281585.2 of Gorilla gorilla gorilla. Lineage (NCBI taxonomy): Eukaryota > Metazoa > Chordata > Mammalia > Primates > Hominidae > Gorilla > Gorilla gorilla. The sequence goes on from NC_073244.2 coordinate 42,877,005, forward strand.
ATCCTGGCTACTCAGGAGGCGGAGGCAGGAGAATCACTTAAACCCAGGTGGTGGAGGTTGCAGTGAGCCGAGATCACACCACTGCATTCCAGCCTAGATAACAGTGACTCCGTCTCAAAAAAAAACAAAAGAAAATTACTCAGGAGACACAGCCAGTGAGAACAAAACCGGAATTATTTTTAAAATTTAATAGAGCCAGGATCTTGCTATGCTGCCCAGGCTGGTCTCGAACTCCCACGCTCATGCAATCCACCTACCTCAGCCTCCCAAAGTGCTGGGATTACAGATATGAGCCACCACGCCAGGCCAAAATCAGAATTTTTATACCAGATAATTTGACTCCATAACTTGTGGTGCCAGCCACTGTGCTGTGCTGCTGCTTCTGTGTGTATATTTATGAACCAGTTTGTCTTGAGGAATTAAGAACCCAGGTGTGCCATTCATTGTGCGTAGCAAGAAGCTTGATGCTGTTTTATCACCGAATCATCCCAACAATCCAATGAAGTTGAAATGTTTGTCCCACATATCAGAGGGGATATTGAAGCACAGAAACTTGACCAGACCCTACTGCTAATAAACTCAGAACCGGGATCTGCCTGAGTCCCTCTGTTCTCCTGAGGATGAAGATCTGCTGTCTAAGGATGTTCACCAAGGCAGGTCTTGGGCTTAGAAGGCGACCCAGCCCCATCTGGAGCCTCCTTCCCAGCCAAGTCTGGCCTGCAGTCATTTGTCTCCATCAGGCACAGCCATTGTTCTCCAAACTTCCTGGATCCCTCTTCCTGAAACAAAAACCTCCAGTTCCAAGGAATCCCTCACTTTGGAGAGAACAGGAAGGCACAGTTTCATCTTTGGCACTTCTCAGGCAATACTTCCTCACTGTCCATGGGCAAAAATAAGGTGGATATAGCCCAAAAAAGGGACATAGTGCTCTGAGAATTTAGCTTGGCTTGGAGAAGCCTGGGAATATGTGTGCATACACACATACACATGCACACACACACACACACAAATACACACAAATGCACACACACACACAGTTTCCTATGTTCCAAAACAAACCAAACTTTATGCTTTCACCTGGTACCCTGCAGCCCTGGAGTTTTCTCACTTTCAACCTCAGACCCAAAGAGGAACAAAGAGAAAGGGAAAGAAAATGCCTTTGGGTTGAGTCCGTTTGACTCTGATCCATCCAGAGGAGGTAATCAGGGCATGACAAGTTGGTGGCCAGAGAGGGACAATGATGGCACCTAATTCTCTATGTAGAGCCACCCTCTATTCAGGGAACTCTCTGCTAGTCCTTTTTTTTTTTTTTTTAGACAGTCTCGCTCTGTTGCCCAGGCTGGAGTGCAGTGACGCTATCTCAGCTCACTGCAACCTCTGCCTCCTGGGTTGAAGCGATTCTCCTGCCACAGCCTGGGGACTACAGGTGCCCGCCACCATGCCTGGCTAATTTTTTTTTTAGTAGAGATGGGGTTTCACCATGTTGACCAAGCTGGTCTCGAACTCCTGACCTCAGGTGGTCCACTTGCCTTGGCCTCCCAAAATGTTGGGATTACAGGCATGAGCCACCATGCCTGGCCTCTGTACAAGTTTTGAAGCTTAGTTTCTCTGTTATACACTATCAAAACACTGGGAGCACACACACATTCTAGAAGGTTGATATCATTAAATACCTCTCTTCTTCTGCCATGGTGGCAAAAAGAGAAGGAAGACATGCTTCCCTTTTACTTGGGGCTGCCATAACAAACAAGAAACAGATGCTCTTCAACACGGGGGAAATTCCCTGCTTGAGGAGCCTCTGGTTGTGGGTCACAGAAGCTAAATTTGGGGCCAGGTATGGTGAAGCATTCCTGTAGTCCCGGCTACTTGTGAGGCTGAGGAAGGAGGATCACTTGAGGCAAGAATTTGAGGCTGCAGTAAGCAGTTATCCAGCCTGAGGGACAGAGCAAGACTGTCTCAAAAAAATAAAATGGAGTGTTACAAAATAAGTAAATAAAAATTAGTTTTAGGCTGGGCATGGTGGCTCACATCTGTAATCTCAGCACTTTGGGAAGCCAAGGTGGGCAGATCACTTGAAGTCAGGAGTTCTAGACCAGCCTGGCCAAAATGATGAAACCCCATCTCTACCAAAAAAATACAAAAATTAGCCAGGTGTGGTGATGCACCCCTGTAGTCCCAGGTACTCAGGAGGCTGAGGCAGGAGAATCTCTTGAACCCTGGAGGCAGAGGTTGCAGTGAGCCAAGATTGCACCACTGCACTCCAGCCTGGGTGACAGAGTGAGACCCTGTATAAAAAAAAGAAAAAATATTTAAGAGTTTTAATAAAATAAGTTAACTTGGCAAAGGAAAACAACTGCCAATCTACACTTTTCCCTCCCCTCTTTGACTGGGCCTGAAATATCTACATAAGCATGCCACACTCTCTCTCAGAACCCCTTACTGGATAACCCTATGACCTCCCCCATGTGGGAGAGAAAAAACAGAGAAATCACAAGACAGGTGGAAATATGTAGCCATTCAAGATGCATACATAAATCTGCACAATTAGAGCAAACATCACATTATATGGCAGAGTTAGTGCAAGAAACAGGAGACAAGTGCAAAGATGCTCTAGGTGTGTCCTTCCGAGACATTTCAACTACAAAACTCTGGCAGGTAGTATAAAAGAGAAAAATCTAAAAATATTGCTTTTGGAGCGAGAAATAAGATTGACAAATTTTTAAATGGAGAATTAGAAGACAAGCTCAAGAGATAGTACCAGGACTCAAAGATAAATGCAAATGAGAAAGAAATAAGAAATAGCAGGCGAGGCGGGCGGATCACAAGGTCAGGAGATCGAGACCATCCTGGCTAACATGGTAAAACCCCATCTCTACTAAAAACACAAAAAATTAGCTGGGTGTAGCGGTGGGTGCCTGTAGTCCCAGCTACTCGGGAGGCTGAGGCAGGAGTATGGCATGAACCAGGGAGGAGGAACTTGCAGTGAGCTGAGATCGCACCACTACACTCCAGCCTGAGCAACAGAGCAACACTCCGTCTCAAAAAGAAAAGAAAAAAGAAACAGCAGGCACTTATCCTGGATATAACAGTGGTTTAAAAGGAAAGAAAAGAAGAGTGGAAAAGCAATAATTAAAAGGAAAACAGAAATCTTCCTTAGGGCACATGAATAGGGACGTCTTCAAGGTAGAAAAGGATCTCTGGGAGCAAAATCCTTACCCAGAAGGAACTGATACAGGCTATGCTTCAATTTCACACAAAAAGACAAAAGCCCTGTAAGTAACTAAGCACAAAATGTAAATGAGCTGGAAGCTTCTATTAAAAGACTTAGTTTGGGTCAAAAACAAAATCCAGCTTTGAGCTATTATAGAGGAACAAACCTATAATAAAATGTTCCGAAAAGCTTTAAAAATTTATGCATTTATTCATTCAACAAATAAATATTGAGCTTTTTCCATGTGCCAAATAAAGTGATGGGCAACGACTTACCAGGAAAACACAAACAAAAATAAATCAGAGACGATAATATTAATATTTAACAAGGTAGAGATTAAAGCAAAATGGTCAAAGTGAACATTTTTCTCTTGATCTTTGCCAGGTATACAGAGAGAAAAAAAGAAGATTTAACCAATATTATTAACAAAATTGAATATATATATATGGTATATTTACACATATATACATACATGTATGCAAACCATATACCCAAAGGTCTAATACAGTATTTGAACAAAATACATCTGAATAGTATTATTAATAAACCTGAATACACACACTCACACACATACAAACATTTCAAACCTATACTCAAAAGTCTAATATAGTAGCCACTAACCATGAGTGGCTATTTAAATTTAGATTTTAACTAATTAAAATTAAATAAAGTAAATAATCAGTTCTTCAGACCCACTAGCTATGTTTTCTGAGTCTAGTGAGTACTCCACCAGTCAGGGCGGGTATATAACATTTCTATTGTTGCAGACAGTTCTGCTGGACAGTGCTGCATACACAAGGCAGTTTTTAAAATGCTACATAGCATCTACAAAGTGTTCCTGTAATATAACATGCACAAAAGAAGGATAAACTTTTTAAAAATTTAATTGAGATTAGTAAATAAAAATCAGGATCTTAGCACAAGACGTGCTCATTGTTACTAGCGTGTCATTGTTTCTAGGACCTCTCAGCAGACAGAGCTGGGAAATACATGCACATGTACACACACATTAAATAGGCATTAATATTTATTTCTGTATCTATAGATGATGGTAGATGATTGATTGATAGATAGATAGATAAATAGATAGATAGATAGATAGATAGATAGATAGATAGATAGATAGATATTAAAAACCATGAGTTCATCTGCCCCTTTTGATTCCAATTCAGCACAACAAGGTACATTTCTTTTTTTTTTTTTTTTTTTTTTTGAGACGGAGTCTCACTATTGTCACCCAGGCTGAAGAGCAGTGGTGCAATCTCGGCTCAGTGATGGAACCTCCGCCTCCTTGGTTCGAGCTATTCTCCCATCTCAGCCTCTGGAGCAGTGGGACTACAGGCATGTGCCACCATGCCTGGCTAACACCGGCTACATTTCTAACCTCCTCCTCTGCATATTTCCCCAATAGTGAGAAACCCAGTTCCCATTATCCTCAATACATGGATTCACTTGCTCATCCTAGAAGTCACAGAAGGTGGGTTCAAAATTCCAACCCATTACCATTGCAGGAAGGAAACCAACTGGAAGCAACACCAATGAGGAATCCGTATTTGTTTACCACTGGTTGGTTAGTCAGTTAGTTGGTTGGTTAATTGGTTGGTTCTGGGTAGGGCTCCTTGGAGAAATAACTGAACTGGGGCAGGGAAAATCCAAGATGACCCTGAAACAGCTTTCTGTGTCAGAAATTAAGGAAGCACTCAAAGACTTATAAGGATTTGTCAAAAGGAGACAAGAACCAGATTGAAGGAATCCCAACTGCCAAATCTAGGACAATTTGAACATCAAAATATATCCTTAGAGTCAGAAGGATCACTTGAGGCCAGGAGTACGTATGAGACCAGGCTGGGCAACACAGCAAGACCCCATCACCACACAAAAATTTTTTTTAATTAGCCAGGCATAGTGGAACATACCAGTAGTCCCAACTACTCAGGAGGCTGAGGTGGCAGGGTGGCTTGAGTCTGAGAGTTTGAGGCTGCAGTGAGCTATGATCGCACCACTGCACTCCAGCGTGGGTGATAGAGTGAGACCCTGTTTCTAAAAAAATATATTTTTAATGTAATGATGGTAATGTGTTATAACCCATTGAATAAATTAAGAGTTCATGCATCCATACTGATATAAATAAGTAAATTTTTTTTAATTAAGTAAGTGGGGAGAAAAAGCTCTTCCCTACAGTACAATGCTCATTGATAATATAGAATGAACCCTGAGGTTATAAAACCATCAGCGTATAGTAAAACTAGTGGGTGGGAATTTGATGAAGAATATTTACACAGTGCAAAAGTATCTCTCCACAATTAATTACTAGTTACAAAGGAGAAGATAGTAACTTTACAGTGGAGGAGCCAGCTAGGCACCACCTTAACCAAGTGATCAAAGTTAGCAGCACCAATATTGGAAGAAACCAAGTTCTGTGCCTCTTCATAAGATGCACTCAGAAAGGCATGATGTCACTTGTGGGTATTCCTGTTAGAAGTGCATAAACCGAATCTATAAATGAAGAGTCATGAAATACACCCAATTGAGTAACTGTTCCAGATTAACGATGGCTAAAGAGACAGGACAACTGAATGCAATTCTTGATCCTGGACCAGATATTGCAAGGGAAAAAATAATAACTAGAAAGGACAATATTGGGACAATTGACAAAATTTGAAAATGGATTATGCTTGTTTTGAATAATGGACTGGGAGAATCTCCAAGTTTCTCTTTCCTCTGAAACAAATGGCACAGGGATTGTCCATGCCTTGATGTTTGGAAGAAATTAACCTTAAAACTTTAATCTAGTGTCTTGTTTCGGAAGCAGTCCTTTGACAGTCTTTCCAGTTCTTCTATGTTTATTAGTAGTAGTATCTTTAGATTTTTCAATATTTCTTTTGTTGACAGTTTTGGTAATCCATATATTTCCAAGAAACTTGCAAATTTAGTTAATAGTACCATATCAATGTCAAATTTCCTGATTTGGGTAACTGAGCTGTGGTTATGTAAGAGAATGCCCTCTGTTTATTAGTAGTGGTATCTTTAGATTTTTCAATACTACTTTTGTTGACAGTTTTGGTAATGGTAATCCACATCTTTCCAAGAAATGTGTAAATTTAGGAAACAGTGCCATATCAATGTCAAATTTCCTGATTTGGGTAACTGAGCTGTGGTTACATAAGAGATATACCCTCTGTTTATTAGCAGTAGTATCTCTAGATTTTTCAATATCTGTTTTCTTGACAATTTTGGTAATGCATATATTTCCAAGAAATTTGCGAATTTAGATAATAGTACCATATCAATGTTAAATTTCCTGATTTGGGTAACAGCTGTGGTTACGTAGAAGAATGCCCTCATTCTTAGGAAATAGCAATGAAGTATTTAGGGGTAAAGGGGAATGATGCTTCCAGTCTATTCTCAAATGGTTTAGAAGGAATATTAGTATACATACTAATGTATACTCAATATTAGTGTGTGCATATTAATTAATATATGTACAGAAAGAAAGAGAACACAAATGGGACAAATTTACACAATTGATGAAGGATATGTGGGAGTTCATAAACTATTCCTATAACTTTTAAGTAAGATGGAAATAATGACAATAAAAAGTTACCAAAAATTTTTAAATTATTGACAGTGTTTGATTTTTTTAAGTCGAACTACTGAATAAATTCAAGGATGAGTTTCTCAAAACAAGTCCCTGTCAAGTCTAATCAAGAAGATAAAAGAAAAAAATAATCTCTGCTGTGGCAGGATGGTGTCATCCTTATAAAAGAGTATGATAACTCCATAACAATACTTTTTAAGTAAATTCCAGACTTTATTTAGATGTCACCCATTTTTCAACTAACGTCCTTTCTCTGAACCAGAATCTTATCCAAGATGCCCCATTTCATTTAGTCACCGCGTCTCCTCAGTCTCCTCTGATCTGCGACAGTTTCTCAGTCCTGCCTTGTTTGTCATGGCCTTGGCAGTTTAGACGAATACTGGCCTGGGATTGTGAAGAATGTCCCTCAATTTCACACCCTCAGTTTTTAAAATCTGAATAAGATTTGCAAATTTCTTGGAAACATATGGGTTACCAAAACTGTCAATGAAAGAAATATTTAAAAATCTAAGGATAATAATACTACTAATAATAAACATAGAAGAACTGGAAAGACTGTCAAAGGACCGATTCCAAAAACAAGACACTAGATTAAAGTTTTAAGGGCAATTTCTTCCAAATGTCAAGGAATGAACAATCCCTGTGCCATTTGTTTCAGAGAAAAGAGAAAGTTGGAGATTCTCCCAGTCGATTGTTCAAAGCAAACATAATCTTGTCATCCAAACTTCCCAAAGATATAACAAAAAATAAAACCTATGAACTAAACTCATTTGCGAATATAGACGTAAACGTACCAAATAAAATATTACAACTCAGATCCAACAAGATTAAGATTTTCTTGCCCAAATGCAAAATACCTCAACATTAAAAACATCTATTAACTATAATTCATTTCATCAGAAAGTCAAAGAAGGAAAATCACAGTCATCTTGATTGATGCTGAAAGGTATGAATTCAATATCTCCTCCTGATGAAAACTCACTAAATTTAGAAGCATCTGATCTCAAAACAATACAAAATAGCTACCTCGAACCACAGACATTGTCACACATGACAGCAAAAAACCAGCATCATTTCCATTCAAGTCAGCAATGGGACAAGGGTATCTATTATCACCATCGACAATATTCTGCCTGTTCTAGGCAATTCAATATAACAAAGATAAAAAACAAAATGTGTGACTATTGGAAAGACAGGATTTTTTCTTTTTTTTTTCTTTTTTTTTTTTTTTGCTATTTCTCAATATGCTTGTTGACCTAGAAAATCCAAGAGAATTAACTGGAAATAAAAATTAGAAAAATCAAGAAAGCACAGTCTGGTGGCAATTTACAGAGTAAAGATAATAGATGATAGATAGGTAGATAATAGATAGAAAGATAGATACATAGATACATAGATAGATAAGATGCTTTCCTATTTATTCACAATGGCCAGTGAAAACTAACCATAATTAATAATGCAAAATAATATCGTCCACAAAACTACTGGAAATCTGAATGCACAGAATACTAAACATGAAAGGTCATAGATTCCTATTAGAAAAACCAAAAATTAACAGTCTTCAAAGAAGATCTGGGTGAATGGAAAGATATATCACATTCTGATAATACTATAAAGATACACTTTTTCAATTACTTTACAAATAAATTGCGATTTCAGTCAAAATCCTTGTAGGAGAAAAACATTCATAACATTTTTAAAAAAACAAAATAGGTATTAGAAGAGGCTTACCCTACCATATTTTAAAATAAATTACAGAACCATGCTGTTAAGACAATATGGAACCCACTCAGAAAAGACAGATGTAAAAGAACATAAATAAAAATTTATTTATCTGAGAAAAAATAATCAAAGAATATACTAAAAATATATTGAGTCTATTTATTATTAAAGAAATGTAACTCAATACAAAATAACATTTTTTGGCTTTCAAATGCGCCAACAGTGGAAAAGAGTGTAAAATACAATTGCTGATGAAGAAGTAGGAAACTATACACTCCCATACACTATGGATATGAGGGCAAATTTCTATAACCTTTTTGGAAAGCAACTTGGAAACATGTAAGAAAAACTTTAAAATGTGGCATAAACTTTGATTTAGGAATTTTATGTTTAAAATTAGAAGCAGTTTTGTTTTCTTGTGATGTCCTTGTCTGGCTTTGGTATCAGGGTAAAGCTGGCCTCGTTAAAAGAGTTTGGAAGTATTTTCTCCTCTTCAATTTTTTTGGAAGAGTTTTTGGAGAATTGGTATTAGTTCTTTAAATGTTGGGCAGAATTCAACCATGAAGCCATCTGGTCCTGGGCTTTTCTTTGTTGGTTGACTTTTTTATGACTGCTTCAATCTCCTCCCTCGTTATTGGTCTGATCAGATTTTTCTATTTCTTCATGATTTCAGGTCAGTGGGTTGTATGTCTCTAGGAATGTATCCATTGCTTCTAAGTTAACCAATTTTTTGGCATATAATTTTTTTTTTGGAGACAAGCTGGAGTGCAGTGTCACCCAGGCTGGAGTGCAGTGGTGCAATCATGGCTCATTGTAGCCTCAACTTCCTGGGCTCAAGCCTTGAACTACAGATGTGTGCCACCATATCCAGCTAATCATTTTTTTAATAATTTTTTTTTTTTTTTTTTTTTGTAGAGGCAGAATCTCACTGTTACTCAGGCTGGCCTTGAACTCCTGAGCTCAAATGATCCTCCCACCACAGCCTAACAAAGTGCTGGGATTACAGGCATGAATCACCATACCCAGCCAGCATATAATTATTCTAAATAGCCTCTTATGGTCCTTTGTATTTCTGTGGTGTCCCTTGTAATATCTCCTCTTTTATTTCTGCTCTCTTTCTCTTGGTTAGTCAAGCTAAAGGTTGGTCAACCTTGTTTATCTTTTCAAAGAACTAACCCTTATTTTTATTGCTTTTGTATTGTTTTCTAGTCTCTATCTCATTTATTTCAGCTCTAATATTATTTCTTCAGCTGCTAACATTGGGCTTAGTTTGTTTTTCCTTTTCTATTTCCTTGAGGCATAACAATAAGTTGCTTATTTGCAACTCTTCTTTTTTGATGTAGGCATTTATTGTTATACACTTTCCTCTTAGAACGACTTTGGCTGCATCCCATAAGTTTTGGTATGTTGTATTTCCCTTTTTGTTTCTTTCAAGATATTTTTAAATTTCTCTTTTAATTTCACCATTGACCCGATGGTCGCTCAGGGGCATGCTATTTAATTCCCATGTATTTGTGAATTTTCTGAAATTCCTCTTATAACTAATTTCTAGTTTTATAACACTGTGGTCAGAAAAGATACTTGACATGATTTCAACCTTCTTAAATTTGGTAAGATTTGTCTTGTGGCATAACATCTGATCTATCCTGGAGAATGCTCTATACGCACTTGAGAAGAATGTGGATTCTGTTGCTATTGGATGAAATGCTCCGTATATTTCTGTTAGATCCACTTGGTCTAAAGTGCCTCAGTAATTTTCTGTCTGGATAATTTGTCCATTATTGAAAGCGGTCTACTGAAGTCCCCTACTATTATCATATTGCAATCTATCTCTCCCTTCAGATTCTTTAATATGTGCTTTATATATTTGGGTGCTCCACCATTGATGAATGGATAAAGAAAATGTGGCATATATACATGATGGAATACTATTCAACCTTAAAAAAATATTCTGTCATTTGCAACAACATGGATAGAATGGCAGAACATTACATTAAGTGAAATAAGCCAAATATAGTAAGGCAAATACTGTGTGTTCTCACTTGTACGTGGATTCTGAAACAACTGAACTCATAGAAGCAGAGAGCAGAATGGTGGTTACCAGAGGCTGGGGTTGTGGGGAATGGGGAGATGATAGTCACAGGGTACAAAGCCTCAGCTAGACAAGAGAAAGAGATTTGGTTTTTTATATCGATTGAACATCATGGTAAATATAGCTAATAATTGAGCTCTGCGCATTTCAATATAACTAAAAGAGTACATTTCCAATATTCTTATCACAAAAAATGTTAAATATTTGAGATGATAGATATGTTAATTAACTTAATTTACTCTTTCCACCATGTATTCAAAAATCATAACACCACTTTGTAACCCAAGAAATACATACAACTGTAATTTGTCAATATATAACAAAAATAATTTTTTAAATAAAATAAAATTAGAAGAAACCATCCACTTGACCTCATGGAATACTATGCAACCATTTAAAATTGCATCCTTGAAAGATATACTATTAAGTGGAGAGATGAGCAGCATACATTAAGTGAAAATGCATGTTAGTGATTTTGCATAGGAGAATCCCAGGTTTATAAAGGAGCAGGCATCCAGAGAAGATGGTTAGTATAAACAGAGACTCAGAAGGACAGGCCCATCTGTTTCCCTGTAGGTGTAGTGTCTCGGTCATCAGTCAGCCATGTTGCTGTTAATCTTCCCCTCCTTATCTTCTTTTTTTTTTTTTTTTTTTTTGAGATGGAGTCTTGCTCTGTCACCCAGGCTGGAGTGCAGTGGCATGATCTCGGCTCACTGCCACCTCCACCACCCAGGTTTAAGTGATTCTTCTGTCTCAATCTCCTTAGTAGCTGGGACTACAGGTGTGCACCACTACACCCAGCTAATTTTTGTATTTTTGTAGAGACATGGTTTTGCCATGTTGGCCAGGCTTGCCTCAAACTCCTGACCTCAGGTGATCTGCCTGCCTCAGCCTCCCAAAGTGCTGGGATTACAGGTGTGAGCCACCACACCTGACCCCTCCTTAGCTTTATCCCTTGCATTAGAGGGTCAGCTTCTGGATGGAAGGGTTGTTATTCATTCACTCACTCATTCATTAATTCACTATGTGAGTCAGGCATGGAAGTAAACAAAGACCACCCAAATGAGAACAAGCAAAGGCTATTTATTTAGAGCTTGCTATGTCAAGAGAGTCAGCAACCATCACTCACATTTGGCAGAGACTCACAGGCAGGCAGAGAGGTGGGAAAAGTTTACAGTGGAAAAAGAGAAGGCTTCCAGTGTGCCCTGTTAGTGGGGGAAGTTGTAGGCAGCTAACTAGAAGCAGGGCATCCTATGTGATGGTATAAGTGGGCATATTTGGCTTTGTCCATGTGGTGCTAAGTTAGAAGCAGGGACAAAATTAGGGACACTGACCCTAATTCAACAAGTCCCAGCCATTTAAGACCAAATGTTACAAGGGTTGTTATTTGTCATCCTGGATGGTTGCTAAAGATGGGAGTTTGACTTCTTAAATTCTTTGCTGCCGATCGTAGGTCAGAGTTCTATCTTATATATGGTCTGGTTATTGCCTGTATATTTTGTCTCTTGTAAGCACTGGGAAAAACATTGACTTACAAAGGTACCTGAAACCCATTGCCTGCCCTCAGGGAGATTATGATCAAACAGAAAAGACAGCCTATTATTTTGGAACGTCCTGGTGACTTGTTCATGTTCAACAGTAGGGCTGTCTACCTGGCACTACGAGAGCACATTGGACTTGAGCTAAAAGCCACACCCCAGCACCATGGCCTGCAAGACCCCTGAGGACTTGGCTCTTACAAGCCCCTTTTATGTCACTTCTCACTACTCCTCCCCTCACTTGCTCCTCTGCAGGTCGCGCTGGTGGTCCTGCCGGGGAAAAACCACCATTTAGATGCAAGGAGTGAGGGTATTCAATGCCTACGGAGCATTTTTATCTCCATGTGCCAGCAATTCTAAGCAATGTGCATGATTTAAAAAAGAAATACTCCTTTCAAATCTATTGTTGGTTTAGGTTCTATACAACTACTCCCATTACTTTGTGTTTTAGTAATATAGATGCAAGCTTCAAATTAGCACATTTTTATTACTTACATTTTAATACACATTGATTTCTACATGGAACTTAATTCAAATAGCTCCTAGTTATAGATGTGTTCCTGAGACACACACACTCAACTATACCCATTTATTTAAAGAGTAAATTTATAGCAGCTCAGAATTGCTGAAGTTCACTTTGGGCACAGTCCCTGTCCCCAAGCTCCGTGGAACTACACATCCCTGCATTTAAACAGTAGGTTCAAAACAAACAATGCTAGCACAGTGATTGCAAAGGCAAAGAAACAGAACTGAGATGACTTCAAGTCTGTCATCCCAAGTGATCGTGTGGAAGTTCATTCATGTTTAAAATTTAAAACAGAAGGAACTAAACAGTGTTACCTTTTTGTTTGATAAGTGCAAATTTTAGTTCACGCATGACTTATTGAATTTTAATAGTGTCTTCAAGATTGAAATTTGTTAGTTTCAATCGTTAATTGAAAACTAAAAGAGAATCAAAAAAGTTAAATTGTACAGCAATGGAGCCATTTAGTACTTTTTATCCTGGTGTGATGTGATCAATGAGGTTAATCAGTCACAAAAAATATTTGCAAACAACCAGAATCTCCCTTGAACAATGTCCAGTGAAGCTTCAAGCTTTAAAACTGTTCCTTGAAGATCCATGCTCAGAAATGGTGGAGAAAGTCAGGGCGCAGTGGCTCACACCTGTAATCTTGGCACTTTGGGAGGCCAAGGCAGGGGGATCACCTGAGGTCAGAAGTTCAAGATCAGCCTGGCCAACATGGTGAAACCCCATCTCACTAAAAACACAAAAATTAGTCAGGTGTGGTGGTGAGATCCTGTGATCCCAGCTACTCAGGAGGCTGAGGTAGGAGAATCTCTTGAACCTGGGAGGTGGATGTTGCAGTGAGCTAAGATCGTGCCACTCCAGCCTGGATGACAGAGCAAGACTCCATCTCAAAAAAAAAGAAAGAAAGAAATGGTGAAGGCCATTAACAATGCAGCACACAAATACAAAAAAAAAAGAAAATGAAATGGAAAAAGAATCAAATTTTGAGAAATAGTGCAAGGAGAAATGACAAAAGACACGAGTCTAACATTGCCAGAAGAAATTGAGAGAGCAAAGCTTCAAAGCCTTGATCATTTTCACCAAAGACTGGACACATGGCCCACAGCAATGGAACCGGTCATGTCATGTTCATCATCATCCCACCGTTCTTCCTGATTTTTGTAAAAGAAGAAAAACCTTGAAAGTTTTTACTGAATAAAATAGGAATCTATGATGAATCTCTGGTGATGATATTTTAGTGGTTTTCAACTAGGGGAGATATTTTAGATGGGATTTTTATACATCTCTGCCAAAATTATCCTCACGTTTAAGACTTTCATAACCATTTGTATGTCTGTTGTTTCTTGTGAAAGAAACTCTTTGAAATTAAAATTAATAAAGAAGTATTCTTCAACCAACTATGAGTGAAGACAAGCTGACAAATCTGGCTGTTGTGAACAGTGAACATGTATAGATGAAAAAGGTTGTCAAAGCCATTGGCAAATTTGCAGAAGTCGAGGCTCAAAGTGAGAACTATGATGTCATTATTCACTGTTGCAACAGATATATGGGAATAAGTTTGTCCACATGGACGTAATTTAATAGGATTAATCTATTATGTATTTTTCTTTTTGCTATCGTAATTTTTCTTCTGGCATGATTAGATATAAAAAGTTCAATAAAAGGACTTTTTTGCTGTCTGCATTTCTTTTCTGGTCATTACTATTATTACTTTCATTGCTGAATTGTTATTGAAAATTATTCTGGCATATAGAGGAAAGAGGGTGTTGGAATAATCCCCTCTATGTCTCAAATGCACCAGGCTCACTCTGCTTCCAGTGCCTCTTGGGACACATCAAGCTCTTGTCCAACTCTAAGCCTTTGAACCTATTATTCTCCCTGCCTGGAGCACCTTCCTTCCAGATCGTCAAGGAACTAGACTCTTCCCCCACTCAATATTACTGTCAGAGGGTGTCTCAGTCTGTTTTCTGCTGCTTTAATAGAATACCACAGACTGGGTAATTAATAAGTTTATTTATCATGGTTCTGGAGGCTGGGAAGTTCAAGAGCATGGCTTCAGCATCTGCCAAGAACCTTTGTGCTGCATGATCACATGGCAGGAGGGCAAAAAAGCACATGAGACAGAGAAAAATGAGGGCTGAGTTTCATCCTTTGATCAGGAGCCCACTCCACAATAACTAACAAGATAACAGGATTAATCAATTCAGGATCAATCAATTCAGAATTAAGCAATTCAGGATTAATCAATTCATGAAGGCACAGCCCTCATGACCTAATCTCCTCTTAAAGGGTCCCACATCTTAATATTGTCACAATTACAATTAAATTTCGGCATAAGGCCAGGCATGGTGGCTCATACCTATAATCCCAGCAATTTGGGAGGCTGAGGCAGGAGGATCACTTCAAGCCGGGAGTTGGAGACCAGCCTGAGTAACACAGCAAGGCCCTGTCTCTACAAAAAAAATTAAAATTAAAATTAGAAACATTAACCAAGCTAATTTTTTACAGTAGCTGCAGTCCCAGCTACTCAGGAGGCTGAGGCAAGAGGATCGTTTGACCCCAGGAAGTTGAGGCTGCAGTGAGCTATGATCGCACCACTGCACTCCAGACTGGATGACAGAGCATAGACCTTGTCTCAAAAAATCAATAAGCAAAATAAACAGATTTCAACATGAGTTTCAGAGGGGACAACCACAGCAGAGACGTTTTGCCCAGCCGTTTTCACAGTGTGCCTGCTTCCCCAGTGCAAATCTCAAAGTCTTGCATGACCCTCATTTTTACTTGCCTGTTCGTTGTCTGTGTCTTGCTACAGGCATGGAAACCCCGGGGAGGGCGGCTTGTGCCGCCCTCTTTCCCCGTCTCCCCACAGCACAGCACCTGGCATGCAAGAGGCCCACAGGAAATATCTGTGGCATCGACCTGTGAGCTCAGAGGAGAAGCACCTGGCCTGGAGGGGACAGGTGAGCAGGGTCGGATCTGCCAAGTGCAGGCCCCTGAGGCTGAAACTAGAAGGATGAGCTCGTAAACAAGAGCCAGAGGGAGGCGGAGGGAGGGCTTTCAGGGAATTGCAAGTGGACAGCATGTCTGGAGGACACTGTTGTGGCTTTGAAAGAACAGGGACTTTGAAATGGTCATCGTAACCCAGGGTAGACTGATGAGGGATTTTCAGAGGCTGGGGCTTTTATGCCCAAGAAAATAAGGAGGTGTTTTAAGCAAGGGAGTGACATGATCTGATTTGCCCTCTGGAAATATCACTGTGGCAGGGAGAGAGAAAGGAATGGAGGGGCAAGAATGGGAAGGGAAGGGGAACACGGTGAAGGGCTGTGCTCTTTAGAGCTTCCAGAAAAGAACAGGGGCTGAGATGCAGACTAAGACGACCCCTTGCTGCTAATTTCCCCTCCACCCTGCACCCCAAGAGCTAAGATTTCTGCCAGTCCTGGGGGAAGTCCTTCGAGGAGGGGGACAGGAAAAGCAGGAGACCGGACTGCCACAACAGGCAGGGGGCAGGCGCTGGCAGGCAGCACAGATGGGTTTCTGGAAGGACACTGGTGCTGGGTACAGGGGGCTCCTAACCAAGCTGCCTGTGGGGAACAGAGACTGAGAGGAGCTACAGGGGATAGGATAGAGGCAGAACTCGCACGCTTCCAGTCACTCTCCTCACTCACAGGGGAGCCCAGGGTCAGGGGAGGCCACAAGGTGGTCTCTGAGGACTGACACAAATACAGAATTTCTAGGAAAGAACCACTGAAAGATGAGGGTCCACTGATTTTCCTTTGTCAAAATCCAGTTTGGCAACGAAGCAGCTGCAAAGAGTGCCCCAGCCAGAACCCCCAGTATCCATGCCCAGTTCCCACCCTGGGGCACACAGGTACGACTGGGGCTGGCGGATGCACAGGAAGCCCCTCCTCCCCCTCCCACACTGGTGGCCAGGACCGGCCTTGTCCCCGACACAGCTGCTGATGTGGGAACTCTCCTGGGACCCGGAGCAAGGGGCACGCTTTGAATCTTTACATGCCACAAGGAAGAAAATCAATTTCAATGCCCAAAGGAGGGAATTACTGCAGCAGAAGGTCACCAACCACTACAAGTTGCAGTATTGTCTTGGAGACTTGGACGGGGGTAAAATGCCTCCAAGTGAGGTAAGAGTGCTCTGAGGTCTGAAGCAAACCCTTCTCCCCAGGAATAATATGAGATGGTCCTGGGAGGGGGACAAGACCACACAAAGGAAGAAATTTCTTTGTGTATGTACAACTGGGGTGAGATTCTGAATTCTGGTTCTGGCCACTTAGGCAAGGCCTCAACTGTAGCTGCAAAGCTCTGACTCATGTTAAGTCTTGGAGGAATGGCTGATATTTTAACAGTATTGTCACAGTAGCAGCCACACCAGTGGCAATGGCCACTCCACTTAGGCATGGCAGACACATTCCACAGCCCAGCCTCCAGGCCCTAGAGCTCCCCAGTTAATGCCAGGTTCCCTAAGCACTGATGCAAGGATGCTAGATGTTGGATATTTATTTATGTTCCATCTGGCTCCCAAGATGAAACATAAATTAAAGCGCTGGCTCACACTTGTAATCCCAGCCCTTTGGGAGGCTGAGGCAGGAGGATGGCTTTAGGCCAGGAGTTAGAGAGCAACCTGGCCAAAAAAAATGAGAACTTTAGATGTCACTTATTCCATCTCTGCTCCATTGCAGCAAAGATGGAAAGACCCTACCCATGCCCAGGTACCTTGTCTTTCCTTGGGGCCAGTGCAGCGGAGCCCAGTCAAAGCAAAGGTCAAATGACAGGTCCTTTAGGCTGGACATTTACAATCCCATTTCTGGGTGTATAGACTATAAGGCAGCTGGGACCCACCTTCTTATCCAGGCAATGCAAAGATGAGCAGAGGGTCACTCAATGTCCTGGGATTCAAGAGAAAAAAGATGTTGCAGGTTCAGGGAAGCCGCTACTTCCTGGACTTTCTGCATTAAGTCCAAAGCCCTTATGGATGGTAAAAGGCAGTGCCTCAGCCTTGTTTCCAGATCTTCAAAGTTAGAGAAACCCGTGGCGTGAACTGTATTGGCCCCAGCCAAAGGACCATGAAAGCAACAGTGTTTCTGGAATGAAAACACCTCCATCTTGAGAAAGTGGGGGCCGAGGCAGGCAAGCAGAGAGCAGGGGGCGTGGGAGACATTCTCAGTGGCTGTCCTGTTCATGACACCTTTCACCAGAGGCTTTAGAGGGGCAACATCTGTGTGCCAGTGCCCCTCTTTACAGAGGTTCCAGCTGGTGACCGAAATAGCCAGGAGGGGGCTATGGAGGGGCCAGGCAGGAAGTGGGGAAGAGCGGTTCCACGCAGCAACTGCCTGGAAACCACACCCTAGTGCTGCTCACAGGCTGAGGAGAATTAAAATAAAATTAAAAGCTGGTGAAATGACACCAAATGCGCAATCCATAAAAAAAAAGGAATGATAAATTGGGCTCCATCAAAATTAAAAACTTCTGCTCTGCAAAAGACACTGTTAAAAGACAAGCCACAAACGGGAAGAAAGTATTTGCAGAGCCATGTTTGACAAAGGACTTGAATCCAGATTCCATAAAGAACTCCCAAAACTCAATAATAAGAAAACAAACAACCCTATAAAAACAGGCGAAACTTTTTAAAGACACTTAACCAAAGAAGATAGAGAAATAGCAAATAAGTACATTTAAAAGATGTTCAATGTCATTAGTCATTAGGAAAATGCAAATTAAAACCACGATGAGATCCACTACACAGTTATTAGATGAGCTTAAAAAATTTGTTTGAGTGACAATACCAAGTGCTGCTAAATGTGGGAAGCCTCTGGAAATCTCATACATCGTTGGTTCAAAATTGGTACAACCATTTGGGGCAACAGTTTGTCAGTTTTTTACAAATTAAAACCCCCATCAGGGCGTGGTGGTACACCCCTGTAGTCCCAGCTACTCAGGAGGCTGAGATGGGAGGATTGAGCCAGGGAGGCCGGGCGGCAGTGACCTGAGATTGTGCCACTGCGCTCCAGCCTGGGAGACAGAGCGATACCTTGTCTCAAAAAAAAAAAAAAAAAAAAGAAAGAAAGCCCTAGAGAAATGAAAATGTATGTTCTCACAGAAACCAGAATCCAAATGTTTGTAGTGTATTTACTCATAATCACCCAAAAAGTACAAACAACCTAAATGTCATTGAACTAGTGAACAAAAAAACAAACTGTAAAGCATTCATATAATGGAATACTGCTCAGCCATAAAAAGGAATGAGCTACTGATATACATAACACCATGCATGCATCTGAAATGTGTCATGCCAATGAAAGAGTTAGACACAAAAGAATACATACTGTATGATTCCGTTTCTGTGACATTCTCAGAAAGGCTAAAACTGTAAGATTAGAAGGCACTTCAAGGCCAAGCATGGAGGCTCATGCTTGTAATCCCAGCACTTTGGGAGGCTGAGGCAGGAGGATTGTTTTAGGCCGGGAGTTAGAGAGCAGCCTGGGCAACAAAACAAGACTTCATCTCTACACAAAAAAAAAAAAATTTTTAATTAGTTGGCCATGGTGGCATGCAGCTGTCGTTCTGGCTTCTTTGGAGACTGAGGCAGGAGAATCGCTTGGGCCTGAGAGTTCAAGGTTACAGTGGTTACAGTGAGCCATGATCATGTCACTGCACTCCAGCCTGGGCAACAGAACAGGACCCTGGCTCAAAAGAAAAAGGAAAGGAAAGGAAAAGAGAGAGGGAGGAAGGGAAAGAAGGAAAGAAAGAAGGAAGGAAGGAAGGAAGGGAGGGAGGAAGGGGGAGGGAGGGAGGGAGTAGGGAAGGAAGGAGAGAAAGAAAAAGAAAGAAAGAAAGGGAAAAGAAAAGGAGGAGGAAGGAAGGAAGGAGGAAGGGAGGGAAGGAGGAAGGGAGGGAGAGAGGGGAAAGAAAGAAAGAAAAAAAGAAAAAAGAAAAGAAAGAAGAAAGAAAGAAAGAAAGAAGGAGAGAAAGAGAGAAAGAGAAAGAGAGAAAGAGAGAGAGAGAGAGGGAGAGAGAGAGAAAGAAAGACAGAAAGAAAGACAGAAGCCAGGTGTGGTGGCTTATGCCTGTAATCCCAGCACTTCGGGAGGCCTAGGCAGGTGGGTCACAAGGTCAGGAGTTCGAGATCAGCCTGACCAACATGGTGAAACCCCATCTCTACTGAAAATACAAAAATTAGCTGAGCGTGGTGGTGCGCACCTGTAATCCCAGCTACTTGGGAGGCTGGGGCAGGAGAATCGCTTGAACCTAGGAGGCAGAGGTTGCAGTGAGCCGAGATCGTGACATTGCACTCCAGCCTGGGTGACAGAGTGAGACTTCATCTCAAAAAAAAAAAAAAGAAAAAAAATGAAGCAAGGAAGGAGAGAGAGAGAGACAGAAAGGAAGAAAGAAAGAAAGAAAGAAAGAGAAAGAAAAAAAGAGAAAAAGGAAGGAAAGGAGAGTGGGGGAGGGAGGGAAGGAAGGAAGGGAGGAGGGAGGGAAGGAAGGGGGGAGGGAAGGAAGGAAGGGAGGAGGAAGGAATGAAGGGAGAAAGAAAGCATCAGCAGTTACCAGATTTTTTTGTTTGTTTGTTTGTTTGTTTTGGTTTGGTTTGGTTTGGTTTGGTTTGGTCTTTGAGACCGAGTTTCACTCTTGTTGCCCAGGCTGGAGTGCAATGGCATGATCCTGGCTCACTACAACTTCCACCTCCCGAGTTCAAGCGATTCTCCTGCCTCAGCCTCCCAAGTAGCTGGGATTACAGGCACCTGCCACAATGCCTGGCTAATTTTTTGTATTTTTAGTAGAGACGGGGTTTCACCATGTTGGGCAGGCTGGTCTCGAACTCCTGACCTCAGATGATCCACCCGCCTCAGCCTCCAAAAGTGCTGGGATTACAGGTGTGAGCCACTGCCCCCAGCCCTGTTCAGTATCTTAATTGTGGTGGTGATTGTGGGGCCATTTGCTTTTGTCTAAGCTCATAGAACGGTATACCAAACAGACAGACTTTTACCACATTGAATTTTTTAAGTGAATTAATGTATTAAAAGGGCGTTTTTAAAAACTGGTGGCAAGAAACTTCTTCTCAAAATGGATGTGCCCTTTTTCAGCAAACGTGACAAGCAGACCCTGACTGTTCCATTTAAGAGACACAGGTCAAGCACCTGGGAGAAGTCTCTGCTGGCAGCCTAGGCGAATCTAGGCTGAGACCCCCACCAAGTTCTGCCTTCCAGGGACAACTCCAGAGCAAAGTGGGAGCAGAGAAAAATCCCAGCTGGAGCTTGGGGCTTTCATGGAGGAGGCAGGGTTTAAATTGGGTCCTGAGGAGTGGGTAGGATCCAGGGCTGTGGACGTGGGGGAGGCGGGAGTACATGCATGCACACACAAGGCTGATTCCGAAATAGGGAGAGGCCAGTGGGCAGCCGTGTAAGAGGACAGACCACACATGCTGACGGGAAACTGCAAGGGTCTGGTCGGCACAGCCCCCGAGAATCCTGTGGTGACTCATTTGGGAGCCAGATGGAACATAAATAAATATCCAACATCTAGCCTACTTAGATCAACGAGTACAAGAGGCATAGGGAAGGCCTTTTTACCAAATGCTGTGAATAGCCCATCAGAAAGAAAAACATCAAGGAGAGGTCGCAATGACCCCGTCAGCTGACATTGATGGTGTGTCTACCATGTGCTCTTTGCAAGCCCTGGATATATAATGACACATCTAATCCACCCACAAGTCCATAAGGGACTTTCATTACCCTCATTCTGCAAGTGAGAAAATAGAGGCACAGAGAGATTGTGTTACATGTCCAGGATCACATGGAGGGTATGTAGGATTCAAATCCAGGCATTCCAACTCTGAGCACACCCTCTGAACTATATGCTGAGCTACTGCTTGGGTCCAAGTAATTATGACTGCAGAGAGAGCCCAAGGTATAGTTTTCCAATTTTTTTTTTTTTATTTGAGACAGAGTTCTGCTCTTGTTGCCCAGGTTGGAGTGCAATCGTGCAATCTCGGCTCACTGCAACCCCTGCCTCCCAGGTTCAAGCGATTCTCCTGCCTCAGCCTCCTAAGTAGTTGGAATTACAGGCACCCGCCAGCTCGCCCTGCTAATTTTTGTACTTTTAGTAGAGACAGGGTTTTACCACGTTGGCCAGCCTGGTCTCAAACTCCTGACCTCAGGTGATCCACCCTCCTCGGCCTCCCAAAGTGCTGGGATTACAGGCTTAAGCCACTGAGCCGGGTCATTTTTTTTTCTTCACCCATGTGTCAACATTATGCCACCGGCCCACCACAGCCTCCCGGTGTTTCTCCAGTTGCAATTCACACCTGTGCAGCCTTGTTCAGCAGGCATGTGTGCACACAGGTACACAAGAGCACACATGCCCCAAGGGCATCCTTTGCCCCCAAGGAAGCCAAGGGACTCCACTGAGTTAAATGACACAGAAGAATCACAACAGACTGGTTCTTAAAAGTAATAAGCCTTTTCCAAAAGAGGCCAGGCTTTACAAGCAGCAGTGGGAGCCAAATGACGTCTAAGCAGAACAGCCAATAAATTAATTTCATGTGGAAAAAAAACAGATTGGCCCAGGGATAATAAAGATCCCGTCAACATGAAGATCTCATTACGACACAGACTTCCCTGGCAAGGGTCGAGTCTGCTGAAGCTGTTTTGGATTCAAGCTTCACCAGGGTCCCCTGTGCCTAACAAAGATTCCACACCAAATGCAGAAAAGATGGACCTGTCTAGACATCCCCTCACATAAACCCCACAGCATCCTCGTCAGCTACACAGAAGTGGAACCGTGTAAAATTTCCCTTACCATGGCCGCCAGCAGCCAGGACAACTGGGGAGAAAAGGCAAACACAGCTGTTGACTCAGGAATAGCATTCAGGCTTTAGGTAGGAATTGTTATTGAACTTCTAGAAGATTCTGAGGACTTGGTGGAAATGAAAGGGGAAAATTTCTTTGTAGAGCCAGCAATCCCCTTGGAGAAGTAGAGGCACATCAGTGACTCATGGATGAAATTGCAGACTATTCCAAATCGCAATTTGCAGTCATTCAGCCAGAGCTGAGCTCGAGTCTCTCTTTGGCATGGCTGGAAAACAAAAGGGCTCAGTCAGATCATGGTTAATGTAAAGACAGAAAGGGGATGGAGATCGAGCTAATCTCATTCATAAAAATAATATCCATTCAGTGTTCATAAACATCTACTCAGCACCTCCGGGGAGGCACTTGCTAGGAGCTGGTGCACAGTAGTGGGTGTAGTAGGTGTGTGACCTCATGAAGCTTCCACTGCAGAACCCAGACATTGCACACAAGGAAACAGCACTGACTTCAGACTGTGGCTGCACGCTGCCCACTTCCACTGTGCTCCTGCACTGCTCTCGTGGGCTGATGGCCACAGGCTTCAGCTGCCTGTGGATCACAGCCCAAGGCCTTTTCACTTGCTGCTCTCTGCCTCCCTCAGAAAGGCCGCTTGTTCTCATATGTGCGTTCTCGGCTCCTCTGCAGGGACCCACCCCAACCAACTGTGAATTCCCACCCTCCCTTTCCTCCCCCACCCGCTGACACTATTTACCCCATGTATTTTCTTCATATAACATAGTAAGGTCTTGTGCACTTATTTTTCCTATCTGTCTCTTGAGCTAGATTGTCAGCAGCTGGTGGGCAGGAACCTTATCTGTCTTGCAAACCAATATCCACCTGGTGAACACAGGGTGCCCGGCACATGGTCGGCATCCAGAAGATTTTTTTTTAACTATGAATGAAAAACAAAGGTCATTATGAGATATCCCATGAGGTATGGGGCTAATAAAGTTATGAGGTATCCCATGAGATAGGGGGGGCTAAATAGGTTATGAGATAGCTCATGAGATAGGAACCAATAAGGTTATGAGCTAACCCATGAGGTAGGGGCCAAGAAAGTTGGGAGATAGCCCATGAGATAGGGTCTAATAAGGTTATGAGATAGCCCATGAGATAGGGGCTAAATAGGTTTTGAGACAGCCCATAAGGTAGGGACCAATAAGGTTAAGAGATAGCCCATGGGGTAGGGACTAATTAGGATATGAGATAGCCCATGAGATAGGGTCTAAATAGATTATAAGATATCCCATGAGATAGGAACCAATAAGGTTATAAGCTAACCCATGAGGTAGGGGCCAAGAAAGTTGTGAGACAGCCCATGAGACAGGGTCTAATAAGGTTATGAGATAGCCCATGAGATAAGGGCTAAATAGGTTATGAGATAGCCCATGAGGTAGGAACCAATAAGGTTATGAGATAGCCCATGAGATAGGGGCTAAATAGGTTATGAGATAGCCCATGAGGTAGGGGCCAAGACAATTGTGAGATAGCCCATGAGACAGAGTCTAATAAGGTTATGAGATAGCCCATGAGATAGGGGCTAAATGGGTTATAAGATAACCCATGAGGTAGGGACCAATAAGGTTATGAGCTAGCCCATGGGGTAGGGGCTAATAAAGTTATAAGACAGCCCATGAGATAGGGGCTAAATAGATTATGAGATGCCTCATGAGGTAGGGGCCAATAAGGTTATGAGAAAGCCCAGTAGGTAGGGCCCAATAAGGTTATAGATAAGGGCTAATAGAGTTACGAGATAGCCCATGAGTTAGGGGCTAATAACGTTATGAGATAGCCCATGAGAGAGGGAGGCCTGATCTAAATGTGTCGCTGGGGAAGCCCTCCCTGAGCGGTGACATTTATGCCAAGATGAGAAGGAGAATGGGGCTCACCAGGTGCATGTTGAATAAGCTCTGTAGGCAAAGGAGAAAGCACATTCAAAGCTTCCAAGGCTGGAAAAGCCTTGTGCTGTGGGAATTTACAGAAAGACATCAGGGCTAAAATAGGATATGTGGCCAGAGAGGACAGCAGGGACATGTGAAGGGGTCCTAAGCCTATTACAGATGTGGCAGGAAGTCCCTGAGGACTTGAAGCAGATGCACGTCATCGTCCAGTTTATATTTGTGAGGATCTTCTGGGCCAGACACAGTGGCTCTCATCTATAACCCCAGCACTCTGGGAGGCCGAGGTGGGCAGAATGCTTGAGGCCAGGAGTTCAATACCAGACTGGGCTACATAATGAGACCCCATCTCTCCAAAAAGTATATAAAAATTAGCTAGAGATGGTGGTATGCACCTGTGGTCCAAGCTACTCAGAAGGCTGAGGTGGGAGGTTGGCTTGAGCCCAGGAGACTGAGGCTACAGTGAGCTGTGATCACACCACTGCATTTCAGCCTGGGAGACAGAGTGAGAACATTTCTCAAAAAAAAAAAAAAAAAATCATTCTGGCTATTTGGTAGAGAACAGATTATAAGGGGACAAGAGTAGAGGCAAGAAGACAAAAATTAGAAACTGCAGCATTATCCAAGTGAGAAATAATTGGGGCGGGGTGTTAGCGAGATGAAGGGTGAAAATGGAGGGAAGTGCATGCATGAGGGTGTCTCCTAAAGTTGGCCTTGCAGGCTAGATGAGCTAACAAGGGTTAGGAACTACAACCAAAGGCCAGGCTCATGCCTGTAATCCCCACACTTTGGGAGGCTGAAGCCAGCGGATCACTTGAGGTCAGGAGTTCAAGACCAGCCTGGCCAACATGGTGAAATCCCAACTCTACAGAAAATACAAAATATAGCTGGGCATGGTGGTGCGTGCCAGTAGTCCCAGCTACTTGGGGGGCTGAAGCAGGAGAATTGCTTGAACCCGGGAGGCAGAGGTTGCAGTGAGCCAAGATCATGCCACTGCACTCCAGCCTGGGCAACAGAGAGAGACGCCATCTCAAGAAAAAAAAAAAAAAAAAAAAACAGGACAGCAACGGGGGATTGTTTCAATGATATAATTCACAAATCATATATATATCTGATAAGGGTCTTGTATCCAGAATATAGAAATAACTCTTACAACTCAACAATAAAAAGACAACCCAATTTTAAAATGAGCAAAGGATGCAAATAGACATTTCTCCAAGAAGTTATACAAATGGCCAACAAGCAAATAAAAAACGTCCAATGACTGGTCATGAGGGAAATGCAAAGCAAAATCATAATGATGCCCATGGGATGGCAATCAGCAAAACATGTAAACAGAAAATAACACGTGTCGGTGGGGATGTGGAGAGGAACCCTCATTCATTGCTGGTGGGCACGTAAAATGGCACAGCCACAGTGGCAAAAGTTAAACATAGAATTACTTTGTGACTCCGTAAATTCAATCCTAGGTATATGCCCCAAAGAACTGAAAACAGGTACTCAGACAAATACATGTACACCCCTGATACCACAGCACTTTCACAATAACTGAGAGATGGATGTACCCCAGGGCTCTATCAATATTAGATTAACGGATAGGTACACTGTGTTATATATTACCTATAATACATAGGTAATATATGTATCATAAGTAATATATTATACATATAATACATATATTATATATACACATGTATATATTATATACATATATAATATTACATGCATAAACATATTATGTAAAATATACATATTATATATTACATACATATACATGTATATGTATATATTATATATGTATACATTATATTTGTATACACTATATATGTATATATTATATGTGTATATTATATATTATACATAATACATATGTATTATAGATATATAACATTATATAACATGTTATATAGAACATTTTATATTTCTATAAAATATAATATATAGGGTCTAATAAGGTTATGAGATGTTATATATTGTTATATATGTTATATATAACATATATAGCATGTTATATGTTATATATAATGTTACATGTTATATATAATGTTATATATCTATAACACATATATACATATATAACATTATATATAAAATGTCGTATGTTATATATATCTGTAATACACATATAACATATAAAATATACAAATAGTATATAAAATATCTGCATTATATATTATATACATATGATATTATATGTCATATTTCATTTTTATATTTTTATTATACTCCTATTTATATATTATTCATTATATATTATACTTATATTTATTTTTATTGTTATATTATTTATTGTATTTATATATTATATACATATGTATATTATATATGTATATAAAATATATATAACACAATTTACTTTTCCATATATGTATGTTATAATATAGTGGTCCCCAGCTTTTTCAGCACCAGGGACCTGTTTCATGGAAGACAGCTTTTCCATGGACACTGAAGGTGGAGGCGGATGGTTTGGGGATGAAACTGTTCCAACCCTGATCATCAGACCCTAGTTAGATGCTGATAAAGAACATGAGACCTAGATCCCTCGCGGGCTCGGTTCACAATAGCGTTAGCGCTCCTATGATAATCTAATGCTGCTGCTGATCTAACAGGAGGCTGAGCTCAGGCGGTAGTGCTTGCTCACCCACCGCTTACTTCCTGTTGTGGGGCCGGTTCTTAACAGGCCATGGTGCTGGTCCATGGCCCTGGGGCTTGGGGACTCCAATATAATTGTGTTATATTTTTCAGCCATAAAAAAATGAAGTACTGATACATGGTACAGCTTCAATAACATTATGTTCAATGAAAGAAGTCAGACATAAAGGTCACATATTGTCATTCCGTTCATATGAGATATCTGGAATAGGTAAATCCACAGAGACAGAACTCAGATTGGCAGTTGCCAGGGGCTTGCTGGAGGGGGAAATGGGGAGTGGCTGCTTAATGAACGTGGGCTTTTATTTTGGTGTGTGGGAATGTTTCGGAGCTACATGGAGGTGATGGTCGTACAACTCTGTAAATGTATTACATGTCACCAAATTGTTCATTTTAAAATGGTTCATTTTATGCTATGTGAAATATACCTCAATCAATTCATTTAAAAATAAATAAATAAATAACAGCCAGGTTTGGGGTTTGAACAATAGGGTAGAAACAAGTGCCATCCTTGGAGGTGGGGAAGGCTGAGGGAAGGTATGTTTGGGGGAAGCTGAAGAGTTTCAGTGTTGGACATGTGACATTGGGATGCCCTTAGGTATGAAAGGAGTTCCCAGGGAAGTAGTTGGATTTGGAATCTCAGAGCTCAGATAGGAGATCTTAGCTGTAGATAAGATATTTACAACTGCTTATATATAAAAGCATTTTCGAAGCAAGGAGAGGAATGAGAACAAGCGAGACAGTAGTGTAAAAGAAAATCCAATATTAAGTTCCAGAGAAGGTCACATGAAGACCAACCAGCAAGTGAGGCTCTAAAAGATGGAGGTGTAGAGGAACCTTGTGGGGAGACAGTGGTGCAGGTATCATGGCAGTGAGGAGGAGAGAGTGCTTTAAAGAAGAGAGGTCAGCTGTGTGTGCTGAGGCAGAGAGACAGAGACTAGAAGATAACAGCTCCAAGTGTCCATATGTGACAACATGGAGGTCCCAGGGGCTGAGAATGGCAGCAAGGAACAGAAGCCAGCCTCTACCAGCTAACAAAAGAGAGTGGGACATGGGTTCACATCCTTTGCAGGGAAATGGATGAAGCTGGAAGCCATCATCCTCAGCAAACTAACGCAGGAACAAAAACCCAGACATTGCATGTTCTTACTCATAAGTGGGAACTGAACAATGAGAACACGTGGACACAGAGAGGGGAACATCACACACTGGGGCCTGTTGGGGGGTGGGGGGCAAGAGGAGGGAGAGCATTAGGACAAATACCTAATGCATGCGGGGCTTAAAACCTAGATGACGGGTTGACAGGTGCAGCAAACCACTATGGTACATGTATATCCATGTAACAGACTTGCATGTTCTGCGCATTTATCCCAGAACTTAAAGTAAAATTTAAAAAAAAGAAAAAGTTTTCTTTAAAAGAGGGTGGGAAGTAAAAGTATGAAGAAAGCACAGCAGACAATTCTCTTATAAGCTTTGGTAAGATTCCACTCCTTTTTAGGGAATTTAAAACATAAGAAAATGACTGGGGGAAGACGTGAGGTCAAAAATGTCCCATTTAAAAGATGGGAGATATTAAACTTATTTAGAAACTAGGCCGGGTGTGGTGGCTCACGCCTGTAACCCCAGCAATTTGGGAGGCCGAGGTGGGAGGATCACCTGAGGTCAACAGTTCGAGACCAACCTGGCTAGCATGGTAAAAACCCTGTCTCTAATAAAAACACAAAATTAGCCGGGAGTGGTGGCATGCACCTGTAACTCCAGTTACCTGGGAGACTGAGACAGGAGAATCACTTGTACCAGGGAGGCGGAGGTTGCAGTGAGCCGAGATCGTGCCATTGCTCTCCAACCTGGGCAAAAAGAGTGAAACTCCATCTCAAAAAAAAAAAAAAAAAAAGGAAAGAAAAAGAAAGAAAGAAACTAATCTGGACCATGGAGCTGGGAAATGCAGGAGAGGGGAGCTAAGCGAATGTGAACAGAGTCCTTGAGATGTTTTGAGGGGAGGGAGCCAGGGAGCTACAAGGAGGGGAATAAGAGAGACAGGAAGGGTTACCTGAGCAGGGAGCTTTCTAGAGGACTGGAGGGAGGAAGGTGAAGGCATTTGTGACCTGTGGCTTTTATCTCTTCAATGAAGGAAAAACAAGGTCACCCGCTTGTGTAGGCCAGTGTAGCCCAGGTGGTTTGAGGAGGGCGGACAAGACACGAGCCGGAAATGAAGAGAGCCGGCAAGCGTGATGGCGACAGAAACAGCTGCATTCTATTGGCAACTTTCTTTTGATATGTCCTGTATCGTAGGTGATCTCCACCATAACCCCAGAAAGTGGAAGGAGAAAGGAGGCAGCTCTGGGGGTGGGGAGGACAGAAGACCACACCCTTCACTTCCTTCAAGTCTTTGTTCAAATGCCACTTTTTCAACGAAGCTCATGTTGACCACTCAATTTTAATTTGCACACCACCACACTGCACTCTAGCTCCTAGTCCCTCCCACCCTGCCTCTTTTAAATAGCACTTACACCTTCCAATATGCTGTGTAATTTATCATTTAGCTTGCTGATGTATCCCAAGTGCTTGGAACATGGTAGGTGCTCAATAAATAGCTGCTGAAGAATGAATAAATGGACAAATGAATGAAGTAGCTTCTTTAAGTTCTCTGAGAGCTTCTATCTTTGTTACTTTTATCTGGTGGGTGTCAGTCTAATCATGAAGGAGGTCCCAAAACTCTTTCTGACCACACAGCCCTATCAGTGTAAAATTTGGCCATGTCCCCCCAAAATTTGGCCATGGGTATTTATTCATACACAAATAATGTGGTCATATTTTATTTGGTTAATTACATATGTTGTTACTGTATAATAATACATCACGTGTATTTTTACCTGAAAGTTTTTTAATTGAACATAAAGTAAAAATAACTAATAGATTGTTTTTCTTTGTATACCAAAGTGGAGCAGCTTCTTGTAGACATAAGACACTACCCTAAATAATAACTGAGTATGTAAGACGTGATAAGCACATTCACATATGACAGCACAATAGCCGCCCCCCACCCCTCCACCACCCATATCTTTACTAGGTCTATTTGTATTCCCACTTAGTGGCTGAGAAAACCGAGGCTTAGATAAATGAAATAATTTGGTCTGTGTCCCAGTTAGTAAGTGGCAGAGCCAGAATTAAAAACTTAGGGGTGTCTGACCCCAAAACTCATGTGCTTCAGATGTGGGACAGAGACTCCACCCTTGAGTCAATTATAGTCAAAGGGAGAAAAAGTGAGAATAAACTCACCATCTCACCCTTGTGGACACACCCTGCAATGCGTCCCCAAGCTCCACATTCTGGAACAAGCCATTTGTCCAGTCCAGAGACTACCTTAATACCCTGCAGAACCAGGGGCGCTTACGTGGGTCCTCCGTGCCCATGGAGTCACCAGAACCTAAAAATGTTCAAGAAATGGACAGCAGAAGATATCAAAATAACAATGAATTGTGCCAAACTCATCTATTTCCAAGGTGACCTTATGTCCCAGTTTGACAGGGACAGCCCCCATTTAATTATCAATACACACCCTTTCACTCTCAAAATTATCACTCCCAAAAATGTCCCAGTTTGGATGATAAATTATATCGTCACCCCATCTACACCCTGGCTCAGCGCACACCAGTCTGAGCCCAAGGGCCGCTCTGATTAGAACTGAAAATGCAGTGATTTCTCATATCCAGGGACACTTCTCACCATTGCCCCCAGAGGTCAAAGCAGCAGGTTCCCCATTAGCAGTGGCTGACCCCAAGCAACCTGCATGGAATTCACACCCGGAGCCCTGGACCATCTGGGCCACCCAGACTCCTTTTCCATAAATCACCCCACATCGGCCACCCAGCCTGGCCGCCAGCCTCACTCGGGTCTCACCTCAATAGAGAAACATCATCACTGACATTAACGGAAGGTTTGCCAGGGGCTCCACTGCTCAGGTGATCAGGGGCTTGTGTTCATCAGACTCGCTTGACAAAGAACCGGGCAGCCAGACACCTGCTTTGGAGTCTTATGGCTGCCACCACACCTTGGAGAGGATAAGGAAAACAGGGCATCCAGGCAGCCAGAATTGGGACCACCCAGGACAGAACCCCCAGGCACGTGGAGCTGCCCTGGCAATTGTCAGGGGTCTCCGGCGTCCCTCCTGATGCTCCTCCCCAGCCCATGTGGTCCTCACAGGCCAGCCCTCCCCTCCCCTTGCCTGAGCCACAAAGCCCAGGCAACAAGAGATATCTCCTGGAAGATAGCTTGACCATCTTGCTCCTGGGTAAGGAATAGGTGCTAGAATTTCACCCAGGTGGGCCAGACAGACCACCTGGTCCACAGCAAGCCACTCCAGTCCACACTGGCCACAGCTGAAAATCACTCACTATCAGAAACATCCCCTGAGTCGCTTGTGTAAATTACCAGCCCTAAGAAACTCAAGGTCAATGTCCCAGCGCTTCTTATTTTCTCTGCCTCCTGGCTGTGGTCTCTTTCCCTGAGAAAATCTGGGGAGTTGCAGGGCACCTAAAGGGATTTTTGTCGCTTTCTCAGTTTGATTTTGTTGAGGGGGAAGCCCAGAGGCCCGTGTGATATGCCACCAATCTACCAAAAGTTGACATCCACCTCGAAGCACAAGACCCAAGGGAGAAAAAAAAACAAAAAAACAAAAAACTGATCCAAGATCAAACGTTGTAGGGCATGGCGATTTTTGATGTTCTAAGAAACATTTACATTATTGTATTTTTTAAACCCCGGTCTTTGTTCTTTGTGTTGCTAGTTTCCTCCCCACCGCCCCCCATTCCCACCTGGCAGACTGGAAGGCAAGGGACCCAGGGGGTACCTTGACTCTGCCACTAATTGGTCATGAGGCTGTGGGCAAGGCTGCTCCCTTCCTTGGCCTCAGTTTCTCCAGGCACACTCAGCCTAGGGGTCTGGATCACTCTGTGAGCCTGGCAGGGCCTGCCCAGTGAAGAGCGGGTCTGGCTTCCAGCAGGGGTCTGCCTCCTGAGTCCCAGCTGGATTTGACTCGGTGCCCCCGGGAGGGTGAGGATGGAGGCATTTTCTCTAGGCTCCTTAGCAGCACAGAAAAGGCATGCAAACCTTTCCGCTGTGGTCAGAGACAGCGAGCTCACTGCTGGACAGACCCCAGGGACTCCAGAATCAAGACTTCGTAGAATTGGGCTTGATGGTCTTAAAGGGAAATGTCAGGCCCAGATGGGATGCTGAGTTTATCTGCTGGAGTCCCGGCCTCCTGCTCACTGGTTCCTTCCTGTGCCTCCGAGAGAAGATTTCCAATGGCAGCTGCTGTGTCTCCACTGGGCAGCATCAGAGTAAACAGCAGGTTCTGGGTCAGGCACATCCTCCAGGAAAACCACTGGCTTCCCCACTGGCCTTGATGGAGGGACCCTGTGCCCACAGCGCTCCCGCCCAGACCAGGCATCTGAAAGACAGGGAACCTGCGCTGAACCTGTCCTAGGAGGCAGCTCCCAGGCAGGGGGAGTTTGTCCACTCAGAGTGAGGACATGGCAGCCAGGGAGCCTCAGGACACTGGCTTTGGACACCCTAGACTGTGGCATCCTTGAGAGCTGGAATCAGCTCACTCTGCAGCCATCCCTCCAACCCCCAAGTCCCAACACAGAGCTACGGGAATTCCCCTCACTGATTTTTGTTTTCCAAATGCTGTGGCTACCATGTGGGTCCAAAGGGAGCCCCATATCTGTGGTCGGAATTGTCAAAAGCTAGTGATGGCGTGGCTGGATTTTCTCCCAGACTAGGGTGAAAAATAAAAAGAAGGGAAATGGGAAGGTTAGCCATTGGTTCTTCCAAGAGAGGACTTGAGGCTTGCGATTCACCATTTTAAATAAAATAAATCCATTTTGTTTCTCAGAAGCAGCCCCTTCATCCTCAGCAGTTCAGTCCAAGGACTAGATGGTGTGCAAGGGTGGAGGGTAAGGGCAGCAGACACCAGATTTGGGGTTCCCAGGAGCGACTGGCCAGCAGCCACTGCCCAGTCCTGGCTGACACTGACTGCAGCGCCAGCCACGCTGGGCACCTCACTCCCCTGAAGCGTGCCCTGGCACAAGCCTCCCCAAAGCACTGAGTTGTAAGAGACTCCAGCAGGCATGTACCCCAAGAGGTGATGAGAATTTGACTCAGAGAGACTAAGACACCTAAAAAGACTCAACCCCACATTCATTACCAGACACCTTCTGAAAGCATTCATCATTTCTTCTCTCCAGAAGTTTATGGACATGGAAGCAATACATTGAAACCATTTATTAATGTCAAACAATAATAGCAGGTACTGATCTATCCAATTAGATGGAAAGATTATTTCCATTCAGTTAATTAGAAAACTTTACAACTAACATTCACTGGATGCTAACTATCAGTCAGGCATGTTCTAAGTACTTTTCATGATCATTGCAGATAAAACTCATAACACCCATAGGTAGTAAATTTCCCTATCAAGTTCATTTTGCGAATGAACTTGAGGTTGAGGATCGGGCCCAGAGAGGTTAAGAAACTCGCTCAAGATCACACAGTTCATAAGTGGTAGAAATTTGAACCCAAGATGTCAGATTCAGCCTCTACTTAACGCTGCTTTACATAAAGACCAGAGATTGAAAATTGTGTCCAAGCCACATAGCTGCTATGCTGAGAGGCGCAGACTGAGCTGCAGGCCCTCAGGCTTTCAGCCTGATGGATGAGTACAGTATTCACAGTGCATTCTGGACACAGGAGCCCTTGGGGGCTGGTACATAGTGAGGATCCTGCTGTGCTGCAGCCTCAAAGGCAGGATGTGTGCCTGCCAGTCTCAGTCCCTGCAACATTCTCCACCGTTAGATGATTCTGAGGCTTTGTAGAGTCCAGAGTGAGGAGCCCCCAGGACTGACACTGGTGACCACCACCTGAGAAAATGGAGCCCACCCACACTGCCTTCCTCCCTCGCAGGCCAGACCAACCTCTTGTGCAAAACCGGTCTTGTGTCTTTCCCTCCCTCCCAATCCCTCAACCCAGAACACAGGCTGCATCTACACTCATCCCTCACACCTTCACGGGGACCACAAGACATGAATCACTTCTCTCTGTCAAGGTTATATTTTCTTGTTTTAAAAAGAGCACCTATTCTTCTTATTATTCTGAGGATTAAAAAAAAAGTGGCATCTTTTTTTGGCTGAGAAGGTGGCTGAATTTTTCAATATATTCATGCAAACGAGATATTTCATCTCATGGATTTTATCCCAGTTCTGTCTATGCACATTTTAAATAAATTAAGATGAAATAAATCCATTTTATTATATTACCCGGTGCCATCTCCATGAAATAATGCCCATATTTGTATTTCCTAAGGAATGTTGACGTGGCTAAAAATGTTTCAGCAAGTGTAATCTTTGAGGATTGTACTGCCAGAAAAAAAATAAACCTAGGCCTTTGTTTAGAGCCCGGAGTGGCACCACTTTTGATTGAAATGGCTTGAAATATCCAACCCCAAAATGTAGACAAGGCAGTAAAGTATACAGAATTGATCACCCTTGGCTCAGAAACAAAAGTGCTATGCCTTCCTTTGTTTTCTTAACATCTGTTCTCTCCCTCCCAGCATAAACCACCCCACAGAAATAAATTACACAGCCTCCCTTTTTTGGGAGAAGAGAAACGGGGATTTGCAGTGCCCAGGCCTGAGGTGCCCACGGCAGACTAGCCAAACTCTCCTTGCTCCCTGGGTGGCTGCCGCAGAGACTCCAGACTATGTGCTCCTAGCAGGTGCTACTGCTGACCTTGAAAACCCCAGCATCTCCACTTTCCACTTCCCTCAAGAGATGGAAGAAACAACGTGAACCCTAGGAGAAGAAGCTCTGTGGCATCTTGTTTTCCTTTAAAAGGCAGGTGGACCAGTGCTGGTGACACCTGCAAAGTTAACACTGCAGCCCACCAGCCATCAAAATCAAGAAGAGCTAAGGAAGGCAGAACCAAGGTGTGGCTTAAATCACTCACTCGCCCCTTTCATGCAGGAGATAAACTAGGCTCACAGAGAATGGATGGAAGTGAATGATAGTCCAATCTGTCAACAAGAGCCAAATCCTGGGGCTGTGGCTTTTGTAGAACCCCAGGTATAAGGTAGGGGGTAAAATATATATGTATATATCGTGTTGTGGGAGGGCAACTACTGGCTTCAATCTAAAGCCCTGGACCCCTCTCTCCTGCTCACACCTCCTCCACATCCCCTTCCCTACCACTCCCTGGCACTTCTCACTCTCCACCTTGAGTTACACTTAACATATGTTGGCTGGATGGACAGACAGACGGACTACTCAATTACACCCAGCCCAGCCCTTTCTAAACAACCACCCAGCTGTTGCAAACAGTGGCAATAACTGCTGGGTCTGTGTACAAAGAGCAGGGGACCACCTGGGACGCATGAGCCCTCAAGGCCAAAGCCAGCATCTCCACAAGCCTGAGAATCACAGCTAAG
The DNA here is from genome assembly GCF_029281585.2 of Gorilla gorilla gorilla. Classification (NCBI taxonomy): domain Eukaryota; kingdom Metazoa; phylum Chordata; class Mammalia; order Primates; family Hominidae; genus Gorilla; species Gorilla gorilla. Next base: position 42,912,587 of record NC_073244.2, read on the forward strand.
GAACCTGGCTCTTTTTGTGGGTGTGCTTAGAGATATGATTCACATACTTTCTGGCCAAAAATGAGATGCCTCATCAGAGCAGCCTGCCAGGTTCCCCAGCAAGAACTCAACACAAATGTACAACAGCCTCCCGGTAGAATAGCCTATTTCCCATCTCCAGGACGGGCAAGGGCTTTCGCTTGCCAGAGAGTCACCAGCAGCTTGGAAAGACACTTCCGACCGTACAGAAAGGGGTTCCCTTTGAATGGCAGAGATTGTATCAGGTGCTAATAGGACAAAGTGACCTCCAGACCCCCTTCTGTGTTCATCCTTAAATGTCCTAATGAGGCGGCAGCCCTCCTTCCATTAAATGTAAGGAGATCCAGACTTCCTTTCCCAGGCCTTAATCAGGGCCAGTTATGGAACACTCATGAGGCCTGGTAGCAAAATCCCCAACCTTCCGCAGCTCACACAGCCAAGTGCTATTCTAGGCTGGCTCCTCCTCCCTCCACCGCTATTAGTGTCAATTAGGTTCGGCATGACAGGCCACCTTTGACAAAATGCTGGAGCAACAAAGACATAAACAACGCCAAAGCCTTTGGAGTTGATGTATGGTTGCATTTAATAAACATTTGTTTGCATATTTTTTATCATGCTAATGAATATAATTACTTTAATTTATGTCATCAAGCTATGATTCTGTTCTGATCTATACGTCACTTAAATGTGTAGCGTTAGCATTTTGCACACACTGGCAATTTAAGAAGGGAAAGGATTCGCCCCTCCTGTGAGAACTTCGAGCAACATTCCAGAGTTGCGCACACCCTTGAAAAAGCTAAACCGAGCTCTGCAGCTGGGACCCCCATCCTTGCACCCATACAAGGATAGGTACGCCTTCCACGGCCTGAGAGACCTTTTCCAAAGAGCACATATTTTTATTTCTCTGTAATCTCCCCAAGAAGAGGCCACTGAATACTTGCCCACAGCATAATGCTAAACACAGCCATGAAAAAAAAGAGTTAAAATCGTATTAATGGGTTTTACTGATTATAAAAGTAAAGCATGTTTATTTTAGAAAATTTGAGAAAGCACAGATCACAGGAAGAGACTAGGTGAAGATGATAAGCTAAACTTCTACTCTCAAAATCCTTTGAAATCAAATATATATATTTATATTAATATATTTTATATAGATAAGAGGATATATAATATATATTTAAGTAAATACATATTTCAGCTATATATAAATATACATTTAGGAGAATATATATTATATATGTAAAATATATATTTAGAAGAATATATATGCATATTAGTCTAAACTGCACTACAATACAGGAAGGGTTATTCTTGGTAGAACAGACACATGATAAGCAAAACATACATTCAGAAAAGAAGCACAAGAAATGTTACAAGGTGCACCAAGAATGTGCCAAGCTTGGATGGGGCACCCCCAGAGCACCTGCAGTGCACTGGTTGAGCAACTATTGCAGGAGAACTGAGGTGGGTTACCCCTAACCATTGCCTTTCCATGGCCAGCATGTTAAGCAGCGTTATGGACAGGCACTGGCCTCTGGTAGAGACATTGTTTATGAGTACCTGCTCCATAGAGACAGGGCAGTGCCCAGATGATCTGAGCCTTCACTCAGAATGGGCCAGCTCCCTGACCCCTAATACATGAGGGCAAGCTATAGAAAAAGATTAAAAATTAACTGAGTTGGCTAAGACTCCTGTCTCCCACCCAGAGTCACTGTGCAACGCCCATGCCCCAGAGGCACTAGCAAGGGGAGTCATGTCATGGCATGTTGCTCTACACCAACAAGACATCTCCTTCCCCATAAGGCCTTAATTTCTCCCTTCCACTCAGACATACCATGAAGCCACAAGGCCACTGGCAAGGAGATCCTGACATAACAACCATATGGTCCAGGAAGCTCTCTCCATCCCCCACTGGCAAGGGGGGGAACCCATCACACAAGCAGACAGCCTGGGAAGTGTGCTCTGTCTATCAGAGACCCTTCCCCAGTAAGGTTTACCAGATGGCTCAGCCTGGGGAAGCTTCTTCTTCCCATTCAAGCACCAGCAGGGACCAGTGAAAGCCTCAGTCACAGGAGATAAACCAAGCAGACCAAAATAACACCACATAGGCTCTGAAAATTAGACTGTCATTGGAACCATAGCCTTTAAAAGTAGGCCAGGGCCTGCATGCCAAATCTAAACAGGGTGACTGCCTGCTAAAATGAAAGATTTAAATAGGAACCAGAGTCTCCTAAAATAACATCCAAAATGTTAAGGATACAATCGAAAGTCACCCATCGTACCAAGAACCAGCAAAATCACAAGTTGAGTGAAAAAAGACAATTCATAGATGCCAACACTGAGATGAGTCAGATGTTAAAATTAACTGACAAGGGTTTTAAAAGTAAGTATCATAAAAGTGGTTCAACAAGCAATTACATGTTATCTTGCAACAAATGAAATATTTTAAAAATCAGTAAAATTCAGTAAGGAAACATAACTTATTAAAAATAACTAAATTATAGAATTGAAAAATTCTGTAATAGAAATAGAAAACTGCTAGATAGGCTTAATACTGAATGGAGGCAACAGAAAATAAAATTGGTGAACCTGAGAATAGACCACGAAATTCATCCATTCTGAAAAATGTAGAACATAGATTGAAAAAAACAAACAGACCTGTGGATAATAACAAAAGGTGCAACATTGGCATTATTGTAGTCCTAGAAAAGGAGAAAAAGAGTGAGGCTGAAAGAGCATTCAAAGAAATAGGCTGAAAACTTCCCAGATTAGTCAAAAGATATAAACCCACAGACTCAAAAAGGTAGCAAACACCAAATAATATAAAATCAAAAAAGTCATGCCAAGACACATCATAATTAAAACTGAAAACTGAAGACAAAGAAGAGTCTTGAGAGCAGCTAGAGAAACCTACACATTACCAAAGAAAACACCAAATTAAATGACAGAAGATTTCTCACCTGAAACCATGGAGTCCAGAAGGAAGTAGCAGTACATTTCTCAAGTGCTGAAAGAAAAAAAATTGTGAACTGGAAATTCTATACCCAACAAAACTATCCTTTGGGAATGAAGGAGAGGTAAATTCTCAGATGAAGAAAAGCTGAAAGAACTTATCGCTAGCAGACCTATTCATAAAGTACAGCTGAACAAAGTTTTTCAACTAGAAAGGAAACAATAATAAAAGAGATCTCAGATATTCAGGAAGGAAGAAAGAACTATGGAAAGACTAGAAATGTGAATAAACACAATAGACTCTCCTTCTCCTAATGAGTCTTCTAAATCACATGTGATGATTGAAACAAAAACTATTGACACCATCTGCCATACAAGATGATATTTAAAAGTGGAAATATTTTTTAATTATTTTAATTTTTAATTTTTTTATTTCAATAGGTTTTTGGGGGAACAGGTGGTGTTTGATTACATGAATAAGTTCTTCAGTGGTGATTTCTGAGACTTTGGTGCACCCATCAGCCGAGCAGAGTACACTATACCTGAGGTGTAGTCCGTCACCATCCCCACCCTTTCCCCTGAGTCTCCAAAGTCCAATGTATTATTCTTATACCTTTGCACCCTCATAGCTTAGCCCCCACATATAAGTGAGAACATATAATGTTTAGTTTTCCATTCCTGACTTAGTTCGCTTAGAATAATAGTCTCCAGTTCCATCCAGGTTGCTGCAAATGCCATCATTTTGTTCCTTTTTATGGCTGAGTAGTATTAAATGGCATATACATACCATAGTTTCTTTATCCACTCATTGATTGATGGGCATTTGGGCTGGTTCCATATTTTTGCAATTGCAAATTGTGCTGCTATAAACGTGTGTGCAAGTATCTTGTTTGTATAATGACTTCCTTTCTTCTGGGTAGATACCTAGTAGTGGGATTGCTAGATCGAATGGTAGATCTACTTTTAGTTCTTTAATGAATCTCCATACTGTTTTCCATAGTGGTTGCACTAGTTTACATTCCAACCAACAGTGTAAAAGTGTTCCCTTTTCACCACATCCATGCCAACATTTAATATTTTATTTTTTTGATTATGGCCATTCTTGCAGGAGTGAGGTGGTATATAGCATTGTGGTTTCAATTAGCATTTAAAAGTGGAAATATTTTTTTAAAGGGAGGACCTAAATGTAATTAAAGTTTCCACACTTTACTCAAAGTTGCAAAATGTTATTAGTTGCCATTTTGATATTGTGATATCTGCAGCAACAACTAAGAAAACTACACAAAATTATATACCCCAAAACACTATAAATAATTCAGCATAAAATTCTTAAAAATATTCACGTAACCTATAGAAAGGCAAGAATGGAGAAATAGAGGAAATAGAAAACAAAATAAAATAAAATGTCAGGCTCAAGACCAAACATATCAATAGTTACCTTAAAGGTAAGTAGCCTAAATATACTAATTAAATGAGATTAGAAGAGTAAATTTAAAAATCACAACCCACCTAGAAGCTGTTTATAAGTAATTCACTTCAAATTCAACAACGTAAGTATGTTGAAAATAAAATAGGAAAAGTTATATATCATAAAGACATTAATTTCTAAGATGAAAAAATGCTTATATTAATAGCCAAAAGAGTGAACTTCAGACCAAGAAAAATTACTGTAGACAGAAAGACATTACACAATTGACAAAAGTGCCAATCCACCAGGAAGACAAAACAATCATAGATGTGTACACACCAAATAACAAAGGTTCAAACATATGAAACAAAAAGTGACAGAGCTAGCTGGGCATAGTGGCTCACACCTGTAATCCTAGCACTTTGGGAGGCCGAGGCAGGTGGATCCCCTGAGGTCAGGAGTTCGAGACCAGCTTGGCCAACATGGTGAAACTCCATCTCTAATAAAAATGCAAAAATTAGCTGGGCATGGTGGCATGCTCCTGTAGTCTCAGCTACTCAGGAGGCTGAGGCAGGAGAATCTCTTGAACCCGGGAGGCAGAGGTTGCAGTGAGCCAAGATCATGCCACTACACTCCAGCCTGGGTGACAGAGAGAGACCCCATCTCAAGAAAAAAAAAAATAGAGCTTAAAAGAGAAATAGATAAATCCATAATTATAATTGGGGACTTGAGATCCTCAGCATCTGACAGAACCACTGAACAGAAAATCAGCAAGGATAGAAATGATTTGCAAAATACAACCAACCACCAGGATCTCATTGGCATATATTTAATACTCCACCAAAACAACAGAAGAATATACATTTTTTTCCAAGGGCCTATAGAAAATTCACCAAAATAAACCAAACTGTGAGCCATAAAATAAACCCCAACAAATTTAAAAGAATTTAAATTATCCAAAGTATGCCTTCTGACTACAGCAAAATCAAACTAGAAATCAGAAAAGGAAGAGAAAAGGAAGATGAAAGAAAGACAACAAGAAAATGTCTAAACACTTGGAAATTAAATAACATACTTCCAAGTAATCCATCGGTCAATGAGGAAGCCTCAAAGGACACTGAAATTTTAAAAGATAGAACTGAATACAAAAAAAAATACAACATATAAAAATAAATGGGATGCAGCTAAAGCAGTCCTTAGGGAAAATTTATAGCACTAGATTCACACATTAAAACAGAGGAAATGTCTCAAATCAATAATCTGAGCAAAATAAACCCCCAAAAAGCAGAGGAAGGAAATAATAAATATCAGAGCAGACATCAATGAAAATGAAAATGGGATAACATACTTAATGACAAAAGACTGAGTACTTTCCCTCTAGGGGCAGAATTAAAGCAAGGTTGTTGCCTGTACCACCTTTACTGAGCACAGTAAACGGAAGTTCTAGCCACTGAACAAGTAAATGAGAAGAAACAAAAGACATACATATTGGAAAGGAACAAATAAAGCCATCCCTAATAATAATTTAAGTTCTTTTAGGTTTGTTGGGGTTTGCTTTATGACCTATGATTTGGTTTATTTTGGTGAATTTTCCATAGGCCCTTGAAAAAAATGTGTATTCTGCTGTTGTTTGGGTGAAGTATTATCTACATGCCAATGAGATCCTGATGGTTGATTGTGTTTTTCAGAGAAAAATCAAAGAAACAAAAAGCTATTTCTTTGAAAAAATTAATAAATTTTAGCAAGAGTGTCAAATATAAAATGAGAAAAACACAACTTACAAGTATCAGGGATAAAGAAGGAATATTCCTATAGATCCTGGAAACATCAAAAAATAATATGAGAATACTACAAACATTTCCTTCAACAGCTGAGGAAAAAAAGTGGGCCAATTTCTCAAAAAACGCAAACTAGCAAAATTCAGTTAAATCAAATATATAATGTGACTAGATCTAACCATTACAGAATTGAATTCATACTTTAAAATCTGCCCTCCTTAAAAAAAAGAAAGAAAGAAAGAAATCTCCAGGCCTCTTCGGCCTCGAAGCAGGTGACAAAGAAGTGTTGGCGGAGGGAACTGCCGCCAGCTGCAGGCACCTCGCCCAACACCTCTACCTCGAGCACAACCAAGTCCACAGCGGTCCGGGGGTCTGTCACCCAGCCAGTGACTGCATCACACACGGCCAGCCTCACCCTGATGACTCGCCGGTGAAGTATCGCTCACCCCTCGCTGGCTGAGGTTGGCCTGGGAGCCTGCTGACTCCCGGAAGGCCCCAGTCTCCAGCAGGAAGAGCAGAGGGGGCCTGGCAGCGGCACCCCTAGACAGGACCACTCAGCGAAAAAGAAGGTCCCACTTTGGAGCAGGAAAAGGCGACAATGTCGAGGGCGGGGTTAGGACCCCATTGACACACTGGAGAGGAGGAAAATGAGGGGGATGCAGAGGGAGCCTGGGGGAGCGGGAGCATCTCTCAGAGCATCTCTCAGAGCACATGGAGACAGGGAAAAGGAGGCTGGGATTAGAGAAGAGGATAAACACTTCAGTGGGGACAGAAGTTTGGAACCCCAGGGGAGGCCTGCCTGCCAGGATTATGGGGAAGCCCTTGCTCTAGAAGTTTGGGGGACTCCATGTACAGGACTTGCGTCACACCCAACTTGTAGATTAAGAATAAATATTCAACAACTACAGGTCAGGCACTATGGCTCACACCTGTAGTCCCAGCACTTTGGGAGGTTGAGGCGGGTGGATGACTTGAGGTCAGGAGTTCGAGAGCAGCCTGGCCAACACTGTGAAATCACATCTCTACTGATAATAGCAAAATCAGCCAGGCATGGTGCTGCACGCCTGTGATCTCAGCTACTCGGGAGGCTGAGGCAGGAGAATCGCCTGAACCCGGGAGGCCGAGATTGCAGTGAGCCAAGATCGTGCCACTGCACTTCCGCCTGGACAACACAGTGAAACTCTGTCTCAAAAAACAAATAAAAATAAAAATAAGGCCGGGCACGGTGGCTCACACTTGTAATCCCAGCATTGTCGGAGGCCGCAGTGGGCGGATCAAGGGAGATGTGGAGTTCCAGACCAGCCTGACCAACATGGAGAAACCCCATCTCTAGTAAAAATACAAAATATCCTCGGGCGTGGTGGTGCATGCTTATAATGCCAGCTACTTGGGAGGCTGAGGCAGGAGAATCGCTTGATCCCAGGAGGTGAAGGTTGCAGTGAGCCAAGATCGTGCCATTGCACTTCACGTTGGGCAAAAAAACAAAGTTCCATCTTAAAATAATAATAATAATAATAATAATAATAATAATAATAAAATAAAAATAAAAAATGTTCGGCCGGGCACAGTGGCTCATGCCTGCAATCCCAGCACTTTGGGAGGCCGAGGTGGGTGCATCACCTGAGGTCAGGACTTTGAGACCAGCCTGGCCAACATGGTGAATCCCTGTCTCTACTAAAAAAAATACAAAAATTAGCTGGGTGTGGTGGTGCGCGCCTGTAGTCCCAGCTACTCGGGAGGCTGAGGCAGGAGAATCGCTTGAACCCAGGAAGCAGAGATGCAGTGAGCCAAGAGCGCACCACTGCACTCCAGCCTGGGTGACAGGGCCTGACTCCGTCTCAAAAAAAAAATAAATAAATAAAAATAAAAAAAAATAAAAATAGAAAATAGTCAACTACTATTACTCAATAGCAACAGATGGTAAAATACAGGATCAGAGAAAGTAATGATTTGTGCCCAGTCACACAGCCAACAAATGGCAGAGATGGGACTTCACCTCTGGGCAACTGCACTCTGCCATCCTTCCTGTAGAACTCTAAGGAACCGAGAGTCTTGCATCCTGGAGGATGTTCCAATCAATTTTTTTTTTTTTTTTTGAGGGGGAGTCTCACTTGTCGCCCAGGCTGGACTGCAGTGGCTCAATCTCGGCTCACTGCAAGCTCCGCCTCCCGGGTTCACACCACTCTCCTGCCTCAGCCTCCGGAGTAGCTGGGACTACAGGCGCCCGCCACCACGCCTGGCTAATTTGTTGTATTTTTTAGTAGAGACGGGGTTTCCCCGTGTTAGCCAGGATGGTCTTGATCTCCTGACATTGTCATCTGCCTGCCTCGGCCTCCCAAAGTGCTGGGATTACAGGCATGAGCCACTGCACCTGGCCCAATTTTTTTTTTTTTTTTTTTTTTTGAGATAGAGTCTGAGTCTGTCTGGCCAGGCTGGAGTACAGTGGCACAATCCTGGCTCACTGTAGCGCCTGCCTGCTGGGTTCAAGTGACTCTCCTGCCTCAGCCTTCTGAGTAACTGGAATTACAAGCGCCTGCCACCGTGCCCCGCTAATTTTTGTATTTTTAGTAGAGATGCAGTTTCACGACATTGGCCAGACTGGTCTCAAACTCCCAATCTCCAGTGATACTCCTGCCCTGGCCTCCCAGAGTGCTGGGATTATAGGGGTGAGACACCACGCCTGGCCCCAAACAAATTGCTTTAAGACGAGGTCTCCCTATGTTTCCCCACTGCACTTGAACTCCTGGGCTCAAGCAATCCTCCTGCTGTGGCTCCTGAGTAGCTGCGACTACAGACTCAAGCCACCACGCCTGGCCACATTCCACAACTTAGAGAAAGTCCACAACCTGGAATCCTAGGGAGACCCTGATTCACCTCAAAACTGCCACTAAGGAGGTAAAACCCTGCCCCTCAGAGGCAGGCTTCAGTTTCCCTGTGTGTGAAATTGACCTGGCGCTGGGAGAGGCTGGTGGAGGCGCGGATTTTGCAGTTTCCCTACAACATTCTGGAAGCCTGTGGTTCTGGGAAAGGGTGGCGTGGAGAAGACTGGGAAACAACCAGTGGTCACCAGAGCTGTAGCACCTCCTCCACCTCGGAGCTCTGGGGCTGGGAACCCCAGGCTTCGGGGCCCCTGAGGAGTACGCAGGTGGCCCCCTCTTTCCTAACATCTCAGGAGAGGGAGGGACAACCGGCTAGGGGAAGAAAAGCACAGGAAGGTTATACAGCCAGATGGGGAAGGGGCCAAATCCCTGAACAACCCTTTCCCAGAATTCCTCCTCAAGTGAAGGGTACCCGAGAGTCAAGGCCCCGCCCCCTTTCCAGAGGCCCCTTTTCTACCCAGGTGATGGGTCCTAGCTGGGATGGGAGGCAGATGGACGGAGGGGGGGGGGGAGGAGGGGAAGGGAGAGGCAGTGGATGAAGGAGGATGGAAGAGGTGACATCCCCCTTGGCCCATTCATCCCATTCAGGTCCCCAAGCCGCGCCCCCCTCCGCCCCACCTGCACTGCCAGTGCCAACGTCAGAGGGAGGAAGAGGGAGCTCGGCTTAGAAGGCTGAGGCCCTGCCACCTGGGCCACACAGATCATGTGGCCTTCCTTCTCCCCACAGAACGCCAGACCATGGACACCCCCTGAGCTGGAGGTCATCCTCCATCTCCACCCTGTTTTCTTTTTCTTTCTTTTTTTTTTTTGCGATGGAGTCTCGCTCTGTCGTCGTGGAGGCTGGAGTGCAGTGGCGCAATCTCTGCTCACTGCAAGCTCCCCCTCCTAGGTTCACTCCATTCTCCTGTCTCAGCCTCCCAAGTAGCTTGGACTACAGGGGCCCGCGACCAAGCCCAGATAAGTTTTTGTATTTTTAGTAGAGACGGGGTTTCACCGTGTTAGCCAGGAAGGTCTCGATCCCCTGACCACATGATCCGCCCGCCTCGGCCTCCCAAAGTGGTGGGATTACAGGAGCGCAGCACCACGCCCAGCTAATTTTGGTATTATCAGTAGAGATGTGATTTCACAGTGTTGGCCAGGCTGCTCTCGAACTCCTGACCTCAAGTCATCCACCCGCCTCAGCCTCCCAAAGTGCTGGGACTACAGGTGTGAGCCATAGTGCCTGACCTGTAGTTGTTGAATATTTATTCTTAATCTACAAGTTGGGTGTGATGCAAGTCCTGTACATGGAGTCCCCCAAACTTCTAGAGCAAGGGCTTCCCCATAATCCTGGCAGGCAGGCCTCCCCTGGGGTTCCAAACTTCTGTCCCCACTGAAGTGTTTATCCTCTTCTCTAATCCCAGCCTCCTTTTCCCTGTTTCCATGTGCTCTGAGAGATGCTCCCGCTCCCCCAGGCTCCCTCTGCATCCCCCTCATTTTCTTCCTCCCCGCTGTGTCAATGGAGTCCTAACCCCCACCCTTGACATTGTCCCCTTTTCCTACTACAAAGTGGGACCTTCTTTTCCCCCGAGTGGTCCTGTCTAGGGGTGCCGCTGCCGGGCCCCCTCTGCTCTTCCTGCTGGAGACTGGGGCCTTTCGGGAGTCAGCAGGCACCCGGGCCAACCGCAGCCAGCGAGGGGTCAGCGATACTTCGCCGGCGAGTCATCAGGGTGAGCTGGCCGTGTGCGATGCAGTCACTGGCTGGGTGACAGACCCCCGGACCGCTGTGGACTTGGTTGTGCTCGAGGTGGAGGTGTTGGGCGAGGTGCCTGCAGCTGGCGGCAGTTCCCTCCGCCAACACTTCTTTGTCACCTGCTTCGAGGCCGATAACTCTGAAGAAGGTGGCCCAGGGGTAGGTGGAGAGGCTGCCGCCGGGGTGTGGACCGGGGGGCACTGGGTGTCTGAGTGCAAGGCCAAGCAGTCCTATGTGCGGGCATTGACCGCTGATGCCCAGGGCCGTGTGGACTGGCGATGGATTCAAACTGGCACTGCCTGTGTCTGCACACTCCTCAGCCGGACTGGCCGGGCCTGAGACTTATACCCAGGAACTGGTCAGGCAGAAAAAGAACAGAGCTGGATGCTGAGAGACGTCAGGGTTGGCCCAGCTGCTCTACGGACGGACCCCAGTTGGGGAACTCATCAAATCATGGCAAAATCACAACTCTCTGAATTTGAGCTCAATCTCTGTAGGATGGGTGCACCAACGTGGGGTTTTGAAGGTTGAATAGGAGCTCTCCCGGGGGAACTTGAGGGTAATCATGATGATGATGATAATAATAATAATAGCCACTATTTACTGAGTGTTTACTCTTTCGTAGCCCTAATACATAACTCCTCGGATCAACTCTCATGGATTTGATCATTGGTGACCTTTGGTGTTAAGTTGCTGACTGCTCTGTCACAGAGGACACCACCTTGCTCATCCTGGGGAGTGGGAGGGCACATTTCACGATGTGCATGGGGGAGGAGAGAAACTGGAACATGCAAGCAGATGGCCAGGGGACCTTGAGGACATGGTCTACGGAAGGCCTTTAAGTATCTGGGAGCTGGGGTTCAAATGAGAAATCTTACTTGGTGAGAGCAGGCAGGGGTTGGCTTCGAATATTCTGTTTTGAGATAAAGAGCTACCGATCACACGGGGAGTATAAGCAAGGTTGAATGAGAAGCGATCAGGATGCTGGAGAGTTCAGCCCTGGGCGGGGAGCTCAAGTCAGGTTTCTAGCCCTCTTCCCTGTGCCAACCTATACCCTACATTGGGAAAGAAACAGACCTTAAAATTGTCCAGCTTGATGGCATCGCGGGAAAGGGACTAAGTCCAGATAATGTCCTCCGAGGCTGCGGCCTCGGGGGCAGGACACACCTCCTGCGGGCCTATTCAATGATCAGTTAAATCACCTGAAGCACACGCATTTCCGGGGAGCGCTCCGGGCATCCTGGCTTGAGGGTAGAGTGGGCGGAGGTCCCTAAGGGAGAGGTGGGGCTCGGGCTGAATCCCTCGTTGGGGGCACCAGGGTCAAGTGGCTAACCTGGCAGCACAGTCACGGGGAGGCCCTCTCTCATTGGGCAGAAACTAAGTCCGAAGCCGCGCCCCTCCTGGGCGAGGAGGTTCCACCTCCTAGGTTCCTGTGATTCTCCTGCCTCAGCCCGAGTAGTGGGACATCCCACTTGCTCCCGCCATTCTGTTTACCACAGGTGACAACCGCCATGGCTGAGAGGCAGGGAGGTCCCCCGAGGACCGAGCGAGGCTCGGTCTCCCAAAAAAAAAAAAAGATACATTGAAGTAATTTAAAAACACTTAGGAAGATGTCATTTCTTCCTATCAAGGCGTCCTCCCTTTATGGTTTGTTGTTATATAGGGAACGATAAAAAGAAAGTTTTTTTGGAGGAGGTCGGCCTCGAACTCGAGGCTCTCGCACCCTCGCCTCCCTGAGGGCCCGAAGGTCGGCACAATGGGCCAGAGCCACAGTGGCTCCTGGGGTCGGGGGTTGTCCTTTCTTCCCTTTGACCTTACGCAGGGTGAGGGAGCCAATCACAAGAGGCTCACCCCTGACGTCACCCAGTCCCCAGGGCCAGTGAGGGCCCTGTGTTCCCTGGCGCCCCCTGGAGGGAGGAAGGGGAACTGTATCTGAGAGAGAGCAGCCCATTGGGTCCGCTGACTCCGGCCGGGTTCCCGTGCCGCGTCCAACACCCCTCACTCCCTGTCTCACTCCCCCACGGAGACTCAATTTACTTTCCATGTCCACATTCCCAGTGCTTGCGGAAGATATCCCGCTAAGAGAGAGACATGTCAAAGGTAGGGTAGATCCACATTTCCAGGCACCAAAGATGGAGATGTTCCAGGAAAGACTGCAGGGCCCCTGGGCACCTTCCACCTCCTTCCAGGCCATCACTGGCATGAGAAGGGGCAGACCAGTGTGAGCTGTGGAAGGAGGCCTCTTTCTGGAGGAGCGTGACCCCCAGTAAGCTTCAGGTGGGGCAGTTCCTGAGGGTGGGGATCTGAAATGTTGGGGTATCTCAGGTCCTCTGGGCTGTGGGGTGGGCTCTGAAAGGCAGGTGTCGGGGTGGTGGGTCCTGAATAGGAGATGCCGGGAAGGGTCTCTGGGTCTTTGTGGGTGGTGTACCACGCGGGATGGGAAGGCCAGGACTCGGGGCTGCGGTCTCAGACCCGGGTGAAGCAGTGTCCTTGCCCCAGGGGCTGCTGCTGTTGCTGCTGCTGAGCATGGGCGGGACATGGGCATCCAAGGAGCCGCTTCGGCCACGGTGCCGCCCCATCAATTGCCACCCTGGCTGTCGAGAAGGAGGGCTGCCCCGTGTGCATCACCGTCAACACCACCATCTGTGCCGGCTACTGCCCCACCATGGTGAGCTGCCCGGAGCCGGGGCAGGTGCTGCCACCTCAGGGCCAGACCCACAGAGGCAGCCGGGGAGGAAGGGTGGTCTGCCTCTCTGGTCAGGGGCTGCGGAATGGGGTGTGGGAGGGCAGGAACAGAGGGCTTCCTGGACTCCTGAGTCTGAGACCTGTGGGGGCAGCTGGGGAGCTCAGCTGAGGCGCCGGCCCCAGGCACAAGCTCATTCCCCCACTCACACGGCTTCCAGACCCGCGTGCTGCAGGGGGTCCTGCCGCCCCTGCCTCAGGTGGTGTGCAACTACCGCGATGTGCGCTTCGAGTCCATCCGGCTCCCTGGCTGCCCGCGCGGCGTGAACCCCGTGGTCTCCTACGCCGTGGCTCTCAGCTGTCAATGTGCACGCTGCCGCCGCGGCACCACTGACTGCGGGGGTCCCAAGGACCACCCCTTGACCTGCGATGACCCCCGCTTCCAGGCCTCCTCTTCCTCAAAGGCCCCTCCCCCCAGCCTTCCAAGCCCATCCCGACTCCCGGGGCCCTCAGACACCCCGATCCTCCCACAACAAAGGCTTCTCAATCCGCACTCTGGAGGTGTCTTTCTGTGGGCTCAGGGCAACCACACACACACAGGGTGGGTCCAGCTTCCAAATCATTTTCTACAGAGTCACAGTACAGAACTCTGGTAGAAAACAGGGTGGACGGCTGGGCGCGGTGGCTCACGCCTGTAATTGTCGGAGGCTGCGGTGGGTGGATCAGCTGAGGTGAGGGGTTCCAGACCAGCCTGACCAACATGGAGAAACCCCATCTCTACTAAAAATACAAAATATCGTCGGGCGTGGTGGTGCATGCCTATACTCCCAGGTACTTGGGAGGCTTAGGCAGGAGAATCTCTTGATCCTAGGAGGCGGAGGTTGCAGTGAGCAAGATCCCGCCATTGCGCTTCAGCCTGGGCAACAAAAACAAAGCTCCATCTCAAAAAGTAATAATAATAATAATAATAATAATAATAATAATAATAATATAAACATTAAAAATCTTCGGCCAGGCGCAGTGGCTCATGCCTGCAATCCCAGCACTTTGGGAGGCCGAGGCGGGTGCATCACCTGAGTTCAGGACTTCGAGACCAGCCTGGCCAACATGGTGAAACCCTGTCTCTACTAAAAAAAAAAAAAAAAATTAGCTGGGTGTGGTGGTGCGCGCCTGTAGTCCCGGCTACTCAGGAAGCTGAGGCAGGAGAATCGCTTGAACCCGGGAAGCATAGGTGCAGTGAGCCGAGATCACGCCACTGCACTCCAGCCTGGGTGACAGGGCGAGACTCCGTCTCAAAAAAAATAAATAAATAAATAAAAATAAAAATAAAAATAGAAAATAGTCAACTACTATTACTCAATAGCAACAGATGGTAAAATACAGGCTCAGAGAAATTAATGATTTGTGCCTGGTCACACAGCCAACAAATGGCAGAGATGGGACTTCAACTCTGGGCAACTGCACTCTGCCATCCTTCCTGTAGAACTCTGAGGAACTGAGAGTCTTGCATCTTGGAGGATGTTCCAATCAATTTTTTTTTTTTTTTTTTTTTTTGAGACGGAGTCTCGCTCTGTTGTTGAGACTGGACTGCAGTGGCGCGATCTCGGCTCACTGCAAGATCCGCCTCCCGGGTTCCTGCCATTCTCCTGCCTCGGCCTCCCAAGTAGCTGGGACTACAGGCGCCCACCAGGACGCCTGGCTAATTTGTTGTATTTTTTAGTAGAGACGGGGTTTCCCCGTGTTAGCCAGGATAGTCTTGATCTCCTGACTTTGTGATCCGCCCGTCTCGGCTTCCCAAAGTGCTGGGATTACAGGCATGAACCACTGCGCCAGGCCCAATTTTGTTTGTTTGTTTTGTTTTGTTTTGTTGTTTTGGGAAAGGGTGGCGTGGAGAAGACTGGGAAACAACCAGTGGTCACCAGAGCTGTAGCACCTCCTTCACCTCTGAGCTCTGGGGCTGGGAACCCCAGGCTTCGGGGACCACTGTGGAGGACGCAGGTGGCCCCCTCTTTCCTGACATCTCAGGAGAGGGAGCGGCAACCGGTTAGGGGAAGAAAAGAACAGGAAGGTTATACAGCCAGGTGGGGAAGGGGCCAACTCCCTGAAAAACCCCTTCCCAGAGTTCTTCTTCAAGCGCAGGGTACCCAAGAGTCAAGGCCCCGCCCCCTTTCCAGTGGCCCCTTTTCTACTTAGGTGACCGCTCCTGGCTGGGATGGGAGGTAGATGGACCGGGGGGTGGGGGTGGGGGGGGGGGGGGAGGAGGGGAAGGGAGAGGCAGTGGATGAAGGAGAATGGAAGAGATGACATCCCCCTTGGCCCATTCATCCCATTCAGGTCCCCAAGCCGCGCCCCCCTCCGCCCCACCTGCACTGCCAGTGCCAACGTCAGAGGGAGGAAGAGGGAGCTCGGCTTAGAAGGCTGAGGCCCTGCCACCTGGGCCACACAGATCATGTGGCCTTCCTTCTCCCCACAGAAGGCCAGACCATGGACACCCCCTGAGCTGGAGGTCATCCTCCATCTCCACCCTGTTTTCTTTTTCTTTCTTTTTTTTTTTTTTTTGCGATGGAGTCTCGCTCTGTCGTGGAGGCTGGAGTGCAGTGGCGCAATCTCTGCTCACTGCAAGCTCCCCCTCCTAGGTTCACTCCATTCTCCTGTCTCAGCCTCCCAAGTAGCTTGGACTACAGGGGCCCGCGACCAAGCCCAGATAAGTTTTTGTATTTTTAGTAGAGACGGGGTTTCACCGTGTTAGCCAGGAAGGTCTCGATCCCCTGACCACATGATCCGCCCGCCTCGGCCTCCCAAAGTGGTGGGATTACAGGAGCGCAGCACCACGCCCAGCTAATTTTGGTATTATCAGTAGAGATGTGATTTCACAGTGTTGGCCAGGCTGCTCTCGAACTCCTGACCTCAAGTCATCCACCCGCCTCAGCCTCCCAAAGTGCTGGGACTACAGGTGTGAGCCATAGTGCCTGACCTGTAGTTGTTGAATATTTATTCTTAATCTACAAGTTGGGTGTGATGCAAGTCCTGTACATGGAGTCCCCCAAACTTCTAGAGCAAGGGCTTCCCCATAATCCTGGCAGGCAGGCCTCCCCTGGGGTTCCAAACTTCTGTCCCCACTGAAGTGTTTATCCTCTTCTCTAATCCCAGCCTCCTTTTCCCTGTTTCCATGTGCTCTGAGAGATGCTCCCGCTCCCCCAGGCTCCCTCTGCATCCCCCTCATTTTCTTCCTCCCCGCTGTGTCAATGGAGTCCTAACCCCCACCCTTGACATTGTCCCCTTTTCCTACTACAAAGTGGGACCTTCTTTTCCCCCGAGTGGTCCTGTCTAGGGGTGCCGCTGCCGGGCCCCCTCTGCTCTTCCTGCTGGAGACTGGGGCCTTTCGGGAGTCAGCAGGCACCCGGGCCAACCGCAGCCAGCGAGGGGTCAGCGATACTTCGCCGGCGAGTCATCAGGGTGAGCTGGCCGTGTGCGATGCAGTCACTGGCTGGGTGACAGACCCCCGGACCGCTGTGGACTTGGTTGTGCTCGAGGTGGAGGTGTTGGGCGAGGTGCCTGCAGCTGGCGGCAGTTCCCTCCGCCAACACTTCTTTGTCACCTGCTTCGAGGCCGATAACTCTGAAGAAGGTGGCCCAGGGGTAGGTGGAGAGGCTGCCGCCGGGGTGTGGACCGGGGGGCACTGGGTGTCTGAGTGCAAGGCCAAGCAGTCCTATGTGCGGGCATTGACCGCTGATGCCCAGGGCCGTGTGGACTGGCGATGGATTCAAACTGGCACTGCCTGTGTCTGCACACTCCTCAGCCGGACTGGCCGGGCCTGAGACTTATACCCAGGAACTGGTCAGGCAGAAAAAGAACAGAGCTGGATGCTGAGAGACGTCAGGGTTGGCCCAGCTGCTCTACGGACGGACCCCAGTTGGGGAACTCATCAAATCATGGCAAAATCACAACTCTCTGAATTTGAGCTCAATCTCTGTAGGATGGGTGCACCAACGTGGGGTTTTGAAGGTTGAATAGGAGCTCTCCCGGGGGAACTTGAGGGTAATCATGATGATGATGATAATAATAATAATAGCCACTATTTACTGAGTGTTTACTCTTTCGTAGCCCTAATACATAACTCCTCGGATCAACTCTCATGGATTTGATCATTGGTGACCTTTGGTGTTAAGTTGCTGACTGCTCTGTCACAGAGGACACCACCTTGCTCATCCTGGGGAGTGGGAGGGCACATTTCACGATGTGCATGGGGGAGGAGAGAAACTGGAACATGCAAGCAGATGGCCAGGGGACCTTGAGGACATGGTCTACGGAAGGCCTTTAAGTATCTGGGAGCTGGGGTTCAAATGAGAAATCTTACTTGGTGAGAGCAGGCAGGGGTTGGCTTCGAATATTCTGTTTTGAGATAAAGAGCTACCGATCACACGGGGAGTATAAGCAAGGTTGAATGAGAAGCGATCAGGATGCTGGAGAGTTCAGCCCTGGGCGGGGAGCTCAAGTCAGGTTTCTAGCCCTCTTCCCTGTGCCAACCTATACCCTACATTGGGAAAGAAACAGACCTTAAAATTGTCCAGCTTGATGGCATCGCGGGAAAGGGACTAAGTCCAGATAATGTCCTCCGAGGCTGCGGCCTCGGGGGCAGGACACACCTCCTGCGGGCCTATTCAATGATCAGTTAAATCACCTGAAGCACACGCATTTCCGGGGAGCGCTCCGGGCATCCTGGCTTGAGGGTAGAGTGGGCGGAGGTCCCTAAGGGAGAGGTGGGGCTCGGGCTGAATCCCTCGTTGGGGGCACCAGGGTCAAGTGGCTAACCTGGCAGCACAGTCACGGGGAGGCCCTCTCTCATTGGGCAGAAACTAAGTCCGAAGCCGCGCCCCTCCTGGGCGAGGAGGTTCCACCTCCTAGGTTCCTGTGATTCTCCTGCCTCAGCCCGAGTAGTGGGACATCCCACTTGCTCCCGCCATTCTGTTTACCACAGGTGACAACCGCCATGGCTGAGAGGCAGGGAGGTCCCCCGAGGACCGAGCGAGGCTCGGTCTCCCAAAAAAAAAAAAAGATACATTGAAGTAATTTAAAAACACTTAGGAAGATGTCATTTCTTCCTATCAAGGCGTCCTCCCTTTATGGTTTGTTGTTATATAGGGAACGATAAAAAGAAAGTTTTTTTGGAGGAGGTCGGCCTCGAACTCGAGGCTCTCGCACCCTCGCCTCCCTGAGGGCCCGAAGGCCGGCACAATGGGCCAGAGCCACAGTGGCTCCTGGGGTCGGGGGTTGTCCTTTCTTCCCTTTGACCTTACGCAGGGTGAGGGAGCCAATCACAAGAGGCTCACCCCTGACGTCACCCAGTCCCCAGGGCCAGTGAGGGCCCTGTGTTCCCTGGCGCCCCCTGGAGGGAGGAAGGGGAACTGTATCTGAGAGAGAGCAGCCCATTGGGTCCGCTGACTCCGGCCGGGTTCCCGTGCCGCGTCCAACACCCCTCACTCCCTGTCTCACTCCCCCACGGAGACTCAATTTACTTTCCATGTCCACATTCCCAGTGCTTGCGGAAGATATCCCGCTAAGAGAGAGACATGTCAAAGGTAGGGTAGATCCACATTTCCAGGCACCAAAGATGGAGATGTTCCAGGAAAGACTGCAGGGCCCCTGGGCACCTTCCACCTCCTTCCAGGCCATCACTGGCATGAGAAGGGGCAGACCAGTGTGAGCTGTGGAAGGAGGCCTCTTTCTGGAGGAGCGTGACCCCCAGTAAGCTTCAGGTGGGGCAGTTCCTGAGGGTGGGGATCTGAAATGTTGGGGTATCTCAGGTCCTCTGGGCTGTGGGGTGGGCTCTGAAAGGCAGGTGTCGGGGTGGTGGGTCCTGAATAGGAGATGCCGGGAAGGGTCTCTGGGTCTTTGTGGGTGGTGTACCACGCGGGATGGGAAGGCCAGGACTCGGGGCTGCGGTCTCAGACCCGGGTGAAGCAGTGTCCTTGCCCCAGGGGCTGCTGCTGTTGCTGCTGCTGAGCATGGGCGGGACATGGGCATCCAAGGAGCCGCTTCGGCCACGGTGCCGCCCCATCAATTGCCACCCTGGCTGTCGAGAAGGAGGGCTGCCCCGTGTGCATCACCGTCAACACCACCATCTGTGCCGGCTACTGCCCCACCATGGTGAGCTGCCCGGAGCCGGGGCAGGTGCTGCCACCTCAGGGCCAGACCCACAGAGGCAGCCGGGGAGGAAGGGTGGTCTGCCTCTCTGGTCAGGGGCTGCGGAATGGGGTGTGGGAGGGCAGGAACAGAGGGCTTCCTGGACTCCTGAGTCTGAGACCTGTGGGGGCAGCTGGGGAGCTCAGCTGAGGCGCCGGCCCCAGGCACAAGCTCATTCCCCCACTCACACGGCTTCCAGACCCGCGTGCTGCAGGGGGTCCTGCCGCCCCTGCCTCAGGTGGTGTGCAACTACCGCGATGTGCGCTTCGAGTCCATCCGGCTCCCTGGCTGCCCGCGCGGCGTGAACCCCGTGGTCTCCTACGCCGTGGCTCTCAGCTGTCAATGTGCACGCTGCCGCCGCGGCACCACTGACTGCGGGGGTCCCAAGGACCACCCCTTGACCTGCGATGACCCCCGCTTCCAGGCCTCCTCTTCCTCAAAGGCCCCTCCCCCCAGCCTTCCAAGCCCATCCCGACTCCCGGGGCCCTCAGACACCCCGATCCTCCCACAACAAAGGCTTCTCAATCCGCACTCTGGAGGTGTCTTTCTGTGGGCTCAGGGCAACCACACACACACAGGGTGGGTCCAGCTTCCAAACCATTTTCTACAGAGTCACAGTACAGAACTCTGGTAGAAAACAGGGTGGACGGCTGGGCGCGGTGGCTCACGCCTGTAATTGTCGGAGGCTGCGGTGGGTGGATCAGCTGAGGTGAGGGGTTCCAGACCAGCCTGACCAACATGGAGAAACCCCATCTCTACTAAAAATACAAAATATCGTCGGGCGTGGTGGTGCATGCCTATACTCCCAGGTACTTGGGAGGCTTAGGCAGGAGAATCTCTTGATCCTAGGAGGCGGAGGTTGCAGTGAGCAAGATCCCGCCATTGCGCTTCAGCCTGGGCAACAAAAACAAAGCTCCATCTCAAAAAGTAATAATAATAATAATAATAATAATATAAACATTAAAAATGTTCGGCCAGGCGCAGTGGCTCATGCCTGCAATCCCAGCACTTTGGGAGGCCGAGGCGGGTGCATCACCTGAGTTCAGGACTTCGAGACCAGCCTGGCCAACATGGTGAAACCCTGTCTCTACTAAAAAAAAAAAAAAAATTAGCTGGGTGTGGTGGTGCGCGCCTGTAGTCCCAGCTACTCAGGAAGCTGAGGCAGGAGAATCGCTTGAACCCGGGAAGCATAGGTGCAGTGAGCCGAGATCACGCCACTGCACTCCAGCCTGGGTGACAGGGCGAGACTCCGTCTCAAAAAAAAAAAATAAATAAATAAAAATAAAAATAAAAATAGAAAATAGTCAACTACTATTACTCAATAGCAACAGATGGTAAAATACAGGCTCAGAGAAATTAATGATTTGTGCCTGGTCACACAGCCAACAAATGGCAGAGATGGGACTTCAACTCTGGGCAACTGCACTCTGCCATCCTTCCTGTAGAACTCTGAGGAACTGAGAGTCTTGCATCTTGGAGGATGTTCCAATCAATTTTTTTTTTTTTTTTTTTTTTTTTTTGAGACGGAGTCTCGCTCTGTTGTTGAGACTGGACTGCAGTGGCGCGATCTCGGCTCACTGCAAGATCCGCCTCCCGGGTTCCTGCCATTCTCCTGCCTCGGCCTCCCAAGTAGCTGGGACTACAGGCGCCCACCAGGACGCCTGGCTAATTTGTTGTATTTTTTAGTAGAGACGGGGTTTCCCCGTGTTAGCCAGGATAGTCTTGATCTCCTGACTTTGTGATCCGCCCGTCTCGGCTTCCCAAAGTGCTGGGATTACAGGCATGAACCACTGCGCCAGGCCCAATTTTGTTTGTTTGTTTTGTTTTGTTTTGTTGTTTTGGGAAAGGGTGGCGTGGAGAAGACTGGGAAACAACCAGTGGTCACCAGAGCTGTAGCACCTCCTTCACCTCTGAGCTCTGGGGCTGGGAACCCCAGGCTTCGGGGACCACTGTGGAGGACGCAGGTGGCCCCCTCTTTCCTGACATCTCAGGAGAGGGAGCGGCAACCGGTTAGGGGAAGAAAAGAACAGGAAGGTTATACAGCCAGGTGGGGAAGGGGCCAACTCCCTGAAAAACCCCTTCCCAGAGTTCTTCTTCAAGCGCAGGGTACCCAAGAGTCAAGGCCCCGCCCCCTTTCCAGTGGCCCCTTTTCTACTTAGGTGACCGCTCCTGGCTGGGATGGGAGGTAGATGGACCGGGGGGTGGGGGAGGGTGGGGGGGGGGGGAGGAGGGGAAGGGAGAGGCAGTGGATGAAGGAGAATGGAAGAGATGACATCCCCCTTGGCCCATTCATCCCATTCAGGTCCCCAAGCCGCGCCCCCCTCCGCCCCACCTGCACTGCCAGTGCCAACGTCAGAGGGAGGAAGAGGGAGCTCGGCTTAGAAGGCTGAGGCCCTGCCACCTGGGCCACACAGATCATGTGGCCTTCCTTCTCCCCACAGAACGCCAGACCATGGACACCCCCTGAGCTGGAGGTCATCCTCCATCTCCACCCTGTTTTCTTTTTCTTTCTTTTTTTTTTTTTTTTTGCGATGGAGTCTCGCTCTGTCGTGGAGGCTGGAGTGCAGTGGCGCAATCTCTGCTCACTGCAAGCTCCCCCTCCTAGGTTCACTCCATTCTCCTGTCTCAGCCTCCCAAGTAGCTTGGACTACAGGGGCCCGCGACCAAGCCCAGATAAGTTTTTGTATTTTTAGTAGAGACGGGGTTTCACCGTGTTAGCCAGGAAGGTCTCGATCCCCTGACCACATGATCCGCCCGCCTCGGCCTCCCAAAGTGGTGGGATTACAGGAGCGCAGCACCACGCCCAGCTAATTTTGGTATTATCAGTAGAGATGTGATTTCACAGTGTTGGCCAGGCTGCTCTCGAACTCCTGACCTCAAGTCATCCACCCGCCTCAGCCTCCCAAAGTGCTGGGACTACAGGTGTGAGCCATAGTGCCTGACCTGTAGTTGTTGAATATTTATTCTTAATCTACAAGTTGGGTGTGATGCAAGTCCTGTACATGGAGTCCCCCAAACTTCTAGAGCAAGGGCTTCCCCATAATCCTGGCAGGCAGGCCTCCCCTGGGGTTCCAAACTTCTGTCCCCACTGAAGTGTTTATCCTCTTCTCTAATCCCAGCCTCCTTTTCCCTGTTTCCATGTGCTCTGAGAGATGCTCCCGCTCCCCCAGGCTCCCTCTGCATCCCCCTCATTTTCTTCCTCCCCGCTGTGTCAATGGAGTCCTAACCCCCACCCTTGACATTGTCCCCTTTTCCTACTACAAAGTGGGACCTTCTTTTCCCCCGAGTGGTCCTGTCTAGGGGTGCCGCTGCCGGGCCCCCTCTGCTCTTCCTGCTGGAGACTGGGGCCTTTCGGGAGTCAGCAGGCACCCGGGCCAACCGCAGCCAGCGAGGGGTCAGCGATACTTCGCCGGCGAGTCATCAGGGTGAGCTGGCCGTGTGCGATGCAGTCACTGGCTGGGTGACAGACCCCCGGACCGCTGTGGACTTGGTTGTGCTCGAGGTGGAGGTGTTGGGCGAGGTGCCTGCAGCTGGCGGCAGTTCCCTCCGCCAACACTTCTTTGTCACCTGCTTCGAGGCCGATAACTCTGAAGAAGGTGGCCCAGGGGTAGGTGGAGAGGCTGCCGCCGGGGTGTGGACCGGGGGGCACTGGGTGTCTGAGTGCAAGGCCAAGCAGTCCTATGTGCGGGCATTGACCGCTGATGCCCAGGGCCGTGTGGACTGGCGATGGATTCAAACTGGCACTGCCTGTGTCTGCACACTCCTCAGCCGGACTGGCCGGGCCTGAGACTTATACCCAGGAACTGGTCAGGCAGAAAAAGAACAGAGCTGGATGCTGAGAGACGTCAGGGTTGGCCCAGCTGCTCTACGGACGGACCCCAGTTGGGGAACTCATCAAATCATGGCAAAATCACAACTCTCTGAATTTGAGCTCAATCTCTGTAGGATGGGTGCACCAACGTGGGGTTTTGAAGGTTGAATAGGAGCTCTCCCGGGGGAACTTGAGGGTAATCATGATGATGATGATAATAATAATAATAGCCACTATTTACTGAGTGTTTACTCTTTCGTAGCCCTAATACATAACTCCTCGGATCAACTCTCATGGATTTGATCATTGGTGACCTTTGGTGTTAAGTTGCTGACTGCTCTGTCACAGAGGACACCACCTTGCTCATCCTGGGGAGTGGGAGGGCACATTTCACGATGTGCATGGGGGAGGAGAGAAACTGGAACATGCAAGCAGATGGCCAGGGGACCTTGAGGACATGGTCTACGGAAGGCCTTTAAGTATCTGGGAGCTGGGGTTCAAATGAGAAATCTTACTTGGTGAGAGCAGGCAGGGGTTGGCTTCGAATATTCTGTTTTGAGATAAAGAGCTACCGATCACACGGGGAGTATAAGCAAGGTTGAATGAGAAGCGATCAGGATGCTGGAGAGTTCAGCCCTGGGCGGGGAGCTCAAGTCAGGTTTCTAGCCCTCTTCCCTGTGCCAACCTATACCCTACATTGGGAAAGAAACAGACCTTAAAATTGTCCAGCTTGATGGCATCGCGGGAAAGGGACTAAGTCCAGATAATGTCCTCCGAGGCTGCGGCCTCGGGGGCAGGACACACCTCCTGCGGGCCTATTCAATGATCAGTTAAATCACCTGAAGCACACGCATTTCCGGGGAGCGCTCCGGGCATCCTGGCTTGAGGGTAGAGTGGGCGGAGGTCCCTAAGGGAGAGGTGGGGCTCGGGCTGAATCCCTCGTTGGGGGCACCAGGGTCAAGTGGCTAACCTGGCAGCACAGTCACGGGGAGGCCCTCTCTCATTGGGCAGAAACTAAGTCCGAAGCCGCGCCCCTCCTGGGCGAGGAGGTTCCACCTCCTAGGTTCCTGTGATTCTCCTGCCTCAGCCCGAGTAGTGGGACATCCCACTTGCTCCCGCCATTCTGTTTACCACAGGTGACAACCGCCATGGCTGAGAGGCAGGGAGGTCCCCCGAGGACCGAGCGAGGCTCGGTCTCCCAAAAAAAAAAAAAGATACATTGAAGTAATTTAAAAACACTTAGGAAGATGTCATTTCTTCCTATCAAGGCGTCCTCCCTTTATGGTTTGTTGTTATATAGGGAACGATAAAAAGAAAGTTTTTTTGGAGGAGGTCGGCCTCGAACTCGAGGCTCTCGCACCCTCGCCTCCCTGAGGGCCCGAAGGCCGGCACAATGGGCCAGAGCCACAGTGGCTCCTGGGGTCGGGGGTTGTCCTTTCTTCCCTTTGACCTTACGCAGGGTGAGGGAGCCAATCACAAGAGGCTCACCCCTGACGTCACCCAGTCCCCAGGGCCAGTGAGGGCCCTGTGTTCCCTGGCGCCCCCTGGAGGGAGGAAGGGGAACTGTATCTGAGAGAGAGCAGCCCATTGGGTCCGCTGACTCCGGCCGGGTTCCCGTGCCGCGTCCAACACCCCTCACTCCCTGTCTCACTCCCCCACGGAGACTCAATTTACTTTCCATGTCCACATTCCCAGTGCTTGCGGAAGATATCCCGCTAAGAGAGAGACATGTCAAAGGTAGGGTAGATCCACATTTCCAGGCACCAAAGATGGAGATGTTCCAGGAAAGACTGCAGGGCCCCTGGGCACCTTCCACCTCCTTCCAGGCCATCACTGGCATGAGAAGGGGCAGACCAGTGTGAGCTGTGGAAGGAGGCCTCTTTCTGGAGGAGCGTGACCCCCAGTAAGCTTCAGGTGGGGCAGTTCCTGAGGGTGGGGATCTGAAATGTTGGGGTATCTCAGGTCCTCTGGGCTGTGGGGTGGGCTCTGAAAGGCAGGTGTCGGGGTGGTGGGTCCTGAATAGGAGATGCCGGGAAGGGTCTCTGGGTCTTTGTGGGTGGTGTACCACGCGGGATGGGAAGGCCAGGACTCGGGGCTGCGGTCTCAGACCCGGGTGAAGCAGTGTCCTTGCCCCAGGGGCTGCTGCTGTTGCTGCTGCTGAGCATGGGCGGGACATGGGCATCCAAGGAGCCGCTTCGGCCACGGTGCCGCCCCATCAATTGCCACCCTGGCTGTCGAGAAGGAGGGCTGCCCCGTGTGCATCACCGTCAACACCACCATCTGTGCCGGCTACTGCCCCACCATGGTGAGCTGCCCGGAGCCGGGGCAGGTGCTGCCACCTCAGGGCCAGACCCACAGAGGCAGCCGGGGAGGAAGGGTGGTCTGCCTCTCTGGTCAGGGGCTGCGGAATGGGGTGTGGGAGGGCAGGAACAGAGGGCTTCCTGGACTCCTGAGTCTGAGACCTGTGGGGGCAGCTGGGGAGCTCAGCTGAGGCGCCGGCCCCAGGCACAAGCTCATTCCCCCACTCACACGGCTTCCAGACCCGCGTGCTGCAGGGGGTCCTGCCGCCCCTGCCTCAGGTGGTGTGCAACTACCGCGATGTGCGCTTCGAGTCCATCCGGCTCCCTGGCTGCCCGCGCGGCGTGAACCCCGTGGTCTCCTACGCCGTGGCTCTCAGCTGTCAATGTGCACGCTGCCGCCGCGGCACCACTGACTGCGGGGGTCCCAAGGACCACCCCTTGACCTGCGATGACCCCCGCTTCCAGGCCTCCTCTTCCTCAAAGGCCCCTCCCCCCAGCCTTCCAAGCCCATCCCGACTCCCGGGGCCCTCAGACACCCCGATCCTCCCACAACAAAGGCTTCTCAATCCGCACTCTGGAGGTGTCTTTCTGTGGGCTCAGGGCAACCACACACACACAGGGTGGGTCCAGCTTCCAAACCATTTTCTACAGAGTCACAGTACAGAACTCTGGTAGAAAACAGGGTGGACGGCTGGGCGCGGTGGCTCACGCCTGTAATTGTCGGAGGCTGCGGTGGGTGGATCAGCTGAGGTGAGGGGTTCCAGACCAGCCTGACCAACATGGAGAAACCCCATCTCTACTAAAAATACAAAATATCGTCGGGCGTGGTGGTGCATGCCTATACTCCCAGGTACTTGGGAGGCTTAGGCAGGAGAATCTCTTGATCCTAGGAGGCGGAGGTTGCAGTGAGCAAGATCCCGCCATTGCGCTTCAGCCTGGGCAACAAAAACAAAGCTCCATCTCAAAAAGTAATAATAATAATAATAATAATAATATAAACATTAAAAATGTTCGGCCAGGCGCAGTGGCTCATGCCTGCAATCCCAGCACTTTGGGAGGCCGAGGCGGGTGCATCACCTGAGTTCAGGACTTCGAGACCAGCCTGGCCAACATGGTGAAACCCTGTCTCTACTAAAAAAAAAAAAAAAATTAGCTGGGTGTGGTGGTGCGCGCCTGTAGTCCCAGCTACTCAGGAAGCTGAGGCAGGAGAATCGCTTGAACCCGGGAAGCATAGGTGCAGTGAGCCGAGATCACGCCACTGCACTCCAGCCTGGGTGACAGGGCGAGACTCCGTCTCAAAAAAAAAAAATAAATAAATAAAAATAAAAATAAAAATAGAAAATAGTCAACTACTATTACTCAATAGCAACAGATGGTAAAATACAGGCTCAGAGAAATTAATGATTTGTGCCTGGTCACACAGCCAACAAATGGCAGAGATGGGACTTCAACTCTGGGCAACTGCACTCTGCCATCCTTCCTGTAGAACTCTGAGGAACTGAGAGTCTTGCATCTTGGAGGATGTTCCAATCAATTTTTTTTTTTTTTTTTTTTTTTTTTTGAGACGGAGTCTCGCTCTGTTGTTGAGACTGGACTGCAGTGGCGCGATCTCGGCTCACTGCAAGATCCGCCTCCCGGGTTCCTGCCATTCTCCTGCCTCGGCCTCCCAAGTAGCTGGGACTACAGGCGCCCACCAGGACGCCTGGCTAATTTGTTGTATTTTTTAGTAGAGACGGGGTTTCCCCGTGTTAGCCAGGATAGTCTTGATCTCCTGACTTTGTGATCCGCCCGTCTCGGCTTCCCAAAGTGCTGGGATTACAGGCATGAACCACTGCGCCAGGCCCAATTTTGTTTGTTTGTTTTGTTTTGTTTTGTTGTTTTGGGAAAGGGTGGCGTGGAGAAGACTGGGAAACAACCAGTGGTCACCAGAGCTGTAGCACCTCCTTCACCTCTGAGCTCTGGGGCTGGGAACCCCAGGCTTCGGGGACCACTGTGGAGGACGCAGGTGGCCCCCTCTTTCCTGACATCTCAGGAGAGGGAGCGGCAACCGGTTAGGGGAAGAAAAGAACAGGAAGGTTATACAGCCAGGTGGGGAAGGGGCCAACTCCCTGAAAAACCCCTTCCCAGAGTTCTTCTTCAAGCGCAGGGTACCCAAGAGTCAAGGCCCCGCCCCCTTTCCAGTGGCCCCTTTTCTACTTAGGTGACCGCTCCTGGCTGGGATGGGAGGTAGATGGACCGGGGGGTGGGGGAGGGTGGGGGGGGGGGGAGGAGGGGAAGGGAGAGGCAGTGGATGAAGGAGAATGGAAGAGATGACATCCCCCTTGGCCCATTCATCCCATTCAGGTCCCCAAGCCGCGCCCCCCTCCGCCCCACCTGCACTGCCAGTGCCAACGTCAGAGGGAGGAAGAGGGAGCTCGGCTTAGAAGGCTGAGGCCCTGCCACCTGGGCCACACAGATCATGTGGCCTTCCTTCTCCCCACAGAACGCCAGACCATGGACACCCCCTGAGCTGGAGGTCATCCTCCATCTCCACCCTGTTTTCTTTTTCTTTCTTTTTTTTTTTTTTTTTGCGATGGAGTCTCGCTCTGTCGTGGAGGCTGGAGTGCAGTGGCGCAATCTCTGCTCACTGCAAGCTCCCCCTCCTAGGTTCACTCCATTCTCCTGTCTCAGCCTCCCAAGTAGCTTGGACTACAGGGGCCCGCGACCAAGCCCAGATAAGTTTTTGTATTTTTAGTAGAGACGGGGTTTCACCGTGTTAGCCAGGAAGGTCTCGATCCCCTGACCACATGATCCGCCCGCCTCGGCCTCCCAAAGTGGTGGGATTACAGGAGCGCAGCACCACGCCCAGCTAATTTTGGTATTATCAGTAGAGATGTGATTTCACAGTGTTGGCCAGGCTGCTCTCGAACTCCTGACCTCAAGTCATCCACCCGCCTCAGCCTCCCAAAGTGCTGGGACTACAGGTGTGAGCCATAGTGCCTGACCTGTAGTTGTTGAATATTTATTCTTAATCTACAAGTTGGGTGTGATGCAAGTCCTGTACATGGAGTCCCCCAAACTTCTAGAGCAAGGGCTTCCCCATAATCCTGGCAGGCAGGCCTCCCCTGGGGTTCCAAACTTCTGTCCCCACTGAAGTGTTTATCCTCTTCTCTAATCCCAGCCTCCTTTTCCCTGTTTCCATGTGCTCTGAGAGATGCTCCCGCTCCCCCAGGCTCCCTCTGCATCCCCCTCATTTTCTTCCTCCCCGCTGTGTCAATGGAGTCCTAACCCCCACCCTTGACATTGTCCCCTTTTCCTACTACAAAGTGGGACCTTCTTTTCCCCCGAGTGGTCCTGTCTAGGGGTGCCGCTGCCGGGCCCCCTCTGCTCTTCCTGCTGGAGACTGGGGCCTTTCGGGAGTCAGCAGGCACCCGGGCCAACCGCAGCCAGCGAGGGGTCAGCGATACTTCGCCGGCGAGTCATCAGGGTGAGCTGGCCGTGTGCGATGCAGTCACTGGCTGGGTGACAGACCCCCGGACCGCTGTGGACTTGGTTGTGCTCGAGGTGGAGGTGTTGGGCGAGGTGCCTGCAGCTGGCGGCAGTTCCCTCCGCCAACACTTCTTTGTCACCTGCTTCGAGGCCGATAACTCTGAAGAAGGTGGCCCAGGGGTAGGTGGAGAGGCTGCCGCCGGGGTGTGGACCGGGGGGCACTGGGTGTCTGAGTGCAAGGCCAAGCAGTCCTATGTGCGGGCATTGACCGCTGATGCCCAGGGCCGTGTGGACTGGCGATGGATTCAAACTGGCACTGCCTGTGTCTGCACACTCCTCAGCCGGACTGGCCGGGCCTGAGACTTATACCCAGGAACTGGTCAGGCAGAAAAAGAACAGAGCTGGATGCTGAGAGACGTCAGGGTTGGCCCAGCTGCTCTACGGACGGACCCCAGTTGGGGAACTCATCAAATCATGGCAAAATCACAACTCTCTGAATTTGAGCTCAATCTCTGTAGGATGGGTGCACCAACGTGGGGTTTTGAAGGTTGAATAGGAGCTCTCCCGGGGGAACTTGAGGGTAATCATGATGATGATGATAATAATAATAATAGCCACTATTTACTGAGTGTTTACTCTTTCGTAGCCCTAATACATAACTCCTCGGATCAACTCTCATGGATTTGATCATTGGTGACCTTTGGTGTTAAGTTGCTGACTGCTCTGTCACAGAGGACACCACCTTGCTCATCCTGGGGAGTGGGAGGGCACATTTCACGATGTGCATGGGGGAGGAGAGAAACTGGAACATGCAAGCAGATGGC
Source organism: Gorilla gorilla gorilla (assembly GCF_029281585.2). Classification (NCBI taxonomy): domain Eukaryota; kingdom Metazoa; phylum Chordata; class Mammalia; order Primates; family Hominidae; genus Gorilla; species Gorilla gorilla. The sequence continues at coordinate 42,942,622 of NC_073244.2, forward strand.
CAGGGGACCTTGAGGACATGGTCTACGGAAGGCCTTTAAGTATCTGGGAGCTGGGGTTCAAATGAGAAATCTTACTTGGTGAGAGCAGGCAGGGGTTGGCTTCGAATATTCTGTTTTGAGATAAAGAGCTACCGATCACACGGGGAGTATAAGCAAGGTTGAATGAGAAGCGATCAGGATGCTGGAGAGTTCAGCCCTGGGCGGGGAGCTCAAGTCAGGTTTCTAGCCCTCTTCCCTGTGCCAACCTATACCCTACATTGGGAAAGAAACAGACCTTAAAATTGTCCAGCTTGATGGCATCGCGGGAAAGGGACTAAGTCCAGATAATGTCCTCCGAGGCTGCGGCCTCGGGGGCAGGACACACCTCCTGCGGGCCTATTCAATGATCAGTTAAATCACCTGAAGCACACGCATTTCCGGGGAGCGCTCCGGGCATCCTGGCTTGAGGGTAGAGTGGGCGGAGGTCCCTAAGGGAGAGGTGGGGCTCGGGCTGAATCCCTCGTTGGGGGCACCAGGGTCAAGTGGCTAACCTGGCAGCACAGTCACGGGGAGGCCCTCTCTCATTGGGCAGAAACTAAGTCCGAAGCCGCGCCCCTCCTGGGCGAGGAGGTTCCACCTCCTAGGTTCCTGTGATTCTCCTGCCTCAGCCCGAGTAGTGGGACATCCCACTTGCTCCCGCCATTCTGTTTACCACAGGTGACAACCGCCATGGCTGAGAGGCAGGGAGGTCCCCCGAGGACCGAGCGAGGCTCGGTCTCCCAAAAAAAAAAAAAGATACATTGAAGTAATTTAAAAACACTTAGGAAGATGTCATTTCTTCCTATCAAGGCGTCCTCCCTTTATGGTTTGTTGTTATATAGGGAACGATAAAAAGAAAGTTTTTTTGGAGGAGGTCGGCCTCGAACTCGAGGCTCTCGCACCCTCGCCTCCCTGAGGGCCCGAAGGCCGGCACAATGGGCCAGAGCCACAGTGGCTCCTGGGGTCGGGGGTTGTCCTTTCTTCCCTTTGACCTTACGCAGGGTGAGGGAGCCAATCACAAGAGGCTCACCCCTGACGTCACCCAGTCCCCAGGGCCAGTGAGGGCCCTGTGTTCCCTGGCGCCCCCTGGAGGGAGGAAGGGGAACTGTATCTGAGAGAGAGCAGCCCATTGGGTCCGCTGACTCCGGCCGGGTTCCCGTGCCGCGTCCAACACCCCTCACTCCCTGTCTCACTCCCCCACGGAGACTCAATTTACTTTCCATGTCCACATTCCCAGTGCTTGCGGAAGATATCCCGCTAAGAGAGAGACATGTCAAAGGTAGGGTAGATCCACATTTCCAGGCACCAAAGATGGAGATGTTCCAGGAAAGACTGCAGGGCCCCTGGGCACCTTCCACCTCCTTCCAGGCCATCACTGGCATGAGAAGGGGCAGACCAGTGTGAGCTGTGGAAGGAGGCCTCTTTCTGGAGGAGCGTGACCCCCAGTAAGCTTCAGGTGGGGCAGTTCCTGAGGGTGGGGATCTGAAATGTTGGGGTATCTCAGGTCCTCTGGGCTGTGGGGTGGGCTCTGAAAGGCAGGTGTCGGGGTGGTGGGTCCTGAATAGGAGATGCCGGGAAGGGTCTCTGGGTCTTTGTGGGTGGTGTACCACGCGGGATGGGAAGGCCAGGACTCGGGGCTGCGGTCTCAGACCCGGGTGAAGCAGTGTCCTTGCCCCAGGGGCTGCTGCTGTTGCTGCTGCTGAGCATGGGCGGGACATGGGCATCCAAGGAGCCGCTTCGGCCACGGTGCCGCCCCATCAATTGCCACCCTGGCTGTCGAGAAGGAGGGCTGCCCCGTGTGCATCACCGTCAACACCACCATCTGTGCCGGCTACTGCCCCACCATGGTGAGCTGCCCGGAGCCGGGGCAGGTGCTGCCACCTCAGGGCCAGACCCACAGAGGCAGCCGGGGAGGAAGGGTGGTCTGCCTCTCTGGTCAGGGGCTGCGGAATGGGGTGTGGGAGGGCAGGAACAGAGGGCTTCCTGGACTCCTGAGTCTGAGACCTGTGGGGGCAGCTGGGGAGCTCAGCTGAGGCGCCGGCCCCAGGCACAAGCTCATTCCCCCACTCACACGGCTTCCAGACCCGCGTGCTGCAGGGGGTCCTGCCGCCCCTGCCTCAGGTGGTGTGCAACTACCGCGATGTGCGCTTCGAGTCCATCCGGCTCCCTGGCTGCCCGCGCGGCGTGAACCCCGTGGTCTCCTACGCCGTGGCTCTCAGCTGTCAATGTGCACGCTGCCGCCGCGGCACCACTGACTGCGGGGGTCCCAAGGACCACCCCTTGACCTGCGATGACCCCCGCTTCCAGGCCTCCTCTTCCTCAAAGGCCCCTCCCCCCAGCCTTCCAAGCCCATCCCGACTCCCGGGGCCCTCAGACACCCCGATCCTCCCACAACAAAGGCTTCTCAATCCGCACTCTGGAGGTGTCTTTCTGTGGGCTCAGGGCAACCACACACACACAGGGTGGGTCCAGCTTCCAAACCATTTTCTACAGAGTCACAGTACAGAACTCTGGTAGAAAACAGGGTGGACGGCTGGGCGCGGTGGCTCACGCCTGTAATTGTCGGAGGCTGCGGTGGGTGGATCAGCTGAGGTGAGGGGTTCCAGACCAGCCTGACCAACATGGAGAAACCCCATCTCTACTAAAAATACAAAATATCGTCGGGCGTGGTGGTGCATGCCTATACTCCCAGGTACTTGGGAGGCTTAGGCAGGAGAATCTCTTGATCCTAGGAGGCGGAGGTTGCAGTGAGCAAGATCCCGCCATTGCGCTTCAGCCTGGGCAACAAAAACAAAGCTCCATCTCAAAAAGTAATAATAATAATAATAATAATAATATAAACATTAAAAATGTTCGGCCAGGCGCAGTGGCTCATGCCTGCAATCCCAGCACTTTGGGAGGCCGAGGCGGGTGCATCACCTGAGTTCAGGACTTCGAGACCAGCCTGGCCAACATGGTGAAACCCTGTCTCTACTAAAAAAAAAAAAAAAATTAGCTGGGTGTGGTGGTGCGCGCCTGTAGTCCCAGCTACTCAGGAAGCTGAGGCAGGAGAATCGCTTGAACCCGGGAAGCATAGGTGCAGTGAGCCGAGATCACGCCACTGCACTCCAGCCTGGGTGACAGGGCGAGACTCCGTCTCAAAAAAAAAAAATAAAATAAAATAAAATAAAAATAAAAATAGAAAATAGTCAACTACTATTACTCAATAGCAACAGATGGTAAAATACAGGCTCAGAGAAATTAATGATTTGTGCCTGGTCACACAGCCAACAAATGGCAGAGATGGGACTTCAACTCTGGGCAACTGCACTCTGCCATCCTTCCTGTAGAACTCTGAGGAACTGAGAGTCTTGCATCTTGGAGGATGTTCCAATCAATTTTTTTTTTTTTTTTTTTTTTTTTTGAGACGGAGTCTCGCTCTGTTGTTGAGACTGGACTGCAGTGGCGCGATCTCGGCTCACTGCAAGATCCGCCTCCCGGGTTCCTGCCATTCTCCTGCCTCGGCCTCCCAAGTAGCTGGGACTACAGGCGCCCACCAGGACGCCTGGCTAATTTGTTGTATTTTTTAGTAGAGACGGGGTTTCCCCGTGTTAGCCAGGATAGTCTTGATCTCCTGACTTTGTGATCCGCCCGTCTCGGCTTCCCAAAGTGCTGGGATTACAGGCATGAACCACTGCGCCAGGCCCAATTTTGTTTGTTTGTTTTGTTTTGTTTTGTTGTTTTGGGAAAGGGTGGCGTGGAGAAGACTGGGAAACAACCAGTGGTCACCAGAGCTGTAGCACCTCCTTCACCTCTGAGCTCTGGGGCTGGGAACCCCAGGCTTCGGGGACCACTGTGGAGGACGCAGGTGGCCCCCTCTTTCCTGACATCTCAGGAGAGGGAGCGGCAACCGGTTAGGGGAAGAAAAGAACAGGAAGGTTATACAGCCAGGTGGGGAAGGGGCCAACTCCCTGAAAAACCCCTTCCCAGAGTTCTTCTTCAAGCGCAGGGTACCCAAGAGTCAAGGCCCCGCCCCCTTTCCAGTGGCCCCTTTTCTACTTAGGTGACCGCTCCTGGCTGGGATGGGAGGTAGATGGACCGGGGGGTGGGGGAGGGTGGGGGGGGGGGGGAGGAGGGGAAGGGAGAGGCAGTGGATGAAGGAGAATGGAAGAGATGACATCCCCCTTGGCCCATTCATCCCATTCAGGTCCCCAAGCCGCGCCCCCCTCCGCCCCACCTGCACTGCCAGTGCCAACGTCAGAGGGAGGAAGAGGGAGCTCGGCTTAGAAGGCTGAGGCCCTGCCACCTGGGCCACACAGATCATGTGGCCTTCCTTCTCCCCACAGAACGCCAGACCATGGACACCCCCTGAGCTGGAGGTCATCCTCCATCTCCACCCTGTTTTCTTTTTCTTTCTTTTTTTTTTTTTTTTTTGCGATGGAGTCTCGCTCTGTCGTGGAGGCTGGAGTGCAGTGGCGCAATCTCTGCTCACTGCAAGCTCCCCCTCCTAGGTTCACTCCATTCTCCTGTCTCAGCCTCCCAAGTAGCTTGGACTACAGGGGCCCGCGACCAAGCCCAGATAAGTTTTTGTATTTTTAGTAGAGACGGGGTTTCACCGTGTTAGCCAGGAAGGTCTCGATCCCCTGACCACATGATCCGCCCGCCTCGGCCTCCCAAAGTGGTGGGATTACAGGAGCGCAGCACCACGCCCAGCTAATTTTGGTATTATCAGTAGAGATGTGATTTCACAGTGTTGGCCAGGCTGCTCTCGAACTCCTGACCTCAAGTCATCCACCCGCCTCAGCCTCCCAAAGTGCTGGGACTACAGGTGTGAGCCATAGTGCCTGACCTGTAGTTGTTGAATATTTATTCTTAATCTACAAGTTGGGTGTGATGCAAGTCCTGTACATGGAGTCCCCCAAACTTCTAGAGCAAGGGCTTCCCCATAATCCTGGCAGGCAGGCCTCCCCTGGGGTTCCAAACTTCTGTCCCCACTGAAGTGTTTATCCTCTTCTCTAATCCCAGCCTCCTTTTCCCTGTTTCCATGTGCTCTGAGAGATGCTCCCGCTCCCCCAGGCTCCCTCTGCATCCCCCTCATTTTCTTCCTCCCCGCTGTGTCAATGGAGTCCTAACCCCCACCCTTGACATTGTCCCCTTTTCCTACTACAAAGTGGGACCTTCTTTTCCCCCGAGTGGTCCTGTCTAGGGGTGCCGCTGCCGGGCCCCCTCTGCTCTTCCTGCTGGAGACTGGGGCCTTTCGGGAGTCAGCAGGCACCCGGGCCAACCGCAGCCAGCGAGGGGTCAGCGATACTTCGCCGGCGAGTCATCAGGGTGAGCTGGCCGTGTGCGATGCAGTCACTGGCTGGGTGACAGACCCCCGGACCGCTGTGGACTTGGTTGTGCTCGAGGTGGAGGTGTTGGGCGAGGTGCCTGCAGCTGGCGGCAGTTCCCTCCGCCAACACTTCTTTGTCACCTGCTTCGAGGCCGATAACTCTGAAGAAGGTGGCCCAGGGGTAGGTGGAGAGGCTGCCGCCGGGGTGTGGACCGGGGGGCACTGGGTGTCTGAGTGCAAGGCCAAGCAGTCCTATGTGCGGGCATTGACCGCTGATGCCCAGGGCCGTGTGGACTGGCGATGGATTCAAACTGGCACTGCCTGTGTCTGCACACTCCTCAGCCGGACTGGCCGGGCCTGAGACTTATACCCAGGAACTGGTCAGGCAGAAAAAGAACAGAGCTGGATGCTGAGAGACGTCAGGGTTGGCCCAGCTGCTCTACGGACGGACCCCAGTTGGGGAACTCATCAAATCATGGCAAAATCACAACTCTCTGAATTTGAGCTCAATCTCTGTAGGATGGGTGCACCAACGTGGGGTTTTGAAGGTTGAATAGGAGCTCTCCCGGGGGAACTTGAGGGTAATCATGATGATGATGATAATAATAATAATAGCCACTATTTACTGAGTGTTTACTCTTTCGTAGCCCTAATACATAACTCCTCGGATCAACTCTCATGGATTTGATCATTGGTGACCTTTGGTGTTAAGTTGCTGACTGCTCTGTCACAGAGGACACCACCTTGCTCATCCTGGGGAGTGGGAGGGCACATTTCACGATGTGCATGGGGGAGGAGAGAAACTGGAACATGCAAGCAGATGGCCAGGGGACCTTGAGGACATGGTCTACGGAAGGCCTTTAAGTATCTGGGAGCTGGGGTTCAAATGAGAAATCTTACTTGGTGAGAGCAGGCAGGGGTTGGCTTCGAATATTCTGTTTTGAGATAAAGAGCTACCGATCACACGGGGAGTATAAGCAAGGTTGAATGAGAAGCGATCAGGATGCTGGAGAGTTCAGCCCTGGGCGGGGAGCTCAAGTCAGGTTTCTAGCCCTCTTCCCTGTGCCAACCTATACCCTACATTGGGAAAGAAACAGACCTTAAAATTGTCCAGCTTGATGGCATCGCGGGAAAGGGACTAAGTCCAGATAATGTCCTCCGAGGCTGCGGCCTCGGGGGCAGGACACACCTCCTGCGGGCCTATTCAATGATCAGTTAAATCACCTGAAGCACACGCATTTCCGGGGAGCGCTCCGGGCATCCTGGCTTGAGGGTAGAGTGGGCGGAGGTCCCTAAGGGAGAGGTGGGGCTCGGGCTGAATCCCTCGTTGGGGGCACCAGGGTCAAGTGGCTAACCTGGCAGCACAGTCACGGGGAGGCCCTCTCTCATTGGGCAGAAACTAAGTCCGAAGCCGCGCCCCTCCTGGGCGAGGAGGTTCCACCTCCTAGGTTCCTGTGATTCTCCTGCCTCAGCCCGAGTAGTGGGACATCCCACTTGCTCCCGCCATTCTGTTTACCACAGGTGACAACCGCCATGGCTGAGAGGCAGGGAGGTCCCCCGAGGACCGAGCGAGGCTCGGTCTCCCAAAAAAAAAAAAAGATACATTGAAGTAATTTAAAAACACTTAGGAAGATGTCATTTCTTCCTATCAAGGCGTCCTCCCTTTATGGTTTGTTGTTATATAGGGAACGATAAAAAGAAAGTTTTTTTGGAGGAGGTCGGCCTCGAACTCGAGGCTCTCGCACCCTCGCCTCCCTGAGGGCCCGAAGGCCGGCACAATGGGCCAGAGCCACAGTGGCTCCTGGGGTCGGGGGTTGTCCTTTCTTCCCTTTGACCTTACGCAGGGTGAGGGAGCCAATCACAAGAGGCTCACCCCTGACGTCACCCAGTCCCCAGGGCCAGTGAGGGCCCTGTGTTCCCTGGCGCCCCCTGGAGGGAGGAAGGGGAACTGTATCTGAGAGAGAGCAGCCCATTGGGTCCGCTGACTCCGGCCGGGTTCCCGTGCCGCGTCCAACACCCCTCACTCCCTGTCTCACTCCCCCACGGAGACTCAATTTACTTTCCATGTCCACATTCCCAGTGCTTGCGGAAGATATCCCGCTAAGAGAGAGACATGTCAAAGGTAGGGTAGATCCACATTTCCAGGCACCAAAGATGGAGATGTTCCAGGAAAGACTGCAGGGCCCCTGGGCACCTTCCACCTCCTTCCAGGCCATCACTGGCATGAGAAGGGGCAGACCAGTGTGAGCTGTGGAAGGAGGCCTCTTTCTGGAGGAGCGTGACCCCCAGTAAGCTTCAGGTGGGGCAGTTCCTGAGGGTGGGGATCTGAAATGTTGGGGTATCTCAGGTCCTCTGGGCTGTGGGGTGGGCTCTGAAAGGCAGGTGTCGGGGTGGTGGGTCCTGAATAGGAGATGCCGGGAAGGGTCTCTGGGTCTTTGTGGGTGGTGTACCACGCGGGATGGGAAGGCCAGGACTCGGGGCTGCGGTCTCAGACCCGGGTGAAGCAGTGTCCTTGCCCCAGGGGCTGCGGCTGTTGCTGCTGCTGAGCATGGGCGGGACATGGGCATCCAAGGAGCCGCTTCGGCCACGGTGCCGCCCCATCAATTGCCACCCTGGCTGTCGAGAAGGAGGGCTGCCCCGTGTGCATCACCGTCAACACCACCATCTGTGCCGGCTACTGCCCCACCATGGTGAGCTGCCCGGAGCCGGGGCAGGTGCTGCCACCTCAGGGCCAGACCCACAGAGGCAGCCGGGGAGGAAGGGTGGTCTGCCTCTCTGGTCAGGGGCTGCGGAATGGGGTGTGGGAGGGCAGGAACAGAGGGCTTCCTGGACTCCTGAGTCTGAGACCTGTGGGGGCAGCTGGGGAGCTCAGCTGAGGCGCCGGCCCCAGGCACAAGCTCATTCCCCCACTCACACGGCTTCCAGACCCGCGTGCTGCAGGGGGTCCTGCCGCCCCTGCCTCAGGTGGTGTGCAACTACCGCGATGTGCGCTTCGAGTCCATCCGGCTCCCTGGCTGCCCGCGCGGCGTGAACCCCGTGGTCTCCTACGCCGTGGCTCTCAGCTGTCAATGTGCACGCTGCCGCCGCGGCACCACTGACTGCGGGGGTCCCAAGGACCACCCCTTGACCTGCGATGACCCCCGCTTCCAGGCCTCCTCTTCCTCAAAGGCCCCTCCCCCCAGCCTTCCAAGCCCATCCCGACTCCCGGGGCCCTCAGACACCCCGATCCTCCCACAACAAAGGCTTCTCAATCCGCACTCTGGAGGTGTCTTTCTGTGGGCTCAGGGCAACCACACACACACAGGGTGGGTCCAGCTTCCAAACCATTTTCTACAGAGTCACAGTACAGAACTCTGGTAGAAAACAGGGTGGACGGCTGGGCGCGGTGGCTCACGCCTGTAATTGTCGGAGGCTGCGGTGGGTGGATCAGCTGAGGTGAGGGGTTCCAGACCAGCCTGACCAACATGGAGAAACCCCATCTCTACTAAAAATACAAAATATCGTCGGGCGTGGTGGTGCATGCCTATACTCCCAGGTACTTGGGAGGCTTAGGCAGGAGAATCTCTTGATCCTAGGAGGCGGAGGTTGCAGTGAGCAAGATCCCGCCATTGCGCTTCAGCCTGGGCAACAAAAACAAAGCTCCATCTCAAAAAGTAATAATAATAATAATAATAATAATAATAATAATATAAACATTAAAAATGTTCGGCCAGGCGCAGTGGCTCATGCCTGCAATCCCAGCACTTTGGGAGGCCGAGGCGGGTGCATCACCTGAGTTCAGGACTTCGAGACCAGCCTGGCCAACATGGTGAAACCCTGTCTCTACTAAAAAAAAAAAAAAAAATTAGCTGGGTGTGGTGGTGCGCGCCTGTAGTCCCAGCTACTCAGGAAGCTGAGGCAGGAGAATCGCTTGAACCCGGGAAGCATAGGTGCAGTGAGCCGAGATCACGCCACTGCACTCCAGCCTGGGTGACAGGGCGAGACTCCGTCTCAAAAAAATAAAATAAAATAAAATAAAATAAAAATAAAAATAGAAAATAGTCAACTACTATTACTCAATAGCAACAGATGGTAAAATACAGGCTCAGAGAAATTAATGATTTGTGCCTGGTCACACAGCCAACAAATGGCAGAGATGGGACTTCAACTCTGGGCAACTGCACTCTGCCATCCTTCCTGTAGAACTCTGAGGAACTGAGAGTCTTGCATCTTGGAGGATGTTCCAATCAATTTTTTTTTTTTTTTTTTTTTTTGAGACGGAGTCTCGCTCTGTTGTTGAGACTGGACTGCAGTGGCGCGATCTCGGCTCACTGCAAGATCCGCCTCCCGGGTTCCTGCCATTCTCCTGCCTCGGCCTCCCAAGTAGCTGGGACTACAGGCGCCCACCAGGACGCCTGGCTAATTTGTTGTATTTTTTAGTAGAGACGGGGTTTCCCCGTGTTAGCCAGGATAGTCTTGATCTCCTGACTTTGTGATCCGCCCGTCTCGGCTTCCCAAAGTGCTGGGATTACAGGCATGAACCACTGCGCCAGGCCCAATTTTGTTTGTTTGTTTTGTTTTGTTTTGTTGTTTTGGGAAAGGGTGGCGTGGAGAAGACTGGGAAACAACCAGTGGTCACCAGAGCTGTAGCACCTCCTTCACCTCTGAGCTCTGGGGCTGGGAACCCCAGGCTTCGGGGACCACTGTGGAGGACGCAGGTGGCCCCCTCTTTCCTGACATCTCAGGAGAGGGAGCGGCAACCGGTTAGGGGAAGAAAAGAACAGGAAGGTTATACAGCCAGGTGGGGAAGGGGCCAACTCCCTGAAAAACCCCTTCCCAGAGTTCTTCTTCAAGCGCAGGGTACCCAAGAGTCAAGGCCCCGCCCCCTTTCCAGTGGCCCCTTTTCTACTTAGGTGACCGCTCCTGGCTGGGATGGGAGGTAGATGGACCGGGGGGTGGGGGAGGGTGGGGGGGGGGGGAGGAGGGGAAGGGAGAGGCAGTGGATGAAGGAGAATGGAAGAGATGACATCCCCCTTGGCCCATTCATCCCATTCAGGTCCCCAAGCCGCGCCCCCCTCCGCCCCACCTGCACTGCCAGTGCCAACGTCAGAGGGAGGAAGAGGGAGCTCGGCTTAGAAGGCTGAGGCCCTGCCACCTGGGCCACACAGATCATGTGGCCTTCCTTCTCCCCACAGAAGGCCAGACCATGGACACCCCCTGAGCTGGAGGTCATCCTCCATCTCCACCCTGTTTTCTTTTTCTTTCTTTTTTTTTTTTTTTTGCGATGGAGTCTCGCTCTGTCGTGGAGGCTAGAGTGCAGTGGCGCAATCTCTGCTCACTGCAAGCTCCCCCTCCTAGGTTCACTCCATTCTCCTGTCTCAGCCTCCCAAGTAGCTTGGACTACAGGGGCCCGCGACCAAGCCCAGATAAGTTTTTGTATTTTTAGTAGAGACGGGGTTTCACCGTGTTAGCCAGGAAGGTCTCGATCCCCTGACCACATGATCCGCCCGCCTCGGCCTCCCAAAGTGGTGGGATTACAGGAGCGCAGCACCACGCCCAGCTAATTTTGGTATTATCAGTAGAGATGTGATTTCACAGTGTTGGCCAGGCTGCTCTCGAACTCCTGACCTCAAGTCATCCACCCGCCTCAGCCTCCCAAAGTGCTGGGACTACAGGTGTGAGCCATAGTGCCTGACCTGTAGTTGTTGAATATTTATTCTTAATCTACAAGTTGGGTGTGATGCAAGTCCTGTACATGGAGTCCCCCAAACTTCTAGAGCAAGGGCTTCCCCATAATCCTGGCAGGCAGGCCTCCCCTGGGGTTCCAAACTTCTGTCCCCACTGAAGTGTTTATCCTCTTCTCTAATCCCAGCCTCCTTTTCCCTGTTTCCATGTGCTCTGAGAGATGCTCCCGCTCCCCCAGGCTCCCTCTGCATCCCCCTCATTTTCTTCCTCCCCGCTGTGTCAATGGAGTCCTAACCCCCACCCTTGACATTGTCCCCTTTTCCTACTACAAAGTGGGACCTTCTTTTCCCCCGAGTGGTCCTGTCTAGGGGTGCCGCTGCCGGGCCCCCTCTGCTCTTCCTGCTGGAGACTGGGGCCTTTCGGGAGTCAGCAGGCACCCGGGCCAACCGCAGCCAGCGAGGGGTCAGCGATACTTCGCCGGCGAGTCATCAGGGTGAGCTGGCCGTGTGCGATGCAGTCACTGGCTGGGTGACAGACCCCCGGACCGCTGTGGACTTGGTTGTGCTCGAGGTGGAGGTGTTGGGCGAGGTGCCTGCAGCTGGCGGCAGTTCCCTCCGCCAACACTTCTTTGTCACCTGCTTCGAGGCCGATAACTCTGAAGAAGGTGGCCCAGGGGTAGGTGGAGAGGCTGCCGCCGGGGTGTGGACCGGGGGACACTGGGTGTCTGAGTGCAAGGCCAAGCAGTCCTATGTGCGGGCATTGACCGCTGATGCCCAGGGCCGTGTGGACTGGCGATGGATTCAAACTGGCACTGCCTGTGTCTGCACACTCCTCAGCCGGACTGGCCGGGCCTGAGACTTATACCCAGGAACTGGTCAGGCAGAAAAAGAACAGAGCTGGATGCTGAGAGACGTCAGGGTTGGCCCAGCTGCTCTACGGACGGACCCCAGTTGGGGAACTCATCAAATCATGGCAAAATCACAACTCTCTGAATTTGAGCTCAATCTCTGTAGGATGGGTGCACCAACGTGGGGTTTTGAAGGTTGAATAGGAGCTCTCCCGGGGGAACTTGAGGGTAATCATGATGATGATGATAATAATAATAATAGCCACTATTTACTGAGTGTTTACTCTTTCGTAGCCCTAATACATAACTCCTCGGATCAACTCTCATGGATTTGATCATTGGTGACCTTTGGTGTTAAGTTGCTGACTGCTCTGTCACAGAGGACACCACCTTGCTCATCCTGGGGAGTGGGAGGGCACATTTCACGATGTGCATGGGGGAGGAGAGAAACTGGAACATGCAAGCAGATGGCCAGGGGACCTTGAGGACATGGTCTACGGAAGGCCTTTAAGTATCTGGGAGCTGGGGTTCAAATGAGAAATCTTACTTGGTGAGAGCAGGCAGGGGTTGGCTTCGAATATTCTGTTTTGAGATAAAGAGCTACCGATCACACGGGGAGTATAAGCAAGGTTGAATGAGAAGCGATCAGGATGCTGGAGAGTTCAGCCCTGGGCGGGGAGCTCAAGTCAGGTTTCTAGCCCTCTTCCCTGTGCCAACCTATACCCTACATTGGGAAAGAAACAGACCTTAAAATTGTCCAGCTTGATGGCATCGCGGGAAAGGGACTAAGTCCAGATAATGTCCTCCGAGGCTGCGGCCTCGGGGGCAGGACACACCTCCTGCGGGCCTATTCAATGATCAGTTAAATCACCTGAAGCACACGCATTTCCGGGGAGCGCTCCGGGCATCCTGGCTTGAGGGTAGAGTGGGCGGAGGTCCCTAAGGGAGAGGTGGGGCTCGGGCTGAATCCCTCGTTGGGGGCACCAGGGTCAAGTGGCTAACCTGGCAGCACAGTCACGGGGAGGCCCTCTCTCATTGGGCAGAAACTAAGTCCGAAGCCGCGCCCCTCCTGGGCGAGGAGGTTCCACCTCCTAGGTTCCTGTGATTCTCCTGCCTCAGCCCGAGTAGTGGGACATCCCACTTGCTCCCGCCATTCTGTTTACCACAGGTGACAACCGCCATGGCTGAGAGGCAGGGAGGTCCCCCGAGGACCGAGCGAGGCTCGGTCTCCCAAAAAAAAAAAAAGATACATTGAAGTAATTTAAAAACACTTAGGAAGATGTCATTTCTTCCTATCAAGGCGTCCTCCCTTTATGGTTTGTTGTTATATAGGGAACGATAAAAAGAAAGTTTTTTTGGAGGAGGTCGGCCTCGAACTCGAGGCTCTCGCACCCTCGCCTCCCTGAGGGCCCGAAGGCCGGCACAATGGGCCAGAGCCACAGTGGCTCCTGGGGTCGGGGGTTGTCCTTTCTTCCCTTTGACCTTACGCAGGGTGAGGGAGCCAATCACAAGAGGCTCACCCCTGACGTCACCCAGTCCCCAGGGCCAGTGAGGGCCCTGTGTTCCCTGGCGCCCCCTGGAGGGAGGAAGGGGAACTGTATCTGAGAGAGAGCAGCCCATTGGGTCCGCTGACTCCGGCCGGGTTCCCGTGCCGCGTCCAACACCCCTCACTCCCTGTCTCACTCCCCCACGGAGACTCAATTTACTTTCCATGTCCACATTCCCAGTGCTTGCGGAAGATATCCCGCTAAGAGAGAGACATGTCAAAGGTAGGGTAGATCCACATTTCCAGGCACCAAAGATGGAGATGTTCCAGGAAAGACTGCAGGGCCCCTGGGCACCTTCCACCTCCTTCCAGGCCATCACTGGCATGAGAAGGGGCAGACCAGTGTGAGCTGTGGAAGGAGGCCTCTTTCTGGAGGAGCGTGACCCCCAGTAAGCTTCAGGTGGGGCAGTTCCTGAGGGTGGGGATCTGAAATGTTGGGGTATCTCAGGTCCTCTGGGCTGTGGGGTGGGCTCTGAAAGGCAGGTGTCGGGGTGGTGGGTCCTGAATAGGAGATGCCGGGAAGGGTCTCTGGGTCTTTGTGGGTGGTGTACCACGCGGGATGGGAAGGCCAGGACTCGGGGCTGCGGTCTCAGACCCGGGTGAAGCAGTGTCCTTGCCCCAGGGGCTGCTGCTGTTGCTGCTGCTGAGCATGGGCGGGACATGGGCATCCAAGGAGCCGCTTCGGCCACGGTGCCGCCCCATCAATTGCCACCCTGGCTGTCGAGAAGGAGGGCTGCCCCGTGTGCATCACCGTCAACACCACCATCTGTGCCGGCTACTGCCCCACCATGGTGAGCTGCCCGGAGCCGGGGCAGGTGCTGCCACCTCAGGGCCAGACCCACAGAGGCAGCCGGGGAGGAAGGGTGGTCTGCCTCTCTGGTCAGGGGCTGCGGAATGGGGTGTGGGAGGGCAGGAACAGAGGGCTTCCTGGACTCCTGAGTCTGAGACCTGTGGGGGCAGCTGGGGAGCTCAGCTGAGGCGCCGGCCCCAGGCACAAGCTCATTCCCCCACTCACACGGCTTCCAGACCCGCGTGCTGCAGGGGGTCCTGCCGCCCCTGCCTCAGGTGGTGTGCAACTACCGCGATGTGCGCTTCGAGTCCATCCGGCTCCCTGGCTGCCCGCGCGGCGTGAACCCCGTGGTCTCCTACGCCGTGGCTCTCAGCTGTCAATGTGCACGCTGCCGCCGCGGCACCACTGACTGCGGGGGTCCCAAGGACCACCCCTTGACCTGCGATGACCCCCGCTTCCAGGCCTCCTCTTCCTCAAAGGCCCCTCCCCCCAGCCTTCCAAGCCCATCCCGACTCCCGGGGCCCTCAGACACCCCGATCCTCCCACAACAAAGGCTTCTCAATCCGCACTCTGGAGGTGTCTTTCTGTGGGCTCAGGGCAACCACACACACACAGGGTGGGTCCAGCTTCCAAACCATTTTCTACAGAGTCACAGTACAGAACTCTGGTAGAAAACAGGGTGGACGGCTGGGCGCGGTGGCTCACGCCTGTAATTGTCGGAGGCTGCGGTGGGTGGATCAGCTGAGGTGAGGGGTTCCAGACCAGCCTGACCAACATGGAGAAACCCCATCTCTACTAAAAATACAAAATATCGTCGGGCGTGGTGGTGCATGCCTATACTCCCAGGTACTTGGGAGGCTTAGGCAGGAGAATCTCTTGATCCTAGGAGGCGGAGGTTGCAGTGAGCAAGATCCCGCCATTGCGCTTCAGCCTGGGCAACAAAAACAAAGCTCCATCTCAAAAAGTAATAATAATAATAATAATAATAATAATATAAACATTAAAAATGTTCGGCCAGGCGCAGTGGCTCATGCCTGCAATCCCAGCACTTTGGGAGGCCGAGGCGGGTGCATCACCTGAGTTCAGGACTTCGAGACCAGCCTGGCCAACATGGTGAAACCCTGTCTCTACTAAAAAAAAAAAAAAAATTAGCTGGGTGTGGTGGTGCGCGCCTGTAGTCCCAGCTACTCAGGAAGCTGAGGCAGGAGAATCGCTTGAACCCGGGAAGCATAGGTGCAGTGAGCCGAGATCACGCCACTGCACTCCAGCCTGGGTGACAGGGCGAGACTCCGTCTCAAAAAAAAAAAATAAATAAATAAAAATAAAAATAAAAATAGAAAATAGTCAACTACTATTACTCAATAGCAACAGATGGTAAAATACAGGCTCAGAGAAATTAATGATTTGTGCCTGGTCACACAGCCAACAAATGGCAGAGATGGGACTTCAACTCTGGGCAACTGCACTCTGCCATCCTTCCTGTAGAACTCTGAGGAACTGAGAGTCTTGCATCTTGGAGGATGTTCCAATCAATTTTTTTTTTTTTTTTTTTTTTTTGAGACGGAGTCTCGCTCTGTTGTTGAGACTGGACTGCAGTGGCGCGATCTCGGCTCACTGCAAGATCCGCCTCCCGGGTTCCTGCCATTCTCCTGCCTCGGCCTCCCAAGTAGCTGGGACTACAGGCGCCCACCAGGACGCCTGGCTAATTTGTTGTATTTTTTAGTAGAGACGGGGTTTCCCCGTGTTAGCCAGGATAGTCTTGATCTCCTGACTTTGTGATCCGCCCGTCTCGGCTTCCCAAAGTGCTGGGATTACAGGCATGAACCACTGCGCCAGGCCCAATTTTGTTTGTTTGTTTTGTTTTGTTTTGTTGTTTTGGGAAAGGGTGGCGTGGAGAAGACTGGGAAACAACCAGTGGTCACCAGAGCTGTAGCACCTCCTTCACCTCTGAGCTCTGGGGCTGGGAACCCCAGGCTTCGGGGACCACTGTGGAGGACGCAGGTGGCCCCCTCTTTCCTGACATCTCAGGAGAGGGAGCGGCAACCGGTTAGGGGAAGAAAAGAACAGGAAGGTTATACAGCCAGGTGGGGAAGGGGCCAACTCCCTGAAAAACCCCTTCCCAGAGTTCTTCTTCAAGCGCAGGGTACCCAAGAGTCAAGGCCCCGCCCCCTTTCCAGTGGCCCCTTTTCTACTTAGGTGACCGCTCCTGGCTGGGATGGGAGGTAGATGGACCGGGGGGTGGGGGAGGGTGGGGGGGGGGGGGAGGAGGGGAAGGGAGAGGCAGTGGATGAAGGAGAATGGAAGAGATGACATCCCCCTTGGCCCATTCATCCCATTCAGGTCCCCAAGCCGCGCCCCCCTCCGCCCCACCTGCACTGCCAGTGCCAACGTCAGAGGGAGGAAGAGGGAGCTCGGCTTAGAAGGCTGAGGCCCTGCCACCTGGGCCACACAGATCATGTGGCCTTCCTTCTCCCCACAGAACGCCAGACCATGGACACCCCCTGAGCTGGAGGTCATCCTCCATCTCCACCCTGTTTTCTTTTTCTTTCTTTTTTTTTTTTTTTTTTGCGATGGAGTCTCGCTCTGTCGTGGAGGCTGGAGTGCAGTGGCGCAATCTCTGCTCACTGCAAGCTCCCCCTCCTAGGTTCACTCCATTCTCCTGTCTCAGCCTCCCAAGTAGCTTGGACTACAGGGGCCCGCGACCAAGCCCAGATAAGTTTTTGTATTTTTAGTAGAGACGGGGTTTCACCGTGTTAGCCAGGAAGGTCTCGATCCCCTGACCACATGATCCGCCCGCCTCGGCCTCCCAAAGTGGTGGGATTACAGGAGCGCAGCACCACGCCCAGCTAATTTTGGTATTATCAGTAGAGATGTGATTTCACAGTGTTGGCCAGGCTGCTCTCGAACTCCTGACCTCAAGTCATCCACCCGCCTCAGCCTCCCAAAGTGCTGGGACTACAGGTGTGAGCCATAGTGCCTGACCTGTAGTTGTTGAATATTTATTCTTAATCTACAAGTTGGGTGTGATGCAAGTCCTGTACATGGAGTCCCCCAAACTTCTAGAGCAAGGGCTTCCCCATAATCCTGGCAGGCAGGCCTCCCCTGGGGTTCCAAACTTCTGTCCCCACTGAAGTGTTTATCCTCTTCTCTAATCCCAGCCTCCTTTTCCCTGTTTCCATGTGCTCTGAGAGATGCTCCCGCTCCCCCAGGCTCCCTCTGCATCCCCCTCATTTTCTTCCTCCCCGCTGTGTCAATGGAGTCCTAACCCCCACCCTTGACATTGTCCCCTTTTCCTACTACAAAGTGGGACCTTCTTTTCCCCCGAGTGGTCCTGTCTAGGGGTGCCGCTGCCGGGCCCCCTCTGCTCTTCCTGCTGGAGACTGGGGCCTTTCGGGAGTCAGCAGGCACCCGGGCCAACCGCAGCCAGCGAGGGGTCAGCGATACTTCGCCGGCGAGTCATCAGGGTGAGCTGGCCGTGTGCGATGCAGTCACTGGCTGGGTGACAGACCCCCGGACCGCTGTGGACTTGGTTGTGCTCGAGGTGGAGGTGTTGGGCGAGGTGCCTGCAGCTGGCGGCAGTTCCCTCCGCCAACACTTCTTTGTCACCTGCTTCGAGGCCGATAACTCTGAAGAAGGTGGCCCAGGGGTAGGTGGAGAGGCTGCCGCCGGGGTGTGGACCGGGGGGCACTGGGTGTCTGAGTGCAAGGCCAAGCAGTCCTATGTGCGGGCATTGACCGCTGATGCCCAGGGCCGTGTGGACTGGCGATGGATTCAAACTGGCACTGCCTGTGTCTGCACACTCCTCAGCCGGACTGGCCGGGCCTGAGACTTATACCCAGGAACTGGTCAGGCAGAAAAAGAACAGAGCTGGATGCTGAGAGACGTCAGGGTTGGCCCAGCTGCTCTACGGACGGACCCCAGTTGGGGAACTCATCAAATCATGGCAAAATCACAACTCTCTGAATTTGAGCTCAATCTCTGTAGGATGGGTGCACCAACGTGGGGTTTTGAAGGTTGAATAGGAGCTCTCCCGGGGGAACTTGAGGGTAATCATGATGATGATGATAATAATAATAATAGCCACTATTTACTGAGTGTTTACTCTTTCGTAGCCCTAATACATAACTCCTCGGATCAACTCTCATGGATTTGATCATTGGTGACCTTTGGTGTTAAGTTGCTGACTGCTCTGTCACAGAGGACACCACCTTGCTCATCCTGGGGAGTGGGAGGGCACATTTCACGATGTGCATGGGGGAGGAGAGAAACTGGAACATGCAAGCAGATGGCCAGGGGACCTTGAGGACATGGTCTACGGAAGGCCTTTAAGTATCTGGGAGCTGGGGTTCAAATGAGAAATCTTACTTGGTGAGAGCAGGCAGGGGTTGGCTTCGAATATTCTGTTTTGAGATAAAGAGCTACCGATCACACGGGGAGTATAAGCAAGGTTGAATGAGAAGCGATCAGGATGCTGGAGAGTTCAGCCCTGGGCGGGGAGCTCAAGTCAGGTTTCTAGCCCTCTTCCCTGTGCCAACCTATACCCTACATTGGGAAAGAAACAGACCTTAAAATTGTCCAGCTTGATGGCATCGCGGGAAAGGGACTAAGTCCAGATAATGTCCTCCGAGGCTGCGGCCTCGGGGGCAGGACACACCTCCTGCGGGCCTATTCAATGATCAGTTAAATCACCTGAAGCACACGCATTTCCGGGGAGCGCTCCGGGCATCCTGGCTTGAGGGTAGAGTGGGCGGAGGTCCCTAAGGGAGAGGTGGGGCTCGGGCTGAATCCCTCGTTGGGGGCACCAGGGTCAAGTGGCTAACCTGGCAGCACAGTCACGGGGAGGCCCTCTCTCATTGGGCAGAAACTAAGTCCGAAGCCGCGCCCCTCCTGGGCGAGGAGGTTCCACCTCCTAGGTTCCTGTGATTCTCCTGCCTCAGCCCGAGTAGTGGGACATCCCACTTGCTCCCGCCATTCTGTTTACCACAGGTGACAACCGCCATGGCTGAGAGGCAGGGAGGTCCCCCGAGGACCGAGCGAGGCTCGGTCTCCCAAAAAAAAAAAAAGATACATTGAAGTAATTTAAAAACACTTAGGAAGATGTCATTTCTTCCTATCAAGGCGTCCTCCCTTTATGGTTTGTTGTTATATAGGGAACGATAAAAAGAAAGTTTTTTTGGAGGAGGTCGGCCTCGAACTCGAGGCTCTCGCACCCTCGCCTCCCTGAGGGCCCGAAGGCCGGCACAATGGGCCAGAGCCACAGTGGCTCCTGGGGTCGGGGGTTGTCCTTTCTTCCCTTTGACCTTACGCAGGGTGAGGGAGCCAATCACAAGAGGCTCACCCCTGACGTCACCCAGTCCCCAGGGCCAGTGAGGGCCCTGTGTTCCCTGGCGCCCCCTGGAGGGAGGAAGGGGAACTGTATCTGAGAGAGAGCAGCCCATTGGGTCCGCTGACTCCGGCCGGGTTCCCGTGCCGCGTCCAACACCCCTCACTCCCTGTCTCACTCCCCCACGGAGACTCAATTTACTTTCCATGTCCACATTCCCAGTGCTTGCGGAAGATATCCCGCTAAGAGAGAGACATGTCAAAGGTAGGGTAGATCCACATTTCCAGGCACCAAAGATGGAGATGTTCCAGGAAAGACTGCAGGGCCCCTGGGCACCTTCCACCTCCTTCCAGGCCATCACTGGCATGAGAAGGGGCAGACCAGTGTGAGCTGTGGAAGGAGGCCTCTTTCTGGAGGAGCGTGACCCCCAGTAAGCTTCAGGTGGGGCAGTTCCTGAGGGTGGGGATCTGAAATGTTGGGGTATCTCAGGTCCTCTGGGCTGTGGGGTGGGCTCTGAAAGGCAGGTGTCGGGGTGGTGGGTCCTGAATAGGAGATGCCGGGAAGGGTCTCTGGGTCTTTGTGGGTGGTGTACCACGCGGGATGGGAAGGCCAGGACTCGGGGCTGCGGTCTCAGACCCGGGTGAAGCAGTGTCCTTGCCCCAGGGGCTGCTGCTGTTGCTGCTGCTGAGCATGGGCGGGACATGGGCATCCAAGGAGCCGCTTCGGCCACGGTGCCGCCCCATCAATTGCCACCCTGGCTGTCGAGAAGGAGGGCTGCCCCGTGTGCATCACCGTCAACACCACCATCTGTGCCGGCTACTGCCCCACCATGGTGAGCTGCCCGGAGCCGGGGCAGGTGCTGCCACCTCAGGGCCAGACCCACAGAGGCAGCCGGGGAGGAAGGGTGGTCTGCCTCTCTGGTCAGGGGCTGCGGAATGGGGTGTGGGAGGGCAGGAACAGAGGGCTTCCTGGACTCCTGAGTCTGAGACCTGTGGGGGCAGCTGGGGAGCTCAGCTGAGGCGCCGGCCCCAGGCACAAGCTCATTCCCCCACTCACACGGCTTCCAGACCCGCGTGCTGCAGGGGGTCCTGCCGCCCCTGCCTCAGGTGGTGTGCAACTACCGCGATGTGCGCTTCGAGTCCATCCGGCTCCCTGGCTGCCCGCGCGGCGTGAACCCCGTGGTCTCCTACGCCGTGGCTCTCAGCTGTCAATGTGCACGCTGCCGCCGCGGCACCACTGACTGCGGGGGTCCCAAGGACCACCCCTTGACCTGCGATGACCCCCGCTTCCAGGCCTCCTCTTCCTCAAAGGCCCCTCCCCCCAGCCTTCCAAGCCCATCCCGACTCCCGGGGCCCTCAGACACCCCGATCCTCCCACAACAAAGGCTTCTCAATCCGCACTCTGGAGGTGTCTTTCTGTGGGCTCAGGGCAACCACACACACACAGGGTGGGTCCAGCTTCCAAACCATTTTCTACAGAGTCACAGTACAGAACTCTGGTAGAAAACAGGGTGGACGGCTGGGCGCGGTGGCTCACGCCTGTAATTGTCGGAGGCTGCGGTGGGTGGATCAGCTGAGGTGAGGGGTTCCAGACCAGCCTGACCAACATGGAGAAACCCCATCTCTACTAAAAATACAAAATATCGTCGGGCGTGGTGGTGCATGCCTATACTCCCAGGTACTTGGGAGGCTTAGGCAGGAGAATCTCTTGATCCTAGGAGGCGGAGGTTGCAGTGAGCAAGATCCCGCCATTGCGCTTCAGCCTGGGCAACAAAAACAAAGCTCCATCTCAAAAAGTAATAATAATAATAATAATAATAATAATAATAATAATAATAATATAAACATTAAAAATGTTCGGCCAGGCGCAGTGGCTCATGCCTGCAATCCCAGCACTTTGGGAGGCCGAGGCGGGTGCATCACCTGAGTTCAGGACTTCGAGACCAGCCTGGCCAACATGGTGAAACCCTGTCTCTACTAAAAAAAAAAAAAAAAAATTAGCTGGGTGTGGTGGTGCGCGCCTGTAGTCCCAGCTACTCAGGAAGCTGAGGCAGGAGAATCGCTTGAACCCGGGAAGCATAGGTGCAGTGAGCCGAGATCACGCCACTGCACTCCAGCCTGGGTGACAGGGCGAGACTCCGTCTCAAAAAAAAAAAAAATAAAAATAAAAATAAAAATAAAAATAGAAAATAGTCAACTACTATTACTCAATAGCAACAGATGGTAAAATACAGGCTCAGAGAAATTAATGATTTGTGCCTGGTCACACAGCCAACAAATGGCAGAGATGGGACTTCAACTCTGGGCAACTGCACTCTGCCATCCTTCCTGTAGAACTCTGAGGAACTGAGAGTCTTGCATCTTGGAGGATGTTCCAATCAATTTTTTTTTTTTTTTTTTTTTTTGAGACGGAGTCTCGCTCTGTTGTTGAGACTGGACTGCAGTGGCGCGATCTCGGCTCACTGCAAGATCCGCCTCCCGGGTTCCTGCCATTCTCCTGCCTCGGCCTCCCAAGTAGCTGGGACTACAGGCGCCCACCAGGACGCCTGGCTAATTTGTTGTATTTTTTAGTAGAGACGGGGTTTCCCCGTGTTAGCCAGGATAGTCTTGATCTCCTGACTTTGTGATCCGCCCGTCTCGGCTTCCCAAAGTGCTGGGATTACAGGCATGAACCACTGCGCCAGGCCCAATTTTGTTTGTTTGTTTTGTTTTGTTT
Organism: Gorilla gorilla gorilla; assembly: GCF_029281585.2. Lineage (NCBI taxonomy): Eukaryota > Metazoa > Chordata > Mammalia > Primates > Hominidae > Gorilla > Gorilla gorilla. The sequence goes on from NC_073244.2 coordinate 42,964,836, forward strand.
TGTTGTTTTGGGAAAGGGTGGCGTGGAGAAGACTGGGAAACAACCAGTGGTCACCAGAGCTGTAGCACCTCCTTCACCTCTGAGCTCTGGGGCTGGGAACCCCAGGCTTCGGGGACCACTGTGGAGGACGCAGGTGGCCCCCTCTTTCCTGACATCTCAGGAGAGGGAGCGGCAACCGGTTAGGGGAAGAAAAGAACAGGAAGGTTATACAGCCAGGTGGGGAAGGGGCCAACTCCCTGAAAAACCCCTTCCCAGAGTTCTTCTTCAAGCGCAGGGTACCCAAGAGTCAAGGCCCCGCCCCCTTTCCAGTGGCCCCTTTTCTACTTAGGTGACCGCTCCTGGCTGGGATGGGAGGTAGATGGACCGGGGGGTGGGGGAGGGTGGGGGGGGGGGGGAGGAGGGGAAGGGAGAGGCAGTGGATGAAGGAGAATGGAAGAGATGACATCCCCCTTGGCCCATTCATCCCATTCAGGTCCCCAAGCCGCGCCCCCCTCCGCCCCACCTGCACTGCCAGTGCCAACGTCAGAGGGAGGAAGAGGGAGCTCGGCTTAGAAGGCTGAGGCCCTGCCACCTGGGCCACACAGATCATGTGGCCTTCCTTCTCCCCACAGAACGCCAGACCATGGACACCACCTGAGCTGGAGGTCATCCTCCATCTCCACCCTGTTTTCTTTTTCTTTCTTTTTTTTTTTTTTTTGCGATGGCGTCTCGCTCTGTCGTGGAGGCTGGAGTGCAGTGGCGCAATCTCTGCTCACTGCAAGCTCCCCCTCCTAGGTTCACTCCATTCTCCTGTCTCAGCCTCCCAAGTAGCTTGGACTACAGGGGCCCGCGACCAAGCCCAGATAAGTTTTTGTATTTTTAGTAGAGACGGGGTTTCACCGTGTTAGCCAGGAAGGTCTCGATCCCCTGACCACATGATCCGCCCGCCTCGGCCTCCCAAAGTGGTGGGATTACAGGAGCGCAGCACCACGCCCAGCTAATTTTGGTATTATCAGTAGAGATGTGATTTCACAGTGTTGGCCAGGCTGCTCTCGAACTCCTGACCTCAAGTCATCCACCCGCCTCAGCCTCCCAAAGTGCTGGGACTACAGGTGTGAGCCATAGTGCCTGACCTGTAGTTGTTGAATATTTATTCTTAATCTACAAGTTGGGTGTGATGCAAGTCCTGTACATGGAGTCCCCCAAACTTCTAGAGCAAGGGCTTCCCCATAATCCTGGCAGGCAGGCCTCCCCTGGGGTTCCAAACTTCTGTCCCCACTGAAGTGTTTATCCTCTTCTCTAATCCCAGCCTCCTTTTCCCTGTTTCCATGTGCTCTGAGAGATGCTCCCGCTCCCCCAGGCTCCCTCTGCATCCCCCTCATTTTCTTCCTCCCCGCTGTGTCAATGGAGTCCTAACCCCCACCCTTGACATTGTCCCCTTTTCCTACTACAAAGTGGGACCTTCTTTTCCCCCGAGTGGTCCTGTCTAGGGGTGCCGCTGCCGGGCCCCCTCTGCTCTTCCTGCTGGAGACTGGGGCCTTTCGGGAGTCAGCAGGCACCCGGGCCAACCGCAGCCAGCGAGGGGTCAGCGATACTTCGCCGGCGAGTCATCAGGGTGAGCTGGCCGTGTGCGATGCAGTCACTGGCTGGGTGACAGACCCCCGGACCGCTGTGGACTTGGTTGTGCTCGAGGTGGAGGTGTTGGGCGAGGTGCCTGCAGCTGGCGGCAGTTCCCTCCGCCAACACTTCTTTGTCACCTGCTTCGAGGCCGATAACTCTGAAGAAGGTGGCCCAGGGGTAGGTGGAGAGGCTGCCGCCGGGGTGTGGACCGGGGGGCACTGGGTGTCTGAGTGCAAGGCCAAGCAGTCCTATGTGCGGGCATTGACCGCTGATGCCCAGGGCCGTGTGGACTGGCGATGGATTCAAACTGGCACTGCCTGTGTCTGCACACTCCTCAGCCGGACTGGCCGGGCCTGAGACTTATACCCAGGAACTGGTCAGGCAGAAAAAGAACAGAGCTGGATGCTGAGAGACGTCAGGGTTGGCCCAGCTGCTCTACGGACGGACCCCAGTTGGGGAACTCATCAAATCATGGCAAAATCACAACTCTCTGAATTTGAGCTCAATCTCTGTAGGATGGGTGCACCAACGTGGGGTTTTGAAGGTTGAATAGGAGCTCTCCCGGGGGAACTTGAGGGTAATCATGATGATGATGATAATAATAATAATAGCCACTATTTACTGAGTGTTTACTCTTTCGTAGCCCTAATACATAACTCCTCGGATCAACTCTCATGGATTTGATCATTGGTGACCTTTGGTGTTAAGTTGCTGACTGCTCTGTCACAGAGGACACCACCTTGCTCATCCTGGGGAGTGGGAGGGCACATTTCACGATGTGCATGGGGGAGGAGAGAAACTGGAACATGCAAGCAGATGGCCAGGGGACCTTGAGGACATGGTCTACGGAAGGCCTTTAAGTATCTGGGAGCTGGGGTTCAAATGAGAAATCTTACTTGGTGAGAGCAGGCAGGGGTTGGCTTCGAATATTCTGTTTTGAGATAAAGAGCTACCGATCACACGGGGAGTATAAGCAAGGTTGAATGAGAAGCGATCAGGATGCTGGAGAGTTCAGCCCTGGGCGGGGAGCTCAAGTCAGGTTTCTAGCCCTCTTCCCTGTGCCAACCTATACCCTACATTGGGAAAGAAACAGACCTTAAAATTGTCCAGCTTGATGGCATCGCGGGAAAGGGACTAAGTCCAGATAATGTCCTCCGAGGCTGCGGCCTCGGGGGCAGGACACACCTCCTGCGGGCCTATTCAATGATCAGTTAAATCACCTGAAGCACACGCATTTCCGGGGAGCGCTCCGGGCATCCTGGCTTGAGGGTAGAGTGGGCGGAGGTCCCTAAGGGAGAGGTGGGGCTCGGGCTGAATCCCTCGTTGGGGGCACCAGGGTCAAGTGGCTAACCTGGCAGCACAGTCACGGGGAGGCCCTCTCTCATTGGGCAGAAACTAAGTCCGAAGCCGCGCCCCTCCTGGGCGAGGAGGTTCCACCTCCTAGGTTCCTGTGATTCTCCTGCCTCAGCCCGAGTAGTGGGACATCCCACTTGCTCCCGCCATTCTGTTTACCACAGGTGACAACCGCCATGGCTGAGAGGCAGGGAGGTCCCCCGAGGACCGAGCGAGGCTCGGTCTCCCAAAAAAAAAAAAAGATACATTGAAGTAATTTAAAAACACTTAGGAAGATGTCATTTCTTCCTATCAAGGCGTCCTCCCTTTATGGTTTGTTGTTATATAGGGAACGATAAAAAGAAAGTTTTTTTGGAGGAGGTCGGCCTCGAACTCGAGGCTCTCGCACCCTCGCCTCCCTGAGGGCCCGAAGGCCGGCACAATGGGCCAGAGCCACAGTGGCTCCTGGGGTCGGGGGTTGTCCTTTCTTCCCTTTGACCTTACGCAGGGTGAGGGAGCCAATCACAAGAGGCTCACCCCTGACGTCACCCAGTCCCCAGGGCCAGTGAGGGCCCTGTGTTCCCTGGCGCCCCCTGGAGGGAGGAAGGGGAACTGTATCTGAGAGAGAGCAGCCCATTGGGTCCGCTGACTCCGGCCGGGTTCCCGTGCCGCGTCCAACACCCCTCACTCCCTGTCTCACTCCCCCACGGAGACTCAATTTACTTTCCATGTCCACATTCCCAGTGCTTGCGGAAGATATCCCGCTAAGAGAGAGACATGTCAAAGGTAGGGTAGATCCACATTTCCAGGCACCAAAGATGGAGATGTTCCAGGAAAGACTGCAGGGCCCCTGGGCACCTTCCACCTCCTTCCAGGCCATCACTGGCATGAGAAGGGGCAGACCAGTGTGAGCTGTGGAAGGAGGCCTCTTTCTGGAGGAGCGTGACCCCCAGTAAGCTTCAGGTGGGGCAGTTCCTGAGGGTGGGGATCTGAAATGTTGGGGTATCTCAGGTCCTCTGGGCTGTGGGGTGGGCTCTGAAAGGCAGGTGTCGGGGTGGTGGGTCCTGAATAGGAGATGCCGGGAAGGGTCTCTGGGTCTTTGTGGGTGGTGTACCACGCGGGATGGGAAGGCCAGGACTCGGGGCTGCGGTCTCAGACCCGGGTGAAGCAGTGTCCTTGCCCCAGGGGCTGCTGCTGTTGCTGCTGCTGAGCATGGGCGGGACATGGGCATCCAAGGAGCCGCTTCGGCCACGGTGCCGCCCCATCAATTGCCACCCTGGCTGTCGAGAAGGAGGGCTGCCCCGTGTGCATCACCGTCAACACCACCATCTGTGCCGGCTACTGCCCCACCATGGTGAGCTGCCCGGAGCCGGGGCAGGTGCTGCCACCTCAGGGCCAGACCCACAGAGGCAGCCGGGGAGGAAGGGTGGTCTGCCTCTCTGGTCAGGGGCTGCGGAATGGGGTGTGGGAGGGCAGGAACAGAGGGCTTCCTGGACTCCTGAGTCTGAGACCTGTGGGGGCAGCTGGGGAGCTCAGCTGAGGCGCCGGCCCCAGGCACAAGCTCATTCCCCCACTCACACGGCTTCCAGACCCGCGTGCTGCAGGGGGTCCTGCCGCCCCTGCCTCAGGTGGTGTGCAACTACCGCGATGTGCGCTTCGAGTCCATCCGGCTCCCTGGCTGCCCGCGCGGCGTGAACCCCGTGGTCTCCTACGCCGTGGCTCTCAGCTGTCAATGTGCACGCTGCCGCCGCGGCACCACTGACTGCGGGGGTCCCAAGGACCACCCCTTGACCTGCGATGACCCCCGCTTCCAGGCCTCCTCTTCCTCAAAGGCCCCTCCCCCCAGCCTTCCAAGCCCATCCCGACTCCCGGGGCCCTCAGACACCCCGATCCTCCCACAACAAAGGCTTCTCAATCCGCACTCTGGAGGTGTCTTTCTGTGGGCTCAGGGCAACCACACACACACAGGGTGGGTCCAGCTTCCAAACCATTTTCTACAGAGTCACAGTACAGAACTCTGGTAGAAAACAGGGTGGACGGCTGGGCGCGGTGGCTCACGCCTGTAATTGTCGGAGGCTGCGGTGGGTGGATCAGCTGAGGTGAGGGGTTCCAGACCAGCCTGACCAACATGGAGAAACCCCATCTCTACTAAAAATACAAAATATCGTCGGGCGTGGTGGTGCATGCCTATACTCCCAGGTACTTGGGAGGCTTAGGCAGGAGAATCTCTTGATCCTAGGAGGCGGAGGTTGCAGTGAGCAAGATCCCGCCATTGCGCTTCAGCCTGGGCAACAAAAACAAAGCTCCATCTCAAAAAGTAATAATAATAATAATAATAATAATAATATAAACATTAAAAATGTTCGGCCAGGCGCAGTGGCTCATGCCTGCAATCCCAGCACTTTGGGAGGCCGAGGCGGGTGCATCACCTGAGTTCAGGACTTCGAGACCAGCCTGGCCAACATGGTGAAACCCTGTCTCTACTAAAAAAAAAAAAAAAAATTAGCTGGGTGTGGTGGTGCGCGCCTGTAGTCCCAGCTACTCAGGAAGCTGAGGCAGGAGAATCGCTTGAACCCGGGAAGCATAGGTGCAGTGAGCCGAGATCACGCCACTGCACTCCAGCCTGGGTGACAGGGCGAGACTCCGTCTCAAAAAAAAAAAATAAATAAATAAAAATAAAAATAAAAATAGAAAATAGTCAACTACTATTACTCAATAGCAACAGATGGTAAAATACAGGCTCAGAGAAATTAATGATTTGTGCCTGGTCACACAGCCAACAAATGGCAGAGATGGGACTTCAACTCTGGGCAACTGCACTCTGCCATCCTTCCTGTAGAACTCTGAGGAACTGAGAGTCTTGCATCTTGGAGGATATTCCAATCAATTTTTTTTTTTTTTTTTTTTTTTTTGAGACGGAGTCTCGCTCTGTTGTTGAGACTGGACTGCAGTGGCGCGATCTCGGCTCACTGCAAGATCCGCCTCCCGGGTTCCTGCCATTCTCCTGCCTCGGCCTCCCAAGTAGCTGGGACTACAGGCGCCCACCAGGACGCCTGGCTAATTTGTTGTATTTTTTAGTAGAGACGGGGTTTCCCCGTGTTAGCCAGGATAGTCTTGATCTCCTGACTTTGTGATCCGCCCGTCTCGGCTTCCCAAAGTGCTGGGATTACAGGCATGAACCACTGCGCCAGGCCCAATTTTGTTTGTTTGTTTTGTTTTGTTTTGTTGTTTTGGGAAAGGGTGGCGTGGAGAAGACTGGGAAACAACCAGTGGTCACCAGAGCTGTAGCACCTCCTTCACCTCTGAGCTCTGGGGCTGGGAACCCCAGGCTTCGGGGACCACTGTGGAGGACGCAGGTGGCCCCCTCTTTCCTGACATCTCAGGAGAGGGAGCGGCAACCGGTTAGGGGAAGAAAAGAACAGGAAGGTTATACAGCCAGGTGGGGAAGGGGCCAACTCCCTGAAAAACCCCTTCCCAGAGTTCTTCTTCAAGCGCAGGGTACCCAAGAGTCAAGGCCCCGCCCCCTTTCCAGTGGCCCCTTTTCTACTTAGGTGACCGCTCCTGGCTGGGATGGGAGGTAGATGGACCGGGGGGTGGGGGAGGGTGGGGGGGGGGGGAGGAGGGGAAGGGAGAGGCAGTGGATGAAGGAGAATGGAAGAGATGACATCCCCCTTGGCCCATTCATCCCATTCAGGTCCCCAAGCCGCGCCCCCCTCCGCCCCACCTGCACTGCCAGTGCCAACGTCAGAGGGAGGAAGAGGGAGCTCGGCTTAGAAGGCTGAGGCCCTGCCACCTGGGCCACACAGATCATGTGGCCTTCCTTCTCCCCACAGAACGCCAGACCATGGACACCCCCTGAGCTGGAGGTCATCCTCCATCTCCACCCTGTTTTCTTTTTCTTTCTTTTTTTTTTTTTTTTTGCGATGGAGTCTCGCTCTGTCGTGGAGGCTGGAGTGCAGTGGCGCAATCTCTGCTCACTGCAAGCTCCCCCTCCTAGGTTCACTCCATTCTCCTGTCTCAGCCTCCCAAGTAGCTTGGACTACAGGGGCCCGCGACCAAGCCCAGATAAGTTTTTGTATTTTTAGTAGAGACGGGGTTTCACCGTGTTAGCCAGGAAGGTCTCGATCCCCTGACCACATGATCCGCCCGCCTCGGCCTCCCAAAGTGGTGGGATTACAGGAGCGCAGCACCACGCCCAGCTAATTTTGGTATTATCAGTAGAGATGTGATTTCACAGTGTTGGCCAGGCTGCTCTCGAACTCCTGACCTCAAGTCATCCACCCGCCTCAGCCTCCCAAAGTGCTGGGACTACAGGTGTGAGCCATAGTGCCTGACCTGTAGTTGTTGAATATTTATTCTTAATCTACAAGTTGGGTGTGATGCAAGTCCTGTACATGGAGTCCCCCAAACTTCTAGAGCAAGGGCTTCCCCATAATCCTGGCAGGCAGGCCTCCCCTGGGGTTCCAAACTTCTGTCCCCACTGAAGTGTTTATCCTCTTCTCTAATCCCAGCCTCCTTTTCCCTGTTTCCATGTGCTCTGAGAGATGCTCCCGCTCCCCCAGGCTCCCTCTGCATCCCCCTCATTTTCTTCCTCCCCGCTGTGTCAATGGAGTCCTAACCCCCACCCTTGACATTGTCCCCTTTTCCTACTACAAAGTGGGACCTTCTTTTCCCCCGAGTGGTCCTGTCTAGGGGTGCCGCTGCCGGGCCCCCTCTGCTCTTCCTGCTGGAGACTGGGGCCTTTCGGGAGTCAGCAGGCACCCGGGCCAACCGCAGCCAGCGAGGGGTCAGCGATACTTCGCCGGCGAGTCATCAGGGTGAGCTGGCCGTGTGCGATGCAGTCACTGGCTGGGTGACAGACCCCCGGACCGCTGTGGACTTGGTTGTGCTCGAGGTGGAGGTGTTGGGCGAGGTGCCTGCAGCTGGCGGCAGTTCCCTCCGCCAACACTTCTTTGTCACCTGCTTCGAGGCCGATAACTCTGAAGAAGGTGGCCCAGGGGTAGGTGGAGAGGCTGCCGCCGGGGTGTGGACCGGGGGGCACTGGGTGTCTGAGTGCAAGGCCAAGCAGTCCTATGTGCGGGCATTGACCGCTGATGCCCAGGGCCGTGTGGACTGGCGATGGATTCAAACTGGCACTGCCTGTGTCTGCACACTCCTCAGCCGGACTGGCCGGGCCTGAGACTTATACCCAGGAACTGGTCAGGCAGAAAAAGAACAGAGCTGGATGCTGAGAGACGTCAGGGTTGGCCCAGCTGCTCTACGGACGGACCCCAGTTGGGGAACTCATCAAATCATGGCAAAATCACAACTCTCTGAATTTGAGCTCAATCTCTGTAGGATGGGTGCACCAACGTGGGGTTTTGAAGGTTGAATAGGAGCTCTCCCGGGGGAACTTGAGGGTAATCATGATGATGATGATAATAATAATAATAGCCACTATTTACTGAGTGTTTACTCTTTCGTAGCCCTAATACATAACTCCTCGGATCAACTCTCATGGATTTGATCATTGGTGACCTTTGGTGTTAAGTTGCTGACTGCTCTGTCACAGAGGACACCACCTTGCTCATCCTGGGGAGTGGGAGGGCACATTTCACGATGTGCATGGGGGAGGAGAGAAACTGGAACATGCAAGCAGATGGCCAGGGGACCTTGAGGACATGGTCTACGGAAGGCCTTTAAGTATCTGGGAGCTGGGGTTCAAATGAGAAATCTTACTTGGTGAGAGCAGGCAGGGGTTGGCTTCGAATATTCTGTTTTGAGATAAAGAGCTACCGATCACACGGGGAGTATAAGCAAGGTTGAATGAGAAGCGATCAGGATGCTGGAGAGTTCAGCCCTGGGCGGGGAGCTCAAGTCAGGTTTCTAGCCCTCTTCCCTGTGCCAACCTATACCCTACATTGGGAAAGAAACAGACCTTAAAATTGTCCAGCTTGATGGCATCGCGGGAAAGGGACTAAGTCCAGATAATGTCCTCCGAGGCTGCGGCCTCGGGGGCAGGACACACCTCCTGCGGGCCTATTCAATGATCAGTTAAATCACCTGAAGCACACGCATTTCCGGGGAGCGCTCCGGGCATCCTGGCTTGAGGGTAGAGTGGGCGGAGGTCCCTAAGGGAGAGGTGGGGCTCGGGCTGAATCCCTCGTTGGGGGCACCAGGGTCAAGTGGCTAACCTGGCAGCACAGTCACGGGGAGGCCCTCTCTCATTGGGCAGAAACTAAGTCCGAAGCCGCGCCCCTCCTGGGCGAGGAGGTTCCACCTCCTAGGTTCCTGTGATTCTCCTGCCTCAGCCCGAGTAGTGGGACATCCCACTTGCTCCCGCCATTCTGTTTACCACAGGTGACAACCGCCATGGCTGAGAGGCAGGGAGGTCCCCCGAGGACCGAGCGAGGCTCGGTCTCCCAAAAAAAAAAAAAGATACATTGAAGTAATTTAAAAACACTTAGGAAGATGTCATTTCTTCCTATCAAGGCGTCCTCCCTTTATGGTTTGTTGTTATATAGGGAACGATAAAAAGAAAGTTTTTTTGGAGGAGGTCGGCCTCGAACTCGAGGCTCTCGCACCCTCGCCTCCCTGAGGGCCCGAAGGCCGGCACAATGGGCCAGAGCCACAGTGGCTCCTGGGGTCGGGGGTTGTCCTTTCTTCCCTTTGACCTTACGCAGGGTGAGGGAGCCAATCACAAGAGGCTCACCCCTGACGTCACCCAGTCCCCAGGGCCAGTGAGGGCCCTGTGTTCCCTGGCGCCCCCTGGAGGGAGGAAGGGGAACTGTATCTGAGAGAGAGCAGCCCATTGGGTCCGCTGACTCCGGCCGGGTTCCCGTGCCGCGTCCAACACCCCTCACTCCCTGTCTCACTCCCCCACGGAGACTCAATTTACTTTCCATGTCCACATTCCCAGTGCTTGCGGAAGATATCCCGCTAAGAGAGAGACATGTCAAAGGTAGGGTAGATCCACATTTCCAGGCACCAAAGATGGAGATGTTCCAGGAAAGACTGCAGGGCCCCTGGGCACCTTCCACCTCCTTCCAGGCCATCACTGGCATGAGAAGGGGCAGACCAGTGTGAGCTGTGGAAGGAGGCCTCTTTCTGGAGGAGCGTGACCCCCAGTAAGCTTCAGGTGGGGCAGTTCCTGAGGGTGGGGATCTGAAATGTTGGGGTATCTCAGGTCCTCTGGGCTGTGGGGTGGGCTCTGAAAGGCAGGTGTCGGGGTGGTGGGTCCTGAATAGGAGATGCCGGGAAGGGTCTCTGGGTCTTTGTGGGTGGTGTACCACGCGGGATGGGAAGGCCAGGACTCGGGGCTGCGGTCTCAGACCCGGGTGAAGCAGTGTCCTTGCCCCAGGGGCTGCTGCTGTTGCTGCTGCTGAGCATGGGCGGGACATGGGCATCCAAGGAGCCGCTTCGGCCACGGTGCCGCCCCATCAATTGCCACCCTGGCTGTCGAGAAGGAGGGCTGCCCCGTGTGCATCACCGTCAACACCACCATCTGTGCCGGCTACTGCCCCACCATGGTGAGCTGCCCGGAGCCGGGGCAGGTGCTGCCACCTCAGGGCCAGACCCACAGAGGCAGCCGGGGAGGAAGGGTGGTCTGCCTCTCTGGTCAGGGGCTGCGGAATGGGGTGTGGGAGGGCAGGAACAGAGGGCTTCCTGGACTCCTGAGTCTGAGACCTGTGGGGGCAGCTGGGGAGCTCAGCTGAGGCGCCGGCCCCAGGCACAAGCTCATTCCCCCACTCACACGGCTTCCAGACCCGCGTGCTGCAGGGGGTCCTGCCGCCCCTGCCTCAGGTGGTGTGCAACTACCGCGATGTGCGCTTCGAGTCCATCCGGCTCCCTGGCTGCCCGCGCGGCGTGAACCCCGTGGTCTCCTACGCCGTGGCTCTCAGCTGTCAATGTGCACGCTGCCGCCGCGGCACCACTGACTGCGGGGGTCCCAAGGACCACCCCTTGACCTGCGATGACCCCCGCTTCCAGGCCTCCTCTTCCTCAAAGGCCCCTCCCCCCAGCCTTCCAAGCCCATCCCGACTCCCGGGGCCCTCAGACACCCCGATCCTCCCACAACAAAGGCTTCTCAATCCGCACTCTGGAGGTGTCTTTCTGTGGGCTCAGGGCAACCACACACACACAGGGTGGGTCCAGCTTCCAAACCATTTTCTACAGAGTCACAGTACAGAACTCTGGTAGAAAACAGGGTGGACGGCTGGGCGCGGTGGCTCACGCCTGTAATTGTCGGAGGCTGCGGTGGGTGGATCAGCTGAGGTGAGGGGTTCCAGACCAGCCTGACCAACATGGAGAAACCCCATCTCTACTAAAAATACAAAATATCGTCGGGCGTGGTGGTGCATGCCTATACTCCCAGGTACTTGGGAGGCTTAGGCAGGAGAATCTCTTGATCCTAGGAGGCGGAGGTTGCAGTGAGCAAGATCCCGCCATTGCGCTTCAGCCTGGGCAACAAAAACAAAGCTCCATCTCAAAAAGTAATAATAATAATAATAATAATAATATAAACATTAAAAATGTTCGGCCAGGCGCAGTGGCTCATGCCTGCAATCCCAGCACTTTGGGAGGCCGAGGCGGGTGCATCACCTGAGTTCAGGACTTCGAGACCAGCCTGGCCAACATGGTGAAACCCTGTCTCTACTAAAAAAAAAAAAAAAAATTAGCTGGGTGTGGTGGTGCGCGCCTGTAGTCCCAGCTACTCAGGAAGCTGAGGCAGGAGAATCGCTTGAACCCGGGAAGCATAGGTGCAGTGAGCCGAGATCACGCCACTGCACTCCAGCCTGGGTGACAGGGCGAGACTCCGTCTCAAAAAAAAAAAATAAAATAAAATAAAATAAAAATAAAAATAGAAAATAGTCAACTACTATTACTCAATAGCAACAGATGGTAAAATACAGGCTCAGAGAAATTAATGATTTGTGCCTGGTCACACAGCCAACAAATGGCAGAGATGGGACTTCAACTCTGGGCAACTGCACTCTGCCATCCTTCCTGTAGAACTCTGAGGAACTGAGAGTCTTGCATCTTGGAGGATGTTCCAATCAATTTTTTTTTTTTTTTTTTTTTTTGAGACGGAGTCTCGCTCTGTTGTTGAGACTGGACTGCAGTGGCGCGATCTCGGCTCACTGCAAGATCCGCCTCCCGGGTTCCTGCCATTCTCCTGCCTCGGCCTCCCAAGTAGCTGGGACTACAGGCGCCCACCAGGACGCCTGGCTAATTTGTTGTATTTTTTAGTAGAGACGGGGTTTCCCCGTGTTAGCCAGGATAGTCTTGATCTCCTGACTTTGTGATCCGCCCGTCTCGGCTTCCCAAAGTGCTGGGATTACAGGCATGAACCACTGCGCCAGGCCCAATTTTGTTTGTTTGTTTTGTTTTGTTTTGTTGTTTTGGGAAAGGGTGGCGTGGAGAAGACTGGGAAACAACCAGTGGTCACCAGAGCTGTAGCACCTCCTTCACCTCTGAGCTCTGGGGCTGGGAACCCCAGGCTTCGGGGACCACTGTGGAGGACGCAGGTGGCCCCCTCTTTCCTGACATCTCAGGAGAGGGAGCGGCAACCGGTTAGGGGAAGAAAAGAACAGGAAGGTTATACAGCCAGGTGGGGAAGGGGCCAACTCCCTGAAAAACCCCTTCCCAGAGTTCTTCTTCAAGCGCAGGGTACCCAAGAGTCAAGGCCCCGCCCCCTTTCCAGTGGCCCCTTTTCTACTTAGGTGACCGCTCCTGGCTGGGATGGGAGGTAGATGGACCGGGGGGTGGGGGTGGGGGGGGGGGAGGAGGGGAAGGGAGAGGCAGTGGATGAAGGAGAATGGAAGAGATGACATCCCCCTTGGCCCATTCATCCCATTCAGGTCCCCAAGCCGCGCCCCCCTCCGCCCCACCTGCACTGCCAGTGCCAACGTCAGAGGGAGGAAGAGGGAGCTCGGCTTAGAAGGCTGAGGCCCTGCCACCTGGGCCACACAGATCATGTGGCCTTCCTTCTCCCCACAGAAGGCCAGACCATGGACACCCCCTGAGCTGGAGGTCATCCTCCATCTCCACCCTGTTTTCTTTTTCTTTCTTTTTTTTTTTTTTTTGCGATGGAGTCTCGCTCTGTCGTGGAGGCTGGAGTGCAGTGGCGCAATCTCTGCTCACTGCAAGCTCCCCCTCCTAGGTTCACTCCATTCTCCTGTCTCAGCCTCCCAAGTAGCTTGGACTACAGGGGCCCGCGACCAAGCCCAGATAAGTTTTTGTATTTTTAGTAGAGACGGGGTTTCACCGTGTTAGCCAGGAAGGTCTCGATCCCCTGACCACATGATCCGCCCGCCTCGGCCTCCCAAAGTGGTGGGATTACAGGAGCGCAGCACCACGCCCAGCTAATTTTGGTATTATCAGTAGAGATGTGATTTCACAGTGTTGGCCAGGCTGCTCTCGAACTCCTGACCTCAAGTCATCCACCCGCCTCAGCCTCCCAAAGTGCTGGGACTACAGGTGTGAGCCATAGTGCCTGACCTGTAGTTGTTGAATATTTATTCTTAATCTACAAGTTGGGTGTGATGCAAGTCCTGTACATGGAGTCCCCCAAACTTCTAGAGCAAGGGCTTCCCCATAATCCTGGCAGGCAGGCCTCCCCTGGGGTTCCAAACTTCTGTCCCCACTGAAGTGTTTATCCTCTTCTCTAATCCCAGCCTCCTTTTCCCTGTTTCCATGTGCTCTGAGAGATGCTCCCGCTCCCCCAGGCTCCCTCTGCATCCCCCTCATTTTCTTCCTCCCCGCTGTGTCAATGGAGTCCTAACCCCCACCCTTGACATTGTCCCCTTTTCCTACTACAAAGTGGGACCTTCTTTTCCCCCGAGTGGTCCTGTCTAGGGGTGCCGCTGCCGGGCCCCCTCTGCTCTTCCTGCTGGAGACTGGGGCCTTTCGGGAGTCAGCAGGCACCCGGGCCAACCGCAGCCAGCGAGGGGTCAGCGATACTTCGCCGGCGAGTCATCAGGGTGAGCTGGCCGTGTGCGATGCAGTCACTGGCTGGGTGACAGACCCCCGGACCGCTGTGGACTTGGTTGTGCTCGAGGTGGAGGTGTTGGGCGAGGTGCCTGCAGCTGGCGGCAGTTCCCTCCGCCAACACTTCTTTGTCACCTGCTTCGAGGCCGATAACTCTGAAGAAGGTGGCCCAGGGGTAGGTGGAGAGGCTGCCGCCGGGGTGTGGACCGGGGGGCACTGGGTGTCTGAGTGCAAGGCCAAGCAGTCCTATGTGCGGGCATTGACCGCTGATGCCCAGGGCCGTGTGGACTGGCGATGGATTCAAACTGGCACTGCCTGTGTCTGCACACTCCTCAGCCGGACTGGCCGGGCCTGAGACTTATACCCAGGAACTGGTCAGGCAGAAAAAGAACAGAGCTGGATGCTGAGAGACGTCAGGGTTGGCCCAGCTGCTCTACGGACGGACCCCAGTTGGGGAACTCATCAAATCATGGCAAAATCACAACTCTCTGAATTTGAGCTCAATCTCTGTAGGATGGGTGCACCAACGTGGGGTTTTGAAGGTTGAATAGGAGCTCTCCCGGGGGAACTTGAGGGTAATCATGATGATGATGATAATAATAATAATAGCCACTATTTACTGAGTGTTTACTCTTTCGTGGCCCTAATACATAACTCCTCGGATCAACTCTCATGGATTTGATCATTGGTGACCTTTGGTGTTAAGTTGCTGACTGCTCTGTCACAGAGGACACCACCTTGCTCATCCTGGGGAGTGGGAGGGCACATTTCACGATGTGCATGGGGGAGGAGAGAAACTGGAACATGCAAGCAGATGGCCAGGGGACCTTGAGGACATGGTCTACGGAAGGCCTTTAAGTATCTGGGAGCTGGGGTTCAAATGAGAAATCTTACTTGGTGAGAGCAGGCAGGGGTTGGCTTCGAATATTCTGTTTTGAGATAAAGAGCTACCGATCACACGGGGAGTATAAGCAAGGTTGAATGAGAAGCGATCAGGATGCTGGAGAGTTCAGCCCTGGGCGGGGAGCTCAAGTCAGGTTTCTAGCCCTCTTCCCTGTGCCAACCTATACCCTACATTGGGAAAGAAACAGACCTTAAAATTGTCCAGCTTGATGGCATCGCGGGAAAGGGACTAAGTCCAGATAATGTCCTCCGAGGCTGCGGCCTCGGGGGCAGGACACACCTCCTGCGGGCCTATTCAATGATCAGTTAAATCACCTGAAGCACACGCATTTCCGGGGAGCGCTCCGGGCATCCTGGCTTGAGGGTAGAGTGGGCGGAGGTCCCTAAGGGAGAGGTGGGGCTCGGGCTGAATCCCTCGTTGGGGGCACCAGGGTCAAGTGGCTAACCTGGCAGCACAGTCACGGGGAGGCCCTCTCTCATTGGGCAGAAACTAAGTCCGAAGCCGCGCCCCTCCTGGGCGAGGAGGTTCCACCTCCTAGGTTCCTGTGATTCTCCTGCCTCAGCCCGAGTAGTGGGACATCCCACTTGCTCCCGCCATTCTGTTTACCACAGGTGACAACCGCCATGGCTGAGAGGCAGGGAGGTCCCCCGAGGAC
Source organism: Gorilla gorilla gorilla (assembly GCF_029281585.2). Lineage (NCBI taxonomy): Eukaryota > Metazoa > Chordata > Mammalia > Primates > Hominidae > Gorilla > Gorilla gorilla. Next base: position 42,980,294 of record NC_073244.2, read on the forward strand.
CGAGCGAGGCTCGGTCTCCCAAAAAAAAAAAAAGATACATTGAAGTAATTTAAAAACACTTAGGAAGATGTCATTTCTTCCTATCAAGGCGTCCTCCCTTTATGGTTTGTTGTTATATAGGGAACGATAAAAAGAAAGTTTTTTTGGAGGAGGTCGGCCTCGAACTCGAGGCTCTCGCACCCTCGCCTCCCTGAGGGCCCGAAGGCCGGCACAATGGGCCAGAGCCACAGTGGCTCCTGGGGTCGGGGGTTGTCCTTTCTTCCCTTTGACCTTACGCAGGGTGAGGGAGCCAATCACAAGAGGCTCACCCCTGACGTCACCCAGTCCCCAGGGCCAGTGAGGGCCCTGTGTTCCCTGGCGCCCCCTGGAGGGAGGAAGGGGAACTGTATCTGAGAGAGAGCAGCCCATTGGGTCCGCTGACTCCGGCCGGGTTCCCGTGCCGCGTCCAACACCCCTCACTCCCTGTCTCACTCCCCCACGGAGACTCAATTTACTTTCCATGTCCACATTCCCAGTGCTTGCGGAAGATATCCCGCTAAGAGAGAGACATGTCAAAGGTAGGGTAGATCCACATTTCCAGGCACCAAAGATGGAGATGTTCCAGGAAAGACTGCAGGGCCCCTGGGCACCTTCCACCTCCTTCCAGGCCATCACTGGCATGAGAAGGGGCAGACCAGTGTGAGCTGTGGAAGGAGGCCTCTTTCTGGAGGAGCGTGACCCCCAGTAAGCTTCAGGTGGGGCAGTTCCTGAGGGTGGGGATCTGAAATGTTGGGGTATCTCAGGTCCTCTGGGCTGTGGGGTGGGCTCTGAAAGGCAGGTGTCGGGGTGGTGGGTCCTGAATAGGAGATGCCGGGAAGGGTCTCTGGGTCTTTGTGGGTGGTGTACCACGCGGGATGGGAAGGCCAGGACTCGGGGCTGCGGTCTCAGACCCGGGTGAAGCAGTGTCCTTGCCCCAGGGGCTGCTGCTGTTGCTGCTGCTGAGCATGGGCGGGACATGGGCATCCAAGGAGCCGCTTCGGCCACGGTGCCGCCCCATCAATTGCCACCCTGGCTGTCGAGAAGGAGGGCTGCCCCGTGTGCATCACCGTCAACACCACCATCTGTGCCGGCTACTGCCCCACCATGGTGAGCTGCCCGGAGCCGGGGCAGGTGCTGCCACCTCAGGGCCAGACCCACAGAGGCAGCCGGGGAGGAAGGGTGGTCTGCCTCTCTGGTCAGGGGCTGCGGAATGGGGTGTGGGAGGGCAGGAACAGAGGGCTTCCTGGACTCCTGAGTCTGAGACCTGTGGGGGCAGCTGGGGAGCTCAGCTGAGGCGCCGGCCCCAGGCACAAGCTCATTCCCCCACTCACACGGCTTCCAGACCCGCGTGCTGCAGGGGGTCCTGCCGCCCCTGCCTCAGGTGGTGTGCAACTACCGCGATGTGCGCTTCGAGTCCATCCGGCTCCCTGGCTGCCCGCGCGGCGTGAACCCCGTGGTCTCCTACGCCGTGGCTCTCAGCTGTCAATGTGCACGCTGCCGCCGCGGCACCACTGACTGCGGGGGTCCCAAGGACCACCCCTTGACCTGCGATGACCCCCGCTTCCAGGCCTCCTCTTCCTCAAAGGCCCCTCCCCCCAGCCTTCCAAGCCCATCCCGACTCCCGGGGCCCTCAGACACCCCGATCCTCCCACAACAAAGGCTTCTCAATCCGCACTCTGGAGGTGTCTTTCTGTGGGCTCAGGGCAACCACACACACACAGGGTGGGTCCAGCTTCCAAACCATTTTCTACAGAGTCACAGTACAGAACTCTGGTAGAAAACAGGGTGGACGGCTGGGCGCGGTGGCTCACGCCTGTAATTGTCGGAGGCTGCGGTGGGTGGATCAGCTGAGGTGAGGGGTTCCAGACCAGCCTGACCAACATGGAGAAACCCCATCTCTACTAAAAATACAAAATATCGTCGGGCGTGGTGGTGCATGCCTATACTCCCAGGTACTTGGGAGGCTTAGGCAGGAGAATCTCTTGATCCTAGGAGGCGGAGGTTGCAGTGAGCAAGATCCCGCCATTGCGCTTCAGCCTGGGCAACAAAAACAAAGCTCCATCTCAAAAAGTAATAATAATAATAATAATAATAATAATAATAATATAAACATTAAAAATGTTCGGCCAGGCGCAGTGGCTCATGCCTGCAATCCCAGCACTTTGGGAGGCCGAGGCGGGTGCATCACCTGAGTTCAGGACTTCGAGACCAGCCTGGCCAACATGGTGAAACCCTGTCTCTACTAAAAAAAAAAAAAAAAATTAGCTGGGTGTGGTGGTGCGCGCCTGTAGTCCCAGCTACTCAGGAAGCTGAGGCAGGAGAATCGCTTGAACCCGGGAAGCATAGGTGCAGTGAGCCGAGATCACGCCACTGCACTCCAGCCTGGGTGACAGGGCGAGACTCCGTCTCAAAAAAAATAAATAAATAAATAAAAATAAAAATAAAAATAGAAAATAGTCAACTACTATTACTCAATAGCAACAGATGGTAAAATACAGGCTCAGAGAAATTAATGATTTGTGCCTGGTCACACAGCCAACAAATGGCAGAGATGGGACTTCAACTCTGGGCAACTGCACTCTGCCATCCTTCCTGTAGAACTCTGAGGAACTGAGAGTCTTGCATCTTGGAGGATGTTCCAATCAATTTTTTTTTTTTTTTTTTTTTTTTTTCAGACGGAGTCTCGCTCTGTTGTTGAGACTGGACTGCAGTGGCGCGATCTCGGCTCACTGCAAGATCCGCCTCCCGGGTTCCTGCCATTCTCCTGCCTCGGCCTCCCAAGTAGCTGGGACTACAGGCGCCCACCAGGACGCCTGGCTAATTTGTTGTATTTTTTAGTAGAGACGGGGTTTCCCCGTGTTAGCCAGGATAGTCTTGATCTCCTGACTTTGTGATCCGCCCGTCTCGGCTTCCCAAAGTGCTGGGATTACAGGCATGAACCACTGCGCCAGGCCCAATTTTGTTTGTTTGTTTTGTTTTGTTTTGTTGTTTTGGGAAAGGGTGGCGTGGAGAAGACTGGGAAACAACCAGTGGTCATCAGAGCTGTAGCACCTCCTTCACCTCTGAGCTCTGGGGCTGGGAACCCCAGGCTTCGGGGACCACTGTGGAGGACGCAGGTGGCCCCCTCTTTCCTGACATCTCAGGAGAGGGAGCGGCAACCGGTTAGGGGAAGAAAAGAACAGGAAGGTTATACAGCCAGGTGGGGAAGGGGCCAACTCCCTGAAAAACCCCTTCCCAGAGTTCTTCTTCAAGCGCAGGGTACCCAAGAGTCAAGGCCCCGCCCCCTTTCCAGTGGCCCCTTTTCTACTTAGGTGACCGCTCCTGGCTGGGATGGGAGGTAGATGGACCGGGGGGTGGGGGAGGGTGGGGGGGGGGGAGGAGGGGAAGGGAGAGGCAGTGGATGAAGGAGAATGGAAGAGATGACATCCCCCTTGGCCCATTCATCCCATTCAGGTCCCCAAGCCGCGCCCCCCTCCGCCCCACCTGCACTGCCAGTGCCAACGTCAGAGGGAGGAAGAGGGAGCTCGGCTTAGAAGGCTGAGGCCCTGCCACCTGGGCCACACAGATCATGTGGCCTTCCTTCTCCCCACAGAAGGCCAGACCATGGACACCCCCTGAGCTGGAGGTCATCCTCCATCTCCACCCTGTTTTCTTTTTCTTTCTTTTTTTTTTTTTTTTTGCGATGGAGTCTCGCTCTGTCGTGGAGGCTGGAGTGCAGTGGCGCAATCTCTGCTCACTGCAAGCTCCCCCTCCTAGGTTCACTCCATTCTCCTGTCTCAGCCTCCCAAGTAGCTTGGACTACAGGGGCCCGCGACCAAGCCCAGATAAGTTTTTGTATTTTTAGTAGAGACGGGGTTTCACCGTGTTAGCCAGGAAGGTCTCGATCCCCTGACCACATGATCCGCCCGCCTCGGCCTCCCAAAGTGGTGGGATTACAGGAGCGCAGCACCACGCCCAGCTAATTTTGGTATTATCAGTAGAGATGTGATTTCACAGTGTTGGCCAGGCTGCTCTCGAACTCCTGACCTCAAGTCATCCACCCGCCTCAGCCTCCCAAAGTGCTGGGACTACAGGTGTGAGCCATAGTGCCTGACCTGTAGTTGTTGAATATTTATTCTTAATCTACAAGTTGGGTGTGATGCAAGTCCTGTACATGGAGTCCCCCAAACTTCTAGAGCAAGGGCTTCCCCATAATCCTGGCAGGCAGGCCTCCCCTGGGGTTCCAAACTTCTGTCCCCACTGAAGTGTTTATCCTCTTCTCTAATCCCAGCCTCCTTTTCCCTGTTTCCATGTGCTCTGAGAGATGCTCCCGCTCCCCCAGGCTCCCTCTGCATCCCCCTCATTTTCTTCCTCCCCGCTGTGTCAATGGAGTCCTAACCCCCACCCTTGACATTGTCCCCTTTTCCTACTACAAAGTGGGACCTTCTTTTCCCCCGAGTGGTCCTGTCTAGGGGTGCCGCTGCCGGGCCCCCTCTGCTCTTCCTGCTGGAGACTGGGGCCTTTCGGGAGTCAGCAGGCACCCGGGCCAACCGCAGCCAGCGAGGGGTCAGCGATACTTCGCCGGCGAGTCATCAGGGTGAGCTGGCCGTGTGCGATGCAGTCACTGGCTGGGTGACAGACCCCCGGACCGCTGTGGACTTGGTTGTGCTCGAGGTGGAGGTGTTGGGCGAGGTGCCTGCAGCTGGCGGCAGTTCCCTCCGCCAACACTTCTTTGTCACCTGCTTCGAGGCCGATAACTCTGAAGAAGGTGGCCCAGGGGTAGGTGGAGAGGCTGCCGCCGGGGTGTGGACCGGGGGGCACTGGGTGTCTGAGTGCAAGGCCAAGCAGTCCTATGTGCGGGCATTGACCGCTGATGCCCAGGGCCGTGTGGACTGGCGATGGATTCAAACTGGCACTGCCTGTGTCTGCACACTCCTCAGCCGGACTGGCCGGGCCTGAGACTTATACCCAGGAACTGGTCAGGCAGAAAAAGAACAGAGCTGGATGCTGAGAGACGTCAGGGTTGGCCCAGCTGCTCTACGGACGGACCCCAGTTGGGGAACTCATCAAATCATGGCAAAATCACAACTCTCTGAATTTGAGCTCAATCTCTGTAGGATGGGTGCACCAACGTGGGGTTTTGAAGGTTGAATAGGAGCTCTCCCGGGGGAACTTGAGGGTAATCATGATGATGATGATAATAATAATAATAGCCACTATTTACTGAGTGTTTACTCTTTCGTAGCCCTAATACATAACTCCTCGGATCAACTCTCATGGATTTGATCATTGGTGACCTTTGGTGTTAAGTTGCTGACTGCTCTGTCACAGAGGACACCACCTTGCTCATCCTGGGGAGTGGGAGGGCACATTTCACGATGTGCATGGGGGAGGAGAGAAACTGGAACATGCAAGCAGATGGCCAGGGGACCTTGAGGACATGGTCTACGGAAGGCCTTTAAGTATCTGGGAGCTGGGGTTCAAATGAGAAATCTTACTTGGTGAGAGCAGGCAGGGGTTGGCTTCGAATATTCTGTTTTGAGATAAAGAGCTACCGATCACACGGGGAGTATAAGCAAGGTTGAATGAGAAGCGATCAGGATGCTGGAGAGTTCAGCCCTGGGCGGGGAGCTCAAGTCAGGTTTCTAGCCCTCTTCCCTGTGCCAACCTATACCCTACATTGGGAAAGAAACAGACCTTAAAATTGTCCAGCTTGATGGCATCGCGGGAAAGGGACTAAGTCCAGATAATGTCCTCCGAGGCTGCGGCCTCGGGGGCAGGACACACCTCCTGCGGGCCTATTCAATGATCAGTTAAATCACCTGAAGCACACGCATTTCCGGGGAGCGCTCCGGGCATCCTGGCTTGAGGGTAGAGTGGGCGGAGGTCCCTAAGGGAGAGGTGGGGCTCGGGCTGAATCCCTCGTTGGGGGCACCAGGGTCAAGTGGCTAACCTGGCAGCACAGTCACGGGGAGGCCCTCTCTCATTGGGCAGAAACTAAGTCCGAAGCCGCGCCCCTCCTGGGCGAGGAGGTTCCACCTCCTAGGTTCCTGTGATTCTCCTGCCTCAGCCCGAGTAGTGGGACATCCCACTTGCTCCCGCCATTCTGTTTACCACAGGTGACAACCGCCATGGCTGAGAGGCAGGGAGGTCCCCCGAGGACCGAGCGAGGCTCGGTCTCCCAAAAAAAAAAAAAGATACATTGAAGTAATTTAAAAACACTTAGGAAGATGTCATTTCTTCCTATCAAGGCGTCCTCCCTTTATGGTTTGTTGTTATATAGGGAACGATAAAAAGAAAGTTTTTTTGGAGGAGGTCGGCCTCGAACTCGAGGCTCTCGCACCCTCGCCTCCCTGAGGGCCCGAAGGCCGGCACAATGGGCCAGAGCCACAGTGGCTCCTGGGGTCGGGGGTTGTCCTTTCTTCCCTTTGACCTTACGCAGGGTGAGGGAGCCAATCACAAGAGGCTCACCCCTGACGTCACCCAGTCCCCAGGGCCAGTGAGGGCCCTGTGTTCCCTGGCGCCCCCTGGAGGGAGGAAGGGGAACTGTATCTGAGAGAGAGCAGCCCATTGGGTCCGCTGACTCCGGCCGGGTTCCCGTGCCGCGTCCAACACCCCTCACTCCCTGTCTCACTCCCCCACGGAGACTCAATTTACTTTCCATGTCCACATTCCCAGTGCTTGCGGAAGATATCCCGCTAAGAGAGAGACATGTCAAAGGTAGGGTAGATCCACATTTCCAGGCACCAAAGATGGAGATGTTCCAGGAAAGACTGCAGGGCCCCTGGGCACCTTCCACCTCCTTCCAGGCCATCACTGGCATGAGAAGGGGCAGACCAGTGTGAGCTGTGGAAGGAGGCCTCTTTCTGGAGGAGCGTGACCCCCAGTAAGCTTCAGGTGGGGCAGTTCCTGAGGGTGGGGATCTGAAATGTTGGGGTATCTCAGGTCCTCTGGGCTGTGGGGTGGGCTCTGAAAGGCAGGTGTCGGGGTGGTGGGTCCTGAATAGGAGATGCCGGGAAGGGTCTCTGGGTCTTTGTGGGTGGTGTACCACGCGGGATGGGAAGGCCAGGACTCGGGGCTGCGGTCTCAGACCCGGGTGAAGCAGTGTCCTTGCCCCAGGGGCTGCTGCTGTTGCTGCTGCTGAGCATGGGCGGGACATGGGCATCCAAGGAGCCGCTTCGGCCACGGTGCCGCCCCATCAATTGCCACCCTGGCTGTCGAGAAGGAGGGCTGCCCCGTGTGCATCACCGTCAACACCACCATCTGTGCCGGCTACTGCCCCACCATGGTGAGCTGCCCGGAGCCGGGGCAGGTGCTGCCACCTCAGGGCCAGACCCACAGAGGCAGCCGGGGAGGAAGGGTGGTCTGCCTCTCTGGTCAGGGGCTGCGGAATGGGGTGTGGGAGGGCAGGAACAGAGGGCTTCCTGGACTCCTGAGTCTGAGACCTGTGGGGGCAGCTGGGGAGCTCAGCTGAGGCGCCGGCCCCAGGCACAAGCTCATTCCCCCACTCACACGGCTTCCAGACCCGCGTGCTGCAGGGGGTCCTGCCGCCCCTGCCTCAGGTGGTGTGCAACTACCGCGATGTGCGCTTCGAGTCCATCCGGCTCCCTGGCTGCCCGCGCGGCGTGAACCCCGTGGTCTCCTACGCCGTGGCTCTCAGCTGTCAATGTGCACGCTGCCGCCGCGGCACCACTGACTGCGGGGGTCCCAAGGACCACCCCTTGACCTGCGATGACCCCCGCTTCCAGGCCTCCTCTTCCTCAAAGGCCCCTCCCCCCAGCCTTCCAAGCCCATCCCGACTCCCGGGGCCCTCAGACACCCCGATCCTCCCACAACAAAGGCTTCTCAATCCGCACTCTGGAGGTGTCTTTCTGTGGGCTCAGGGCAACCACACACACACAGGGTGGGTCCAGCTTTCAAACCATTTTCTACAGAGTCACAGTACAGAACTCTGGTAGAAAACAGGGTGGACGGCTGGGCGCGGTGGCTCACGCCTGTAATTGTCGGAGGCTGCGGTGGGTGGATCAGCTGAGGTGAGGGGTTCCAGACCAGCCTGACCAACATGGAGAAACCCCATCTCTACTAAAAATACAAAATATCGTCGGGCGTGGTGGTGCATGCCTATACTCCCAGGTACTTGGGAGGCTTAGGCAGGAGAATCTCTTGATCCTAGGAGGCGGAGGTTGCAGTGAGCAAGATCCCGCCATTGCGCTTCAGCCTGGGCAACAAAAACAAAGCTCCATCTCAAAAAGTAATAATAATAATAATAATAATAATAATAATAATAATAATATAAACATTAAAAATGTTCGGCCAGGCGCAGTGGCTCATGCCTGCAATCCCAGCACTTTGGGAGGCCGAGGCGGGTGCATCACCTGAGTTCAGGACTTCGAGACCAGCCTGGCCAACATGGTGAAACCCTGTCTCTACTAAAAAAAAAAAAAAAAATTAGCTGGGTGTGGTGGTGCGCGCCTGTAGTCCCAGCTACTCAGGAAGCTGAGGCAGGAGAATCGCTTGAACCCGGGAAGCATAGGTGCAGTGAGCCGAGATCACGCCACTGCACTCCAGCCTGGGTGACAGGGCGAGACTCCGTCTCAAAAAAAAAAAATAAATAAATAAAAATAAAAATAAAAATAGAAAATAGTCAACTACTATTACTCAATAGCAACAGATGGTAAAATACAGGCTCAGAGAAATTAATGATTTGTGCCTGGTCACACAGCCAACAAATGGCAGAGATGGGACTTCAACTCTGGGCAACTGCACTCTGCCATCCTTCCTGTAGAACTCTGAGGAACTGAGAGTCTTGCATCTTGGAGGATGTTCCAATCAATTTTTTTTTTTTTTTTTTTTTTTTGAGACGGAGTCTCGCTCTGTTGTTGAGACTGGACTGCAGTGGCGCGATCTCGGCTCACTGCAAGATCCGCCTCCCGGGTTCCTGCCATTCTCCTGCCTCGGCCTCCCAAGTAGCTGGGACTACAGGCGCCCACCAGGACGCCTGGCTAATTTGTTGTATTTTTTAGTAGAGACGGGGTTTCCCCGTGTTAGCCAGGATAGTCTTGATCTCCTGACTTTGTGATCCGCCCGTCTCGGCTTCCCAAAGTGCTGGGATTACAGGCATGAACCACTGCGCCAGGCCCAATTTTGTTTGTTTGTTTTGTTTTGTTTTGTTGTTTTGGGAAAGGGTGGCGTGGAGAAGACTGGGAAACAACCAGTGGTCACCAGAGCTGTAGCACCTCCTTCACCTCTGAGCTCTGGGGCTGGGAACCCCAGGCTTCGGGGACCACTGTGGAGGACGCAGGTGGCCCCCTCTTTCCTGACATCTCAGGAGAGGGAGCGGCAACCGGTTAGGGGAAGAAAAGAACAGGAAGGTTATACAGCCAGGTGGGGAAGGGGCCAACTCCCTGAAAAACCCCTTCCCAGAGTTCTTCTTCAAGCGCAGGGTACCCAAGAGTCAAGGCCCCGCCCCCTTTCCAGTGGCCCCTTTTCTACTTAGGTGACCGCTCCTGGCTGGGATGGGAGGTAGATGGACCGGGGGGTGGGGGAGGGTGGGGGGGGGGGAGGAGGGGAAGGGAGAGGCAGTGGATGAAGGAGAATGGAAGAGATGACATCCCCCTTGGCCCATTCATCCCATTCAGGTCCCCAAGCCGCGCCCCCCTCCGCCCCACCTGCACTGCCAGTGCCAACGTCAGAGGGAGGAAGAGGGAGCTCGGCTTAGAAGGCTGAGGCCCTGCCACCTGGGCCACACAGATCATGTGGCCTTCCTTCTCCCCACAGAAGGCCAGACCATGGACACCCCCTGAGCTGGAGGTCATCCTCCATCTCCACCCTGTTTTCTTTTTCTTTCTTTTTTTTTTTTTTTTTGCGATGGAGTCTCGCTCTGTCGTGGAGGCTGGAGTGCAGTGGCGCAATCTCTGCTCACTGCAAGCTCCCCCTCCTAGGTTCACTCCATTCTCCTGTCTCAGCCTCCCAAGTAGCTTGGACTACAGGGGCCCGCGACCAAGCCCAGATAAGTTTTTGTATTTTTAGTAGAGACGGGGTTTCACCGTGTTAGCCAGGAAGGTCTCGATCCCCTGACCACATGATCCGCCCGCCTCGGCCTCCCAAAGTGGTGGGATTACAGGAGCGCAGCACCACGCCCAGCTAATTTTGGTATTATCAGTAGAGATGTGATTTCACAGTGTTGGCCAGGCTGCTCTCGAACTCCTGACCTCAAGTCATCCACCCGCCTCAGCCTCCCAAAGTGCTGGGACTACAGGTGTGAGCCATAGTGCCTGACCTGTAGTTGTTGAATATTTATTCTTAATCTACAAGTTGGGTGTGATGCAAGTCCTGTACATGGAGTCCCCCAAACTTCTAGAGCAAGGGCTTCCCCATAATCCTGGCAGGCAGGCCTCCCCTGGGGTTCCAAACTTCTGTCCCCACTGAAGTGTTTATCCTCTTCTCTAATCCCAGCCTCCTTTTCCCTGTTTCCATGTGCTCTGAGAGATGCTCCCGCTCCCCCAGGCTCCCTCTGCATCCCCCTCATTTTCTTCCTCCCCGCTGTGTCAATGGAGTCCTAACCCCCACCCTTGACATTGTCCCCTTTTCCTACTACAAAGTGGGACCTTCTTTTCCCCCGAGTGGTCCTGTCTAGGGGTGCCGCTGCCGGGCCCCCTCTGCTCTTCCTGCTGGAGACTGGGGCCTTTCGGGAGTCAGCAGGCACCCGGGCCAACCGCAGCCAGCGAGGGGTCAGCGATACTTCGCCGGCGAGTCATCAGGGTGAGCTGGCCGTGTGCGATGCAGTCACTGGCTGGGTGACAGACCCCCGGACCGCTGTGGACTTGGTTGTGCTCGAGGTGGAGGTGTTGGGCGAGGTGCCTGCAGCTGGCGGCAGTTCCCTCCGCCAACACTTCTTTGTCACCTGCTTCGAGGCCGATAACTCTGAAGAAGGTGGCCCAGGGGTAGGTGGAGAGGCTGCCGCCGGGGTGTGGACCGGGGGGCACTGGGTGTCTGAGTGCAAGGCCAAGCAGTCCTATGTGCGGGCATTGACCGCTGATGCCCAGGGCCGTGTGGACTGGCGATGGATTCAAACTGGCACTGCCTGTGTCTGCACACTCCTCAGCCGGACTGGCCGGGCCTGAGACTTATACCCAGGAACTGGTCAGGCAGAAAAAGAACAGAGCTGGATGCTGAGAGACGTCAGGGTTGGCCCAGCTGCTCTACGGACGGACCCCAGTTGGGGAACTCATCAAATCATGGCAAAATCACAACTCTCTGAATTTGAGCTCAATCTCTGTAGGATGGGTGCACCAACGTGGGGTTTTGAAGGTTGAATAGGAGCTCTCCCGGGGGAACTTGAGGGTAATCATGATGATGATGATAATAATAATAATAGCCACTATTTACTGAGTGTTTACTCTTTCGTAGCCCTAATACATAACTCCTCGGATCAACTCTCATGGATTTGATCATTGGTGACCTTTGGTGTTAAGTTGCTGACTGCTCTGTCACAGAGGACACCACCTTGCTCATCCTGGGGAGTGGGAGGGCACATTTCACGATGTGCATGGGGGAGGAGAGAAACTGGAACATGCAAGCAGATGGCCAGGGGACCTTGAGGACATGGTCTACGGAAGGCCTTTAAGTATCTGGGAGCTGGGGTTCAAATGAGAAATCTTACTTGGTGAGAGCAGGCAGGGGTTGGCTTCGAATATTCTGTTTTGAGATAAAGAGCTACCGATCACACGGGGAGTATAAGCAAGGTTGAATGAGAAGCGATCAGGATGCTGGAGAGTTCAGCCCTGGGCGGGGAGCTCAAGTCAGGTTTCTAGCCCTCTTCCCTGTGCCAACCTATACCCTACATTGGGAAAGAAACAGACCTTAAAATTGTCCAGCTTGATGGCATCGCGGGAAAGGGACTAAGTCCAGATAATGTCCTCCGAGGCTGCGGCCTCGGGGGCAGGACACACCTCCTGCGGGCCTATTCAATGATCAGTTAAATCACCTGAAGCACACGCATTTCCGGGGAGCGCTCCGGGCATCCTGGCTTGAGGGTAGAGTGGGCGGAGGTCCCTAAGGGAGAGGTGGGGCTCGGGCTGAATCCCTCGTTGGGGGCACCAGGGTCAAGTGGCTAACCTGGCAGCACAGTCACGGGGAGGCCCTCTCTCATTGGGCAGAAACTAAGTCCGAAGCCGCGCCCCTCCTGGGCGAGGAGGTTCCACCTCCTAGGTTCCTGTGATTCTCCTGCCTCAGCCCGAGTAGTGGGACATCCCACTTGCTCCCGCCATTCTGTTTACCACAGGTGACAACCGCCATGGCTGAGAGGCAGGGAGGTCCCCCGAGGACCGAGCGAGGCTCGGTCTCCCAAAAAAAAAAAAAAGATACATTGAAGTAATTTAAAAACACTTAGGAAGATGTCATTTCTTCCTATCAAGGCGTCCTCCCTTTATGGTTTGTTGTTATATAGGGAACGATAAAAAGAAAGTTTTTTTGGAGGAGGTCGGCCTCGAACTCGAGGCTCTCGCACCCTCGCCTCCCTGAGGGCCCGAAGGCCGGCGCAATGGGCCAGAGCCACAGTGGCTCCTGGGGTCGGGGGTTGTCCTTTCTTCCCTTTGACCTTACGCAGGGTGAGGGAGCCAATCACAAGAGGCTCACCCCTGACGTCACCCAGTCCCCAGGGCCAGTGAGGGCCCTGTGTTCCCTGGCGCCCCCTGGAGGGAGGAAGGGGAACTGTATCTGAGAGAGAGCAGCCCATTGGGTCCGCTGACTCCGGCCGGGTTCCCGTGCCGCGTCCAACACCCCTCACTCCCTGTCTCACTCCCCCACGGAGACTCAATTTACTTTCCATGTCCACATTCCCAGTGCTTGCGGAAGATATCCCGCTAAGAGAGAGACATGTCAAAGGTAGGGTAGATCCACATTTCCAGGCACCAAAGATGGAGATGTTCCAGGAAAGACTGCAGGGCCCCTGGGCACCTTCCACCTCCTTCCAGGCCATCACTGGCATGAGAAGGGGCAGACCAGTGTGAGCTGTGGAAGGAGGCCTCTTTCTGGAGGAGCGTGACCCCCAGTAAGCTTCAGGTGGGGCAGTTCCTGAGGGTGGGGATCTGAAATGTTGGGGTATCTCAGGTCCTCTGGGCTGTGGGGTGGGCTCTGAAAGGCAGGTGTCGGGGTGGTGGGTCCTGAATAGGAGATGCCGGGAAGGGTCTCTGGGTCTTTGTGGGTGGTGTACCACGCGGGATGGGAAGGCCAGGACTCGGGGCTGCGGTCTCAGACCCGGGTGAAGCAGTGTCCTTGCCCCAGGGGCTGCTGCTGTTGCTGCTGCTGAGCATGGGCGGGACATGGGCATCCAAGGAGCCGCTTCGGCCACGGTGCCGCCCCATCAATTGCCACCCTGGCTGTCGAGAAGGAGGGCTGCCCCGTGTGCATCACCGTCAACACCACCATCTGTGCCGGCTACTGCCCCACCATGGTGAGCTGCCCGGAGCCGGGGCAGGTGCTGCCACCTCAGGGCCAGACCCACAGAGGCAGCCGGGGAGGAAGGGTGGTCTGCCTCTCTGGTCAGGGGCTGCGGAATGGGGTGTGGGAGGGCAGGAACAGAGGGCTTCCTGGACTCCTGAGTCTGAGACCTGTGGGGGCAGCTGGGGAGCTCAGCTGAGGCGCCGGCCCCAGGCACAAGCTCATTCCCCCACTCACACGGCTTCCAGACCCGCGTGCTGCAGGGGGTCCTGCCGCCCCTGCCTCAGGTGGTGTGCAACTACCGCGATGTGCGCTTCGAGTCCATCCGGCTCCCTGGCTGCCCGCGCGGCGTGAACCCCGTGGTCTCCTACGCCGTGGCTCTCAGCTGTCAATGTGCACGCTGCCGCCGCGGCACCACTGACTGCGGGGGTCCCAAGGACCACCCCTTGACCTGCGATGACCCCCGCTTCCAGGCCTCCTCTTCCTCAAAGGCCCCTCCCCCCAGCCTTCCAAGCCCATCCCGACTCCCGGGGCCCTCAGACACCCCGATCCTCCCACAACAAAGGCTTCTCAATCCGCACTCTGGAGGTGTCTTTCTGTGGGCTCAGGGCAACCACACACACACAGGGTGGGTCCAGCTTCCAAACCATTTTCTACAGAGTCACAGTACAGAACTCTGGTAGAAAACAGGGTGGACGGCTGGGCGCGGTGGCTCACGCCTGTAATTGTCGGAGGCTGCGGTGGGTGGATCAGCTGAGGTGAGGGGTTCCAGACCAGCCTGACCAACATGGAGAAACCCCATCTCTACTAAAAATACAAAATATCGTCGGGCGTGGTGGTGCATGCCTATACTCCCAGGTACTTGGGAGGCTTAGGCAGGAGAATCTCTTGATCCTAGGAGGCGGAGGTTGCAGTGAGCAAGATCCCGCCATTGCGCTTCAGCCTGGGCAACAAAAACAAAGCTCCATCTCAAAAAGTAATAATAATAATAATAATAATAATAATAATAATAATAATAATAATAATAATAATATAAACATTAAAAATGTTCGGCCAGGCGCAGTGGCTCATGCCTGCAATCCCAGCACTTTGGGAGGCCGAGGCGGGTGCATCACCTGAGTTCAGGACTTCGAGACCAGCCTGGCCAACATGGTGAAACCCTGTCTCTACTAAAAAAAAAAAAAAAAATTAGCTGGGTGTGGTGGTGCGCGCCTGTAGTCCCAGCTACTCAGGAAGCTGAGGCAGGAGAATCGCTTGAACCCGGGAAGCATAGGTGCAGTGAGCCGAGATCACGCCACTGCACTCCAGCCTGGGTGACAGGGCGAGACTCCGTCTCAAAAAAAAAAAATAAATAAATAAAAATAAAAATAAAAATAGAAAATAGTCAACTACTATTACTCAATAGCAACAGATGGTAAAATACAGGCTCAGAGAAATTAATGATTTGTGCCTGGTCACACAGCCAACAAATGGCAGAGATGGGACTTCAACTCTGGGCAACTGCACTCTGCCATCCTTCCTGTAGAACTCTGAGGAACTGAGAGTCTTGCATCTTGGAGGATGTTCCAATCAATTTTTTTTTTTTTTTTTTTTTTTTGAGACGGAGTCTCGCTCTGTTGTTGAGACTGGACTGCAGTGGCGCGATCTCGGCTCACTGCAAGATCCGCCTCCCGGGTTCCTGCCATTCTCCTGCCTCGGCCTCCCAAGTAGCTGGGACTACAGGCGCCCACCAGGACGCCTGGCTAATTTGTTGTATTTTTTAGTAGAGACGGGGTTTCCCCGTGTTAGCCAGGATAGTCTTGATCTCCTGACTTTGTGATCCGCCCGTCTCGGCTTCCCAAAGTGCTGGGATTACAGGCATGAACCACTGCGCCAGGCCCAATTTTGTTTGTTTGTTTTGTTTTGTTTTGTTGTTTTGGGAAAGGGTGGCGTGGAGAAGACTGGGAAACAACCAGTGGTCACCAGAGCTGTAGCACCTCCTTCACCTCTGAGCTCTGGGGCTGGGAACCCCAGGCTTCGGGGACCACTGTGGAGGACGCAGGTGGCCCCCTCTTTCCTGACATCTCAGGAGAGGGAGCGGCAACCGGTTAGGGGAAGAAAAGAACAGGAAGGTTATACAGCCAGGTGGGGAAGGGGCCAACTCCCTGAAAAACCCCTTCCCAGAGTTCTTCTTCAAGCGCAGGGTACCCAAGAGTCAAGGCCCCGCCCCCTTTCCAGTGGCCCCTTTTCTACTTAGGTGACCGCTCCTGGCTGGGATGGGAGGTAGATGGACCGGGGGGTGGGGGAGGGTGGGGGGGGGGGAGGAGGGGAAGGGAGAGGCAGTGGATGAAGGAGAATGGAAGAGATGACATCCCCCTTGGCCCATTCATCCCATTCAGGTCCCCAAGCCGCGCCCCCCTCCGCCCCACCTGCACTGCCAGTGCCAACGTCAGAGGGAGGAAGAGGGAGCTCGGCTTAGAAGGCTGAGGCCCTGCCACCTGGGCCACACAGATCATGTGGCCTTCCTTCTCCCCACAGAAGGCCAGACCATGGACACCCCCTGAGCTGGAGGTCATCCTCCATCTCCACCCTGTTTTCTTTTTCTTTCTTTTTTTTTTTTTTTTTGCGATGGAGTCTCGCTCTGTCGTGGAGGCTGGAGTGCAGTGGCGCAATCTCTGCTCACTGCAAGCTCCCCCTCCTAGGTTCACTCCATTCTCCTGTCTCAGCCTCCCAAGTAGCTTGGACTACAGGGGCCCGCGACCAAGCCCAGATAAGTTTTTGTATTTTTAGTAGAGACGGGGTTTCACCGTGTTAGCCAGGAAGGTCTCGATCCCCTGACCACATGATCCGCCCGCCTCGGCCTCCCAAAGTGGTGGGATTACAGGAGCGCAGCACCACGCCCAGCTAATTTTGGTATTATCAGTAGAGATGTGATTTCACAGTGTTGGCCAGGCTGCTCTCGAACTCCTGACCTCAAGTCATCCACCCGCCTCAGCCTCCCAAAGTGCTGGGACTACAGGTGTGAGCCATAGTGCCTGACCTGTAGTTGTTGAATATTTATTCTTAATCTACAAGTTGGGTGTGATGCAAGTCCTGTACATGGAGTCCCCCAAACTTCTAGAGCAAGGGCTTCCCCATAATCCTGGCAGGCAGGCCTCCCCTGGGGTTCCAAACTTCTGTCCCCACTGAAGTGTTTATCCTCTTCTCTAATCCCAGCCTCCTTTTCCCTGTTTCCATGTGCTCTGAGAGATGCTCCCGCTCCCCCAGGCTCCCTCTGCATCCCCCTCATTTTCTTCCTCCCCGCTGTGTCAATGGAGTCCTAACCCCCACCCTTGACATTGTCCCCTTTTCCTACTACAAAGTGGGACCTTCTTTTCCCCCGAGTGGTCCTGTCTAGGGGTGCCGCTGCCGGGCCCCCTCTGCTCTTCCTGCTGGAGACTGGGGCCTTTCGGGAGTCAGCAGGCACCCGGGCCAACCGCAGCCAGCGAGGGGTCAGCGATACTTCGCCGGCGAGTCATCAGGGTGAGCTGGCCGTGTGCGATGCAGTCACTGGCTGGGTGACAGACCCCCGGACCGCTGTGGACTTGGTTGTGCTCGAGGTGGAGGTGTTGGGCGAGGTGCCTGCAGCTGGCGGCAGTTCCCTCCGCCAACACTTCTTTGTCACCTGCTTCGAGGCCGATAACTCTGAAGAAGGTGGCCCAGGGGTAGGTGGAGAGGCTGCCGCCGGGGTGTGGACCGGGGGGCACTGGGTGTCTGAGTGCAAGGCCAAGCAGTCCTATGTGCGGGCATTGACCGCTGATGCCCAGGGCCGTGTGGACTGGCGATGGATTCAAACTGGCACTGCCTGTGTCTGCACACTCCTCAGCCGGACTGGCCGGGCCTGAGACTTATACCCAGGAACTGGTCAGGCAGAAAAAGAACAGAGCTGGATGCTGAGAGACGTCAGGGTTGGCCCAGCTGCTCTACGGACGGACCCCAGTTGGGGAACTCATCAAATCATGGCAAAATCACAACTCTCTGAATTTGAGCTCAATCTCTGTAGGATGGGTGCACCAACGTGGGGTTTTGAAGGTTGAATAGGAGCTCTCCCGGGGGAACTTGAGGGTAATCATGATGATGATGATAATAATAATAATAGCCACTATTTACTGAGTGTTTACTCTTTCGTAGCCCTAATACATAACTCCTCGGATCAACTCTCATGGATTTGATCATTGGTGACCTTTGGTGTTAAGTTGCTGACTGCTCTGTCACAGAGGACACCACCTTGCTCATCCTGGGGAGTGGGAGGGCACATTTCACGATGTGCATGGGGGAGGAGAGAAACTGGAACATGCAAGCAGATGGCCAGGGGACCTTGAGGACATGGTCTACGGAAGGCCTTTAAGTATCTGGGAGCTGGGGTTCAAATGAGAAATCTTACTTGGTGAGAGCAGGCAGGGGTTGGCTTCGAATATTCTGTTTTGAGATAAAGAGCTACCGATCACACGGGGAGTATAAGCAAGGTTGAATGAGAAGCGATCAGGATGCTGGAGAGTTCAGCCCTGGGCGGGGAGCTCAAGTCAGGTTTCTAGCCCTCTTCCCTGTGCCAACCTATACCCTACATTGGGAAAGAAACAGACCTTAAAATTGTCCAGCTTGATGGCATCGCGGGAAAGGGACTAAGTCCAGATAATGTCCTCCGAGGCTGCGGCCTCGGGGGCAGGACACACCTCCTGCGGGCCTATTCAATGATCAGTTAAATCACCTGAAGCACACGCATTTCCGGGGAGCGCTCCGGGCATCCTGGCTTGAGGGTAGAGTGGGCGGAGGTCCCTAAGGGAGAGGTGGGGCTCGGGCTGAATCCCTCGTTGGGGGCACCAGGGTCAAGTGGCTAACCTGGCAGCACAGTCACGGGGAGGCCCTCTCTCATTGGGCAGAAACTAAGTCCGAAGCCGCGCCCCTCCTGGGCGAGGAGGTTCCACCTCCTAGGTTCCTGTGATTCTCCTGCCTCAGCCCGAGTAGTGGGACATCCCACTTGCTCCCGCCATTCTGTTTACCACAGGTGACAACCGCCATGGCTGAGAGGCAGGGAGGTCCCCCGAGGACCGAGCGAGGCTCGGTCTCCCAAAAAAAAAAAAAGATACATTGAAGTAATTTAAAAACACTTAGGAAGATGTCATTTCTTCCTATCAAGGCGTCCTCCCTTTATGGTTTGTTGTTATATAGGGAACGATAAAAAGAAAGTTTTTTTGGAGGAGGTCGGCCTCGAACTCGAGGCTCTCGCACCCTCGCCTCCCTGAGGGCCCGAAGGCCGGCACAATGGGCCAGAGCCACAGTGGCTCCTGGGGTCGGGGGTTGTCCTTTCTTCCCTTTGACCTTACGCAGGGTGAGGGAGCCAATCACAAGAGGCTCACCCCTGACGTCACCCAGTCCCCAGGGCCAGTGAGGGCCCTGTGTTCCCTGGCGCCCCCTGGAGGGAGGAAGGGGAACTGTATCTGAGAGAGAGCAGCCCATTGGGTCCGCTGACTCCGGCCGGGTTCCCGTGCCGCGTCCAACACCCCTCACTCCCTGTCTCACTCCCCCACGGAGACTCAATTTACTTTCCATGTCCACATTCCCAGTGCTTGCGGAAGATATCCCGCTAAGAGAGAGACATGTCAAAGGTAGGGTAGATCCACATTTCCAGGCACCAAAGATGGAGATGTTCCAGGAAAGACTGCAGGGCCCCTGGGCACCTTCCACCTCCTTCCAGGCCATCACTGGCATGAGAAGGGGCAGACCAGTGTGAGCTGTGGAAGGAGGCCTCTTTCTGGAGGAGCGTGACCCCCAGTAAGCTTCAGGTGGGGCAGTTCCTGAGGGTGGGGATCTGAAATGTTGGGGTATCTCAGGTCCTCTGGGCTGTGGGGTGGGCTCTGAAAGGCAGGTGTCGGGGTGGTGGGTCCTGAATAGGAGATGCCGGGAAGGGTCTCTGGGTCTTTGTGGGTGGTGTACCACGCGGGATGGGAAGGCCAGGACTCGGGGCTGCGGTCTCAGACCCGGGTGAAGCAGTGTCCTTGCCCCAGGGGCTGCTGCTGTTGCTGCTGCTGAGCATGGGCGGGACATGGGCATCCAAGGAGCCGCTTCGGCCACGGTGCCGCCCCATCAATTGCCACCCTGGCTGTCGAGAAGGAGGGCTGCCCCGTGTGCATCACCGTCAACACCACCATCTGTGCCGGCTACTGCCCCACCATGGTGAGCTGCCCGGAGCCGGGGCAGGTGCTGCCACCTCAGGGCCAGACCCACAGAGGCAGCCGGGGAGGAAGGGTGGTCTGCCTCTCTGGTCAGGGGCTGCGGAATGGGGTGTGGGAGGGCAGGAACAGAGGGCTTCCTGGACTCCTGAGTCTGAGACCTGTGGGGGCAGCTGGGGAGCTCAGCTGAGGCGCCGGCCCCAGGCACAAGCTCATTCCCCCACTCACACGGCTTCCAGACCCGCGTGCTGCAGGGGGTCCTGCCGCCCCTGCCTCAGGTGGTGTGCAACTACCGCGATGTGCGCTTCGAGTCCATCCGGCTCCCTGGCTGCCCGCGCGGCGTGAACCCCGTGGTCTCCTACGCCGTGGCTCTCAGCTGTCAATGTGCACGCTGCCGCCGCGGCACCACTGACTGCGGGGGTCCCAAGGACCACCCCTTGACCTGCGATGACCCCCGCTTCCAGGCCTCCTCTTCCTCAAAGGCCCCTCCCCCCAGCCTTCCAAGCCCATCCCGACTCCCGGGGCCCTCAGACACCCCGATCCTCCCACAACAAAGGCTTCTCAATCCGCACTCTGGAGGTGTCTTTCTGTGGGCTCAGGGCAACCACACACACACAGGGTGGGTCCAGCTTCCAAACCATTTTCTACAGAGTCACAGTACAGAACTCTGGTAGAAAACAGGGTGGACGGCTGGGCGCGGTGGCTCACGCCTGTAATTGTCGGAGGCTGCGGTGGGTGGATCAGCTGAGGTGAGGGGTTCCAGACCAGCCTGACCAACATGGAGAAACCCCATCTCTACTAAAAATACAAAATATCGTCGGGCGTGGTGGTGCATGCCTATACTCCCAGGTACTTGGGAGGCTTAGGCAGGAGAATCTCTTGATCCTAGGAGGCGGAGGTTGCAGTGAGCAAGATCCCGCCATTGCGCTTCAGCCTGGGCAACAAAAACAAAGCTCCATCTCAAAAAGTAATAATAATAATAATAATAATAATAATAATAATAATAATAATATAAACATTAAAAATGTTCGGCCAGGCGCAGTGGCTCATGCCTGCAATCCCAGCACTTTGGGAGGCCGAGGCGGGTGCATCACCTGAGTTCAGGACTTCGAGACCAGCCTGGCCAACATGGTGAAACCCTGTCTCTACTAAAAAAAAAAAAAAAAATTAGCTGGGTGTGGTGGTGCGCGCCTGTAGTCCCAGCTACTCAGGAAGCTGAGGCAGGAGAATCGCTTGAACCCGGGAAGCATAGGTGCAGTGAGCCGAGATCACGCCACTGCACTCCAGCCTGGGTGACAGGGCGAGACTCCGTCTCAAAAAAAAAAAATAAAATAAAATAAAATAAAAATAAAAATAGAAAATAGTCAACTACTATTACTCAATAGCAACAGATGGTAAAATACAGGCTCAGAGAAATTAATGATTTGTGCCTGGTCACACAGCCAACAAATGGCAGAGATGGGACTTCAACTCTGGGCAACTGCACTCTGCCATCCTTCCTGTAGAACTCTGAGGAACTGAGAGTCTTGCATCTTGGAGGATGTTCCAATCAATTTTTTTTTTTTTTTTTTTTTTGAGACGGAGTCTCGCTCTGTTGTTGAGACTGGACTGCAGTGGCGCGATCTCGGCTCACTGCAAGATCCGCCTCCCGGGTTCCTGCCATTCTCCTGCCTCGGCCTCCCAAGTAGCTGGGACTACAGGCGCCCACCAGGACGCCTGGCTAATTTGTTGTACTTTTTAGTAGAGACGGGGTTTCCCCGTGTTAGCCAGGATAGTCTTGATCTCCTGACTTTGTGATCCGCCCGTCTCGGCTTCCCAAAGTGCTGGGATTACAGGCATGAACCACTGCGCCAGGCCCAATTTTGTTTGTTTGTTTTGTTTTGTTTTGTTGTTTTGGGAAAGGGTGGCGTGGAGAAGACTGGGAAACAACCAGTGGTCACCAGAGCTGTAGCACCTCCTTCACCTCTGAGCTCTGGGGCTGGGAACCCCAGGCTTCGGGGACCACTGTGGAGGACGCAGGTGGCCCCCTCTTTCCTGACATCTCAGGAGAGGGAGCGGCAACCGGTTAGGGGAAGAAAAGAACAGGAAGGTTATACAGCCAGGTGGGGAAGGGGCCAACTCCCTGAAAAACCCCTTCCCAGAGTTCTTCTTCAAGCGCAGGGTACCCAAGAGTCAAGGCCCCGCCCCCTTTCCAGTGGCCCCTTTTCTACTTAGGTGACCGCTCCTGGCTGGGATGGGAGGTAGATGGACCGGGGGGTGGGGGTGGGTGGGGGGAGGAGGGGAAGGGAGAGGCAGTGGATGAAGGAGAATGGAAGAGATGACATCCCCCTTGGCCCATTCATCCCATTCAGGTCCCCAAGCCGCGCCCCCCTCCGCCCCACCTGCACTGCCAGTGCCAACGTCAGAGGGAGGAAGAGGGAGCTCGGCTTAGAAGGCTGAGGCCCTGCCACCTGGGCCACACAGATCATGTGGCCTTCCTTCTCCCCACAGAAGGCCAGACCATGGACACCCCCTGAGCTGGAGGTCATCCTCCATCTCCACCCTGTTTTCTTTTTCTTTCTTTTTTTTTTTTTTTTTGCGATGGAGTCTCGCTCTGTCGTGGAGGCTGGAGTGCAGTGGCGCAATCTCTGCTCACTGCAAGCTCCCCCTCCTAGGTTCACTCCATTCTCCTGTCTCAGCCTCCCAAGTAGCTTGGACTACAGGGGCCCGCGACCAAGCCCAGATAAGTTTTTGTATTTTTAGTAGAGACGGGGTTTCACCGTGTTAGCCAGGAAGGTCTCGATCCCCTGACCACATGATCCGCCCGCCTCGGCCTCCCAAAGTGGTGGGATTACAGGAGCGCAGCACCACGCCCAGCTAATTTTGGTATTATCAGTAGAGATGTGATTTCACAGTGTTGGCCAGGCTGCTCTCGAACTCCTGACCTCAAGTCATCCACCCGCCTCAGCCTCCCAAAGTGCTGGGACTACAGGTGTGAGCCATAGTGCCTGACCTGTAGTTGTTGAATATTTATTCTTAATCTACAAGTTGGGTGTGATGCAAGTCCTGTACATGGAGTCCCCCAAACTTCTAGAGCAAGGGCTTCCCCATAATCCTGGCAGGCAGGCCTCCCCTGGGGTTCCAAACTTCTGTCCCCACTGAAGTGTTTATCCTCTTCTCTAATCCCAGCCTCCTTTTCCCTGTTTCCATGTGCTCTGAGAGATGCTCCCGCTCCCCCAGGCTCCCTCTGCATCCCCCTCATTTTCTTCCTCCCCGCTGTGTCAATGGAGTCCTAACCCCCACCCTTGACATTGTCCCCTTTTCCTACTACAAAGTGGGACCTTCTTTTCCCCCGAGTGGTCCTGTCTAGGGGTGCCGCTGCCGGGCCCCCTCTGCTCTTCCTGCTGGAGACTGGGGCCTTTCGGGAGTCAGCAGGCACCCGGGCCAACCGCAGCCAGCGAGGGGTCAGCGATACTTCGCCGGCGAGTCATCAGGGTGAGCTGGCCGTGTGCGATGCAGTCACTGGCTGGGTGACAGACCCCCGGACCGCTGTGGACTTGGTTGTGCTCGAGGTGGAGGTGTTGGGCGAGGTGCCTGCAGCTGGCGGCAGTTCCCTCCGCCAACACTTCTTTGTCACCTGCTTCGAGGCCGATAACTCTGAAGAAGGTGGCCCAGGGGTAGGTGGAGAGGCTGCCGCCGGGGTGTGGACCGGGGGGCACTGGGTGTCTGAGTGCAAGGCCAAGCAGTCCTATGTGCGGGCATTGACCGCTGATGCCCAGGGCCGTGTGGACTGGCGATGGATTCAAACTGGCACTGCCTGTGTCTGCACACTCCTCAGCCGGACTGGCCGGGCCTGAGACTTATACCCAGGAACTGGTCAGGCAGAAAAAGAACAGAGCTGGATGCTGAGAGACGTCAGGGTTGGCCCAGCTGCTCTACGGACGGACCCCAGTTGGGGAACTCATCAAATCATGGCAAAATCACAACTCTCTGAATTTGAGCTCAATCTCTGTAGGATGGGTGCACCAACGTGGGGTTTTGAAGGTTGAATAGGAGCTCTCCCGGGGGAACTTGAGGGTAATCATGATGATGATGATAATAATAATAATAGCCACTATTTACTGAGTGTTTACTCTTTCGTAGCCCTAATACATAACTCCTCGGATCAACTCTCATGGATTTGATCATTGGTGACCTTTGGTGTTAAGTTGCTGACTGCTCTGTCACAGAGGACACCACCTTGCTCATCCTGGGGAGTGGGAGGGCACATTTCACGATGTGCATGGGGGAGGAGAGAAACTGGAACATGCAAGCAGATGGCCAGGGGACCTTGAGGACATGGTCTACGGAAGGCCTTTAAGTATCTGGGAGCTGGGGTTCAAATGAGAAATCTTACTTGGTGAGAGCAGGCAGGGGTTGGCTTCGAATATTCTGTTTTGAGATAAAGAGCTACCGATCACACGGGGAGTATAAGCAAGGTTGAATGAGAAGCGATCAGGATGCTGGAGAGTTCAGCCCTGGGCGGGGAGCTCAAGTCAGGTTTCTAGCCCTCTTCCCTGTGCCAACCTATACCCTACATTGGGAAAGAAACAGACCTTAAAATTGTCCAGCTTGATGGCATCGCGGGAAAGGGACTAAGTCCAGATAATGTCCTCCGAGGCTGCGGCCTCGGGGGCAGGACACACCTCCTGCGGGCCTATTCAATGATCAGTTAAATCACCTGAAGCACACGCATTTCCGGGGAGCGCTCCGGGCATCCTGGCTTGAGGGTAGAGTGGGCGGAGGTCCCTAAGGGAGAGGTGGGGCTCGGGCTGAATCCCTCGTTGGGGGCACCAGGGTCAAGTGGCTAACCTGGCAGCACAGTCACGGGGAGGCCCTCTCTCATTGGGCAGAAACTAAGTCCGAAGCCGCGCCCCTCCTGGGCGAGGAGGTTCCACCTCCTAGGTTCCTGTGATTCTCCTGCCTCAGCCCGAGTAGTGGGACATCCCACTTGCTCCCGCCATTCTGTTTACCACAGGTGACAACCGCCATGGCTGAGAGGCAGGGAGGTCCCCCGAGGACCGAGCGAGGCTCGGTCTCCCAAAAAAAAAAAAAAGATACATTGAAGTAATTTAAAAACACTTAGGAAGATGTCATTTCTTCCTATCAAGGCGTCCTCCCTTTATGGTTTGTTGTTATATAGGGAACGATAAAAAGAAAGTTTTTTTGGAGGAGGTCGGCCTCGAACTCGAGGCTCTCGCACCCTCGCCTCCCTGAGGGCCCGAAGGCCGGCGCAATGGGCCAGAGCCACAGTGGCTCCTGGGGTCGGGGGTTGTCCTTTCTTCCCTTTGACCTTACGCAGGGTGAGGGAGCCAATCACAAGAGGCTCACCCCTGACGTCACCCAGTCCCCAGGGCCAGTGAGGGCCCTGTGTTCCCTGGCGCCCCCTGGAGGGAGGAAGGGGAACTGTATCTGAGAGAGAGCAGCCCATTGGGTCCGCTGACTCCGGCCGGGTTCCCGTGCCGCGTCCAACACCCCTCACTCCCTGTCTCACTCCCCCACGGAGACTCAATTTACTTTCCATGTCCACATTCCCAGTGCTTGCGGAAGATATCCCGCTAAGAGAGAGACATGTCAAAGGTAGGGTAGATCCACATTTCCAGGCACCAAAGATGGAGATGTTCCAGGAAAGACTGCAGGGCCCCTGGGCACCTTCCACCTCCTTCCAGGCCATCACTGGCATGAGAAGGGGCAGACCAGTGTGAGCTGTGGAAGGAGGCCTCTTTCTGGAGGAGCGTGACCCCCAGTAAGCTTCAGGTGGGGCAGTTCCTGAGGGTGGGGATCTGAAATGTTGGGGTATCTCAGGTCCTCTGGGCTGTGGGGTGGGCTCTGAAAGGCAGGTGTCGGGGTGGTGGGTCCTGAATAGGAGATGCCGGGAAGGGTCTCTGGGTCTTTGTGGGTGGTGTACCACGCGGGATGGGAAGGCCAGGACTCGGGGCTGCGGTCTCAGACCCGGGTGAAGCAGTGTCCTTGCCCCAGGGGCTGCTGCTGTTGCTGCTGCTGAGCATGGGCGGGACATGGGCATCCAAGGAGCCGCTTCGGCCACGGTGCCGCCCCATCAATTGCCACCCTGGCTGTCGAGAAGGAGGGCTGCCCCGTGTGCATCACCGTCAACACCACCATCTGTGCCGGCTACTGCCCCACCATGGTGAGCTGCCCGGAGCCGGGGCAGGTGCTGCCACCTCAGGGCCAGACCCACAGAGGCAGCCGGGGAGGAAGGGTGGTCTGCCTCTCTGGTCAGGGGCTGCGGAATGGGGTGTGGGAGGGCAGGAACAGAGGGCTTCCTGGACTCCTGAGTCTGAGACCTGTGGGGGCAGCTGGGGAGCTCAGCTGAGGCGCCGGCCCCAGGCACAAGCTCATTCCCCCACTCACACGGCTTCCAGACCCGCGTGCTGCAGGGGGTCCTGCCGCCCCTGCCTCAGGTGGTGTGCAACTACCGCGATGTGCGCTTCGAGTCCATCCGGCTCCCTGGCTGCCCGCGCGGCGTGAACCCCGTGGTCTCCTACGCCGTGGCTCTCAGCTGTCAATGTGCACGCTGCCGCCGCGGCACCACTGACTGCGGGGGTCCCAAGGACCACCCCTTGACCTGCGATGACCCCCGCTTCCAGGCCTCCTCTTCCTCAAAGGCCCCTCCCCCCAGCCTTCCAAGCCCATCCCGACTCCCGGGGCCCTCAGACACCCCGATCCTCCCACAACAAAGGCTTCTCAATCCGCACTCTGGAGGTGTCTTTCTGTGGGCTCAGGGCAACCACACACACACAGGGTGGGTCCAGCTTCCAAACCATTTTCTACAGAGTCACAGTACAGAACTCTGGTAGAAAACAGGGTGGACGGCTGGGCGCGGTGGCTCACGCCTGTAATTGTCGGAGGCTGCGGTGGGTGGATCAGCTGAGGTGAGGGGTTCCAGACCAGCCTGACCAACATGGAGAAACCCCATCTCTACTAAAAATACAAAATATCGTCGGGCGTGGTGGTGCATGCCTATACTCCCAGGTACTTGGGAGGCTTAGGCAGGAGAATCTCTTGATCCTAGGAGGCGGAGGTTGCAGTGAGCAAGATCCCGCCATTGCGCTTCAGCCTGGGCAACAAAAACAAAGCTCCATCTCAAAAAGTAATAATAATAATAATAATAATAATAATAATAATAATAATAATATAAACATTAAAAATGTTCGGCCAGGCGCAGTGGCTCATGCCTGCAATCCCAGCACTTTGGGAGGCCGAGGCGGGTGCATCACCTGAGTTCAGGACTTCGAGACCAGCCTGGCCAACATGGTGAAACCCTGTCTCTACTAAAAAAAAAAAAAAAAATTAGCTGGGTGTGGTGGTGCGCGCCTGTAGTCCCAGCTACTCAGGAAGCTGAGGCAGGAGAATCGCTTGAACCCGGGAAGCATAGGTGCAGTGAGCCGAGATCACGCCACTGCACTCCAGCCTGGGTGACAGGGCGAGACTCCGTCTCAAAAAAAAAAAATAAATAAATAAAAATAAAAATAAAAATAGAAAATAGTCAACTACTATTACTCAATAGCAACAGATGGTAAAATACAGGCTCAGAGAAATTAATGATTTGTGCCTGGTCACACAGCCAACAAATGGCAGAGATGGGACTTCAACTCTGGGCAACTGCACTCTGCCATCCTTCCTGTAGAACTCTGAGGAACTGAGAGTCTTGCATCTTGGAGGATGTTCCAATCAATTTTTTTTTTTTTTTTTTTTTTTTGAGACGGAGTCTCGCTCTGTTGTTGAGACTGGACTGCAGTGGCGCGATCTCGGCTCACTGCAAGATCCGCCTCCCGGGTTCCTGCCATTCTCCTGCCTCGGCCTCCCAAGTAGCTGGGACTACAGGCGCCCACCAGGACGCCTGGCTAATTTGTTGTATTTTTTAGTAGAGACGGGGTTTCCCCGTGTTAGCCAGGATAGTCTTGATCTCCTGACTTTGTGATCCGCCCGTCTCGGCTTCCCAAAGTGCTGGGATTACAGGCATGAACCACTGCGCCAGGCCCAATTTTGTTTGTTTGTTTTGTTTTGTTTTGTTGTTTTGGGAAAGGGTGGCGTGGAGAAGACTGGGAAACAACCAGTGGTCACCAGAGCTGTAGCACCTCCTTCACCTCTGAGCTCTGGGGCTGGGAACCCCAGGCTTCGGGGACCACTGTGGAGGACGCAGGTGGCCCCCTCTTTCCTGACATCTCAGGAGAGGGAGCGGCAACCGGTTAGGGGAAGAAAAGAACAGGAAGGTTATACAGCCAGGTGGGGAAGGGGCCAACTCCCTGAAAAACCCCTTCCCAGAGTTCTTCTTCAAGCGCAGGGTACCCAAGAGTCAAGGCCCCGCCCCCTTTCCAGTGGCCCCTTTTCTACTTAGGTGACCGCTCCTGGCTGGGATGGGAGGTAGATGGACCGGGGGGTGGGGGTGGGGGGGGGGGGAGGAGGGGAAGGGAGAGGCAGTGGATGAAGGAGAATGGAAGAGATGACATCCCCCTTGGCCCATTCATCCCATTCAGGTCCCCAAGCCGCGCCCCCCTCCGCCCCACCTGCACTGCCAGTGCCAACGTCAGAGGGAGGAAGAGGGAGCTCGGCTTAGAAGGCTGAGGCCCTGCCACCTGGGCCACACAGATCATGTGGCCTTCCTTCTCCCCACAGAAGGCCAGACCATGGACACCCCCTGAGCTGGAGGTCATCCTCCATCTCCACCCTGTTTTCTTTTTCTTTCTTTTTTTTTTTTTTTTTTTGCGATGGAGTCTCGCTCTGTCGTGGAGGCTGGAGTGCAGTGGCGCAATCTCTGCTCACTGCAAGCTCCCCCTCCTAGGTTCACTCCATTCTCCTGTCTCAGCCTCCCAAGTAGCTTGGACTACAGGGGCCCGCGACCAAGCCCAGATAAGTTTTTGTATTTTTAGTAGAGACGGGGTTTCACCGTGTTAGCCAGGAAGGTCTCGATCCCCTGACCACATGATCCGCCCGCCTCGGCCTCCCAAAGTGGTGGGATTACAGGAGCGCAGCACCACGCCCAGCTAATTTTGGTATTATCAGTAGAGATGTGATTTCACAGTGTTGGCCAGGCTGCTCTCGAACTCCTGACCTCAAGTCATCCACCCGCCTCAGCCTCCCAAAGTGCTGGGACTACAGGTGTGAGCCATAGTGCCTGACCTGTAGTTGTTGAATATTTATTCTTAATCTACAAGTTGGGTGTGATGCAAGTCCTGTACATGGAGTCCCCCAAACTTCTAGAGCAAGGGCTTCCCCATAATCCTGGCAGGCAGGCCTCCCCTGGGGTTCCAAACTTCTGTCCCCACTGAAGTGTTTATCCTCTTCTCTAATCCCAGCCTCCTTTTCCCTGTTTCCATGTGCTCTGAGAGATGCTCCCGCTCCCCCAGGCTCCCTCTGCATCCCCCTCATTTTCTTCCTCCCCGCTGTGTCAATGGAGTCCTAACCCCCACCCTTGACATTGTCCCCTTTTCCTACTACAAAGTGGGACCTTCTTTTCCCCCGAGTGGTCCTGTCTAGGGGTGCCGCTGCCGGGCCCCCTCTGCTCTTCCTGCTGGAGACTGGGGCCTTTCGGGAGTCAGCAGGCACCCGGGCCAACCGCAGCCAGCGAGGGGTCAGCGATACTTCGCCGGCGAGTCATCAGGGTGAGCTGGCCGTGTGCGATGCAGTCACTGGCTGGGTGACAGACCCCCGGACCGCTGTGGACTTGGTTGTGCTCGAGGTGGAGGTGTTGGGCGAGGTGCCTGCAGCTGGCGGCAGTTCCCTCCGCCAACACTTCTTTGTCACCTGCTTCGAGGCCGATAACTCTGAAGAAGGTGGCCCAGGGGTAGGTGGAGAGGCTGCCGCCGGGGTGTGGACCGGGGGGCACTGGGTGTCTGAGTGCAAGGCCAAGCAGTCCTATGTGCGGGCATTGACCGCTGATGCCCAGGGCCGTGTGGACTGGCGATGGATTCAAACTGGCACTGCCTGTGTCTGCACACTCCTCAGCCGGACTGGCCGGGCCTGAGACTTATACCCAGGAACTGGTCAGGCAGAAAAAGAACAGAGCTGGATGCTGAGAGACGTCAGGGTTGGCCCAGCTGCTCTACGGACGGACCCCAGTTGGGGAACTCATCAAATCATGGCAAAATCACAACTCTCTGAATTTGAGCTCAATCTCTGTAGGATGGGTGCACCAACGTGGGGTTTTGAAGGTTGAATAGGAGCTCTCCCGGGGGAACTTGAGGGTAATCATGATGATGATGATAATAATAATAATAGCCACTATTTACTGAGTGTTTACTCTTTCGTAGCCCTAATACATAACTCCTCGGATCAACTCTCATGGATTTGATCATTGGTGACCTTTGGTGTTAAGTTGCTGACTGCTCTGTCACAGAGGACACCACCTTGCTCATCCTGGGGAGTGGGAGGGCACATTTCACGATGTGCATGGGGGAGGAGAGAAACTGGAACATGCAAGCAGATGGCCAGGGGACCTTGAGGACATGGTCTACGGAAGGCCTTTAAGTATCTGGGAGCTGGGGTTCAAATGAGAAATCTTACTTGGTGAGAGCAGGCAGGGGTTGGCTTCGAATATTCTGTTTTGAGATAAAGAGCTACCGATCACACGGGGAGTATAAGCAAGGTTGAATGAGAAGCGATCAGGATGCTGGAGAGTTCAGCCCTGGGCGGGGAGCTCAAGTCAGGTTTCTAGCCCTCTTCCCTGTGCCAACCTATACCCTACATTGGGAAAGAAACAGACCTTAAAATTGTCCAGCTTGATGGCATCGCGGGAAAGGGACTAAGTCCAGATAATGTCCTCCGAGGCTGCGGCCTCGGGGGCAGGACACACCTCCTGCGGGCCTATTCAATGATCAGTTAAATCACCTGAAGCACACGCATTTCCGGGGAGCGCTCCGGGCATCCTGGCTTGAGGGTAGAGTGGGCGGAGGTCCCTAAGGGAGAGGTGGGGCTCGGGCTGAATCCCTCGTTGGGGGCACCAGGGTCAAGTGGCTAACCTGGCAGCACAGTCACGGGGAGGCCCTCTCTCATTGGGCAGAAACTAAGTCCGAAGCCGCGCCCCTCCTGGGCGAGGAGGTTCCACCTCCTAGGTTCCTGTGATTCTCCTGCCTCAGCCCGAGTAGTGGGACATCCCACTTGCTCCCGCCATTCTGTTTACCACAGGTGACAACCGCCATGGCTGAGAGGCAGGGAGGTCCCCCGAGGACCGAGCGAGGCTCGGTCTCCCAAAAAAAAAAAAAAGATACATTGAAGTAATTTAAAAACACTTAGGAAGATGTCATTTCTTCCTATCAAGGCGTCCTCCCTTTATGGTTTGTTGTTATATAGGGAACGATAAAAAGAAAGTTTTTTTGGAGGAGGTCGGCCTCGAACTCGAGGCTCTCGCACCCTCGCCTCCCTGAGGGCCCGAAGGCCGGCACAATGGGCCAGAGCCACAGTGGCTCCTGGGGTCGGGGGTTGTCCTTTCTTCCCTTTGACCTTACGCAGGGTGAGGGAGCCAATCACAAGAGGCTCACCCCTGACGTCACCCAGTCCCCAGGGCCAGTGAGGGCCCTGTGTTCCCTGGCGCCCCCTGGAGGGAGGAAGGGGAACTGTATCTGAGAGAGAGCAGCCCATTGGGTCCGCTGACTCCGGCCGGGTTCCCGTGCCGCGTCCAACACCCCTCACTCCCTGTCTCACTCCCCCACGGAGACTCAATTTACTTTCCATGTCCACATTCCCAGTGCTTGCGGAAGATATCCCGCTAAGAGAGAGACATGTCAAAGGTAGGGTAGATCCACATTTCCAGGCACCAAAGATGGAGATGTTCCAGGAAAGACTGCAGGGCCCCTGGGCACCTTCCACCTCCTTCCAGGCCATCACTGGCATGAGAAGGGGCAGACCAGTGTGAGCTGTGGAAGGAGGCCTCTTTCTGGAGGAGCGTGACCCCCAGTAAGCTTCAGGTGGGGCAGTTCCTGAGGGTGGGGATCTGAAATGTTGGGGTATCTCAGGTCCTCTGGGCTGTGGGGTGGGCTCTGAAAGGCAGGTGTCGGGGTGGTGGGTCCTGAATAGGAGATGCCGGGAAGGGTCTCTGGGTCTTTGTGGGTGGTGTACCACGCGGGATGGGAAGGCCAGGACTCGGGGCTGCGGTCTCAGACCCGGGTGAAGCAGTGTCCTTGCCCCAGGGGCTGCTGCTGTTGCTGCTGCTGAGCATGGGCGGGACATGGGCATCCAAGGAGCCGCTTCGGCCACGGTGCCGCCCCATCAATTGCCACCCTGGCTGTCGAGAAGGAGGGCTGCCCCGTGTGCATCACCGTCAACACCACCATCTGTGCCGGCTACTGCCCCACCATGGTGAGCTGCCCGGAGCCGGGGCAGGTGCTGCCACCTCAGGGCCAGACCCACAGAGGCAGCCGGGGAGGAAGGGTGGTCTGCCTCTCTGGTCAGGGGCTGCGGAATGGGGTGTGGGAGGGCAGGAACAGAGGGCTTCCTGGACTCCTGAGTCTGAGACCTGTGGGGGCAGCTGGGGAGCTCAGCTGAGGCGCCGGCCCCAGGCACAAGCTCATTCCCCCACTCACACGGCTTCCAGACCCGCGTGCTGCAGGGGGTCCTGCCGCCCCTGCCTCAGGTGGTGTGCAACTACCGCGATGTGCGCTTCGAGTCCATCCGGCTCCCTGGCTGCCCGCGCGGCGTGAACCCCGTGGTCTCCTACGCCGTGGCTCTCAGCTGTCAATGTGCACGCTGCCGCCGCGGCACCACTGACTGCGGGGGTCCCAAGGACCACCCCTTGACCTGCGATGACCCCCGCTTCCAGGCCTCCTCTTCCTCAAAGGCCCCTCCCCCCAGCCTTCCAAGCCCATCCCGACTCCCGGGGCCCTCAGACACCCCGATCCTCCCACAACAAAGGCTTCTCAATCCGCACTCTGGAGGTGTCTTTCTGTGGGCTCAGGGCAACCACACACACACAGGGTGGGTCCAGCTTCCAAACCATTTTCTACAGAGTCACAGTACAGAACTCTGGTAGAAAACAGGGTGGACGGCTGGGCGCGGTGGCTCACGCCTGTAATTGTCGGAGGCTGCGGTGGGTGGATCAGCTGAGGTGAGGGGTTCCAGACCAGCCTGACCAACATGGAGAAACCCCATCTCTACTAAAAATACAAAATATCGTCGGGCGTGGTGGTGCATGCCTATACTCCCAGGTACTTGGGAGGCTTAGGCAGGAGAATCTCTTGATCCTAGGAGGCGGAGGTTGCAGTGAGCAAGATCCCGCCATTGCGCTTCAGCCTGGGCAACAAAAACAAAGCTCCATCTCAAAAAGTAATAATAATAATAATAATAATAATAATAATAATAATAATAATATAAACATTAAAAATGTTCGGCCAGGCGCAGTGGCTCATGCCTGCAATCCCAGCACTTTGGGAGGCCGAGGCGGGTGCATCACCTGAGTTCAGGACTTCGAGACCAGCCTGGCCAACATGGTGAAACCCTGTCTCTACTAAAAAAAAAAAAAAAAATTAGCTGGGTGTGGTGGTGCGCGCCTGTAGTCCCAGCTACTCAGGAAGCTGAGGCAGGAGAATCGCTTGAACCCGGGAAGCATAGGTGCAGTGAGCCGAGATCACGCCACTGCACTCCAGCCTGGGTGACAGGGCGAGACTCCGTCTCAAAAAAAAAAAATAAAATAAAATAAAATAAAAATAAAAATAGAAAATAGTCAACTACTATTACTCAATAGCAACAGATGGTAAAATACAGGCTCAGAGAAATTAATGATTTGTGCCTGGTCACACAGCCAACAAATGGCAGAGATGGGACTTCAACTCTGGGCAACTGCACTCTGCCATCCTTCCTGTAGAACTCTGAGGAACTGAGAGTCTTGCATCTTGGAGGATGTTCCAATCAATTTTTTTTTTTTTTTTTTTTTTGAGACGGAGTCTCGCTCTGTTGTTGAGACTGGACTGCAGTGGCGCGATCTCGGCTCACTGCAAGATCCGCCTCCCGGGTTCCTGCCATTCTCCTGCCTCGGCCTCCCAAGTAGCTGGGACTACAGGCGCCCACCAGGACGCCTGGCTAATTTGTTGTACTTTTTAGTAGAGACGGGGTTTCCCCGTGTTAGCCAGGATAGTCTTGATCTCCTGACTTTGTGATCCGCCCGTCTCGGCTTCCCAAAGTGCTGGGATTACAGGCATGAACCACTGCGCCAGGCCCAATTTTGTTTGTTTGTTTTGTTTTGTTTTGTTGTTTTGGGAAAGGGTGGCGTGGAGAAGACTGGGAAACAACCAGTGGTCACCAGAGCTGTAGCACCTCCTTCACCTCTGAGCTCTGGGGCTGGGAACCCCAGGCTTCGGGGACCACTGTGGAGGACGCAGGTGGCCCCCTCTTTCCTGACATCTCAGGAGAGGGAGCGGCAACCGGTTAGGGGAAGAAAAGAACAGGAAGGTTATACAGCCAGGTGGGGAAGGGGCCAACTCCCTGAAAAACCCCTTCCCAGAGTTCTTCTTCAAGCGCAGGGTACCCAAGAGTCAAGGCCCCGCCCCCTTTCCAGTGGCCCCTTTTCTACTTAGGTGACCGCTCCTGGCTGGGATGGGAGGTAGATGGACCGGGGGGTGGGGGTGGGGGGGGGGAGGAGGGGAAGGGAGAGGCAGTGGATGAAGGAGAATGGAAGAGATGACATCCCCCTTGGCCCATTCATCCCATTCAGGTCCCCAAGCCGCGCCCCCCTCCGCCCCACCTGCACTGCCAGTGCCAACGTCAGAGGGAGGAAGAGGGAGCTCGGCTTAGAAGGCTGAGGCCCTGCCACCTGGGCCACACAGATCATGTGGCCTTCCTTCTCCCCACAGAAGGCCAGACCATGGACACCCCCTGAGCTGGAGGTCATCCTCCATCTCCACCCTGTTTTCTTTTTCTTTCTTTTTTTTTTTTTTTTGCGATGGAGTCTCGCTCTGTCGTGGAGGCTGGAGTGCAGTGGCGCAATCTCTGCTCACTGCAAGCTCCCCCTCCTAGGTTCACTCCATTCTCCTGTCTCAGCCTCCCAAGTAGCTTGGACTACAGGGGCCCGCGACCAAGCCCAGATAAGTTTTTGTATTTTTAGTAGAGACGGGGTTTCACCGTGTTAGCCAGGAAGGTCTCGATCCCCTGACCACATGATCCGCCCGCCTCGGCCTCCCAAAGTGGTGGGATTACAGGAGCGCAGCACCACGCCCAGCTAATTTTGGTATTATCAGTAGAGATGTGATTTCACAGTGTTGGCCAGGCTGCTCTCGAACTCCTGACC
Organism: Gorilla gorilla gorilla; assembly: GCF_029281585.2. Taxonomy (NCBI): domain Eukaryota; kingdom Metazoa; phylum Chordata; class Mammalia; order Primates; family Hominidae; genus Gorilla; species Gorilla gorilla. Next base: position 43,015,172 of record NC_073244.2, read on the forward strand.
TCAAGTCATCCACCCGCCTCAGCCTCCCAAAGTGCTGGGACTACAGGTGTGAGCCATAGTGCCTGACCTGTAGTTGTTGAATATTTATTCTTAATCTACAAGTTGGGTGTGATGCAAGTCCTGTACATGGAGTCCCCCAAACTTCTAGAGCAAGGGCTTCCCCATAATCCTGGCAGGCAGGCCTCCCCTGGGGTTCCAAACTTCTGTCCCCACTGAAGTGTTTATCCTCTTCTCTAATCCCAGCCTCCTTTTCCCTGTTTCCATGTGCTCTGAGAGATGCTCCCGCTCCCCCAGGCTCCCTCTGCATCCCCCTCATTTTCTTCCTCCCCGCTGTGTCAATGGAGTCCTAACCCCCACCCTTGACATTGTCCCCTTTTCCTACTACAAAGTGGGACCTTCTTTTCCCCCGAGTGGTCCTGTCTAGGGGTGCCGCTGCCGGGCCCCCTCTGCTCTTCCTGCTGGAGACTGGGGCCTTTCGGGAGTCAGCAGGCACCCGGGCCAACCGCAGCCAGCGAGGGGTCAGCGATACTTCGCCGGCGAGTCATCAGGGTGAGCTGGCCGTGTGCGATGCAGTCACTGGCTGGGTGACAGACCCCCGGACCGCTGTGGACTTGGTTGTGCTCGAGGTGGAGGTGTTGGGCGAGGTGCCTGCAGCTGGCGGCAGTTCCCTCCGCCAACACTTCTTTGTCACCTGCTTCGAGGCCGATAACTCTGAAGAAGGTGGCCCAGGGGTAGGTGGAGAGGCTGCCGCCGGGGTGTGGACCGGGGGGCACTGGGTGTCTGAGTGCAAGGCCAAGCAGTCCTATGTGCGGGCATTGACCGCTGATGCCCAGGGCCGTGTGGACTGGCGATGGATTCAAACTGGCACTGCCTGTGTCTGCACACTCCTCAGCCGGACTGGCCGGGCCTGAGACTTATACCCAGGAACTGGTCAGGCAGAAAAAGAACAGAGCTGGATGCTGAGAGACGTCAGGGTTGGCCCAGCTGCTCTACGGACGGACCCCAGTTGGGGAACTCATCAAATCATGGCAAAATCACAACTCTCTGAATTTGAGCTCAATCTCTGTAGGATGGGTGCACCAACGTGGGGTTTTGAAGGTTGAATAGGAGCTCTCCCGGGGGAACTTGAGGGTAATCATGATGATGATGATAATAATAATAATAGCCACTATTTACTGAGTGTTTACTCTTTCGTAGCCCTAATACATAACTCCTCGGATCAACTCTCATGGATTTGATCATTGGTGACCTTTGGTGTTAAGTTGCTGACTGCTCTGTCACAGAGGACACCACCTTGCTCATCCTGGGGAGTGGGAGGGCACATTTCACGATGTGCATGGGGGAGGAGAGAAACTGGAACATGCAAGCAGATGGCCAGGGGACCTTGAGGACATGGTCTACGGAAGGCCTTTAAGTATCTGGGAGCTGGGGTTCAAATGAGAAATCTTACTTGGTGAGAGCAGGCAGGGGTTGGCTTCGAATATTCTGTTTTGAGATAAAGAGCTACCGATCACACGGGGAGTATAAGCAAGGTTGAATGAGAAGCGATCAGGATGCTGGAGAGTTCAGCCCTGGGCGGGGAGCTCAAGTCAGGTTTCTAGCCCTCTTCCCTGTGCCAACCTATACCCTACATTGGGAAAGAAACAGACCTTAAAATTGTCCAGCTTGATGGCATCGCGGGAAAGGGACTAAGTCCAGATAATGTCCTCCGAGGCTGCGGCCTCGGGGGCAGGACACACCTCCTGCGGGCCTATTCAATGATCAGTTAAATCACCTGAAGCACACGCATTTCCGGGGAGCGCTCCGGGCATCCTGGCTTGAGGGTAGAGTGGGCGGAGGTCCCTAAGGGAGAGGTGGGGCTCGGGCTGAATCCCTCGTTGGGGGCACCAGGGTCAAGTGGCTAACCTGGCAGCACAGTCACGGGGAGGCCCTCTCTCATTGGGCAGAAACTAAGTCCGAAGCCGCGCCCCTCCTGGGCGAGGAGGTTCCACCTCCTAGGTTCCTGTGATTCTCCTGCCTCAGCCCGAGTAGTGGGACATCCCACTTGCTCCCGCCATTCTGTTTACCACAGGTGACAACCGCCATGGCTGAGAGGCAGGGAGGTCCCCCGAGGACCGAGCGAGGCTCGGTCTCCCAAAAAAAAAAAAAGATACATTGAAGTAATTTAAAAACACTTAGGAAGATGTCATTTCTTCCTATCAAGGCGTCCTCCCTTTATGGTTTGTTGTTATATAGGGAACGATAAAAAGAAAGTTTTTTTGGAGGAGGTCGGCCTCGAACTCGAGGCTCTCGCACCCTCGCCTCCCTGAGGGCCCGAAGGCCGGCGCAATGGGCCAGAGCCACAGTGGCTCCTGGGGTCGGGGGTTGTCCTTTCTTCCCTTTGACCTTACGCAGGGTGAGGGAGCCAATCACAAGAGGCTCACCCCTGACGTCACCCAGTCCCCAGGGCCAGTGAGGGCCCTGTGTTCCCTGGCGCCCCCTGGAGGGAGGAAGGGGAACTGTATCTGAGAGAGAGCAGCCCATTGGGTCCGCTGACTCCGGCCGGGTTCCCGTGCCGCGTCCAACACCCCTCACTCCCTGTCTCACTCCCCCACGGAGACTCAATTTACTTTCCATGTCCACATTCCCAGTGCTTGCGGAAGATATCCCGCTAAGAGAGAGACATGTCAAAGGTAGGGTAGATCCACATTTCCAGGCACCAAAGATGGAGATGTTCCAGGAAAGACTGCAGGGCCCCTGGGCACCTTCCACCTCCTTCCAGGCCATCACTGGCATGAGAAGGGGCAGACCAGTGTGAGCTGTGGAAGGAGGCCTCTTTCTGGAGGAGCGTGACCCCCAGTAAGCTTCAGGTGGGGCAGTTCCTGAGGGTGGGGATCTGAAATGTTGGGGTATCTCAGGTCCTCTGGGCTGTGGGGTGGGCTCTGAAAGGCAGGTGTCGGGGTGGTGGGTCCTGAATAGGAGATGCCGGGAAGGGTCTCTGGGTCTTTGTGGGTGGTGTACCACGCGGGATGGGAAGGCCAGGACTCGGGGCTGCGGTCTCAGACCCGGGTGAAGCAGTGTCCTTGCCCCAGGGGCTGCTGCTGTTGCTGCTGCTGAGCATGGGCGGGACATGGGCATCCAAGGAGCCGCTTCGGCCACGGTGCCGCCCCATCAATTGCCACCCTGGCTGTCGAGAAGGAGGGCTGCCCCGTGTGCATCACCGTCAACACCACCATCTGTGCCGGCTACTGCCCCACCATGGTGAGCTGCCCGGAGCCGGGGCAGGTGCTGCCACCTCAGGGCCAGACCCACAGAGGCAGCCGGGGAGGAAGGGTGGTCTGCCTCTCTGGTCAGGGGCTGCGGAATGGGGTGTGGGAGGGCAGGAACAGAGGGCTTCCTGGACTCCTGAGTCTGAGACCTGTGGGGGCAGCTGGGGAGCTCAGCTGAGGCGCCGGCCCCAGGCACAAGCTCATTCCCCCACTCACACGGCTTCCAGACCCGCGTGCTGCAGGGGGTCCTGCCGCCCCTGCCTCAGGTGGTGTGCAACTACCGCGATGTGCGCTTCGAGTCCATCCGGCTCCCTGGCTGCCCGCGCGGCGTGAACCCCGTGGTCTCCTACGCCGTGGCTCTCAGCTGTCAATGTGCACGCTGCCGCCGCGGCACCACTGACTGCGGGGGTCCCAAGGACCACCCCTTGACCTGCGATGACCCCCGCTTCCAGGCCTCCTCTTCCTCAAAGGCCCCTCCCCCCAGCCTTCCAAGCCCATCCCGACTCCCGGGGCCCTCAGACACCCCGATCCTCCCACAACAAAGGCTTCTCAATCCGCACTCTGGAGGTGTCTTTCTGTGGGCTCAGGGCAACCACACACACACAGGGTGGGTCCAGCTTCCAAACCATTTTCTACAGAGTCACAGTACAGAACTCTGGTAGAAAACAGGGTGGACGGCTGGGCGCGGTGGCTCACGCCTGTAATTGTCGGAGGCTGCGGTGGGTGGATCAGCTGAGGTGAGGGGTTCCAGACCAGCCTGACCAACATGGAGAAACCCCATCTCTACTAAAAATACAAAATATCGTCGGGCGTGGTGGTGCATGCCTATACTCCCAGGTACTTGGGAGGCTTAGGCAGGAGAATCTCTTGATCCTAGGAGGCGGAGGTTGCAGTGAGCAAGATCCCGCCATTGCGCTTCAGCCTGGGCAACAAAAACAAAGCTCCATCTCAAAAAGTAATAATAATAATAATAATAATAATAATAATATAAACATTAAAAATGTTCGGCCAGGCGCAGTGGCTCATGCCTGCAATCCCAGCACTTTGGGAGGCCGAGGCGGGTGCATCACCTGAGTTCAGGACTTCGAGACCAGCCTGGCCAACATGGTGAAACCCTGTCTCTACTAAAAAAAAAAAAAAAATTAGCTGGGTGTGGTGGTGCGCGCCTGTAGTCCCAGCTACTCAGGAAGCTGAGGCAGGAGAATCGCTTGAACCCGGGAAGCATAGGTGCAGTGAGCCGAGATCACGCCACTGCACTCCAGCCTGGGTGACAGGGCGAGACTCCGTCTCAAAAAAAAAAAAAAAATGAAATAAAATAAAATAAAAATAAAAATAGAAAATAGTCAACTACTATTACTCAATAGCAACAGATGGTAAAATACAGGCTCAGAGAAATTAATGATTTGTGCCTGGTCACACAGCCAACAAATGGCAGAGATGGGACTTCAACTCTGGGCAACTGCACTCTGCCATCCTTCCTGTAGAACTCTGAGGAACTGAGAGTCTTGCATCTTGGAGGATGTTCCAATCAATTTTTTTTTTTTTTTTTTTTTTTTTTGAGACGGAGTCTCGCTCTGTTGTTGAGACTGGACTGCAGTGGCGCGATCTCGGCTCACTGCAAGATCCGCCTCCCGGGTTCCTGCCATTCTCCTGCCTCGGCCTCCCAAGTAGCTGGGACTACAGGCGCCCACCAGGACGCCTGGCTAATTTGTTGTATTTTTTAGTAGAGACGGGGTTTCCCCGTGTTAGCCAGGATAGTCTTGATCTCCTGACTTTGTGATCCGCCCGTCTCGGCTTCCCAAAGTGCTGGGATTACAGGCATGAACCACTGCGCCAGGCCCAATTTTGTTTGTTTGTTTTGTTTTGTTTTGTTGTTTTGGGAAAGGGTGGCGTGGAGAAGACTGGGAAACAACCAGTGGTCACCAGAGCTGTAGCACCTCCTTCACCTCTGAGCTCTGGGGCTGGGAACCCCAGGCTTCGGGGACCACTGTGGAGGACGCAGGTGGCCCCCTCTTTCCTGACATCTCAGGAGAGGGAGCGGCAACCGGTTAGGGGAAGAAAAGAACAGGAAGGTTATACAGCCAGGTGGGGAAGGGGCCAACTCCCTGAAAAACCCCTTCCCAGAGTTCTTCTTCAAGCGCAGGGTACCCAAGAGTCAAGGCCCCGCCCCCTTTCCAGTGGCCCCTTTTCTACTTAGGTGACCGCTCCTGGCTGGGATGGGAGGTAGATGGACCGGGGGGTGGGGGTGGGGGGGGGGGGGAGGAGGGGAAGGGAGAGGCAGTGGATGAAGGAGAATGGAAGAGATGACATCCCCCTTGGCCCATTCATCCCATTCAGGTCCCCAAGCCGCGCCCCCCTCCGCCCCACCTGCACTGCCAGTGCCAACGTCAGAGGGAGGAAGAGGGAGCTCGGCTTAGAAGGCTGAGGCCCTGCCACCTGGGCCACACAGATCATGTGGCCTTCCTTCTCCCCACAGAAGGCCAGACCATGGACACCCCCTGAGCTGGAGGTCATCCTCCATCTCCACCCTGTTTTCTTTTTCTTTCTTTTTTTTTTTTTTTTTTTGCGATGGAGTCTCGCTCTGTCGTGGAGGCTGGAGTGCAGTGGCGCAATCTCTGCTCACTGCAAGCTCCCCCTCCTAGGTTCACTCCATTCTCCTGTCTCAGCCTCCCAAGTAGCTTGGACTACAGGGGCCCGCGACCAAGCCCAGATAAGTTTTTGTATTTTTAGTAGAGACGGGGTTTCACCGTGTTAGCCAGGAAGGTCTCGATCCCCTGACCACATGATCCGCCCGCCTCGGCCTCCCAAAGTGGTGGGATTACAGGAGCGCAGCACCACGCCCAGCTAATTTTGGTATTATCAGTAGAGATGTGATTTCACAGTGTTGGCCAGGCTGCTCTCGAACTCCTGACCTCAAGTCATCCACCCGCCTCAGCCTCCCAAAGTGCTGGGACTACAGGTGTGAGCCATAGTGCCTGACCTGTAGTTGTTGAATATTTATTCTTAATCTACAAGTTGGGTGTGATGCAAGTCCTGTACATGGAGTCCCCCAAACTTCTAGAGCAAGGGCTTCCCCATAATCCTGGCAGGCAGGCCTCCCCTGGGGTTCCAAACTTCTGTCCCCACTGAAGTGTTTATCCTCTTCTCTAATCCCAGCCTCCTTTTCCCTGTTTCCATGTGCTCTGAGAGATGCTCCCGCTCCCCCAGGCTCCCTCTGCATCCCCCTCATTTTCTTCCTCCCCGCTGTGTCAATGGAGTCCTAACCCCCACCCTTGACATTGTCCCCTTTTCCTACTACAAAGTGGGACCTTCTTTTCCCCCGAGTGGTCCTGTCTAGGGGTGCCGCTGCCGGGCCCCCTCTGCTCTTCCTGCTGGAGACTGGGGCCTTTCGGGAGTCAGCAGGCACCCGGGCCAACCGCAGCCAGCGAGGGGTCAGCGATACTTCGCCGGCGAGTCATCAGGGTGAGCTGGCCGTGTGCGATGCAGTCACTGGCTGGGTGACAGACCCCCGGACCGCTGTGGACTTGGTTGTGCTCGAGGTGGAGGTGTTGGGCGAGGTGCCTGCAGCTGGCGGCAGTTCCCTCCGCCAACACTTCTTTGTCACCTGCTTCGAGGCCGATAACTCTGAAGAAGGTGGCCCAGGGGTAGGTGGAGAGGCTGCCGCCGGGGTGTGGACCGGGGGGCACTGGGTGTCTGAGTGCAAGGCCAAGCAGTCCTATGTGCGGGCATTGACCGCTGATGCCCAGGGCCGTGTGGACTGGCGATGGATTCAAACTGGCACTGCCTGTGTCTGCACACTCCTCAGCCGGACTGGCCGGGCCTGAGACTTATACCCAGGAACTGGTCAGGCAGAAAAAGAACAGAGCTGGATGCTGAGAGACGTCAGGGTTGGCCCAGCTGCTCTACGGACGGACCCCAGTTGGGGAACTCATCAAATCATGGCAAAATCACAACTCTCTGAATTTGAGCTCAATCTCTGTAGGATGGGTGCACCAACGTGGGGTTTTGAAGGTTGAATAGGAGCTCTCCCGGGGGAACTTGAGGGTAATCATGATGATGATGATAATAATAATAATAGCCACTATTTACTGAGTGTTTACTCTTTCGTAGCCCTAATACATAACTCCTCGGATCAACTCTCATGGATTTGATCATTGGTGACCTTTGGTGTTAAGTTGCTGACTGCTCTGTCACAGAGGACACCACCTTGCTCATCCTGGGGAGTGGGAGGGCACATTTCACGATGTGCATGGGGGAGGAGAGAAACTGGAACATGCAAGCAGATGGCCAGGGGACCTTGAGGACATGGTCTACGGAAGGCCTTTAAGTATCTGGGAGCTGGGGTTCAAATGAGAAATCTTACTTGGTGAGAGCAGGCAGGGGTTGGCTTCGAATATTCTGTTTTGAGATAAAGAGCTACCGATCACACGGGGAGTATAAGCAAGGTTGAATGAGAAGCGATCAGGATGCTGGAGAGTTCAGCCCTGGGCGGGGAGCTCAAGTCAGGTTTCTAGCCCTCTTCCCTGTGCCAACCTATACCCTACATTGGGAAAGAAACAGACCTTAAAATTGTCCAGCTTGATGGCATCGCGGGAAAGGGACTAAGTCCAGATAATGTCCTCCGAGGCTGCGGCCTCGGGGGCAGGACACACCTCCTGCGGGCCTATTCAATGATCAGTTAAATCACCTGAAGCACACGCATTTCCGGGGAGCGCTCCGGGCATCCTGGCTTGAGGGTAGAGTGGGCGGAGGTCCCTAAGGGAGAGGTGGGGCTCGGGCTGAATCCCTCGTTGGGGGCACCAGGGTCAAGTGGCTAACCTGGCAGCACAGTCACGGGGAGGCCCTCTCTCATTGGGCAGAAACTAAGTCCGAAGCCACGCCCCTCCTGGGCGAGGAGGTTCCACCTCCTAGGTTCCTGTGATTCTCCTGCCTCAGCCCGAGTAGTGGGACATCCCACTTGCTCCCGCCATTCTGTTTACCACAGGTGACAACCGCCATGGCTGAGAGGCAGGGAGGTCCCCCGAGGACCGAGCGAGGCTCGGTCTCCCAAAAAAAAAAAAAAGATACATTGAAGTAATTTAAAAACACTTAGGAAGATGTCATTTCTTCCTATCAAGGCGTCCTCCCTTTATGGTTTGTTGTTATATAGGGAACGATAAAAAGAAAGTTTTTTTGGAGGAGGTCGGCCTCGAACTCGAGGCTCTCGCACCCTCGCCTCCCTGAGGGCCCGAAGGCCGGCACAATGGGCCAGAGCCACAGTGGCTCCTGGGGTCGGGGGTTGTCCTTTCTTCCCTTTGACCTTACGCAGGGTGAGGGAGCCAATCACAAGAGGCTCACCCCTGACGTCACCCAGTCCCCAGGGCCAGTGAGGGCCCTGTGTTCCCTGGCGCCCCCTGGAGGGAGGAAGGGGAACTGTATCTGAGAGAGAGCAGCCCATTGGGTCCGCTGACTCCGGCCGGGTTCCCGTGCCGCGTCCAACACCCCTCACTCCCTGTCTCACTCCCCCACGGAGACTCAATTTACTTTCCATGTCCACATTCCCAGTGCTTGCGGAAGATATCCCGCTAAGAGAGAGACATGTCAAAGGTAGGGTAGATCCACATTTCCAGGCACCAAAGATGGAGATGTTCCAGGAAAGACTGCAGGGCCCCTGGGCACCTTCCACCTCCTTCCAGGCCATCACTGGCATGAGAAGGGGCAGACCAGTGTGAGCTGTGGAAGGAGGCCTCTTTCTGGAGGAGCGTGACCCCCAGTAAGCTTCAGGTGGGGCAGTTCCTGAGGGTGGGGATCTGAAATGTTGGGGTATCTCAGGTCCTCTGGGCTGTGGGGTGGGCTCTGAAAGGCAGGTGTCGGGGTGGTGGGTCCTGAATAGGAGATGCCGGGAAGGGTCTCTGGGTCTTTGTGGGTGGTGTACCACGCGGGATGGGAAGGCCAGGACTCGGGGCTGCGGTCTCAGACCCGGGTGAAGCAGTGTCCTTGCCCCAGGGGCTGCTGCTGTTGCTGCTGCTGAGCATGGGCGGGACATGGGCATCCAAGGAGCCGCTTCGGCCACGGTGCCGCCCCATCAATTGCCACCCTGGCTGTCGAGAAGGAGGGCTGCCCCGTGTGCATCACCGTCAACACCACCATCTGTGCCGGCTACTGCCCCACCATGGTGAGCTGCCCGGAGCCGGGGCAGGTGCTGCCACCTCAGGGCCAGACCCACAGAGGCAGCCGGGGAGGAAGGGTGGTCTGCCTCTCTGGTCAGGGGCTGCGGAATGGGGTGTGGGAGGGCAGGAACAGAGGGCTTCCTGGATTCCTGAGTCTGAGACCTGTGGGGGCAGCTGGGGAGCTCAGCTGAGGCGCCGGCCCCAGGCACAAGCTCATTCCCCCACTCACACGGCTTCCAGACCCGCGTGCTGCAGGGGGTCCTGCCGCCCCTGCCTCAGGTGGTGTGCAACTACCGCGATGTGCGCTTCGAGTCCATCCGGCTCCCTGGCTGCCCGCGCGGCGTGAACCCCGTGGTCTCCTACGCCGTGGCTCTCAGCTGTCAATGTGCACGCTGCCGCCGCGGCACCACTGACTGCGGGGGTCCCAAGGACCACCCCTTGACCTGCGATGACCCCCGCTTCCAGGCCTCCTCTTCCTCAAAGGCCCCTCCCCCCAGCCTTCCAAGCCCATCCCGACTCCCGGGGCCCTCAGACACCCCGATCCTCCCACAACAAAGGCTTCTCAATCCGCACTCTGGAGGTGTCTTTCTGTGGGCTCAGGGCAACCACACACACACAGGGTGGGTCCAGCTTCCAAACCATTTTCTACAGAGTCACAGTACAGAACTCTGGTAGAAAACAGGGTGGACGGCTGGGCGCGGTGGCTCACGCCTGTAATCCCGCCAATTTGGGAGGCCGAGGCAGTCGGATCATGAGGTCAGGAGATCGAGAACATCCTGGATAATACGGTGAAACCCCGTCTCTACTAAAAATACGAAAAGTTATCCCGGCTTGTTGGCGGGCGCTTGAAGGAGAATGCAGTGAACCTGGGAGCGGGAGGTTGCAGTGAGCAGAGATCACGCCACTGCATTCCAGTCTCAACAACAGAGCGAGACTCCGTCTCAAAAAAAAAAAAAAAAAAAAAAAAAAAATTGATTGGAACATCCTCCAAGATGCAAGACTCTCAGTTCCTCAGAGTTCTACAGGAAGGATGGCAGAGTGCAGTTGCCCAGAGTTGAAGTCCCATCTCTGCCATTTGTTGGCTGTGTGACCAGGCACAAATCATTAATTTCTCTGAGCCTGTATTTTACCATCTGTTGCTATTGAGTAATAGTAGTTGACTATTTTCTATTTTTATTTTTATTTTTATTTATTTATTTATTTATTTTGAGACGGAGTCTCGCCCTGTCACCCAGGCTGGAGTGCAGTGGCGTGATCTCGGCTCACTGCACCTATGCTTCCCGGGTTCAAGCGATTCTCCTGCCTCAGCTTCCTGAGTAGCTGGGACTACAGGCGCGCACCACCACACCCAGCTAATTTTTTTTTTTTTTTTTAGTAGAGACAGGGTTTCACCATGTTGGCCAGGCTGGTCTCGAAGTCCTGAACTCAGGTGATGCACCCGCCTCGGCCTCCCAAAGTGCTGGGATTGCAGGCATGAGCCACTGCGCCTGGCCGAACATTTTTAATGTTTATATTATTATTATTATTATTATTATTATTATTATTATTACTTTTTGAGATGGAGCTTTGTTTTTGTTGCCCAGGCTGAAGCGCAATGGCGGGATCTTGCTCACTGCAACCTCCGCCTCCTAGGATCAAGAGATTCTCCTGCCTAAGCCTCCCAAGTACCTGGGAGTATAGGCATGCACCACCACGCCCGACGATATTTTGTATTTTTAGTAGAGATGGGGTTTCTCCATGTTGGTCAGGCTGGTCTGGAACCCCTCACCTCAGCTGATCCACCCACCGCAGCCTCCGACAATTACAGGCGTGAGCCACCGCGCCCAGCCGTCCACCCTGTTTTCTACCAGAGTTCTGTACTGTGACTCTGTAGAAAATGGTTTGGAAGCTGGACCCACCCTGTGTGTGTGTGGTTGCCCTGAGCCCACAGAAAGACACCTCCAGAGTGCGGATTGAGAAGCCTTTGTTGTGGGAGGATCGGGGTGTCTGAGGGCCCCGGGAGTCGGGATGGGCTTGGAAGGCTGGGGGGAGGGGCCTTTGAGGAAGAGGAGGCCTGGAAGCGGGGGTCATCGCAGGTCAAGGGGTGGTCCTTGGGACCCCCGCAGTCAGTGGTGCCGCGGCGGCAGCGTGCACATTGACAGCTGAGAGCCACGGCGTAGGAGACCACGGGGTTCACGCCGCGCGGGCAGCCAGGGAGCCGGATGGACTCGAAGCGCACATCGCGGTAGTTGCACACCACCTGAGGCAGGGGCGGCAGGACCCCCTGCAGCACGCGGGTCTGGAAGCCGTGTGAGTGGGGGAATGAGCTTGTGCCTGGGGCCGGCGCCTCAGCTGAGCTCCCCAGCTGCCCCCACAGGTCTCAGACTCAGGAGTCCAGGAAGCCCTCTGTTCCTGCCCTCCCACACCCCATTCCGCAGCCCCTGACCAGAGAGGCAGACCACCCTTCCTCCCCGGCTGCCTCTGTGGGTCTGGCCCTGAGGTGGCAGCACCTGCCCCGGCTCCGGGCAGCTCACCATGGTGGGGCAGTAGCCGGCACAGATGGTGGTGTTGACGGTGATGCACACGGGGCAGCCCTCCTTCTCGACAGCCAGGGTGGCAATTGATGGGGCGGCACCGTGGCCGAAGCGGCTCCTTGGATGCCCATGTCCCGCCCATGCTCAGCAGCAGCAACAGCAGCAGCCCCTGGGGCAAGGACACTGCTTCACCCGGGTCTGAGACCGCAGCCCCGAGTCCTGGCCTTCCCATCCCGCGTGGTACACCACCCACAAAGACCCAGAGACCCTTCCCGGCATCTCCTATTCAGGACCCACCACCCCGACACCTGCCTTTCAGAGCCCACCCCACAGCCCAGAGGACCTGAGATACCCCAACATTTCAGATCCCCACCCTCAGGAACTGCCCCACCTGAAGCTTACTGGGGGTCACGCTCCTCCAGAAAGAGGCCTCCTTCCACAGCTCACACTGGTCTGCCCCTTCTCATGCCAGTGATGGCCTGGAAGGAGGTGGAAGGTGCCCAGGGGCCCTGCAGTCTTTCCTGGAACATCTCCATCTTTGGTGCCTGGAAATGTGGATCTACCCTACCTTTGACATGTCTCTCTCTTAGCGGGATATCTTCCGCAAGCACTGGGAATGTGGACATGGAAAGTAAATTGAGTCTCCGTGGGGGAGTGAGACAGGGAGTGAGGGGTGTTGGACGCGGCACGGGAACCCGGCCGGAGTCAGCGGACCCAATGGGCTGCTCTCTCTCAGATACAGTTCCCCTTCCTCCCTCCAGGGGGCGCCAGGGAACACAGGGCCCTCACTGGCCCTGGGGACTGGGTGACGTCAGGGGTGAGCCTCTTGTGATTGGCTCCCTCACCCTGCGTAAGGTCAAAGGGAAGAAAGGACAACCCCCGACCCCAGGAGCCACTGTGGCTCTGGCCCATTGTGCCGGCCTTCGGGCCCTCAGGGAGGCGAGGGTGCGAGAGCCTCGAGTTCGAGGCCGACCTCCTCCAAAAAAACTTTCTTTTTATCGTTCCCTATATAACAACAAACCATAAAGGGAGGACGCCTTGATAGGAAGAAATGACATCTTCCTAAGTGTTTTTAAATTACTTCAATGTATCTTTTTTTTTTTTTTGGGAGACCGAGCCTCGCTCGGTCCTCGGGGGACCTCCCTGCCTCTCAGCCATGGCGGTTGTCACCTGTGGTAAACAGAATGGCGGGAGCAAGTGGGATGTCCCACTACTCGGGCTGAGGCAGGAGAATCACAGGAACCTAGGAGGTGGAACCTCCTCGCCCAGGAGGGGCGCGGCTTCGGACTTAGTTTCTGCCCAATGAGAGAGGGCCTCCCCGTGACTGTGCTGCCAGGTTAGCCACTTGACCCTGGTGCCCCCAACGAGGGATTCAGCCCGAGCCCCACCTCTCCCTTAGGGACCTCCGCCCACTCTACCCTCAAGCCAGGATGCCCGGAGCGCTCCCCGGAAATGCGTGTGCTTCAGGTGATTTAACTGATCATTGAATAGGCCCGCAGGAGGTGTGTCCTGCCCCCGAGGCCGCAGCCTCGGAGGACATTATCTGGACTTAGTCCCTTTCCCGCGATGCCATCAAGCTGGACAATTTTAAGGTCTGTTTCTTTCCCAATGTAGGGTATAGGTTGGCACAGGGAAGAGGGCTAGAAACCTGACTTGAGCTCCCCGCCCAGGGCTGAACTCTCCAGCATCCTGATCGCTTCTCATTCAACCTTGCTTATACTCCCCGTGTGATCGGTAGCTCTTTATCTCAAAACAGAATATTCGAAGCCAACCCCTGCCTGCTCTCACCAAGTAAGATTTCTCATTTGAACCCCAGCTCCCAGATACTTAAAGGCCTTCCGTAGACCATGTCCTCAAGGTCCCCTGGCCATCTGCTTGCATGTTCCAGTTTCTCTCCTCCCCCATGCACATCGTGAAATGTGCCCTCCCACTCCCCAGGATGAGCAAGGTGGTGTCCTCTGTGACAGAGCAGTCAGCAACTTAACACCAAAGGTCACCAATGATCAAATCCATGAGAGTTGATCCGAGGAGTTATGTATTAGGGCTACGAAAGAGTAAACACTCAGTAAATAGTGGCTATTATTATTATTATCATCATCATCATGATTACCCTCAAGTTCCCCCGGGAGAGCTCCTATTCAACCTTCAAAACCCCACGTTGGTGCACCCATCCTACAGAGATTGAGCTCAAATTCAGAGAGTTGTGATTTTGCCATGATTTGATGAGTTCCCCAACTGGGGTCCGTCCGTAGAGCAGCTGGGCCAACCCTGACGTCTCTCAGCATCCAGCTCTGTTCTTTTTCTGCCTGACCAGTTCCTGGGTATAAGTCTCAGGCCCGGCCAGTCCGGCTGAGGAGTGTGCAGACGCAGGCAGTGCCAGTTTGAATCCATCGCCAGTCCACACGGCCCTGGGCATCAGCGGTCAATGCCCGCACATAGGACTGCTTGGCCTTGCACTCAGACACCCAGTGCCCCCCGGTCCACACCCCGGCGGCAGCCTCTCCACCTACCCCTGGGCCACCTTCTTCAGAGTTATCGGCCTCGAAGCAGGTGACAAAGAAGTGTTGGCGGAGGGAACTGCCGCCAGCTGCAGGCACCTCGCCCAACACCTCCACCTCGAGCACAACCAAGTCCACAGCGGTCCGGGGGTCTGTCACCCAGCCAGTGACTGCATCGCACACGGCCAGCTCACCCTGATGACTCGCCGGCGAAGTATCGCTGACCCCTCGCTGGCTGCGGTTGGCCCGGGTGCCTGCTGACTCCCGAAAGGCCCCAGTCTCCAGCAGGAAGAGCAGAGGGGGCCCGGCAGCGGCACCCCTAGACAGGACCACTCGGGGGAAAAGAAGGTCCCACTTTGTAGTAGGAAAAGGGGACAATGTCAAGGGTGGGGGTTAGGACTCCATTGACACAGCGGGGAGGAAGAAAATGAGGGGGATGCAGAGGGAGCCTGGGGGAGCGGGAGCATCTCTCAGAGCACATGGAAACAGGGAAAAGGAGGCTGGGATTAGAGAAGAGGATAAACACTTCAGTGGGGACAGAAGTTTGGAACCCCAGGGGAGGCCTGCCTGCCAGGATTATGGGGAAGCCCTTGCTCTAGAAGTTTGGGGGACTCCATGTACAGGACTTGCATCACACCCAACTTGTAGATTAAGAATAAATATTCAACAACTACAGGTCAGGCACTATGGCTCACACCTGTAGTCCCAGCACTTTGGGAGGCTGAGGCGGGTGGATGACTTGAGGTCAGGAGTTCGAGAGCAGCCTGGCCAACACTGTGAAATCACATCTCTACTGATAATACCAAAATTAGCTGGGCGTGGTGCTGCGCTCCTGTAATCCCACCACTTTGGGAGGCCGAGGCGGGCGGATCATGTGGTCAGGGGATCGAGACCTTCCTGGCTAACACGGTGAAACCCCGTCTCTACTAAAAATACAAAAACTTATCTGGGCTTGGTCGCGGGCCCCTGTAGTCCAAGCTACTTGGGAGGCTGAGACAGGAGAATGGAGTGAACCTAGGAGGGGGAGCTTGCAGTGAGCAGAGATTGCGCCACTGCACTCCAGCCTCCACGACAGAGCGAGACTCCATCGCAAAAAAAAAAAAAAAAGAAAGAAAAAGAAAACAGGGTGGAGATGGAGGATGACCTCCAGCTCAGGGGGTGTCCATGGTCTGGCCTTCTGTGGGGAGAAGGAAGGCCACATGATCTGTGTGGCCCAGGTGGCAGGGCCTCAGCCTTCTAAGCCGAGCTCCCTCTTCCTCCCTCTGACGTTGGCACTGGCAGTGCAGGTGGGGCGGAGGGGGGCGCGGCTTGGGGACCTGAATGGGATGAATGGGCCAAGGGGGATGTCATCTCTTCCATTCTCCTTCATCCACTGCCTCTCCCTTCCCCCCCACCCCCCCACCCCCACCCCCCGGTCCATCTACCTCCCATCCCAGCCAGGAGCGGTCACCTAAGTAGAAAAGGGGCCACTGGAAAGGGGGCGGGGCCTTGACTCTTGGGTACCCTGCGCTTGAAGAAGAACTCTGGGAAGGGGTTTTTCAGGGAGTTGGCCCCTTCCCCACCTGGCTGTATAACCTTCCTGTTCTTTTCTTCCCCTAACCGGTTGCCGCTCCCTCTCCTGAGATGTCAGGAAAGAGGGGGCCACCTGCGTCCTCCACAGTGGTCCCCGAAGCCTGGGGTTCCCAGCCCCAGAGCTCAGAGGTGAAGGAGGTGCTACAGCTCTGGTGACCACTGGTTGTTTCCCAGTCTTCTCCACGCCACCCTTTCCCAAAACAACAAAACAAAACAAAACAAACAAACAAAATTGGGCCTGGCGCAGTGGTTCATGCCTGTAATCCCAGCACTTTGGGAAGCCGAGACGGGCGGATCACAAAGTCAGGAGATCAAGACTATCCTGGCTAACACGGGGAAACCCCGTCTCTACTAAAAAATACAACAAATTAGCCAGGCGTCCTGGTGGGCGCCTGTAGTCCCAGCTACTTGGGAGGCCGAGGCAGGAGAATGGCAGGAACCCGGGAGGCGGATCTTGCAGTGAGCCGAGATCGCGCCACTGCAGTCCAGTCTCAACAACAGAGCGAGACTCCGTCTCAAAAAAAAAAAAAAAAAAAAAATTGA
This sequence comes from Gorilla gorilla gorilla, assembly GCF_029281585.2. Taxonomy (NCBI): domain Eukaryota; kingdom Metazoa; phylum Chordata; class Mammalia; order Primates; family Hominidae; genus Gorilla; species Gorilla gorilla. Next base: position 43,031,695 of record NC_073244.2, read on the forward strand.
TTGGAACATCCTCCAAGATGCAAGACTCTCAGTTCCTCAGAGTTCTACAGGAAGGATGGCAGAGTGCAGTTGCCCAGAGTTGAAGTCCCATCTCTGCCATTTGTTGGCTGTGTGACCAGGCACAAATCATTAATTTCTCTGAGCCTGTATTTTACCATCTGTTGCTATTGAGTAATAGTAGTTGACTATTTTCTATTTTTATTTTTATTTTATTTTATTTTTTTTTTTTTTTTTTTGAGACGGAGTCTCGCCCTGTCACCCAGGCTGGAGTGCAGTGGCGTGATCTCGGCTCACTGCACCTATGCTTCCCGGGTTCAAGCGATTCTCCTGCCTCAGCTTCCTGAGTAGCTGGGACTACAGGCGCGCACCACCACACCCAGCTAATTTTTTTTTTTTTTTTAGTAGAGACAGGGTTTCACCATGTTGGCCAGGCTGGTCTCGAAGTCCTGAACTCAGGTGATGCACCCGCCTCGGCCTCCCAAAGTGCTGGGATTGCAGGCATGAGCCACTGCGCCTGGCCGAACATTTTTAATGTTTATATTATTATTATTATTATTATTATTATTATTATTATTATTATTATTATTATTACTTTTTGAGATGGAGCTTTGTTTTTGTTGCCCAGGCTGAAGCGCAATGGCGGGATCTTGCTCACTGCAACCTCCGCCTCCTAGGATCAAGAGATTCTCCTGCCTAAGCCTCCCAAGTACCTGGGAGTATAGGCATGCACCACCACGCCCGACGATATTTTGTATTTTTAGTAGAGATGGGGTTTCTCCATGTTGGTCAGGCTGGTCTGGAACCCCTCACCTCAGCTGATCCACCCACCGCAGCCTCCGACAATTACAGGCGTGAGCCACCGCGCCCAGCCGTCCACCCTGTTTTCTACCAGAGTTCTGTACTGTGACTCTGTAGAAAATGGTTTGGAAGCTGGACCCACCCTGTGTGTGTGTGGTTGCCCTGAGCCCACAGAAAGACACCTCCAGAGTGCGGATTGAGAAGCCTTTGTTGTGGGAGGATCGGGGTGTCTGAGGGCCCCGGGAGTCGGGATGGGCTTGGAAGGCTGGGGGGAGGGGCCTTTGAGGAAGAGGAGGCCTGGAAGCGGGGGTCATCGCAGGTCAAGGGGTGGTCCTTGGGACCCCCGCAGTCAGTGGTGCCGCGGCGGCAGCGTGCACATTGACAGCTGAGAGCCACGGCGTAGGAGACCACGGGGTTCACGCCGCGCGGGCAGCCAGGGAGCCGGATGGACTCGAAGCGCACATCGCGGTAGTTGCACACCACCTGAGGCAGGGGCGGCAGGACCCCCTGCAGCACGCGGGTCTGGAAGCCGTGTGAGTGGGGGAATGAGCTTGTGCCTGGGGCCGGCGCCTCAGCTGAGCTCCCCAGCTGCCCCCACAGGTCTCAGACTCAGGAGTCCAGGAAGCCCTCTGTTCCTGCCCTCCCACACCCCATTCCGCAGCCCCTGACCAGAGAGGCAGACCACCCTTCCTCCCCGGCTGCCTCTGTGGGTCTGGCCCTGAGGTGGCAGCACCTGCCCCGGCTCCGGGCAGCTCACCATGGTGGGGCAGTAGCCGGCACAGATGGTGGTGTTGACGGTGATGCACACGGGGCAGCCCTCCTTCTCGACAGCCAGGGTGGCAATTGATGGGGCGGCACCGTGGCCGAAGCGGCTCCTTGGATGCCCATGTCCCGCCCATGCTCAGCAGCAGCAACAGCAGCAGCCCCTGGGGCAAGGACACTGCTTCACCCGGGTCTGAGACCGCAGCCCCGAGTCCTGGCCTTCCCATCCCGCGTGGTACACCACCCACAAAGACCCAGAGACCCTTCCCGGCATCTCCTATTCAGGACCCACCACCCCGACACCTGCCTTTCAGAGCCCACCCCACAGCCCAGAGGACCTGAGATACCCCAACATTTCAGATCCCCACCCTCAGGAACTGCCCCACCTGAAGCTTACTGGGGGTCACGCTCCTCCAGAAAGAGGCCTCCTTCCACAGCTCACACTGGTCTGCCCCTTCTCATGCCAGTGATGGCCTGGAAGGAGGTGGAAGGTGCCCAGGGGCCCTGCAGTCTTTCCTGGAACATCTCCATCTTTGGTGCCTGGAAATGTGGATCTACCCTACCTTTGACATGTCTCTCTCTTAGCGGGATATCTTCCGCAAGCACTGGGAATGTGGACATGGAAAGTAAATTGAGTCTCCGTGGGGGAGTGAGACAGGGAGTGAGGGGTGTTGGACGCGGCACGGGAACCCGGCCGGAGTCAGCGGACCCAATGGGCTGCTCTCTCTCAGATACAGTTCCCCTTCCTCCCTCCAGGGGGCGCCAGGGAACACAGGGCCCTCACTGGCCCTGGGGACTGGGTGACGTCAGGGGTGAGCCTCTTGTGATTGGCTCCCTCACCCTGCGTAAGGTCAAAGGGAAGAAAGGACAACCCCCGACCCCAGGAGCCACTGTGGCTCTGGCCCATTGTGCCGGCCTTCGGGCCCTCAGGGAGGCGAGGGTGCGAGAGCCTCGAGTTCGAGGCCGACCTCCTCCAAAAAAACTTTCTTTTTATCGTTCCCTATATAACAACAAACCATAAAGGGAGGACGCCTTGATAGGAAGAAATGACATCTTCCTAAGTGTTTTTAAATTACTTCAATGTATCTTTTTTTTTTTTTGGGAGACCGAGCCTCGCTCGGTCCTCGGGGGACCTCCCTGCCTCTCAGCCATGGCGGTTGTCACCTGTGGTAAACAGAATGGCGGGAGCAAGTGGGATGTCCCACTACTCGGGCTGAGGCAGGAGAATCACAGGAACCTAGGAGGTGGAACCTCCTCGCCCAGGAGGGGCGCGGCTTCGGACTTAGTTTCTGCCCAATGAGAGAGGGCCTCCCCGTGACTGTGCTGCCAGGTTAGCCACTTGACCCTGGTGCCCCCAACGAGGGATTCAGCCCGAGCCCCACCTCTCCCTTAGGGACCTCCGCCCACTCTACCCTCAAGCCAGGATGCCCGGAGCGCTCCCCGGAAATGCGTGTGCTTCAGGTGATTTAACTGATCATTGAATAGGCCCGCAGGAGGTGTGTCCTGCCCCCGAGGCCGCAGCCTCGGAGGACATTATCTGGACTTAGTCCCTTTCCCGCGATGCCATCAAGCTGGACAATTTTAAGGTCTGTTTCTTTCCCAATGTAGGGTATAGGTTGGCACAGGGAAGAGGGCTAGAAACCTGACTTGAGCTCCCCGCCCAGGGCTGAACTCTCCAGCATCCTGATCGCTTCTCATTCAACCTTGCTTATACTCCCCGTGTGATCGGTAGCTCTTTATCTCAAAACAGAATATTCGAAGCCAACCCCTGCCTGCTCTCACCAAGTAAGATTTCTCATTTGAACCCCAGCTCCCAGATACTTAAAGGCCTTCCGTAGACCATGTCCTCAAGGTCCCCTGGCCATCTGCTTGCATGTTCCAGTTTCTCTCCTCCCCCATGCACATCGTGAAATGTGCCCTCCCACTCCCCAGGATGAGCAAGGTGGTGTCCTCTGTGACAGAGCAGTCAGCAACTTAACACCAAAGGTCACCAATGATCAAATCCATGAGAGTTGATCCGAGGAGTTATGTATTAGGGCTACGAAAGAGTAAACACTCAGTAAATAGTGGCTATTATTATTATTATCATCATCATCATGATTACCCTCAAGTTCCCCCGGGAGAGCTCCTATTCAACCTTCAAAACCCCACGTTGGTGCACCCATCCTACAGAGATTGAGCTCAAATTCAGAGAGTTGTGATTTTGCCATGATTTGATGAGTTCCCCAACTGGGGTCCGTCCGTAGAGCAGCTGGGCCAACCCTGACGTCTCTCAGCATCCAGCTCTGTTCTTTTTCTGCCTGACCAGTTCCTGGGTATAAGTCTCAGGCCCGGCCAGTCCGGCTGAGGAGTGTGCAGACACAGGCAGTGCCAGTTTGAATCCATCGCCAGTCCACACGGCCCTGGGCATCAGCGGTCAATGCCCGCACATAGGACTGCTTGGCCTTGCACTCAGACACCCAGTGCCCCCCGGTCCACACCCCGGCGGCAGCCTCTCCACCTACCCCTGGGCCACCTTCTTCAGAGTTATCGGCCTCGAAGCAGGTGACAAAGAAGTGTTGGCGGAGGGAACTGCCGCCAGCTGCAGGCACCTCGCCCAACACCTCCACCTCGAGCACAACCAAGTCCACAGCGGTCCGGGGGTCTGTCACCCAGCCAGTGACTGCATCGCACACGGCCAGCTCACCCTGATGACTCGCCGGCGAAGTATCGCTGACCCCTCGCTGGCTGCGGTTGGCCCGGGTGCCTGCTGACTCCCGAAAGGCCCCAGTCTCCAGCAGGAAGAGCAGAGGGGGCCCGGCAGCGGCACCCCTAGACAGGACCACTCGGGGGAAAAGAAGGTCCCACTTTGTAGTAGGAAAAGGGGACAATGTCAAGGGTGGGGGTTAGGACTCCATTGACACAGCGGGGAGGAAGAAAATGAGGGGGATGCAGAGGGAGCCTGGGGGAGCGGGAGCATCTCTCAGAGCACATGGAAACAGGGAAAAGGAGGCTGGGATTAGAGAAGAGGATAAACACTTCAGTGGGGACAGAAGTTTGGAACCCCAGGGGAGGCCTGCCTGCCAGGATTATGGGGAAGCCCTTGCTCTAGAAGTTTGGGGGACTCCATGTACAGGACTTGCATCACACCCAACTTGTAGATTAAGAATAAATATTCAACAACTACAGGTCAGGCACTATGGCTCACACCTGTAGTCCCAGCACTTTGGGAGGCTGAGGCGGGTGGATGACTTGAGGTCAGGAGTTCGAGAGCAGCCTGGCCAACACTGTGAAATCACATCTCTACTGATAATACCAAAATTAGCTGGGCGTGGTGCTGCGCTCCTGTAATCCCACCACTTTGGGAGGCCGAGGCGGGCGGATCATGTGGTCAGGGGATCGAGACCTTCCTGGCTAACACGGTGAAACCCCGTCTCTACTAAAAATACAAAAACTTATCTGGGCTTGGTCGCGGGCCCCTGTAGTCCAAGCTACTTGGGAGGCTGAGACAGGAGAATGGAGTGAACCTAGGAGGGGGAGCTTGCAGTGAGCAGAGATTGCGCCACTGCACTCCAGCCTCCACGACAGAGCGAGACTCCATCGCAAAAAAAAAAAAAAAAGAAAGAAAAAGAAAACAGGGTGGAGATGGAGGATGACCTCCAGCTCAGGGGGTGTCCATGGTCTGGCCTTCTGTGGGGAGAAGGAAGGCCACATGATCTGTGTGGCCCAGGTGGCAGGGCCTCAGCCTTCTAAGCCGAGCTCCCTCTTCCTCCCTCTGACGTTGGCACTGGCAGTGCAGGTGGGGCGGAGGGGGGCGCGGCTTGGGGACCTGAATGGGATGAATGGGCCAAGGGGGATGTCATCTCTTCCATTCTCCTTCATCCACTGCCTCTCCCTTCCCCTCCTCCCCCCCCCCACCCCCCCCCCCCCCACCCCCCGGTCCATCTACCTCCCATCCCAGCCAGGAGCGGTCACCTAAGTAGAAAAGGGGCCACTGGAAAGGGGGCGGGGCCTTGACTCTTGGGTACCCTGCGCTTGAAGAAGAACTCTGGGAAGGGGTTTTTCAGGGAGTTGGCCCCTTCCCCACCTGGCTGTATAACCTTCCTGTTCTTTTCTTCCCCTAACCGGTTGCCGCTCCCTCTCCTGAGATGTCAGGAAAGAGGGGGCCACCTGCGTCCTCCACAGTGGTCCCCGAAGCCTGGGGTTCCCAGCCCCAGAGCTCAGAGGTGAAGGAGGTGCTACAGCTCTGGTGACCACTGGTTGTTTCCCAGTCTTCTCCACGCCACCCTTTCCCAAAACAACAAAACAAAACAAAACAAACAAACAAAATTGGGCCTGGCGCAGTGGTTCATGCCTGTAATCCCAGCACTTTGGGAAGCCGAGACGGGCGGATCACAAAGTCAGGAGATCAAGACTATCCTGGCTAACACGGGGAAACCCCGTCTCTACTAAAAAATACAACAAATTAGCCAGGCGTCCTGGTGGGCGCCTGTAGTCCCAGCTACTTGGGAGGCCGAGGCAGGAGAATGGCAGGAACCCGGGAGGCGGATCTTGCAGTGAGCCGAGATCGCGCCACTGCAGTCCAGTCTCAACAACAGAGCGAGACTCCGTCTCAAAAAAAAAAAAAAAAAAAAAAAATTGATTGGAACATCCTCCAAGATGCAAGACTCTCAGTTCCTCAGAGTTCTACAGGAAGGATGGCAGAGTGCAGTTGCCCAGAGTTGAAGTCCCATCTCTGCCATTTGTTGGCTGTGTGACCAGGCACAAATCATTAATTTCTCTGAGCCTGTATTTTACCATCTGTTGCTATTGAGTAATAGTAGTTGACTATTTTCTATTTTTATTTTTATTTTTATTTTTATTTTTTTTTTTTTTTGAGACGGAGTCTCGCCCTGTCACCCAGGCTGGAGTGCAGTGGCGTGATCTCGGCTCACTGCACCTATGCTTCCCGGGTTCAAGCGATTCTCCTGCCTCAGCTTCCTGAGTAGCTGGGACTACAGGCGCGCACCACCACACCCAGCTAATTTTTTTTTTTTTTTTAGTAGAGACAGGGTTTCACCATGTTGGCCAGGCTGGTCTCGAAGTCCTGAACTCAGGTGATGCACCCGCCTCGGCCTCCCAAAGTGCTGGGATTGCAGGCATGAGCCACTGCGCCTGGCCGAACATTTTTAATGTTTATATTATTATTATTATTATTATTATTATTATTATTATTATTATTATTATTATTACTTTTTGAGATGGAGCTTTGTTTTTGTTGCCCAGGCTGAAGCGCAATGGCGGGATCTTGCTCACTGCAACCTCCGCCTCCTAGGATCAAGAGATTCTCCTGCCTAAGCCTCCCAAGTACCTGGGAGTATAGGCATGCACCACCACGCCCGACGATATTTTGTATTTTTAGTAGAGATGGGGTTTCTCCATGTTGGTCAGGCTGGTCTGGAACCCCTCACCTCAGCTGATCCACCCACCGCAGCCTCCGACAATTACAGGCGTGAGCCACCGCGCCCAGCCGTCCACCCTGTTTTCTACCAGAGTTCTGTACTGTGACTCTGTAGAAAATGGTTTGGAAGCTGGACCCACCCTGTGTGTGTGTGGTTGCCCTGAGCCCACAGAAAGACACCTCCAGAGTGCGGATTGAGAAGCCTTTGTTGTGGGAGGATCGGGGTGTCTGAGGGCCCCGGGAGTCGGGATGGGCTTGGAAGGCTGGGGGGAGGGGCCTTTGAGGAAGAGGAGGCCTGGAAGCGGGGGTCATCGCAGGTCAAGGGGTGGTCCTTGGGACCCCCGCAGTCAGTGGTGCCGCGGCGGCAGCGTGCACATTGACAGCTGAGAGCCACGGCGTAGGAGACCACGGGGTTCACGCCGCGCGGGCAGCCAGGGAGCCGGATGGACTCGAAGCGCACATCGCGGTAGTTGCACACCACCTGAGGCAGGGGCGGCAGGACCCCCTGCAGCACGCGGGTCTGGAAGCCGTGTGAGTGGGGGAATGAGCTTGTGCCTGGGGCCGGCGCCTCAGCTGAGCTCCCCAGCTGCCCCCACAGGTCTCAGACTCAGGAGTCCAGGAAGCCCTCTGTTCCTGCCCTCCCACACCCCATTCCGCAGCCCCTGACCAGAGAGGCAGACCACCCTTCCTCCCCGGCTGCCTCTGTGGGTCTGGCCCTGAGGTGGCAGCACCTGCCCCGGCTCCGGGCAGCTCACCATGGTGGGGCAGTAGCCGGCACAGATGGTGGTGTTGACGGTGATGCACACGGGGCAGCCCTCCTTCTCGACAGCCAGGGTGGCAATTGATGGGGCGGCACCGTGGCCGAAGCGGCTCCTTGGATGCCCATGTCCCGCCCATGCTCAGCAGCAGCAACAGCAGCAGCCCCTGGGGCAAGGACACTGCTTCACCCGGGTCTGAGACCGCAGCCCCGAGTCCTGGCCTTCCCATCCCGCGTGGTACACCACCCACAAAGACCCAGAGACCCTTCCCGGCATCTCCTATTCAGGACCCACCACCCCGACACCTGCCTTTCAGAGCCCACCCCACAGCCCAGAGGACCTGAGATACCCCAACATTTCAGATCCCCACCCTCAGGAACTGCCCCACCTGAAGCTTACTGGGGGTCACGCTCCTCCAGAAAGAGGCCTCCTTCCACAGCTCACACTGGTCTGCCCCTTCTCATGCCAGTGATGGCCTGGAAGGAGGTGGAAGGTGCCCAGGGGCCCTGCAGTCTTTCCTGGAACATCTCCATCTTTGGTGCCTGGAAATGTGGATCTACCCTACCTTTGACATGTCTCTCTCTTAGCGGGATATCTTCCGCAAGCACTGGGAATGTGGACATGGAAAGTAAATTGAGTCTCCGTGGGGGAGTGAGACAGGGAGTGAGGGGTGTTGGACGCGGCACGGGAACCCGGCCGGAGTCAGCGGACCCAATGGGCTGCTCTCTCTCAGATACAGTTCCCCTTCCTCCCTCCAGGGGGCGCCAGGGAACACAGGGCCCTCACTGGCCCTGGGGACTGGGTGACGTCAGGGGTGAGCCTCTTGTGATTGGCTCCCTCACCCTGCGTAAGGTCAAAGGGAAGAAAGGACAACCCCCGACCCCAGGAGCCACTGTGGCTCTGGCCCATTGTGCCGGCCTTCGGGCCCTCAGGGAGGCGAGGGTGCGAGAGCCTCGAGTTCGAGGCCGACCTCCTCCAAAAAAACTTTCTTTTTATCGTTCCCTATATAACAACAAACCATAAAGGGAGGACGCCTTGATAGGAAGAAATGACATCTTCCTAAGTGTTTTTAAATTACTTCAATGTATCTTTTTTTTTTTTTGGGAGACCGAGCCTCGCTCGGTCCTCGGGGGACCTCCCTGCCTCTCAGCCATGGCGGTTGTCACCTGTGGTAAACAGAATGGCGGGAGCAAGTGGGATGTCCCACTACTCGGGCTGAGGCAGGAGAATCACAGGAACCTAGGAGGTGGAACCTCCTCGCCCAGGAGGGGCGCGGCTTCGGACTTAGTTTCTGCCCAATGAGAGAGGGCCTCCCCGTGACTGTGCTGCCAGGTTAGCCACTTGACCCTGGTGCCCCCAACGAGGGATTCAGCCCGAGCCCCACCTCTCCCTTAGGGACCTCCGCCCACTCTACCCTCAAGCCAGGATGCCCGGAGCGCTCCCCGGAAATGCGTGTGCTTCAGGTGATTTAACTGATCATTGAATAGGCCCGCAGGAGGTGTGTCCTGCCCCCGAGGCCGCAGCCTCGGAGGACATTATCTGGACTTAGTCCCTTTCCCGCGATGCCATCAAGCTGGACAATTTTAAGGTCTGTTTCTTTCCCAATGTAGGGTATAGGTTGGCACAGGGAAGAGGGCTAGAAACCTGACTTGAGCTCCCCGCCCAGGGCTGAACTCTCCAGCATCCTGATCGCTTCTCATTCAACCTTGCTTATACTCCCCGTGTGATCGGTAGCTCTTTATCTCAAAACAGAATATTCGAAGCCAACCCCTGCCTGCTCTCACCAAGTAAGATTTCTCATTTGAACCCCAGCTCCCAGATACTTAAAGGCCTTCCGTAGACCATGTCCTCAAGGTCCCCTGGCCATCTGCTTGCATGTTCCAGTTTCTCTCCTCCCCCATGCACATCGTGAAATGTGCCCTCCCACTCCCCAGGATGAGCAAGGTGGTGTCCTCTGTGACAGAGCAGTCAGCAACTTAACACCAAAGGTCACCAATGATCAAATCCATGAGAGTTGATCCGAGGAGTTATGTATTAGGGCTACGAAAGAGTAAACACTCAGTAAATAGTGGCTATTATTATTATTATCATCATCATCATGATTACCCTCAAGTTCCCCCGGGAGAGCTCCTATTCAACCTTCAAAACCCCACGTTGGTGCACCCATCCTACAGAGATTGAGCTCAAATTCAGAGAGTTGTGATTTTGCCATGATTTGATGAGTTCCCCAACTGGGGTCCGTCCGTAGAGCAGCTGGGCCAACCCTGACGTCTCTCAGCATCCAGCTCTGTTCTTTTTCTGCCTGACCAGTTCCTGGGTATAAGTCTCAGGCCCGGCCAGTCCGGCTGAGGAGTGTGCAGACACAGGCAGTGCCAGTTTGAATCCATCGCCAGTCCACACGGCCCTGGGCATCAGCGGTCAATGCCCGCACATAGGACTGCTTGGCCTTGCACTCAGACACCCAGTGCCCCCCGGTCCACACCCCGGCGGCAGCCTCTCCACCTACCCCTGGGCCACCTTCTTCAGAGTTATCGGCCTCGAAGCAGGTGACAAAGAAGTGTTGGCGGAGGGAACTGCCGCCAGCTGCAGGCACCTCGCCCAACACCTCCACCTCGAGCACAACCAAGTCCACAGCGGTCCGGGGGTCTGTCACCCAGCCAGTGACTGCATCGCACACGGCCAGCTCACCCTGATGACTCGCCGGCGAAGTATCGCTGACCCCTCGCTGGCTGCGGTTGGCCCGGGTGCCTGCTGACTCCCGAAAGGCCCCAGTCTCCAGCAGGAAGAGCAGAGGGGGCCCGGCAGCGGCACCCCTAGACAGGACCACTCGGGGGAAAAGAAGGTCCCACTTTGTAGTAGGAAAAGGGGACAATGTCAAGGGTGGGGGTTAGGACTCCATTGACACAGCGGGGAGGAAGAAAATGAGGGGGATGCAGAGGGAGCCTGGGGGAGCGGGAGCATCTCTCAGAGCACATGGAAACAGGGAAAAGGAGGCTGGGATTAGAGAAGAGGATAAACACTTCAGTGGGGACAGAAGTTTGGAACCCCAGGGGAGGCCTGCCTGCCAGGATTATGGGGAAGCCCTTGCTCTAGAAGTTTGGGGGACTCCATGTACAGGACTTGCATCACACCCAACTTGTAGATTAAGAATAAATATTCAACAACTACAGGTCAGGCACTATGGCTCACACCTGTAGTCCCAGCACTTTGGGAGGCTGAGGCGGGTGGATGACTTGAGGTCAGGAGTTCGAGAGCAGCCTGGCCAACACTGTGAAATCACATCTCTACTGATAATACCAAAATTAGCTGGGCGTGGTGCTGCGCTCCTGTAATCCCACCACTTTGGGAGGCCGAGGCGGGCGGATCATGTGGTCAGGGGATCGAGACCTTCCTGGCTAACACGGTGAAACCCCGTCTCTACTAAAAATACAAAAACTTATCTGGGCTTGGTCGCGGGCCCCTGTAGTCCAAGCTACTTGGGAGGCTGAGACAGGAGAATGGAGTGAACCTAGGAGGGGGAGCTTGCAGTGAGCAGAGATTGCGCCACTGCACTCCAGCCTCCACGACAGAGCGAGACTCCATCGCAAAAAAAAAAAAAAAAGAAAGAAAAAGAAAACAGGGTGGAGATGGAGGATGACCTCCAGCTCAGGGGGTGTCCATGGTCTGGCCTTCTGTGGGGAGAAGGAAGGCCACATGATCTGTGTGGCCCAGGTGGCAGGGCCTCAGCCTTCTAAGCCGAGCTCCCTCTTCCTCCCTCTGACGTTGGCACTGGCAGTGCAGGTGGGGCGGAGGGGGGCGCGGCTTGGGGACCTGAATGGGATGAATGGGCCAAGGGGGATGTCATCTCTTCCATTCTCCTTCATCCACTGCCTCTCCCTTCCCCCCACCCCCCCACCCCCACCCCCCGGTCCATCTACCTCCCATCCCAGCCAGGAGCGGTCACCTAAGTAGAAAAGGGGCCACTGGAAAGGGGGCGGGGCCTTGACTCTTGGGTACCCTGCGCTTGAAGAAGAACTCTGGGAAGGGGTTTTTCAGGGAGTTGGCCCCTTCCCCACCTGGCTGTATAACCTTCCTGTTCTTTTCTTCCCCTAACCGGTTGCCGCTCCCTCTCCTGAGATGTCAGGAAAGAGGGGGCCACCTGCGTCCTCCACAGTGGTCCCCGAAGCCTGGGGTTCCCAGCCCCAGAGCTCAGAGGTGAAGGAGGTGCTACAGCTCTGGTGACCACTGGTTGTTTCCCAGTCTTCTCCACGCCACCCTTTCCCAAAACAACAAAACAAAACAAAACAAACAAACAAAATTGGGCCTGGCGCAGTGGTTCATGCCTGTAATCCCAGCACTTTGGGAAGCCGAGACGGGCGGATCACAAAGTCAGGAGATCAAGACTATCCTGGCTAACACGGGGAAACCCCGTCTCTACTAAAAAATACAACAAATTAGCCAGGCGTCCTGGTGGGCGCCTGTAGTCCCAGCTACTTGGGAGGCCGAGGCAGGAGAATGGCAGGAACCCGGGAGGCGGATCTTGCAGTGAGCCGAGATCGCGCCACTGCAGTCCAGTCTCAACAACAGAGCGAGGCTCCGTCTCAAAAAAAAAAAAAAAAAAAAAAAAAATTGATTGGAACATCCTCCAAGATGCAAGACTCTCAGTTCCTCAGAGTTCTACAGGAAGGATGGCAGAGTGCAGTTGCCCAGAGTTGAAGTCCCATCTCTGCCATTTGTTGGCTGTGTGACCAGGCACAAATCATTAATTTCTCTGAGCCTGTATTTTACCATCTGTTGCTATTGAGTAATAGTAGTTGACTATTTTCTATTTTTATTTTTATTTTATTTTATTTATTTTTTTTTTTTTTTGAGACGGAGTCTCGCCCTGTCACCCAGGCTGGAGTGCAGTGGCGTGATCTCGGCTCACTGCACCTATGCTTCCCGGGTTCAAGCGATTCTCCTGCCTCAGCTTCCTGAGTAGCTGGGACTACAGGCGCGCACCACCACACCCAGCTAATTTTTTTTTTTTTTTTAGTAGAGACAGGGTTTCACCATGTTGGCCAGGCTGGTCTCGAAGTCCTGAACTCAGGTGATGCACCCGCCTCGGCCTCCCAAAGTGCTGGGATTGCAGGCATGAGCCACTGCGCCTGGCCGAACATTTTTAATGTTTATATTATTATTATTATTATTATTATTATTATTACTTTTTGAGATGGAGCTTTGTTTTTGTTGCCCAGGCTGAAGCGCAATGGCGGGATCTTGCTCACTGCAACCTCCGCCTCCTAGGATCAAGAGATTCTCCTGCCTAAGCCTCCCAAGTACCTGGGAGTATAGGCATGCACCACCACGCCCGACGATATTTTGTATTTTTAGTAGAGATGGGGTTTCTCCATGTTGGTCAGGCTGGTCTGGAACCCCTCACCTCAGCTGATCCACCCACCGCAGCCTCCGACAATTACAGGCGTGAGCCACCGCGCCCAGCCGTCCACCCTGTTTTCTACCAGAGTTCTGTACTGTGACTCTGTAGAAAATGGTTTGGAAGCTGGACCCACCCTGTGTGTGTGTGGTTGCCCTGAGCCCACAGAAAGACACCTCCAGAGTGCGGATTGAGAAGCCTTTGTTGTGGGAGGATCGGGGTGTCTGAGGGCCCCGGGAGTCGGGATGGGCTTGGAAGGCTGGGGGGAGGGGCCTTTGAGGAAGAGGAGGCCTGGAAGCGGGGGTCATCGCAGGTCAAGGGGTGGTCCTTGGGACCCCCGCAGTCAGTGGTGCCGCGGCGGCAGCGTGCACATTGACAGCTGAGAGCCACGGCGTAGGAGACCACGGGGTTCACGCCGCGCGGGCAGCCAGGGAGCCGGATGGACTCGAAGCGCACATCGCGGTAGTTGCACACCACCTGAGGCAGGAGCGGCAGGACCCCCTGCAGCACGCGGGTCTGGAAGCCGTGTGAGTGGGGGAATGAGCTTGTGCCTGGGGCCGGCGCCTCAGCTGAGCTCCCCAGCTGCCCCCACAGGTCTCAGACTCAGGAGTCCAGGAAGCCCTCTGTTCCTGCCCTCCCACACCCCATTCCGCAGCCCCTGACCAGAGAGGCAGACCACCCTTCCTCCCCGGCTGCCTCTGTGGGTCTGGCCCTGAGGTGGCAGCACCTGCCCCGGCTCCGGGCAGCTCACCATGGTGGGGCAGTAGCCGGCACAGATGGTGGTGTTGACGGTGATGCACACGGGGCAGCCCTCCTTCTCGACAGCCAGGGTGGCAATTGATGGGGCGGCACCGTGGCCGAAGCGGCTCCTTGGATGCCCATGTCCCGCCCATGCTCAGCAGCAGCAACAGCAGCAGCCCCTGGGGCAAGGACACTGCTTCACCCGGGTCTGAGACCGCAGCCCCGAGTCCTGGCCTTCCCATCCCGCGTGGTACACCACCCACAAAGACCCAGAGACCCTTCCCGGCATCTCCTATTCAGGACCCACCACCCCGACACCTGCCTTTCAGAGCCCACCCCACAGCCCAGAGGACCTGAGATACCCCAACATTTCAGATCCCCACCCTCAGGAACTGCCCCACCTGAAGCTTACTGGGGGTCACGCTCCTCCAGAAAGAGGCCTCCTTCCACAGCTCACACTGGTCTGCCCCTTCTCATGCCAGTGATGGCCTGGAAGGAGGTGGAAGGTGCCCAGGGGCCCTGCAGTCTTTCCTGGAACATCTCCATCTTTGGTGCCTGGAAATGTGGATCTACCCTACCTTTGACATGTCTCTCTCTTAGCGGGATATCTTCCGCAAGCACTGGGAATGTGGACATGGAAAGTAAATTGAGTCTCCGTGGGGGAGTGAGACAGGGAGTGAGGGGTGTTGGACGCGGCACGGGAACCCGGCCGGAGTCAGCGGACCCAATGGGCTGCTCTCTCTCAGATACAGTTCCCCTTCCTCCCTCCAGGGGGCGCCAGGGAACACAGGGCCCTCACTGGCCCTGGGGACTGGGTGACGTCAGGGGTGAGCCTCTTGTGATTGGCTCCCTCACCCTGCGTAAGGTCAAAGGGAAGAAAGGACAACCCCCGACCCCAGGAGCCACTGTGGCTCTGGCCCATTGTGCCGGCCTTCGGGCCCTCAGGGAGGCGAGGGTGCGAGAGCCTCGAGTTCGAGGCCGACCTCCTCCAAAAAAACTTTCTTTTTATCGTTCCCTATATAACAACAAACCATAAAGGGAGGACGCCTTGATAGGAAGAAATGACATCTTCCTAAGTGTTTTTAAATTACTTCAATGTATCTTTTTTTTTTTTTTGGGAGACCGAGCCTCGCTCGGTCCTCGGGGGACCTCCCTGCCTCTCAGCCATGGCGGTTGTCACCTGTGGTAAACAGAATGGCGGGAGCAAGTGGGATGTCCCACTACTCGGGCTGAGGCAGGAGAATCACAGGAACCTAGGAGGTGGAACCTCCTCGCCCAGGAGGGGCGCGGCTTCGGACTTAGTTTCTGCCCAATGAGAGAGGGCCTCCCCGTGACTGTGCTGCCAGGTTAGCCACTTGACCCTGGTGCCCCCAACGAGGGATTCAGCCCGAGCCCCACCTCTCCCTTAGGGACCTCCGCCCACTCTACCCTCAAGCCAGGATGCCCGGAGCGCTCCCCGGAAATGCGTGTGCTTCAGGTGATTTAACTGATCATTGAATAGGCCCGCAGGAGGTGTGTCCTGCCCCCGAGGCCGCAGCCTCGGAGGACATTATCTGGACTTAGTCCCTTTCCCGCGATGCCATCAAGCTGGACAATTTTAAGGTCTGTTTCTTTCCCAATGTAGGGTATAGGTTGGCACAGGGAAGAGGGCTAGAAACCTGACTTGAGCTCCCCGCCCAGGGCTGAACTCTCCAGCATCCTGATCGCTTCTCATTCAACCTTGCTTATACTCCCCGTGTGATCGGTAGCTCTTTATCTCAAAACAGAATATTCGAAGCCAACCCCTGCCTGCTCTCACCAAGTAAGATTTCTCATTTGAACCCCAGCTCCCAGATACTTAAAGGCCTTCCGTAGACCATGTCCTCAAGGTCCCCTGGCCATCTGCTTGCATGTTCCAGTTTCTCTCCTCCCCCATGCACATCGTGAAATGTGCCCTCCCACTCCCCAGGATGAGCAAGGTGGTGTCCTCTGTGACAGAGCAGTCAGCAACTTAACACCAAAGGTCACCAATGATCAAATCCATGAGAGTTGATCCGAGGAGTTATGTATTAGGGCTACGAAAGAGTAAACACTCAGTAAATAGTGGCTATTATTATTATTATCATCATCATCATGATTACCCTCAAGTTCCCCCGGGAGAGCTCCTATTCAACCTTCAAAACCCCACGTTGGTGCACCCATCCTACAGAGATTGAGCTCAAATTCAGAGAGTTGTGATTTTGCCATGATTTGATGAGTTCCCCAACTGGGGTCCGTCCGTAGAGCAGCTGGGCCAACCCTGACGTCTCTCAGCATCCAGCTCTGTTCTTTTTCTGCCTGACCAGTTCCTGGGTATAAGTCTCAGGCCCGGCCAGTCCGGCTGAGGAGTGTGCAGACACAGGCAGTGCCAGTTTGAATCCATCGCCAGTCCACACGGCCCTGGGCATCAGCGGTCAATGCCCGCACATAGGACTGCTTGGCCTTGCACTCAGACACCCAGTGCCCCCCGGTCCACACCCCGGCGGCAGCCTCTCCACCTACCCCTGGGCCACCTTCTTCAGAGTTATCGGCCTCGAAGCAGGTGACAAAGAAGTGTTGGCGGAGGGAACTGCCGCCAGCTGCAGGCACCTCGCCCAACACCTCCACCTCGAGCACAACCAAGTCCACAGCGGTCCGGGGGTCTGTCACCCAGCCAGTGACTGCATCGCACACGGCCAGCTCACCCTGATGACTCGCCGGCGAAGTATCGCTGACCCCTCGCTGGCTGCGGTTGGCCCGGGTGCCTGCTGACTCCCGAAAGGCCCCAGTCTCCAGCAGGAAGAGCAGAGGGGGCCCGGCAGCGGCACCCCTAGACAGGACCACTCGGGGGAAAAGAAGGTCCCACTTTGTAGTAGGAAAAGGGGACAATGTCAAGGGTGGGGGTTAGGACTCCATTGACACAGCGGGGAGGAAGAAAATGAGGGGGATGCAGAGGGAGCCTGGGGGAGCGGGAGCATCTCTCAGAGCACATGGAAACAGGGAAAAGGAGGCTGGGATTAGAGAAGAGGATAAACACTTCAGTGGGGACAGAAGTTTGGAACCCCAGGGGAGGCCTGCCTGCCAGGATTATGGGGAAGCCCTTGCTCTAGAAGTTTGGGGGACTCCATGTACAGGACTTGCATCACACCCAACTTGTAGATTAAGAATAAATATTCAACAACTACAGGTCAGGCACTATGGCTCACACCTGTAGTCCCAGCACTTTGGGAGGCTGAGGCGGGTGGATGACTTGAGGTCAGGAGTTCGAGAGCAGCCTGGCCAACACTGTGAAATCACATCTCTACTGATAATACCAAAATTAGCTGGGCGTGGTGCTGCGCTCCTGTAATCCCACCACTTTGGGAGGCCGAGGCGGGCGGATCATGTGGTCAGGGGATCGAGACCTTCCTGGCTAACACGGTGAAACCCCGTCTCTACTAAAAATACAAAAACTTATCTGGGCTTGGTCGCGGGCCCCTGTAGTCCAAGCTACTTGGGAGGCTGAGACAGGAGAATGGAGTGAACCTAGGAGGGGGAGCTTGCAGTGAGCAGAGATTGCGCCACTGCACTCCAGCCTCCACGACAGAGCGAGACTCCATCGCAAAAAAAAAAAAAAAAAAAGAAAGAAAAAGAAAACAGGGTGGAGATGGAGGATGACCTCCAGCTCAGGGGGTGTCCATGGTCTGGCCTTCTGTGGGGAGAAGGAAGGCCACATGATCTGTGTGGCCCAGGTGGCAGGGCCTCAGCCTTCTAAGCCGAGCTCCCTCTTCCTCCCTCTGACGTTGGCACTGGCAGTGCAGGTGGGGCGGAGGGGGGCGCGGCTTGGGGACCTGAATGGGATGAATGGGCCAAGGGGGATGTCATCTCTTCCATTCTCCTTCATCCACTGCCTCTCCCTTCCCCTCCTCCCCCCCCCCCACCCTCCCCCACCCCCCGGTCCATCTACCTCCCATCCCAGCCAGGAGCGGTCACCTAAGTAGAAAAGGGGCCACTGGAAAGGGGGCGGGGCCTTGACTCTTGGGTACCCTGCGCTTGAAGAAGAACTCTGGGAAGGGGTTTTTCAGGGAGTTGGCCCCTTCCCCACCTGGCTGTATAACCTTCCTGTTCTTTTCTTCCCCTAACCGGTTGCCGCTCCCTCTCCTGAGATGTCAGGAAAGAGGGGGCCACCTGCGTCCTCCACAGTGGTCCCCGAAGCCTGGGGTTCCCAGCCCCAGAGCTCAGAGGTGAAGGAGGTGCTACAGCTCTGGTGACCACTGGTTGTTTCCCAGTCTTCTCCACGCCACCCTTTCCCAAAACAACAAAACAAAACAAAACAAACAAACAAAATTGGGCCTGGCGCAGTGGTTCATGCCTGTAATCCCAGCACTTTGGGAAGCCGAGACGGGCGGATCACAAAGTCAGGAGATCAAGACTATCCTGGCTAACACGGGGAAACCCCGTCTCTACTAAAAAATACAACAAATTAGCCAGGCGTCCTGGTGGGCCCCTGTAGTCCCAGCTACTTGGGAGGCCGAGGCAGGAGAATGGCAGGAACCCGGGAGGCGGATCTTGCAGTGAGCCGAGATCGCGCCACTGCAGTCCAGTCTCAACAACAGAGCGAGACTCCGTCTCAAAAAAAAAAAAAAAAAAAAAAAATTGATTGGAACATCCTCCAAGATGCAAGACTCTCAGTTCCTCAGAGTTCTACAGGAAGGATGGCAGAGTGCAGTTGCCCAGAGTTGAAGTCCCATCTCTGCCATTTGTTGGCTGTGTGACCAGGCACAAATCATTAATTTCTCTGAGCCTGTATTTTACCATCTGTTGCTATTGAGTAATAGTAGTTGACTATTTTCTATTTTTATTTTTATTTTTATTTTTATTTTTTTTTTTTTTGAGACGGAGTCTCGCCCTGTCACCCAGGCTGGAGTGCAGTGGCGTGATCTCGGCTCACTGCACCTATGCTTCCCGGGTTCAAGCGATTCTCCTGCCTCAGCTTCCTGAGTAGCTGGGACTACAGGCGCGCACCACCACACCCAGCTAATTTTTTTTTTTTTTTTAGTAGAGACAGGGTTTCACCATGTTGGCCAGGCTGGTCTCGAAGTCCTGAACTCAGGTGATGCACCCGCCTCGGCCTCCCAAAGTGCTGGGATTGCAGGCATGAGCCACTGCGCCTGGCCGAACATTTTTAATGTTTATATTATTATTATTATTATTATTATTATTATTATTATTATTACTTTTTGAGATGGAGCTTTGTTTTTGTTGCCCAGGCTGAAGCGCAATGGCGGGATCTTGCTCACTGCAACCTCCGCCTCCTAGGATCAAGAGATTCTCCTGCCTAAGCCTCCCAAGTACCTGGGAGTATAGGCATGCACCACCACGCCCGACGATATTTTGTATTTTTAGTAGAGATGGGGTTTCTCCATGTTGGTCAGGCTGGTCTGGAACCCCTCACCTCAGCTGATCCACCCACCGCAGCCTCCGACAATTACAGGCGTGAGCCACCGCGCCCAGCCGTCCACCCTGTTTTCTACCAGAGTTCTGTACTGTGACTCTGTAGAAAATGGTTTGGAAGCTGGACCCACCCTGTGTGTGTGTGGTTGCCCTGAGCCCACAGAAAGACACCTCCAGAGTGCGGATTGAGAAGCCTTTGTTGTGGGAGGATCGGGGTGTCTGAGGGCCCCGGGAGTCGGGATGGGCTTGGAAGGCTGGGGGGAGGGGCCTTTGAGGAAGAGGAGGCCTGGAAGCGGGGGTCATCGCAGGTCAAGGGGTGGTCCTTGGGACCCCCGCAGTCAGTGGTGCCGCGGCGGCAGCGTGCACATTGACAGCTGAGAGCCACGGCGTAGGAGACCACGGGGTTCACGCCGCGCGGGCAGCCAGGGAGCCGGATGGACTCGAAGCGCACATCGCGGTAGTTGCACACCACCTGAGGCAGGGGCGGCAGGACCCCCTGCAGCACGCGGGTCTGGAAGCCGTGTGAGTGGGGGAATGAGCTTGTGCCTGGGGCCGGCGCCTCAGCTGAGCTCCCCAGCTGCCCCCACAGGTCTCAGACTCAGGAGTCCAGGAAGCCCTCTGTTCCTGCCCTCCCACACCCCATTCCGCAGCCCCTGACCAGAGAGGCAGACCACCCTTCCTCCCCGGCTGCCTCTGTGGGTCTGGCCCTGAGGTGGCAGCACCTGCCCCGGCTCCGGGCAGCTCACCATGGTGGGGCAGTAGCCGGCACAGATGGTGGTGTTGACGGTGATGCACACGGGGCAGCCCTCCTTCTCGACAGCCAGGGTGGCAATTGATGGGGCGGCACCGTGGCCGAAGCGGCTCCTTGGATGCCCATGTCCCGCCCATGCTCAGCAGCAGCAACAGCAGCAGCCCCTGGGGCAAGGACACTGCTTCACCCGGGTCTGAGACCGCAGCCCCGAGTCCTGGCCTTCCCATCCCGCGTGGTACACCACCCACAAAGACCCAGAGACCCTTCCCGGCATCTCCTATTCAGGACCCACCACCCCGACACCTGCCTTTCAGAGCCCACCCCACAGCCCAGAGGACCTGAGATACCCCAACATTTCAGATCCCCACCCTCAGGAACTGCCCCACCTGAAGCTTACTGGGGGTCACGCTCCTCCAGAAAGAGGCCTCCTTCCACAGCTCACACTGGTCTGCCCCTTCTCATGCCAGTGATGGCCTGGAAGGAGGTGGAAGGTGCCCAGGGGCCCTGCAGTCTTTCCTGGAACATCTCCATCTTTGGTGCCTGGAAATGTGGATCTACCCTACCTTTGACATGTCTCTCTCTTAGCGGGATATCTTCCGCAAGCACTGGGAATGTGGACATGGAAAGTAAATTGAGTCTCCGTGGGGGAGTGAGACAGGGAGTGAGGGGTGTTGGACGCGGCACGGGAACCCGGCCGGAGTCAGCGGACCCAATGGGCTGCTCTCTCTCAGATACAGTTCCCCTTCCTCCCTCCAGGGGGCGCCAGGGAACACAGGGCCCTCACTGGCCCTGGGGACTGGGTGACGTCAGGGGTGAGCCTCTTGTGATTGGCTCCCTCACCCTGCGTAAGGTCAAAGGGAAGAAAGGACAACCCCCGACCCCAGGAGCCACTGTGGCTCTGGCCCATTGTGCCGGCCTTCGGGCCCTCAGGGAGGCGAGGGTGCGAGAGCCTCGAGTTCGAGGCCGACCTCCTCCAAAAAAACTTTCTTTTTATCGTTCCCTATATAACAACAAACCATAAAGGGAGGACGCCTTGATAGGAAGAAATGACATCTTCCTAAGTGTTTTTAAATTACTTCAATGTATCTTTTTTTTTTTTTTGGGAGACCGAGCCTCGCTCGGTCCTCGGGGGACCTCCCTGCCTCTCAGCCATGGCGGTTGTCACCTGTGGTAAACAGAATGGCGGGAGCAAGTGGGATGTCCCACTACTCGGGCTGAGGCAGGAGAATCACAGGAACCTAGGAGGTGGAACCTCCTCGCCCAGGAGGGGCGCGGCTTCGGACTTAGTTTCTGCCCAATGAGAGAGGGCCTCCCCGTGACTGTGCTGCCAGGTTAGCCACTTGACCCTGGTGCCCCCAACGAGGGATTCAGCCCGAGCCCCACCTCTCCCTTAGGGACCTCCGCCCACTCTACCCTCAAGCCAGGATGCCCGGAGCGCTCCCCGGAAATGCGTGTGCTTCAGGTGATTTAACTGATCATTGAATAGGCCCGCAGGAGGTGTGTCCTGCCCCCGAGGCCGCAGCCTCGGAGGACATTATCTGGACTTAGTCCCTTTCCCGCGATGCCATCAAGCTGGACAATTTTAAGGTCTGTTTCTTTCCCAATGTAGGGTATAGGTTGGCACAGGGAAGAGGGCTAGAAACCTGACTTGAGCTCCCCGCCCAGGGCTGAACTCTCCAGCATCCTGATCGCTTCTCATTCAACCTTGCTTATACTCCCCGTGTGATCGGTAGCTCTTTATCTCAAAACAGAATATTCGAAGCCAACCCCTGCCTGCTCTCACCAAGTAAGATTTCTCATTTGAACCCCAGCTCCCAGATACTTAAAGGCCTTCCGTAGACCATGTCCTCAAGGTCCCCTGGCCATCTGCTTGCATGTTCCAGTTTCTCTCCTCCCCCATGCACATCGTGAAATGTGCCCTCCCACTCCCCAGGATGAGCAAGGTGGTGTCCTCTGTGACAGAGCAGTCAGCAACTTAACACCAAAGGTCACCAATGATCAAATCCATGAGAGTTGATCCGAGGAGTTATGTATTAGGGCTACGAAAGAGTAAACACTCAGTAAATAGTGGCTATTATTATTATTATCATCATCATCATGATTACCCTCAAGTTCCCCCGGGAGAGCTCCTATTCAACCTTCAAAACCCCACGTTGGTGCACCCATCCTACAGAGATTGAGCTCAAATTCAGAGAGTTGTGATTTTGCCATGATTTGATGAGTTCCCCAACTGGGGTCCGTCCGTAGAGCAGCTGGGCCAACCCTGACGTCTCTCAGCATCCAGCTCTGTTCTTTTTCTGCCTGACCAGTTCCTGGGTATAAGTCTCAGGCCCGGCCAGTCCGGCTGAGGAGTGTGCAGACACAGGCAGTGCCAGTTTGAATCCATCGCCAGTCCACACGGCCCTGGGCATCAGCGGTCAATGCCCGCACATAGGACTGCTTGGCCTTGCACTCAGACACCCAGTGCCCCCCGGTCCACACCCCGGCGGCAGCCTCTCCACCTACCCCTGGGCCACCTTCTTCAGAGTTATCGGCCTCGAAGCAGGTGACAAAGAAGTGTTGGCGGAGGGAACTGCCGCCAGCTGCAGGCACCTCGCCCAACACCTCCACCTCGAGCACAACCAAGTCCACAGCGGTCCGGGGGTCTGTCACCCAGCCAGTGACTGCATCGCACACGGCCAGCTCACCCTGATGACTCGCCGGCGAAGTATCGCTGACCCCTCGCTGGCTGCGGTTGGCCCGGGTGCCTGCTGACTCCCGAAAGGCCCCAGTCTCCAGCAGGAAGAGCAGAGGGGGCCCGGCAGCGGCACCCCTAGACAGGACCACTCGGGGGAAAAGAAGGTCCCACTTTGTAGTAGGAAAAGGGGACAATGTCAAGGGTGGGGGTTAGGACTCCATTGACACAGCGGGGAGGAAGAAAATGAGGGGGATGCAGAGGGAGCCTGGGGGAGCGGGAGCATCTCTCAGAGCACATGGAAACAGGGAAAAGGAGGCTGGGATTAGAGAAGAGGATAAACACTTCAGTGGGGACAGAAGTTTGGAACCCCAGGGGAGGCCTGCCTGCCAGGATTATGGGGAAGCCCTTGCTCTAGAAGTTTGGGGGACTCCATGTACAGGACTTGCATCACACCCAACTTGTAGATTAAGAATAAATATTCAACAACTACAGGTCAGGCACTATGGCTCACACCTGTAGTCCCAGCACTTTGGGAGGCTGAGGCGGGTGGATGACTTGAGGTCAGGAGTTCGAGAGCAGCCTGGCCAACACTGTGAAATCACATCTCTACTGATAATACCAAAATTAGCTGGGCGTGGTGCTGCGCTCCTGTAATCCCACCACTTTGGGAGGCCGAGGCGGGCGGATCATGTGGTCAGGGGATCGAGACCTTCCTGGCTAACACGGTGAAACCCCGTCTCTACTAAAAATACAAAAACTTATCTGGGCTTGGTCGCGGGCCCCTGTAGTCCAAGCTACTTGGGAGGCTGAGACAGGAGAATGGAGTGAACCTAGGAGGGGGAGCTTGCAGTGAGCAGAGATTGCGCCACTGCACTCCAGCCTCCACGACAGAGCGAGACTCCATCGCAAAAAAAAAAAAAAAAAAAGAAAGAAAAAGAAAACAGGGTGGAGATGGAGGATGACCTCCAGCTCAGGGGGTGTCCATGGTCTGGCCTTCTGTGGGGAGAAGGAAGGCCACATGATCTGTGTGGCCCAGGTGGCAGGGCCTCAGCCTTCTAAGCCGAGCTCCCTCTTCCTCCCTCTGACGTTGGCACTGGCAGTGCAGGTGGGGCGGAGGGGGGCGCGGCTTGGGGACCTGAATGGGATGAATGGGCCAAGGGGGATGTCATCTCTTCCATTCTCCTTCATCCACTGCCTCTCCCTTCCCCTCCTCCCCCCCCCCCCACCCTCCCCCACCCCCCGGTCCATCTACCTCCCATCCCAGCCAGGAGCGGTCACCTAAGTAGAAAAGGGGCCACTGGAAAGGGGGCGGGGCCTTGACTCTTGGGTACCCTGCGCTTGAAGAAGAACTCTGGGAAGGGGTTTTTCAGGGAGTTGGCCCCTTCCCCACCTGGCTGTATAACCTTCCTGTTCTTTTCTTCCCCTAACCGGTTGCCGCTCCCTCTCCTGAGATGTCAGGAAAGAGGGGGCCACCTGCGTCCTCCACAGTGGTCCCCGAAGCCTGGGGTTCCCAGCCCCAGAGCTCAGAGGTGAAGGAGGTGCTACAGCTCTGGTGACCACTGGTTGTTTCCCAGTCTTCTCCACGCCACCCTTTCCCAAAACAACAAAACAAAACAAAACAAACAAACAAAATTGGGCCTGGCGCAGTGGTTCATGCCTGTAATCCCAGCACTTTGGGAAGCCGAGACGGGCGGATCACAAAGTCAGGAGATCAAGACTATCCTGGCTAACACGGGGAAACCCCGTCTCTACTAAAAAATACAACAAATTAGCCAGGCGTCCTGGTGGGCCCCTGTAGTCCCAGCTACTTGGGAGGCCGAGGCAGGAGAATGGCAGGAACCCGGGAGGCGGATCTTGCAGTGAGCCGAGATCGCGCCACTGCAGTCCAGTCTCAACAACAGAGCGAGACTCCGTCTCAAAAAAAAAAAAAAAAAAAAAAAAATTGATTGGAACATCCTCCAAGATGCAAGACTCTCAGTTCCTCAGAGTTCTACAGGAAGGATGGCAGAGTGCAGTTGCCCAGAGTTGAAGTCCCATCTCTGCCATTTGTTGGCTGTGTGACCAGGCACAAATCATTAATTTCTCTGAGCCTGTATTTTACCATCTGTTGCTATTGAGTAATAGTAGTTGACTATTTTCTATTTTTATTTTTATTTTTATTTTTATTTTTTTTTTTTTTTGAGACGGAGTCTCGCCCTGTCACCCAGGCTGGAGTGCAGTGGCGTGATCTCGGCTCACTGCACCTATGCTTCCCGGGTTCAAGCGATTCTCCTGCCTCAGCTTCCTGAGTAGCTGGGACTACAGGCGCGCACCACCACACCCAGCTAATTTTTTTTTTTTTTTTAGTAGAGACAGGGTTTCACCATGTTGGCCAGGCTGGTCTCGAAGTCCTGAACTCAGGTGATGCACCCGCCTCGGCCTCCCAAAGTGCTGGGATTGCAGGCATGAGCCACTGCGCCTGGCCGAACATTTTTAATGTTTATATTATTATTATTATTATTATTATTATTATTATTATTATTATTATTATTACTTTTTGAGATGGAGCTTTGTTTTTGTTGCCCAGGCTGAAGCGCAATGGCGGGATCTTGCTCACTGCAACCTCCGCCTCCTAGGATCAAGAGATTCTCCTGCCTAAGCCTCCCAAGTACCTGGGAGTATAGGCATGCACCACCACGCCCGACGATATTTTGTATTTTTAGTAGAGATGGGGTTTCTCCATGTTGGTCAGGCTGGTCTGGAACCCCTCACCTCAGCTGATCCACCCACCGCAGCCTCCGACAATTACAGGCGTGAGCCACCGCGCCCAGCCGTCCACCCTGTTTTCTACCAGAGTTCTGTACTGTGACTCTGTAGAAAATGGTTTGGAAGCTGGACCCACCCTGTGTGTGTGTGGTTGCCCTGAGCCCACAGAAAGACACCTCCAGAGTGCGGATTGAGAAGCCTTTGTTGTGGGAGGATCGGGGTGTCTGAGGGCCCCGGGAGTCGGGATGGGCTTGGAAGGCTGGGGGGAGGGGCCTTTGAGGAAGAGGAGGCCTGGAAGCGGGGGTCATCGCAGGTCAAGGGGTGGTCCTTGGGACCCCCGCAGTCAGTGGTGCCGCGGCGGCAGCGTGCACATTGACAGCTGAGAGCCACGGCGTAGGAGACCACGGGGTTCACGCCGCGCGGGCAGCCAGGGAGCCGGATGGACTCGAAGCGCACATCGCGGTAGTTGCACACCACCTGAGGCAGGGGCGGCAGGACCCCCTGCAGCACGCGGGTCTGGAAGCCGTGTGAGTGGGGGAATGAGCTTGTGCCTGGGGCCGGCGCCTCAGCTGAGCTCCCCAGCTGCCCCCACAGGTCTCAGACTCAGGAGTCCAGGAAGCCCTCTGTTCCTGCCCTCCCACACCCCATTCCGCAGCCCCTGACCAGAGAGGCAGACCACCCTTCCTCCCCGGCTGCCTCTGTGGGTCTGGCCCTGAGGTGGCAGCACCTGCCCCGGCTCCGGGCAGCTCACCATGGTGGGGCAGTAGCCGGCACAGATGGTGGTGTTGACGGTGATGCACACGGGGCAGCCCTCCTTCTCGACAGCCAGGGTGGCAATTGATGGGGCGGCACCGTGGCCGAAGCGGCTCCTTGGATGCCCATGTCCCGCCCATGCTCAGCAGCAGCAACAGCAGCAGCCCCTGGGGCAAGGACACTGCTTCACCCGGGTCTGAGACCGCAGCCCCGAGTCCTGGCCTTCCCATCCCGCGTGGTACACCACCCACAAAGACCCAGAGACCCTTCCCGGCATCTCCTATTCAGGACCCACCACCCCGACACCTGCCTTTCAGAGCCCACCCCACAGCCCAGAGGACCTGAGATACCCCAACATTTCAGATCCCCACCCTCAGGAACTGCCCCACCTGAAGCTTACTGGGGGTCACGCTCCTCCAGAAAGAGGCCTCCTTCCACAGCTCACACTGGTCTGCCCCTTCTCATGCCAGTGATGGCCTGGAAGGAGGTGGAAGGTGCCCAGGGGCCCTGCAGTCTTTCCTGGAACATCTCCATCTTTGGTGCCTGGAAATGTGGATCTACCCTACCTTTGACATGTCTCTCTCTTAGCGGGATATCTTCCGCAAGCACTGGGAATGTGGACATGGAAAGTAAATTGAGTCTCCGTGGGGGAGTGAGACAGGGAGTGAGGGGTGTTGGACGCGGCACGGGAACCCGGCCGGAGTCAGCGGACCCAATGGGCTGCTCTCTCTCAGATACAGTTCCCCTTCCTCCCTCCAGGGGGCGCCAGGGAACACAGGGCCCTCACTGGCCCTGGGGACTGGGTGACGTCAGGGGTGAGCCTCTTGTGATTGGCTCCCTCACCCTGCGTAAGGTCAAAGGGAAGAAAGGACAACCCCCGACCCCAGGAGCCACTGTGGCTCTGGCCCATTGTGCCGGCCTTCGGGCCCTCAGGGAGGCGAGGGTGCGAGAGCCTCGAGTTCGAGGCCGACCTCCTCCAAAAAAACTTTCTTTTTATCGTTCCCTATATAACAACAAACCATAAAGGGAGGACGCCTTGATAGGAAGAAATGACATCTTCCTAAGTGTTTTTAAATTACTTCAATGTATCTTTTTTTTTTTTTTGGGAGACCGAGCCTCGCTCGGTCCTCGGGGGACCTCCCTGCCTCTCAGCCATGGCGGTTGTCACCTGTGGTAAACAGAATGGCGGGAGCAAGTGGGATGTCCCACTACTCGGGCTGAGGCAGGAGAATCACAGGAACCTAGGAGGTGGAACCTCCTCGCCCAGGAGGGGCGCGGCTTCGGACTTAGTTTCTGCCCAATGAGAGAGGGCCTCCCCGTGACTGTGCTGCCAGGTTAGCCACTTGACCCTGGTGCCCCCAACGAGGGATTCAGCCCGAGCCCCACCTCTCCCTTAGGGACCTCCGCCCACTCTACCCTCAAGCCAGGATGCCCGGAGCGCTCCCCGGAAATGCGTGTGCTTCAGGTGATTTAACTGATCATTGAATAGGCCCGCAGGAGGTGTGTCCTGCCCCCGAGGCCGCAGCCTCGGAGGACATTATCTGGACTTAGTCCCTTTCCCGCGATGCCATCAAGCTGGACAATTTTAAGGTCTGTTTCTTTCCCAATGTAGGGTATAGGTTGGCACAGGGAAGAGGGCTAGAAACCTGACTTGAGCTCCCCGCCCAGGGCTGAACTCTCCAGCATCCTGATCGCTTCTCATTCAACCTTGCTTATACTCCCCGTGTGATCGGTAGCTCTTTATCTCAAAACAGAATATTCGAAGCCAACCCCTGCCTGCTCTCACCAAGTAAGATTTCTCATTTGAACCCCAGCTCCCAGATACTTAAAGGCCTTCCGTAGACCATGTCCTCAAGGTCCCCTGGCCATCTGCTTGCATGTTCCAGTTTCTCTCCTCCCCCATGCACATCGTGAAATGTGCCCTCCCACTCCCCAGGATGAGCAAGGTGGTGTCCTCTGTGACAGAGCAGTCAGCAACTTAACACCAAAGGTCACCAATGATCAAATCCATGAGAGTTGATCCGAGGAGTTATGTATTAGGGCTACGAAAGAGTAAACACTCAGTAAATAGTGGCTATTATTATTATTATCATCATCATCATGATTACCCTCAAGTTCCCCCGGGAGAGCTCCTATTCAACCTTCAAAACCCCACGTTGGTGCACCCATCCTACAGAGATTGAGCTCAAATTCAGAGAGTTGTGATTTTGCCATGATTTGATGAGTTCCCCAACTGGGGTCCGTCCGTAGAGCAGCTGGGCCAACCCTGACGTCTCTCAGCATCCAGCTCTGTTCTTTTTCTGCCTGACCAGTTCCTGGGTATAAGTCTCAGGCCCGGCCAGTCCGGCTGAGGAGTGTGCAGACACAGGCAGTGCCAGTTTGAATCCATCGCCAGTCCACACGGCCCTGGGCATCAGCGGTCAATGCCCGCACATAGGACTGCTTGGCCTTGCACTCAGACACCCAGTGCCCCCCGGTCCACACCCCGGCGGCAGCCTCTCCACCTACCCCTGGGCCACCTTCTTCAGAGTTATCGGCCTCGAAGCAGGTGACAAAGAAGTGTTGGCGGAGGGAACTGCCGCCAGCTGCAGGCACCTCGCCCAACACCTCCACCTCGAGCACAACCAAGTCCACAGCGGTCCGGGGGTCTGTCACCCAGCCAGTGACTGCATCGCACACGGCCAGCTCACCCTGATGACTCGCCGGCGAAGTATCGCTGACCCCTCGCTGGCTGCGGTTGGCCCGGGTGCCTGCTGACTCCCGAAAGGCCCCAGTCTCCAGCAGGAAGAGCAGAGGGGGCCCGGCAGCGGCACCCCTAGACAGGACCACTCGGGGGAAAAGAAGGTCCCACTTTGTAGTAGGAAAAGGGGACAATGTCAAGGGTGGGGGTTAGGACTCCATTGACACAGCGGGGAGGAAGAAAATGAGGGGGATGCAGAGGGAGCCTGGGGGAGCGGGAGCATCTCTCAGAGCACATGGAAACAGGGAAAAGGAGGCTGGGATTAGAGAAGAGGATAAACACTTCAGTGGGGACAGAAGTTTGGAACCCCAGGGGAGGCCTGCCTGCCAGGATTATGGGGAAGCCCTTGCTCTAGAAGTTTGGGGGACTCCATGTACAGGACTTGCATCACACCCAACTTGTAGATTAAGAATAAATATTCAACAACTACAGGTCAGGCACTATGGCTCACACCTGTAGTCCCAGCACTTTGGGAGGCTGAGGCGGGTGGATGACTTGAGGTCAGGAGTTCGAGAGCAGCCTGGCCAACACTGTGAAATCACATCTCTACTGATAATACCAAAATTAGCTGGGCGTGGTGCTGCGCTCCTGTAATCCCACCACTTTGGGAGGCCGAGGCGGGCGGATCATGTGGTCAGGGGATCGAGACCTTCCTGGCTAACACGGTGAAACCCCGTCTCTACTAAAAATACAAAAACTTATCTGGGCTTGGTCGCGGGCCCCTGTAGTCCAAGCTACTTGGGAGGCTGAGACAGGAGAATGGAGTGAACCTAGGAGGGGGAGCTTGCAGTGAGCAGAGATTGCGCCACTGCACTCCAGCCTCCACGACAGAGCGAGACTCCATCGCAAAAAAAAAAAAAAAGAAAGAAAGAAAAAGAAAACAGGGTGGAGATGGAGGATGACCTCCAGCTCAGGGGGTGTCCATGGTCTGGCCTTCTGTGGGGAGAAGGAAGGCCACATGATCTGTGTGGCCCAGGTGGCAGGGCCTCAGCCTTCTAAGCCGAGCTCCCTCTTCCTCCCTCTGACGTTGGCACTGGCAGTGCAGGTGGGGCGGAGGGGGGCGCGGCTTGGGGACCTGAATGGGATGAATGGGCCAAGGGGGATGTCATCTCTTCCATTCTCCTTCATCCACTGCCTCTCCCTTCCCCTCCTCCCCCCCCCCCCCCCCACCCCCACCCCCCGGTCCATCTACCTCCCATCCCAGCCAGGAGCGGTCACCTAAGTAGAAAAGGGGCCACTGGAAAGGGGGCGGGGCCTTGACTCTTGGGTACCCTGCGCTTGAAGAAGAACTCTGGGAAGGGGTTTTTCAGGGAGTTGGCCCCTTCCCCACCTGGCTGTATAACCTTCCTGTTCTTTTCTTCCCCTAACCGGTTGCCGCTCCCTCTCCTGAGATGTCAGGAAAGAGGGGGCCACCTGCGTCCTCCACAGTGGTCCCCGAAGCCTGGGGTTCCCAGCCCCAGAGCTCAGAGGTGAAGGAGGTGCTACAGCTCTGGTGACCACTGGTTGTTTCCCAGTCTTCTCCACGCCACCCTTTCCCAAAACAACAAAACAAAACAAAACAAACAAACAAAATTGGGCCTGGCGCAGTGGTTCATGCCTGTAATCCCAGCACTTTGGGAAGCCGAGACGGGCGGATCACAAAGTCAGGAGATCAAGACTATCCTGGCTAACACGGGGAAACCCCGTCTCTACTAAAAAATACAACAAATTAGCCAGGCGTCCTGGTGGGCGCCTGTAGTCCCAGCTACTTGGGAGGCCGAGGCAGGAGAATGGCAGGAACCCGGGAGGCGGATCTTGCAGTGAGCCGAGATCGCGCCACTGCAGTCCAGTCTCAACAACAGAGCGAGACTCCGTCTCAAAAAAAAAAAAAAAAAAAAAAAAAAAAAATTGATTGGAACATCCTCCAAGATGCAAGACTCTCAGTTCCTCAGAGTTCTACAGGAAGGATGGCAGAGTGCAGTTGCCCAGAGTTGAAGTCCCATCTCTGCCATTTGTTGGCTGTGTGACCAGGCACAAATCATTAATTTCTCTGAGCCTGTATTTTACCATCTGTTGCTATTGAGTAATAGTAGTTGACTATTTTCTATTTTTATTTTTATTTTATTTTATTTCATTTTTTTTTTTTTTTTGAGACGGAGTCTCGCCCTGTCACCCAGGCTGGAGTGCAGTGGCGTGATCTCGGCTCACTGCACCTATGCTTCCCGGGTTCAAGCGATTCTCCTGCCTCAGCTTCCTGAGTAGCTGGGACTACAGGCGCGCACCACCACACCCAGCTAATTTTTTTTTTTTTTTTAGTAGAGACAGGGTTTCACCATGTTGGCCAGGCTGGTCTCGAAGTCCTGAACTCAGGTGATGCACCCGCCTCGGCCTCCCAAAGTGCTGGGATTGCAGGCATGAGCCACTGCGCCTGGCCGAACATTTTTAATGTTTATATTATTATTATTATTATTATTATTATTATTATTATTATTATTATTATTACTTTTTGAGATGGAGCTTTGTTTTTGTTGCCCAGGCTGAAGCGCAATGGCGGGATCTTGCTCACTGCAACCTCCGCCTCCTAGGATCAAGAGATTCTCCTGCCTAAGCCTCCCAAGTACCTGGGAGTATAGGCATGCACCACCACGCCCGACGATATTTTGTATTTTTAGTAGAGATGGGGTTTCTCCATGTTGGTCAGGCTGGTCTGGAACCCCTCACCTCAGCTGATCCACCCACCGCAGCCTCCGACAATTACAGGCGTGAGCCACCGCGCCCAGCCGTCCACCCTGTTTTCTACCAGAGTTCTGTACTGTGACTCTGTAGAAAATGGTTTGGAAGCTGGACCCACCCTGTGTGTGTGTGGTTGCCCTGAGCCCACAGAAAGACACCTCCAGAGTGCGGATTGAGAAGCCTTTGTTGTGGGAGGATCGGGGTGTCTGAGGGCCCCGGGAGTCGGGATGGGCTTGGAAGGCTGGGGGGAGGGGCCTTTGAGGAAGAGGAGGCCTGGAAGCGGGGGTCATCGCAGGTCAAGGGGTGGTCCTTGGGACCCCCGCAGTCAGTGGTGCCGCGGCGGCAGCGTGCACATTGACAGCTGAGAGCCACGGCGTAGGAGACCACGGGGTTCACGCCGCGCGGGCAGCCAGGGAGCCGGATGGACTCGAAGCGCACATCGCGGTAGTTGCACACCACCTGAGGCAGGGGCGGCAGGACCCCCTGCAGCACGCGGGTCTGGAAGCCGTGTGAGTGGGGGAATGAGCTTGTGCCTGGGGCCGGCGCCTCAGCTGAGCTCCCCAGCTGCCCCCACAGGTCTCAGACTCAGGAGTCCAGGAAGCCCTCTGTTCCTGCCCTCCCACACCCCATTCCGCAGCCCCTGACCAGAGAGGCAGACCACCCTTCCTCCCCGGCTGCCTCTGTGGGTCTGGCCCTGAGGTGGCAGCACCTGCCCCGGCTCCGGGCAGCTCACCATGGTGGGGCAGTAGCCGGCACAGATGGTGGTGTTGACGGTGATGCACACGGGGCAGCCCTCCTTCTCGACAGCCAGGGTGGCAATTGATGGGGCGGCACCGTGGCCGAAGCGGCTCCTTGGATGCCCATGTCCCGCCCATGCTCAGCAGCAGCAACAGCAGCAGCCCCTGGGGCAAGGACACTGCTTCACCCGGGTCTGAGACCGCAGCCCCGAGTCCTGGCCTTCCCATCCCGCGTGGTACACCACCCACAAAGACCCAGAGACCCTTCCCGGCATCTCCTATTCAGGACCCACCACCCCGACACCTGCCTTTCAGAGCCCACCCCACAGCCCAGAGGACCTGAGATACCCCAACATTTCAGATCCCCACCCTCAGGAACTGCCCCACCTGAAGCTTACTGGGGGTCACGCTCCTCCAGAAAGAGGCCTCCTTCCACAGCTCACACTGGTCTGCCCCTTCTCATGCCAGTGATGGCCTGGAAGGAGGTGGAAGGTGCCCAGGGGCCCTGCAGTCTTTCCTGGAACATCTCCATCTTTGGTGCCTGGAAATGTGGATCTACCCTACCTTTGACATGTCTCTCTCTTAGCGGGATATCTTCCGCAAGCACTGGGAATGTGGACATGGAAAGTAAATTGAGTCTCCGTGGGGGAGTGAGACAGGGAGTGAGGGGTGTTGGACGCGGCACGGGAACCCGGCCGGAGTCAGCGGACCCAATGGGCTGCTCTCTCTCAGATACAGTTCCCCTTCCTCCCTCCAGGGGGCGCCAGGGAACACAGGGCCCTCACTGGCCCTGGGGACTGGGTGACGTCAGGGGTGAGCCTCTTGTGATTGGCTCCCTCACCCTGCGTAAGGTCAAAGGGAAGAAAGGACAACCCCCGACCCCAGGAGCCACTGTGGCTCTGGCCCATTGTGCCGGCCTTCGGGCCCTCAGGGAGGCGAGGGTGCGAGAGCCTCGAGTTCGAGGCCGACCTCCTCCAAAAAAACTTTCTTTTTATCGTTCCCTATATAACAACAAACCATAAAGGGAGGACGCCTTGATAGGAAGAAATGACATCTTCCTAAGTGTTTTTAAATTACTTCAATGTATCTTTTTTTTTTTTTGGGAGACCGAGCCTCGCTCGGTCCTCGGGGGACCTCCCTGCCTCTCAGCCATGGCGGTTGTCACCTGTGGTAAACAGAATGGCGGGAGCAAGTGGGATGTCCCACTACTCGGGCTGAGGCAGGAGAATCACAGGAACCTAGGAGGTGGAACCTCCTCGCCCAGGAGGGGCGCGGCTTCGGACTTAGTTTCTGCCCAATGAGAGAGGGCCTCCCCGTGACTGTGCTGCCAGGTTAGCCACTTGACCCTGGTGCCCCCAACGAGGGATTCAGCCCGAGCCCCACCTCTCCCTTAGGGACCTCCGCCCACTCTACCCTCAAGCCAGGATGCCCGGAGCGCTCCCCGGAAATGCGTGTGCTTCAGGTGATTTAACTGATCATTGAATAGGCCCGCAGGAGGTGTGTCCTGCCCCCGAGGCCGCAGCCTCGGAGGACATTATCTGGACTTAGTCCCTTTCCCGCGATGCCATCAAGCTGGACAATTTTAAGGTCTGTTTCTTTCCCAATGTAGGGTATAGGTTGGCACAGGGAAGAGGGCTAGAAACCTGACTTGAGCTCCCCGCCCAGGGCTGAACTCTCCAGCATCCTGATCGCTTCTCATTCAACCTTGCTTATACTCCCCGTGTGATCGGTAGCTCTTTATCTCAAAACAGAATATTCGAAGCCAACCCCTGCCTGCTCTCACCAAGTAAGATTTCTCATTTGAACCCCAGCTCCCAGATACTTAAAGGCCTTCCGTAGACCATGTCCTCAAGGTCCCCTGGCCATCTGCTTGCATGTTCCAGTTTCTCTCCTCCCCCATGCACATCGTGAAATGTGCCCTCCCACTCCCCAGGATGAGCAAGGTGGTGTCCTCTGTGACAGAGCAGTCAGCAACTTAACACCAAAGGTCACCAATGATCAAATCCATGAGAGTTGATCCGAGGAGTTATGTATTAGGGCTACGAAAGAGTAAACACTCAGTAAATAGTGGCTATTATTATTATTATCATCATCATCATGATTACCCTCAAGTTCCCCCGGGAGAGCTCCTATTCAACCTTCAAAACCCCACGTTGGTGCACCCATCCTACAGAGATTGAGCTCAAATTCAGAGAGTTGTGATTTTGCCATGATTTGATGAGTTCCCCAACTGGGGTCCGTCCGTAGAGCAGCTGGGCCAACCCTGACGTCTCTCAGCATCCAGCTCTGTTCTTTTTCTGCCTGACCAGTTCCTGGGTATAAGTCTCAGGCCCGGCCAGTCCGGCTGAGGAGTGTGCAGACACAGGCAGTGCCAGTTTGAATCCATCGCCAGTCCACACGGCCCTGGGCATCAGCGGTCAATGCCCGCACATAGGACTGCTCGGCCTTGCACTCAGACACCCAGTGCCCCCCGGTCCACACCCCGGCGGCAGCCTCTCCACCTACCCCTGGGCCACCTTCTTCAGAGTTATCGGCCTCGAAGCAGGTGACAAAGAAGTGTTGGCGGAGGGAACTGCCGCCAGCTGCAGGCACCTCGCCCAACACCTCCACCTCGAGCACAACCAAGTCCACAGCGGTCCGGGGGTCTGTCACCCAGCCAGTGACTGCATCGCACACGGCCAGCTCACCCTGATGACTCGCCGGCGAAGTATCGCTGACCCCTCGCTGGCTGCGGTTGGCCCGGGTGCCTGCTGACTCCCGAAAGGCCCCAGTCTCCAGCAGGAAGAGCAGAGGGGGCCCGGCAGCGGCACCCCTAGACAGGACCACTCGGGGGAAAAGAAGGTCCCACTTTGTAGTAGGAAAAGGGGACAATGTCAAGGGTGGGGGTTAGGACTCCATTGACACAGCGGGGAGGAAGAAAATGAGGGGGATGCAGAGGGAGCCTGGGGGAGCGGGAGCATCTCTCAGAGCACATGGAAACAGGGAAAAGGAGGCTGGGATTAGAGAAGAGGATAAACACTTCAGTGGGGACAGAAGTTTGGAACCCCAGGGGAGGCCTGCCTGCCAGGATTATGGGGAAGCCCTTGCTCTAGAAGTTTGGGGGACTCCATGTACAGGACTTGCATCACACCCAACTTGTAGATTAAGAATAAATATTCAACAACTACAGGTCAGGCACTATGGCTCACACCTGTAGTCCCAGCACTTTGGGAGGCTGAGGCGGGTGGATGACTTGAGGTCAGGAGTTCGAGAGCAGCCTGGCCAACACTGTGAAATCACATCTCTACTGATAATACCAAAATTAGCTGGGCGTGGTGCTGCGCTCCTGTAATCCCACCACTTTGGGAGGCCGAGGCGGGCGGATCATGTGGTCAGGGGATCGAGACCTTCCTGGCTAACACGGTGAAACCCCGTCTCTACTAAAAATACAAAAACTTATCTGGGCTTGGTCGCGGGCCCCTGTAGTCCAAGCTACTTGGGAGGCTGAGACAGGAGAATGGAGTGAACCTAGGAGGGGGAGCTTGCAGTGAGCAGAGATTGCGCCACTGCACTCCAGCCTCCACGACAGAGCGAGACTCCATCGCAAAAAAAAAAAAAAAAGAAAGAAAAAGAAAACAGGGTGGAGATGGAGGATGACCTCCAGCTCAGGGGGTGTCCATGGTCTGGCCTTCTGTGGGGAGAAGGAAGGCCACATGATCTGTGTGGCCCAGGTGGCAGGGCCTCAGCCTTCTAAGCCGAGCTCCCTCTTCCTCCCTCTGACGTTGGCACTGGCAGTGCAGGTGGGGCGGAGGGGGGCGCGGCTTGGGGACCTGAATGGGATGAATGGGCCAAGGGGGATGTCATCTCTTCCATTCTCCTTCATCCACTGCCTCTCCCTTCCCCCCACCCCCCCACCCCCACCCCCCGGTCCATCTACCTCCCATCCCAGCCAGGAGCGGTCACCTAAGTAGAAAAGGGGCCACTGGAAAGGGGGCGGGGCCTTGACTCTTGGGTACCCTGCGCTTGAAGAAGAACTCTGGGAAGGGGTTTTTCAGGGAGTTGGCCCCTTCCCCACCTGGCTGTATAACCTTCCTGTTCTTTTCTTCCCCTAACCGGTTGCCGCTCCCTCTCCTGAGATGTCAGGAAAGAGGGGGCCACCTGCGTCCTCCACAGTGGTCCCCGAAGCCTGGGGTTCCCAGCCCCAGAGCTCAGAGGTGAAGGAGGTGCTACAGCTCTGGTGACCACTGGTTGTTTCCCAGTCTTCTCCACGCCACCCTTTCCCAAAACAACAAAACAAAACAAAACAAACAAACAAAATTGGGCCTGGCGCAGTGGTTCATGCCTGTAATCCCAGCACTTTGGGAAGCCGAGACGGGCGGATCACAAAGTCAGGAGATCAAGACTATCCTGGCTAACACGGGGAAACCCCGTCTCTACTAAAAAATACAACAAATTAGCCAGGCGTCCTGGTGGGCGCCTGTAGTCCCAGCTACTTGGGAGGCCGAGGCAGGAGAATGGCAGGAACCCGGGAGGCGGATCTTGCAGTGAGCCGAGATCGCGCCACTGCAGTCCAGTCTCAACAACAGAGCGAGGCTCCGTCTCAAAAAAAAAAAAAAAAAAAAAAAAAAATTGATTGGAACATCCTCCAAGATGCAAGACTCTCAGTTCCTCAGAGTTCTACAGGAAGGATGGCAGAGTGCAGTTGCCCAGAGTTGAAGTCCCATCTCTGCCATTTGTTGGCTGTGTGACCAGGCACAAATCATTAATTTCTCTGAGCCTGTATTTTACCATCTGTTGCTATTGAGTAATAGTAGTTGACTATTTTCTATTTTTATTTTTATTTTATTTTATTTATTTTTTTTTTTTTTTGAGACGGAGTCTCGCCCTGTCACCCAGGCTGGAGTGCAGTGGCGTGATCTCGGCTCACTGCACCTATGCTTCCCGGGTTCAAGCGATTCTCCTGCCTCAGCTTCCTGAGTAGCTGGGACTACAGGCGCGCACCACCACACCCAGCTAATTTTTTTTTTTTTTTTAGTAGAGACAGGGTTTCACCATGTTGGCCAGGCTGGTCTCGAAGTCCTGAACTCAGGTGATGCACCCGCCTCGGCCTCCCAAAGTGCTGGGATTGCAGGCATGAGCCACTGCGCCTGGCCGAACATTTTTAATGTTTATATTATTATTATTATTATTATTATTATTATTATTACTTTTTGAGATGGAGCTTTGTTTTTGTTGCCCAGGCTGAAGCGCAATGGCGGGATCTTGCTCACTGCAACCTCCGCCTCCTAGGATCAAGAGATTCTCCTGCCTAAGCCTCCCAAGTACCTGGGAGTATAGGCATGCACCACCACGCCCGACGATATTTTGTATTTTTAGTAGAGATGGGGTTTCTCCATGTTGGTCAGGCTGGTCTGGAACCCCTCACCTCAGCTGATCCACCCACCGCAGCCTCCGACAATTACAGGCGTGAGCCACCGCGCCCAGCCGTCCACCCTGTTTTCTACCAGAGTTCTGTACTGTGACTCTGTAGAAAATGGTTTGGAAGCTGGACCCACCCTGTGTGTGTGTGGTTGCCCTGAGCCCACAGAAAGACACCTCCAGAGTGCGGATTGAGAAGCCTTTGTTGTGGGAGGATCGGGGTGTCTGAGGGCCCCGGGAGTCGGGATGGGCTTGGAAGGCTGGGGGGAGGGGCCTTTGAGGAAGAGGAGGCCTGGAAGCGGGGGTCATCGCAGGTCAAGGGGTGGTCCTTGGGACCCCCGCAGTCAGTGGTGCCGCGGCGGCAGCGTGCACATTGACAGCTGAGAGCCACGGCGTAGGAGACCACGGGGTTCACGCCGCGCGGGCAGCCAGGGAGCCGGATGGACTCGAAGCGCACATCGCGGTAGTTGCACACCACCTGAGGCAGGGGCGGCAGGACCCCCTGCAGCACGCGGGTCTGGAAGCCGTGTGAGTGGGGGAATGAGCTTGTGCCTGGGGCCGGCGCCTCAGCTGAGCTCCCCAGCTGCCCCCACAGGTCTCAGACTCAGGAGTCCAGGAAGCCCTCTGTTCCTGCCCTCCCACACCCCATTCCGCAGCCCCTGACCAGAGAGGCAGACCACCCTTCCTCCCCGGCTGCCTCTGTGGGTCTGGCCCTGAGGTGGCAGCACCTGCCCCGGCTCCGGGCAGCTCACCATGGTGGGGCAGTAGCCGGCACAGATGGTGGTGTTGACGGTGATGCACACGGGGCAGCCCTCCTTCTCGACAGCCAGGGTGGCAATTGATGGGGCGGCACCGTGGCCGAAGCGGCTCCTTGGATGCCCATGTCCCGCCCATGCTCAGCAGCAGCAACAGCAGCAGCCCCTGGGGCAAGGACACTGCTTCACCCGGGTCTGAGACCGCAGCCCCGAGTCCTGGCCTTCCCATCCCGCGTGGTACACCACCCACAAAGACCCAGAGACCCTTCCCGGCATCTCCTATTCAGGACCCACCACCCCGACACCTGCCTTTCAGAGCCCACCCCACAGCCCAGAGGACCTGAGATACCCCAACATTTCAGATCCCCACCCTCAGGAACTGCCCCACCTGAAGCTTACTGGGGGTCACGCTCCTCCAGAAAGAGGCCTCCTTCCACAGCTCACACTGGTCTGCCCCTTCTCATGCCAGTGATGGCCTGGAAGGAGGTGGAAGGTGCCCAGGGGCCCTGCAGTCTTTCCTGGAACATCTCCATCTTTGGTGCCTGGAAATGTGGATCTACCCTACCTTTGACATGTCTCTCTCTTAGCGGGATATCTTCCGCAAGCACTGGGAATGTGGACATGGAAAGTAAATTGAGTCTCCGTGGGGGAGTGAGACAGGGAGTGAGGGGTGTTGGACGCGGCACGGGAACCCGGCCGGAGTCAGCGGACCCAATGGGCTGCTCTCTCTCAGATACAGTTCCCCTTCCTCCCTCCAGGGGGCGCCAGGGAACACAGGGCCCTCACTGGCCCTGGGGACTGGGTGACGTCAGGGGTGAGCCTCTTGTGATTGGCTCCCTCACCCTGCGTAAGGTCAAAGGGAAGAAAGGACAACCCCCGACCCCAGGAGCCACTGTGGCTCTGGCCCATTGTGCCGGCCTTCGGGCCCTCAGGGAGGCGAGGGTGCGAGAGCCTCGAGTTCGAGGCCGACCTCCTCCAAAAAAACTTTCTTTTTATCGTTCCCTATATAACAACAAACCATAAAGGGAGGACGCCTTGATAGGAAGAAATGACATCTTCCTAAGTGTTTTTAAATTACTTCAATGTATCTTTTTTTTTTTTTTGGGAGACCGAGCCTCGCTCGGTCCTCGGGGGACCTCCCTGCCTCTCAGCCATGGCGGTTGTCACCTGTGGTAAACAGAATGGCGGGAGCAAGTGGGATGTCCCACTACTCGGGCTGAGGCAGGAGAATCACAGGAACCTAGGAGGTGGAACCTCCTCGCCCAGGAGGGGCGCGGCTTCGGACTTAGTTTCTGCCCAATGAGAGAGGGCCTCCCCGTGACTGTGCTGCCAGGTTAGCCACTTGACCCTGGTGCCCCCAACGAGGGATTCAGCCCGAGCCCCACCTCTCCCTTAGGGACCTCCGCCCACTCTACCCTCAAGCCAGGATGCCCGGAGCGCTCCCCGGAAATGCGTGTGCTTCAGGTGATTTAACTGATCATTGAATAGGCCCGCAGGAGGTGTGTCCTGCCCCCGAGGCCGCAGCCTCGGAGGACATTATCTGGACTTAGTCCCTTTCCCGCGATGCCATCAAGCTGGACAATTTTAAGGTCTGTTTCTTTCCCAATGTAGGGTATAGGTTGGCACAGGGAAGAGGGCTAGAAACCTGACTTGAGCTCCCCGCCCAGGGCTGAACTCTCCAGCATCCTGATCGCTTCTCATTCAACCTTGCTTATACTCCCCGTGTGATCGGTAGCTCTTTATCTCAAAACAGAATATTCGAAGCCAACCCCTGCCTGCTCTCACCAAGTAAGATTTCTCATTTGAACCCCAGCTCCCAGATACTTAAAGGCCTTCCGTAGACCATGTCCTCAAGGTCCCCTGGCCATCTGCTTGCATGTTCCAGTTTCTCTCCTCCCCCATGCACATCGTGAAATGTGCCCTCCCACTCCCCAGGATGAGCAAGGTGGTGTCCTCTGTGACAGAGCAGTCAGCAACTTAACACCAAAGGTCACCAATGATCAAATCCATGAGAGTTGATCCGAGGAGTTATGTATTAGGGCTACGAAAGAGTAAACACTCAGTAAATAGTGGCTATTATTATTATTATCATCATCATCATGATTACCCTCAAGTTCCCCCGGGAGAGCTCCTATTCAACCTTCAAAACCCCACGTTGGTGCACCCATCCTACAGAGATTGAGCTCAAATTCAGAGAGTTGTGATTTTGCCATGATTTGATGAGTTCCCCAACTGGGGTCCGTCCGTAGAGCAGCTGGGCCAACCCTGACGTCTCTCAGCATCCAGCTCTGTTCTTTTTCTGCCTGACCAGTTCCTGGGTATAAGTCTCAGGCCCGGCCAGTCCGGCTGAGGAGTGTGCAGACACAGGCAGTGCCAGTTTGAATCCATCGCCAGTCCACACGGCCCTGGGCATCAGCGGTCAATGCCCGCACATAGGACTGCTTGGCCTTGCACTCAGACACCCAGTGCCCCCCGGTCCACACCCCGGCGGCAGCCTCTCCACCTACCCCTGGGCCACCTTCTTCAGAGTTATCGGCCTCGAAGCAGGTGACAAAGAAGTGTTGGCGGAGGGAACTGCCGCCAGCTGCAGGCACCTCGCCCAACACCTCCACCTCGAGCACAACCAAGTCCACAGCGGTCCGGGGGTCTGTCACCCAGCCAGTGACTGCATCGCACACGGCCAGCTCACCCTGATGACTCGCCGGCGAAGTATCGCTGACCCCTCGCTGGCTGCGGTTGGCCCGGGTGCCTGCTGACTCCCGAAAGGCCCCAGTCTCCAGCAGGAAGAGCAGAGGGGGCCCGGCAGCGGCACCCCTAGACAGGACCACTCGGGGGAAAAGAAGGTCCCACTTTGTAGTAGGAAAAGGGGACAATGTCAAGGGTGGGGGTTAGGACTCCATTGACACAGCGGGGAGGAAGAAAATGAGGGGGATGCAGAGGGAGCCTGGGGGAGCGGGAGCATCTCTCAGAGCACATGGAAACAGGGAAAAGGAGGCTGGGATTAGAGAAGAGGATAAACACTTCAGTGGGGACAGAAGTTTGGAACCCCAGGGGAGGCCTGCCTGCCAGGATTATGGGGAAGCCCTTGCTCTAGAAGTTTGGGGGACTCCATGTACAGGACTTGCATCACACCCAACTTGTAGATTAAGAATAAATATTCAACAACTACAGGTCAGGCACTATGGCTCACACCTGTAGTCCCAGCACTTTGGGAGGCTGAGGCGGGTGGATGACTTGAGGTCAGGAGTTCGAGAGCAGCCTGGCCAACACTGTGAAATCACATCTCTACTGATAATACCAAAATTAGCTGGGCGTGGTGCTGCGCTCCTGTAATCCCACCACTTTGGGAGGCCGAGGCGGGCGGATCATGTGGTCAGGGGATCGAGACCTTCCTGGCTAACACGGTGAAACCCCGTCTCTACTAAAAATACAAAAACTTATCTGGGCTTGGTCGCGGGCCCCTGTAGTCCAAGCTACTTGGGAGGCTGAGACAGGAGAATGGAGTGAACCTAGGAGGGGGAGCTTGCAGTGAGCAGAGATTGCGCCACTGCACTCCAGCCTCCACGACAGAGCGAGACTCCATCGCAAAAAAAAAAAAAAAAAAAAGAAAGAAAAAGAAAACAGGGTGGAGATGGAGGATGACCTCCAGCTCAGGGGGTGTCCATGGTCTGGCCTTCTGTGGGGAGAAGGAAGGCCACATGATCTGTGTGGCCCAGGTGGCAGGGCCTCAGCCTTCTAAGCCGAGCTCCCTCTTCCTCCCTCTGACGTTGGCACTGGCAGTGC
The DNA here is from genome assembly GCF_029281585.2 of Gorilla gorilla gorilla. Taxonomy (NCBI): domain Eukaryota; kingdom Metazoa; phylum Chordata; class Mammalia; order Primates; family Hominidae; genus Gorilla; species Gorilla gorilla. The sequence goes on from NC_073244.2 coordinate 43,074,048, forward strand.
AGGTGGGGCGGAGGGGGGCGCGGCTTGGGGACCTGAATGGGATGAATGGGCCAAGGGGGATGTCATCTCTTCCATTCTCCTTCATCCACTGCCTCTCCCTTCCCCTCCTCCCCCCCCCCCCACCCCCACCCCCCGGTCCATCTACCTCCCATCCCAGCCAGGAGCGGTCACCTAAGTAGAAAAGGGGCCACTGGAAAGGGGGCGGGGCCTTGACTCTTGGGTACCCTGCGCTTGAAGAAGAACTCTGGGAAGGGGTTTTTCAGGGAGTTGGCCCCTTCCCCACCTGGCTGTATAACCTTCCTGTTCTTTTCTTCCCCTAACCGGTTGCCGCTCCCTCTCCTGAGATGTCAGGAAAGAGGGGGCCACCTGCGTCCTCCACAGTGGTCCCCGAAGCCTGGGGTTCCCAGCCCCAGAGCTCAGAGGTGAAGGAGGTGCTACAGCTCTGGTGACCACTGGTTGTTTCCCAGTCTTCTCCACGCCACCCTTTCCCAAAACAACGAAACAAAACAAAACAAACAAACAAAATTGGGCCTGGCGCAGTGGTTCATGCCTGTAATCCCAGCACTTTGGGAAGCCGAGACGGGCGGATCACAAAGTCAGGAGATCAAGACTATCCTGGCTAACACGGGGAAACCCCGTCTCTACTAAAAAATACAACAAATTAGCCAGGCGTCCTGGTGGGCGCCTGTAGTCCCAGCTACTTGGGAGGCCGAGGCAGGAGAATGGCAGGAACCCGGGAGGCGGATCTTGCAGTGAGCCGAGATCGCGCCACTGCAGTCCAGTCTCAACAACAGAGCGAGACTCCGTCTCAAAAAAAAAAAAAAAAAAAAAAAAAAATTGATTGGAACATCCTCCAAGATGCAAGACTCTCAGTTCCTCAGAGTTCTACAGGAAGGATGGCAGAGTGCAGTTGCCCAGAGTTGAAGTCCCATCTCTGCCATTTGTTGGCTGTGTGACCAGGCACAAATCATTAATTTCTCTGAGCCTGTATTTTACCATCTGTTGCTATTGAGTAATAGTAGTTGACTATTTTCTATTTTTATTTTTATTTTATTTTATTTCATTTTTTTTTTTTTTTTGAGACGGAGTCTCGCCCTGTCACCCAGGCTGGAGTGCAGTGGCGTGATCTCGGCTCACTGCACCTATGCTTCCCGGGTTCAAGCGATTCTCCTGCCTCAGCTTCCTGAGTAGCTGGGACTACAGGCGCGCACCACCACACCCAGCTAATTTTTTTTTTTTTTTTAGTAGAGACAGGGTTTCACCATGTTGGCCAGGCTGGTCTCGAAGTCCTGAACTCAGGTGATGCACCCGCCTCGGCCTCCCAAAGTGCTGGGATTGCAGGCATGAGCCACTGCGCCTGGCCGAACATTTTTAATGTTTATATTATTATTATTATTATTATTATTACTTTTTGAGATGGAGCTTTGTTTTTGTTGCCCAGGCTGAAGCGCAATGGCGGGATCTTGCTCACTGCAACCTCCGCCTCCTAGGATCAAGAGATTCTCCTGCCTAAGCCTCCCAAGTACCTGGGAGTATAGGCATGCACCACCACGCCCGACGATATTTTGTATTTTTAGTAGAGATGGGGTTTCTCCATGTTGGTCAGGCTGGTCTGGAACCCCTCACCTCAGCTGATCCACCCACCGCAGCCTCCGACAATTACAGGCGTGAGCCACCGCGCCCAGCCGTCCACCCTGTTTTCTACCAGAGTTCTGTACTGTGACTCTGTAGAAAATGGTTTGGAAGCTGGACCCACCCTGTGTGTGTGTGGTTGCCCTGAGCCCACAGAAAGACACCTCCAGAGTGCGGATTGAGAAGCCTTTGTTGTGGGAGGATCGGGGTGTCTGAGGGCCCCGGGAGTCGGGATGGGCTTGGAAGGCTGGGGGGAGGGGCCTTTGAGGAAGAGGAGGCCTGGAAGCGGGGGTCATCGCAGGTCAAGGGGTGGTCCTTGGGACCCCCGCAGTCAGTGGTGCTGCGGCGGCAGCGTGCACATTGACAGCTGAGAGCCACGGCGTAGGAGACCACGGGGTTCACGCCGCGCGGGCAGCCAGGGAGCCGGATGGACTCGAAGCGCACATCGCGGTAGTTGCACACCACCTGAGGCAGGGGCGGCAGGACCCCCTGCAGCACGCGGGTCTGGAAGCCGTGTGAGTGGGGGAATGAGCTTGTGCCTGGGGCCGGCGCCTCAGCTGAGCTCCCCAGCTGCCCCCACAGGTCTCAGACTCAGGAGTCCAGGAAGCCCTCTGTTCCTGCCCTCCCACACCCCATTCCGCAGCCCCTGACCAGAGAGGCAGACCACCCTTCCTCCCCGGCTGCCTCTGTGGGTCTGGCCCTGAGGTGGCAGCACCTGCCCCGGCTCCGGGCAGCTCACCATGGTGGGGCAGTAGCCGGCACAGATGGTGGTGTTGACGGTGATGCACACGGGGCAGCCCTCCTTCTCGACAGCCAGGGTGGCAATTGATGGGGCGGCACCGTGGCCGAAGCGGCTCCTTGGATGCCCATGTCCCGCCCATGCTCAGCAGCAGCAACAGCAGCAGCCCCTGGGGCAAGGACACTGCTTCACCCGGGTCTGAGACCGCAGCCCCGAGTCCTGGCCTTCCCATCCCGCGTGGTACACCACCCACAAAGACCCAGAGACCCTTCCCGGCATCTCCTATTCAGGACCCACCACCCCGACACCTGCCTTTCAGAGCCCACCCCACAGCCCAGAGGACCTGAGATACCCCAACATTTCAGATCCCCACCCTCAGGAACTGCCCCACCTGAAGCTTACTGGGGGTCACGCTCCTCCAGAAAGAGGCCTCCTTCCACAGCTCACACTGGTCTGCCCCTTCTCATGCCAGTGATGGCCTGGAAGGAGGTGGAAGGTGCCCAGGGGCCCTGCAGTCTTTCCTGGAACATCTCCATCTTTGGTGCCTGGAAATGTGGATCTACCCTACCTTTGACATGTCTCTCTCTTAGCGGGATATCTTCCGCAAGCACTGGGAATGTGGACATGGAAAGTAAATTGAGTCTCCGTGGGGGAGTGAGACAGGGAGTGAGGGGTGTTGGACGCGGCACGGGAACCCGGCCGGAGTCAGCGGACCCAATGGGCTGCTCTCTCTCAGATACAGTTCCCCTTCCTCCCTCCAGGGGGCGCCAGGGAACACAGGGCCCTCACTGGCCCTGGGGACTGGGTGACGTCAGGGGTGAGCCTCTTGTGATTGGCTCCCTCACCCTGCGTAAGGTCAAAGGGAAGAAAGGACAACCCCCGACCACAGGAGCCACTGTGGCTCTGGCCCATTGTGCCGGCCTTCGGGCCCTCAGGGAGGCGAGGGTGCGAGAGCCTCGAGTTCGAGGCCGACCTCCTCCAAAAAAACTTTCTTTTTATCGTTCCCTATATAACAACAAACCATAAAGGGAGGACGCCTTGATAGGAAGAAATGACATCTTCCTAAGTGTTTTTAAATTACTTCAATGTATCTTTTTTTTTTTTTTGGGAGACCGAGCCTCGCTCGGTCCTCGGGGGACCTCCCTGCCTCTCAGCCATGGCGGTTGTCACCTGTGGTAAACAGAATGGCGGGAGCAAGTGGGATGTCCCACTACTCGGGCTGAGGCAGGAGAATCACAGGAACCTAGGAGGTGGAACCTCCTCGCCCAGGAGGGGCGCGGCTTCGGACTTAGTTTCTGCCCAATGAGAGAGGGCCTCCCCGTGACTGTGCTGCCAGGTTAGCCACTTGACCCTGGTGCCCCCAACGAGGGATTCAGCCCGAGCCCCACCTCTCCCTTAGGGACCTCCGCCCACTCTACCCTCAAGCCAGGATGCCCGGAGCGCTCCCCGGAAATGCGTGTGCTTCAGGTGATTTAACTGATCATTGAATAGGCCCGCAGGAGGTGTGTCCTGCCCCCGAGGCCGCAGCCTCGGAGGACATTATCTGGACTTAGTCCCTTTCCCGCGATGCCATCAAGCTGGACAATTTTAAGGTCTGTTTCTTTCCCAATGTAGGGTATAGGTTGGCACAGGGAAGAGGGCTAGAAACCTGACTTGAGCTCCCCGCCCAGGGCTGAACTCTCCAGCATCCTGATCGCTTCTCATTCAACCTTGCTTATACTCCCCGTGTGATCGGTAGCTCTTTATCTCAAAACAGAATATTCGAAGCCAACCCCTGCCTGCTCTCACCAAGTAAGATTTCTCATTTGAACCCCAGCTCCCAGATACTTAAAGGCCTTCCGTAGACCATGTCCTCAAGGTCCCCTGGCCATCTGCTTGCATGTTCCAGTTTCTCTCCTCCCCCATGCACATCGTGAAATGTGCCCTCCCACTCCCCAGGATGAGCAAGGTGGTGTCCTCTGTGACAGAGCAGTCAGCAACTTAACACCAAAGGTCACCAATGATCAAATCCATGAGAGTTGATCCGAGGAGTTATGTATTAGGGCTACGAAAGAGTAAACACTCAGTAAATAGTGGCTATTATTATTATTATCATCATCATCATGATTACCCTCAAGTTCCCCCGGGAGAGCTCCTATTCAACCTTCAAAACCCCACGTTGGTGCACCCATCCTACAGAGATTGAGCTCAAATTCAGAGAGTTGTGATTTTGCCATGATTTGATGAGTTCCCCAACTGGGGTCCGTCCGTAGAGCAGCTGGGCCAACCCTGACGTCTCTCAGCATCCAGCTCTGTTCTTTTTCTGCCTGACCAGTTCCTGGGTATAAGTCTCAGGCCCGGCCAGTCCGGCTGAGGAGTGTGCAGACACAGGCAGTGCCAGTTTGAATCCATCGCCAGTCCACACGGCCCTGGGCATCAGCGGTCAATGCCCGCACATAGGACTGCTTGGCCTTGCACTCAGACACCCAGTGCCCCCCGGTCCACACCCCGGCGGCAGCCTCTCCACCTACCCCTGGGCCACCTTCTTCAGAGTTATCGGCCTCGAAGCAGGTGACAAAGAAGTGTTGGCGGAGGGAACTGCCGCCAGCTGCAGGCACCTCGCCCAACACCTCCACCTCGAGCACAACCAAGTCCACAGCGGTCCGGGGGTCTGTCACCCAGCCAGTGACTGCATCGCACACGGCCAGCTCACCCTGATGACTCGCCGGCGAAGTATCGCTGACCCCTCGCTGGCTGCGGTTGGCCCGGGTGCCTGCTGACTCCCGAAAGGCCCCAGTCTCCAGCAGGAAGAGCAGAGGGGGCCCGGCAGCGGCACCCCTAGACAGGACCACTCGGGGGAAAAGAAGGTCCCACTTTGTAGTAGGAAAAGGGGACAATGTCAAGGGTGGGGGTTAGGACTCCATTGACACAGCGGGGAGGAAGAAAATGAGGGGGATGCAGAGGGAGCCTGGGGGAGCGGGAGCATCTCTCAGAGCACATGGAAACAGGGAAAAGGAGGCTGGGATTAGAGAAGAGGATAAACACTTCAGTGGGGACAGAAGTTTGGAACCCCAGGGGAGGCCTGCCTGCCAGGATTATGGGGAAGCCCTTGCTCTAGAAGTTTGGGGGACTCCATGTACAGGACTTGCATCACACCCAACTTGTAGATTAAGAATAAATATTCAACAACTACAGGTCAGGCACTATGGCTCACACCTGTAGTCCCAGCACTTTGGGAGGCTGAGGCGGGTGGATGACTTGAGGTCAGGAGTTCGAGAGCAGCCTGGCCAACACTGTGAAATCACATCTCTACTGATAATACCAAAATTAGCTGGGCGTGGTGCTGCGCTCCTGTAATCCCACCACTTTGGGAGGCCGAGGCGGGCGGATCATGTGGTCAGGGGATCGAGACCTTCCTGGCTAACACGGTGAAACCCCGTCTCTACTAAAAATACAAAAACTTATCTGGGCTTGGTCGCGGGCCCCTGTAGTCCAAGCTACTTGGGAGGCTGAGACAGGAGAATGGAGTGAACCTAGGAGGGGGAGCTTGCAGTGAGCAGAGATTGCGCCACTGCACTCCAGCCTCCACGACAGAGCGAGACTCCATCGCAAAAAAAAAAAAAAAAAAAGAAAGAAAAAGAAAACAGGGTGGAGATGGAGGATGACCTCCAGCTCAGGGGGTGTCCATGGTCTGGCCTTCTGTGGGGAGAAGGAAGGCCACATGATCTGTGTGGCCCAGGTGGCAGGGCCTCAGCCTTCTAAGCCGAGCTCCCTCTTCCTCCCTCTGACGTTGGCACTGGCAGTGCAGGTGGGGCGGAGGGGGGCGCGGCTTGGGGACCTGAATGGGATGAATGGGCCAAGGGGGATGTCATCTCTTCCATTCTCCTTCATCCACTGCCTCTCCCTTCCCCTCCTCCCCCCCCCCCCCCCCCACCCCCACCCCCCGGTCCATCTACCTCCCATCCCAGCCAGGAGCGGTCACCTAAGTAGAAAAGGGGCCACTGGAAAGGGGGCGGGGCCTTGACTCTTGGGTACCCTGCGCTTGAAGAAGAACTCTGGGAAGGGGTTTTTCAGGGAGTTGGCCCCTTCCCCACCTGGCTGTATAACCTTCCTGTTCTTTTCTTCCCCTAACCGGTTGCCGCTCCCTCTCCTGAGATGTCAGGAAAGAGGGGGCCACCTGCGTCCTCCACAGTGGTCCCCGAAGCCTGGGGTTCCCAGCCCCAGAGCTCAGAGGTGAAGGAGGTGCTACAGCTCTGGTGACCACTGGTTGTTTCCCAGTCTTCTCCACGCCACCCTTTCCCAAAACAACAAAACAAAACAAAACAAACAAACAAAATTGGGCCTGGCGCAGTGGTTCATGCCTGTAATCCCAGCACTTTGGGAAGCCGAGACGGGCGGATCACAAAGTCAGGAGATCAAGACTATCCTGGCTAACACGGGGAAACCCCGTCTCTACTAAAAAATACAACAAATTAGCCAGGCGTCCTGGTGGGCGCCTGTAGTCCCAGCTACTTGGGAGGCCGAGGCAGGAGAATGGCAGGAACCCGGGAGGCGGATCTTGCAGTGAGCCGAGATCGCGCCACTGCAGTCCAGTCTCAACAACAGAGCGAGACTCCGTCTCAAAAAAAAAAAAAAAAAAAAAAAAAAAAATTGATTGGAACATCCTCCAAGATGCAAGACTCTCAGTTCCTCAGAGTTCTACAGGAAGGATGGCAGAGTGCAGTTGCCCAGAGTTGAAGTCCCATCTCTGCCATTTGTTGGCTGTGTGACCAGGCACAAATCATTAATTTCTCTGAGCCTGTATTTTACCATCTGTTGCTATTGAGTAATAGTAGTTGACTATTTTCTATTTTTATTTTTATTTTATTTTTTTTTTTTTTTTTTTTTTTTTTTGAGACGGAGTCTCGCCCTGTCACCCAGGCTGGAGTGCAGTGGCGTGATCTCGGCTCACTGCACCTATGCTTCCCGGGTTCAAGCGATTCTCCTGCCTCAGCTTCCTGAGTAGCTGGGACTACAGGCGCGCACCACCACACCCAGCTAATTTTTTTTTTTTTTTTAGTAGAGACAGGGTTTCACCATGTTGGCCAGGCTGGTCTCGAAGTCCTGAACTCAGGTGATGCACCCGCCTCGGCCTCCCAAAGTGCTGGGATTGCAGGCATGAGCCACTGCGCCTGGCCGAACATTTTTAATGTTTATATTATTATTATTATTATTATTATTACTTTTTGAGATGGAGCTTTGTTTTTGTTGCCCAGGCTGAAGCGCAATGGCGGGATCTTGCTCACTGCAACCTCCGCCTCCTAGGATCAAGAGATTCTCCTGCCTAAGCCTCCCAAGTACCTGGGAGTATAGGCATGCACCACCACGCCCGACGATATTTTGTATTTTTAGTAGAGATGGGGTTTCTCCATGTTGGTCAGGCTGGTCTGGAACCCCTCACCTCAGCTGATCCACCCACCGCAGCCTCCGACAATTACAGGCGTGAGCCACCGCGCCCAGCCGTCCACCCTGTTTTCTACCAGAGTTCTGTACTGTGACTCTGTAGAAAATGGTTTGGAAGCTGGACCCACCCTGTGTGTGTGTGGTTGCCCTGAGCCCACAGAAAGACACCTCCAGAGTGCGGATTGAGAAGCCTTTGTTGTGGGAGGATCGGGGTGTCTGAGGGCCCCGGGAGTCGGGATGGGCTTGGAAGGCTGGGGGGAGGGGCCTTTGAGGAAGAGGAGGCCTGGAAGCGGGGGTCATCGCAGGTCAAGGGGTGGTCCTTGGGACCCCCGCAGTCAGTGGTGCTGCGGCGGCAGCGTGCACATTGACAGCTGAGAGCCACGGCGTAGGAGACCACGGGGTTCACGCCGCGCGGGCAGCCAGGGAGCCGGATGGACTCGAAGCGCACATCGCGGTAGTTGCACACCACCTGAGGCAGGGGCGGCAGGACCCCCTGCAGCACGCGGGTCTGGAAGCCGTGTGAGTGGGGGAATGAGCTTGTGCCTGGGGCCGGCGCCTCAGCTGAGCTCCCCAGCTGCCCCCACAGGTCTCAGACTCAGGAGTCCAGGAAGCCCTCTGTTCCTGCCCTCCCACACCCCATTCCGCAGCCCCTGACCAGAGAGGCAGACCACCCTTCCTCCCCGGCTGCCTCTGTGGGTCTGGCCCTGAGGTGGCAGCACCTGCCCCGGCTCCGGGCAGCTCACCATGGTGGGGCAGTAGCCGGCACAGATGGTGGTGTTGACGGTGATGCACACGGGGCAGCCCTCCTTCTCGACAGCCAGGGTGGCAATTGATGGGGCGGCACCGTGGCCGAAGCGGCTCCTTGGATGCCCATGTCCCGCCCATGCTCAGCAGCAGCAACAGCAGCAGCCCCTGGGGCAAGGACACTGCTTCACCCGGGTCTGAGACCGCAGCCCCGAGTCCTGGCCTTCCCATCCCGCGTGGTACACCACCCACAAAGACCCAGAGACCCTTCCCGGCATCTCCTATTCAGGACCCACCACCCCGACACCTGCCTTTCAGAGCCCACCCCACAGCCCAGAGGACCTGAGATACCCCAACATTTCAGATCCCCACCCTCAGGAACTGCCCCACCTGAAGCTTACTGGGGGTCACGCTCCTCCAGAAAGAGGCCTCCTTCCACAGCTCACACTGGTCTGCCCCTTCTCATGCCAGTGATGGCCTGGAAGGAGGTGGAAGGTGCCCAGGGGCCCTGCAGTCTTTCCTGGAACATCTCCATCTTTGGTGCCTGGAAATGTGGATCTACCCTACCTTTGACATGTCTCTCTCTTAGCGGGATATCTTCCGCAAGCACTGGGAATGTGGACATGGAAAGTAAATTGAGTCTCCGTGGGGGAGTGAGACAGGGAGTGAGGGGTGTTGGACGCGGCACGGGAACCCGGCCGGAGTCAGCGGACCCAATGGGCTGCTCTCTCTCAGATACAGTTCCCCTTCCTCCCTCCAGGGGGCGCCAGGGAACACAGGGCCCTCACTGGCCCTGGGGACTGGGTGACGTCAGGGGTGAGCCTCTTGTGATTGGCTCCCTCACCCTGCGTAAGGTCAAAGGGAAGAAAGGACAACCCCCGACCCCAGGAGCCACTGTGGCTCTGGCCCATTGTGCCGGCCTTCGGGCCCTCAGGGAGGCGAGGGTGCGAGAGCCTCGAGTTCGAGGCCGACCTCCTCCAAAAAAACTTTCTTTTTATCGTTCCCTATATAACAACAAACCATAAAGGGAGGACGCCTTGATAGGAAGAAATGACATCTTCCTAAGTGTTTTTAAATTACTTCAATGTATCTTTTTTTTTTTTTTGGGAGACCGAGCCTCGCTCGGTCCTCGGGGGACCTCCCTGCCTCTCAGCCATGGCGGTTGTCACCTGTGGTAAACAGAATGGCGGGAGCAAGTGGGATGTCCCACTACTCGGGCTGAGGCAGGAGAATCACAGGAACCTAGGAGGTGGAACCTCCTCGCCCAGGAGGGGCGCGGCTTCGGACTTAGTTTCTGCCCAATGAGAGAGGGCCTCCCCGTGACTGTGCTGCCAGGTTAGCCACTTGACCCTGGTGCCCCCAACGAGGGATTCAGCCCGAGCCCCACCTCTCCCTTAGGGACCTCCGCCCACTCTACCCTCAAGCCAGGATGCCCGGAGCGCTCCCCGGAAATGCGTGTGCTTCAGGTGATTTAACTGATCATTGAATAGGCCCGCAGGAGGTGTGTCCTGCCCCCGAGGCCGCAGCCTCGGAGGACATTATCTGGACTTAGTCCCTTTCCCGCGATGCCATCAAGCTGGACAATTTTAAGGTCTGTTTCTTTCCCAATGTAGGGTATAGGTTGGCACAGGGAAGAGGGCTAGAAACCTGACTTGAGCTCCCCGCCCAGGGCTGAACTCTCCAGCATCCTGATCGCTTCTCATTCAACCTTGCTTATACTCCCCGTGTGATCGGTAGCTCTTTATCTCAAAACAGAATATTCGAAGCCAACCCCTGCCTGCTCTCACCAAGTAAGATTTCTCATTTGAACCCCAGCTCCCAGATACTTAAAGGCCTTCCGTAGACCATGTCCTCAAGGTCCCCTGGCCATCTGCTTGCATGTTCCAGTTTCTCTCCTCCCCCATGCACATCGTGAAATGTGCCCTCCCACTCCCCAGGATGAGCAAGGTGGTGTCCTCTGTGACAGAGCAGTCAGCAACTTAACACCAAAGGTCACCAATGATCAAATCCATGAGAGTTGATCCGAGGAGTTATGTATTAGGGCTACGAAAGAGTAAACACTCAGTAAATAGTGGCTATTATTATTATTATCATCATCATCATGATTACCCTCAAGTTCCCCCGGGAGAGCTCCTATTCAACCTTCAAAACCCCACGTTGGTGCACCCATCCTACAGAGATTGAGCTCAAATTCAGAGAGTTGTGATTTTGCCATGATTTGATGAGTTCCCCAACTGGGGTCCGTCCGTAGAGCAGCTGGGCCAACCCTGACGTCTCTCAGCATCCAGCTCTGTTCTTTTTCTGCCTGACCAGTTCCTGGGTATAAGTCTCAGGCCCGGCCAGTCCGGCTGAGGAGTGTGCAGACACAGGCAGTGCCAGTTTGAATCCATCGCCAGTCCACACGGCCCTGGGCATCAGCGGTCAATGCCCGCACATAGGACTGCTTGGCCTTGCACTCAGACACCCAGTGCCCCCCGGTCCACACCCCGGCGGCAGCCTCTCCACCTACCCCTGGGCCACCTTCTTCAGAGTTATCGGCCTCGAAGCAGGTGACAAAGAAGTGTTGGCGGAGGGAACTGCCGCCAGCTGCAGGCACCTCGCCCAACACCTCCACCTCGAGCACAACCAAGTCCACAGCGGTCCGGGGGTCTGTCACCCAGCCAGTGACTGCATCGCACACGGCCAGCTCACCCTGATGACTCGCCGGCGAAGTATCGCTGACCCCTCGCTGGCTGCGGTTGGCCCGGGTGCCTGCTGACTCCCGAAAGGCCCCAGTCTCCAGCAGGAAGAGCAGAGGGGGCCCGGCAGCGGCACCCCTAGACAGGACCACTCGGGGGAAAAGAAGGTCCCACTTTGTAGTAGGAAAAGGGGACAATGTCAAGGGTGGGGGTTAGGACTCCATTGACACAGCGGGGAGGAAGAAAATGAGGGGGATGCAGAGGGAGCCTGGGGGAGCGGGAGCATCTCTCAGAGCACATGGAAACAGGGAAAAGGAGGCTGGGATTAGAGAAGAGGATAAACACTTCAGTGGGGACAGAAGTTTGGAACCCCAGGGGAGGCCTGCCTGCCAGGATTATGGGGAAGCCCTTGCTCTAGAAGTTTGGGGGACTCCATGTACAGGACTTGCATCACACCCAACTTGTAGATTAAGAATAAATATTCAACAACTACAGGTCAGGCACTATGGCTCACACCTGTAGTCCCAGCACTTTGGGAGGCTGAGGCGGGTGGATGACTTGAGGTCAGGAGTTCGAGAGCAGCCTGGCCAACACTGTGAAATCACATCTCTACTGATAATACCAAAATTAGCTGGGCGTGGTGCTGCGCTCCTGTAATCCCACCACTTTGGGAGGCCGAGGCGGGCGGATCATGTGGTCAGGGGATCGAGACCTTCCTGGCTAACACGGTGAAACCCCGTCTCTACTAAAAATACAAAAACTTATCTGGGCTTGGTCGCGGGCCCCTGTAGTCCAAGCTACTTGGGAGGCTGAGACAGGAGAATGGAGTGAACCTAGGAGGGGGAGCTTGCAGTGAGCAGAGATTGCGCCACTGCACTCCAGCCTCCACGACAGAGCGAGACTCCATCGCAAAAAAAAAAAAAAAAAAAGAAAGAAAAAGAAAACAGGGTGGAGATGGAGGATGACCTCCAGCTCAGGGGGTGTCCATGGTCTGGCCTTCTGTGGGGAGAAGGAAGGCCACATGATCTGTGTGGCCCAGGTGGCAGGGCCTCAGCCTTCTAAGCCGAGCTCCCTCTTCCTCCCTCTGACGTTGGCACTGGCAGTGCAGGTGGGGCGGAGGGGGGCGCGGCTTGGGGACCTGAATGGGATGAATGGGCCAAGGGGGATGTCATCTCTTCCATTCTCCTTCATCCACTGCCTCTCCCTTCCCCTCCTCCCCCCCCCCCCCCCCCCACCCCCACCCCCCGGTCCATCTACCTCCCATCCCAGCCAGGAGCGGTCACCTAAGTAGAAAAGGGGCCACTGGAAAGGGGGCGGGGCCTTGACTCTTGGGTACCCTGCGCTTGAAGAAGAACTCTGGGAAGGGGTTTTTCAGGGAGTTGGCCCCTTCCCCACCTGGCTGTATAACCTTCCTGTTCTTTTCTTCCCCTAACCGGTTGCCGCTCCCTCTCCTGAGATGTCAGGAAAGAGGGGGCCACCTGCGTCCTCCACAGTGGTCCCCGAAGCCTGGGGTTCCCAGCCCCAGAGCTCAGAGGTGAAGGAGGTGCTACAGCTCTGGTGACCACTGGTTGTTTCCCAGTCTTCTCCACGCCACCCTTTCCCAAAACAACAAAACAAAACAAAACAAACAAACAAAATTGGGCCTGGCGCAGTGGTTCATGCCTGTAATCCCAGCACTTTGGGAAGCCGAGACGGGCGGATCACAAAGTCAGGAGATCAAGACTATCCTGGCTAACACGGGGAAACCCCGTCTCTACTAAAAAATACAACAAATTAGCCAGGCGTCCTGGTGGGCGCCTGTAGTCCCAGCTACTTGGGAGGCCGAGGCAGGAGAATGGCAGGAACCCGGGAGGCGGATCTTGCAGTGAGCCGAGATCGCGCCACTGCAGTCCAGTCTCAACAACAGAGCGAGACTCCGTCTCAAAAAAAAAAAAAAAAAAAAAAAAAAAAATTGATTGGAACATCCTCCAAGATGCAAGACTCTCAGTTCCTCAGAGTTCTACAGGAAGGATGGCAGAGTGCAGTTGCCCAGAGTTGAAGTCCCATCTCTGCCATTTGTTGGCTGTGTGACCAGGCACAAATCATTAATTTCTCTGAGCCTGTATTTTACCATCTGTTGCTATTGAGTAATAGTAGTTGACTATTTTCTATTTTTATTTTTATTTTATTTTATTTCATTTTTTTTTTTTTTTTGAGACGGAGTCTCGCCCTGTCACCCAGGCTGGAGTGCAGTGGCGTGATCTCGGCTCACTGCACCTATGCTTCCCGGGTTCAAGCGATTCTCCTGCCTCAGCTTCCTGAGTAGCTGGGACTACAGGCGCGCACCACCACACCCAGCTAATTTTTTTTTTTTTTTTAGTAGAGACAGGGTTTCACCATGTTGGCCAGGCTGGTCTCGAAGTCCTGAACTCAGGTGATGCACCCGCCTCGGCCTCCCAAAGTGCTGGGATTGCAGGCATGAGCCACTGCGCCTGGCCGAACATTTTTAATGTTTATATTATTATTATTATTATTATTATTATCATTATTATTATTATTATTATTATTACTTTTTGAGATGGAGCTTTGTTTTTGTTGCCCAGGCTGAAGCGCAATGGCGGGATCTTGCTCACTGCAACCTCCGCCTCCTAGGATCAAGAGATTCTCCTGCCTAAGCCTCCCAAGTACCTGGGAGTATAGGCATGCACCACCACGCCCGACGATATTTTGTATTTTTAGTAGAGATGGGGTTTCTCCATGTTGGTCAGGCTGGTCTGGAACCCCTCACCTCAGCTGATCCACCCACCGCAGCCTCCGACAATTACAGGCGTGAGCCACCGCGCCCAGCCGTCCACCCTGTTTTCTACCAGAGTTCTGTACTGTGACTCTGTAGAAAATGGTTTGGAAGCTGGACCCACCCTGTGTGTGTGTGGTTGCCCTGAGCCCACAGAAAGACACCTCCAGAGTGCGGATTGAGAAGCCTTTGTTGTGGGAGGATCGGGGTGTCTGAGGGCCCCGGGAGTCGGGATGGGCTTGGAAGGCTGGGGGGAGGGGCCTTTGAGGAAGAGGAGGCCTGGAAGCGGGGGTCATCGCAGGTCAAGGGGTGGTCCTTGGGACCCCCGCAGTCAGTGGTGCCGCGGCGGCAGCGTGCACATTGACAGCTGAGAGCCACGGCGTAGGAGACCACGGGGTTCACGCCGCGCGGGCAGCCAGGGAGCCGGATGGACTCGAAGCGCACATCGCGGTAGTTGCACACCACCTGAGGCAGGGGCGGCAGGACCCCCTGCAGCACGCGGGTCTGGAAGCCGTGTGAGTGGGGGAATGAGCTTGTGCCTGGGGCCGGCGCCTCAGCTGAGCTCCCCAGCTGCCCCCACAGGTCTCAGACTCAGGAGTCCAGGAAGCCCTCTGTTCCTGCCCTCCCACACCCCATTCCGCAGCCCCTGACCAGAGAGGCAGACCACCCTTCCTCCCCGGCTGCCTCTGTGGGTCTGGCCCTGAGGTGGCAGCACCTGCCCCGGCTCCGGGCAGCTCACCATGGTGGGGCAGTAGCCGGCACAGATGGTGGTGTTGACGGTGATGCACACGGGGCAGCCCTCCTTCTCGACAGCCAGGGTGGCAATTGATGGGGCGGCACCGTGGCCGAAGCGGCTCCTTGGATGCCCATGTCCCGCCCATGCTCAGCAGCAGCAACAGCAGCAGCCCCTGGGGCAAGGACACTGCTTCACCCGGGTCTGAGACCGCAGCCCCGAGTCCTGGCCTTCCCATCCCGCGTGGTACACCACCCACAAAGACCCAGAGACCCTTCCCGGCATCTCCTATTCAGGACCCACCACCCCGACACCTGCCTTTCAGAGCCCACCCCACAGCCCAGAGGACCTGAGATACCCCAACATTTCAGATCCCCACCCTCAGGAACTGCCCCACCTGAAGCTTACTGGGGGTCACGCTCCTCCAGAAAGAGGCCTCCTTCCACAGCTCACACTGGTCTGCCCCTTCTCATGCCAGTGATGGCCTGGAAGGAGGTGGAAGGTGCCCAGGGGCCCTGCAGTCTTTCCTGGAACATCTCCATCTTTGGTGCCTGGAAATGTGGATCTACCCTACCTTTGACATGTCTCTCTCTTAGCGGGATATCTTCCGCAAGCACTGGGAATGTGGACATGGAAAGTAAATTGAGTCTCCGTGGGGGAGTGAGACAGGGAGTGAGGGGTGTTGGACGCGGCACGGGAACCCGGCCGGAGTCAGCGGACCCAATGGGCTGCTCTCTCTCAGATACAGTTCCCCTTCCTCCCTCCAGGGGGCGCCAGGGAACACAGGGCCCTCACTGGCCCTGGGGACTGGGTGACGTCAGGGGTGAGCCTCTTGTGATTGGCTCCCTCACCCTGCGTAAGGTCAAAGGGAAGAAAGGACAACCCCCGACCCCAGGAGCCACTGTGGCTCTGGCCCATTGTGCCGGCCTTCGGGCCCTCAGGGAGGCGAGGGTGCGAGAGCCTCGAGTTCGAGGCCGACCTCCTCCAAAAAAACTTTCTTTTTATCGTTCCCTATATAACAACAAACCATAAAGGGAGGACGCCTTGATAGGAAGAAATGACATCTTCCTAAGTGTTTTTAAATTACTTCAATGTATCTTTTTTTTTTTTTGGGAGACCGAGCCTCGCTCGGTCCTCGGGGGACCTCCCTGCCTCTCAGCCATGGCGGTTGTCACCTGTGGTAAACAGAATGGCGGGAGCAAGTGGGATGTCCCACTACTCGGGCTGAGGCAGGAGAATCACAGGAACCTAGGAGGTGGAACCTCCTCGCCCAGGAGGGGCGCGGCTTCGGACTTAGTTTCTGCCCAATGAGAGAGGGCCTCCCCGTGACTGTGCTGCCAGGTTAGCCACTTGACCCTGGTGCCCCCAACGAGGGATTCAGCCCGAGCCCCACCTCTCCCTTAGGGACCTCCGCCCACTCTACCCTCAAGCCAGGATGCCCGGAGCGCTCCCCGGAAATGCGTGTGCTTCAGGTGATTTAACTGATCATTGAATAGGCCCGCAGGAGGTGTGTCCTGCCCCCGAGGCCGCAGCCTCGGAGGACATTATCTGGACTTAGTCCCTTTCCCGCGATGCCATCAAGCTGGACAATTTTAAGGTCTGTTTCTTTCCCAATGTAGGGTATAGGTTGGCACAGGGAAGAGGGCTAGAAACCTGACTTGAGCTCCCCGCCCAGGGCTGAACTCTCCAGCATCCTGATCGCTTCTCATTCAACCTTGCTTATACTCCCCGTGTGATCGGTAGCTCTTTATCTCAAAACAGAATATTCGAAGCCAACCCCTGCCTGCTCTCACCAAGTAAGATTTCTCATTTGAACCCCAGCTCCCAGATACTTAAAGGCCTTCCGTAGACCATGTCCTCAAGGTCCCCTGGCCATCTGCTTGCATGTTCCAGTTTCTCTCCTCCCCCATGCACATCGTGAAATGTGCCCTCCCACTCCCCAGGATGAGCAAGGTGGTGTCCTCTGTGACAGAGCAGTCAGCAACTTAACACCAAAGGTCACCAATGATCAAATCCATGAGAGTTGATCCGAGGAGTTATGTATTAGGGCTACGAAAGAGTAAACACTCAGTAAATAGTGGCTATTATTATTATTATCATCATCATCATGATTACCCTCAAGTTCCCCCGGGAGAGCTCCTATTCAACCTTCAAAACCCCACGTTGGTGCACCCATCCTACAGAGATTGAGCTCAAATTCAGAGAGTTGTGATTTTGCCATGATTTGATGAGTTCCCCAACTGGGGTCCGTCCGTAGAGCAGCTGGGCCAACCCTGACGTCTCTCAGCATCCAGCTCTGTTCTTTTTCTGCCTGACCAGTTCCTGGGTATAAGTCTCAGGCCCGGCCAGTCCGGCTGAGGAGTGTGCAGACACAGGCAGTGCCAGTTTGAATCCATCGCCAGTCCACACGGCCCTGGGCATCAGCGGTCAATGCCCGCACATAGGACTGCTCGGCCTTGCACTCAGACACCCAGTGCCCCCCGGTCCACACCCCGGCGGCAGCCTCTCCACCTACCCCTGGGCCACCTTCTTCAGAGTTATCGGCCTCGAAGCAGGTGACAAAGAAGTGTTGGCGGAGGGAACTGCCGCCAGCTGCAGGCACCTCGCCCAACACCTCCACCTCGAGCACAACCAAGTCCACAGCGGTCCGGGGGTCTGTCACCCAGCCAGTGACTGCATCGCACACGGCCAGCTCACCCTGATGACTCGCCGGCGAAGTATCGCTGACCCCTCGCTGGCTGCGGTTGGCCCGGGTGCCTGCTGACTCCCGAAAGGCCCCAGTCTCCAGCAGGAAGAGCAGAGGGGGCCCGGCAGCGGCACCCCTAGACAGGACCACTCGGGGGAAAAGAAGGTCCCACTTTGTAGTAGGAAAAGGGGACAATGTCAAGGGTGGGGGTTAGGACTCCATTGACACAGCGGGGAGGAAGAAAATGAGGGGGATGCAGAGGGAGCCTGGGGGAGCGGGAGCATCTCTCAGAGCACATGGAAACAGGGAAAAGGAGGCTGGGATTAGAGAAGAGGATAAACACTTCAGTGGGGACAGAAGTTTGGAACCCCAGGGGAGGCCTGCCTGCCAGGATTATGGGGAAGCCCTTGCTCTAGAAGTTTGGGGGACTCCATGTACAGGACTTGCATCACACCCAACTTGTAGATTAAGAATAAATATTCAACAACTACAGGTCAGGCACTATGGCTCACACCTGTAGTCCCAGCACTTTGGGAGGCTGAGGCGGGTGGATGACTTGAGGTCAGGAGTTCGAGAGCAGCCTGGCCAACACTGTGAAATCACATCTCTACTGATAATACCAAAATTAGCTGGGCGTGGTGCTGCGCTCCTGTAATCCCACCACTTTGGGAGGCCGAGGCGGGCGGATCATGTGGTCAGGGGATCGAGACCTTCCTGGCTAACACGGTGAAACCCCGTCTCTACTAAAAATACAAAAACTTATCTGGGCTTGGTCGCGGGCCCCTGTAGTCCAAGCTACTTGGGAGGCTGAGACAGGAGAATGGAGTGAACCTAGGAGGGGGAGCTTGCAGTGAGCAGAGATTGCGCCACTGCACTCCAGCCTCCACGACAGAGCGAGACTCCATCGCAAAAAAAAAAAAAAAAGAAAGAAAAAGAAAACAGGGTGGAGATGGAGGATGACCTCCAGCTCAGGGGGTGTCCATGGTCTGGCCTTCTGTGGGGAGAAGGAAGGCCACATGATCTGTGTGGCCCAGGTGGCAGGGCCTCAGCCTTCTAAGCCGAGCTCCCTCTTCCTCCCTCTGACGTTGGCACTGGCAGTGCAGGTGGGGCGGAGGGGGGCGCGGCTTGGGGACCTGAATGGGATGAATGGGCCAAGGGGGATGTCATCTCTTCCATTCTCCTTCATCCACTGCCTCTCCCTTCCCCCCACCCCCCCACCCCCACCCCCCGGTCCATCTACCTCCCATCCCAGCCAGGAGCGGTCACCTAAGTAGAAAAGGGGCCACTGGAAAGGGGGCGGGGCCTTGACTCTTGGGTACCCTGCGCTTGAAGAAGAACTCTGGGAAGGGGTTTTTCAGGGAGTTGGCCCCTTCCCCACCTGGCTGTATAACCTTCCTGTTCTTTTCTTCCCCTAACCGGTTGCCGCTCCCTCTCCTGAGATGTCAGGAAAGAGGGGGCCACCTGCGTCCTCCACAGTGGTCCCCGAAGCCTGGGGTTCCCAGCCCCAGAGCTCAGAGGTGAAGGAGGTGCTACAGCTCTGGTGACCACTGGTTGTTTCCCAGTCTTCTCCACGCCACCCTTTCCCAAAACAACAAAACAAAACAAAACAAACAAACAAAATTGGGCCTGGCGCAGTGGTTCATGCCTGTAATCCCAGCACTTTGGGAAGCCGAGACGGGCGGATCACAAAGTCAGGAGATCAAGACTATCCTGGCTAACACGGGGAAACCCCGTCTCTACTAAAAAATACAACAAATTAGCCAGGCGTCCTGGTGGGCGCCTGTAGTCCCAGCTACTTGGGAGGCCGAGGCAGGAGAATGGCAGGAACCCGGGAGGCGGATCTTGCAGTGAGCCGAGATCGCGCCACTGCAGTCCAGTCTCAACAACAGAGCGAGGCTCCGTCTCAAAAAAAAAAAAAAAAAAAAAAAAAAATTGATTGGAACATCCTCCAAGATGCAAGACTCTCAGTTCCTCAGAGTTCTACAGGAAGGATGGCAGAGTGCAGTTGCCCAGAGTTGAAGTCCCATCTCTGCCATTTGTTGGCTGTGTGACCAGGCACAAATCATTAATTTCTCTGAGCCTGTATTTTACCATCTGTTGCTATTGAGTAATAGTAGTTGACTATTTTCTATTTTTATTTTTATTTTATTTTATTTATTTTTTTTTTTTTTTGAGACGGAGTCTCGCCCTGTCACCCAGGCTGGAGTGCAGTGGCGTGATCTCGGCTCACTGCACCTATGCTTCCCGGGTTCAAGCGATTCTCCTGCCTCAGCTTCCTGAGTAGCTGGGACTACAGGCGCGCACCACCACACCCAGCTAATTTTTTTTTTTTTTTTAGTAGAGACAGGGTTTCACCATGTTGGCCAGGCTGGTCTCGAAGTCCTGAACTCAGGTGATGCACCCGCCTCGGCCTCCCAAAGTGCTGGGATTGCAGGCATGAGCCACTGCGCCTGGCCGAACATTTTTAATGTTTATATTATTATTATTATTATTATTATTATTATTATTACTTTTTGAGATGGAGCTTTGTTTTTGTTGCCCAGGCTGAAGCGCAATGGCGGGATCTTGCTCACTGCAACCTCCGCCTCCTAGGATCAAGAGATTCTCCTGCCTAAGCCTCCCAAGTACCTGGGAGTATAGGCATGCACCACCACGCCCGACGATATTTTGTATTTTTAGTAGAGATGGGGTTTCTCCATGTTGGTCAGGCTGGTCTGGAACCCCTCACCTCAGCTGATCCACCCACCGCAGCCTCCGACAATTACAGGCGTGAGCCACCGCGCCCAGCCGTCCACCCTGTTTTCTACCAGAGTTCTGTACTGTGACTCTGTAGAAAATGGTTTGGAAGCTGGACCCACCCTGTGTGTGTGTGGTTGCCCTGAGCCCACAGAAAGACACCTCCAGAGTGCGGATTGAGAAGCCTTTGTTGTGGGAGGATCGGGGTGTCTGAGGGCCCCGGGAGTCGGGATGGGCTTGGAAGGCTGGGGGGAGGGGCCTTTGAGGAAGAGGAGGCCTGGAAGCGGGGGTCATCGCAGGTCAAGGGGTGGTCCTTGGGACCCCCGCAGTCAGTGGTGCCGCGGCGGCAGCGTGCACATTGACAGCTGAGAGCCACGGCGTAGGAGACCACGGGGTTCACGCCGCGCGGGCAGCCAGGGAGCCGGATGGACTCGAAGCGCACATCGCGGTAGTTGCACACCACCTGAGGCAGGGGCGGCAGGACCCCCTGCAGCACGCGGGTCTGGAAGCCGTGTGAGTGGGGGAATGAGCTTGTGCCTGGGGCCGGCGCCTCAGCTGAGCTCCCCAGCTGCCCCCACAGGTCTCAGACTCAGGAGTCCAGGAAGCCCTCTGTTCCTGCCCTCCCACACCCCATTCCGCAGCCCCTGACCAGAGAGGCAGACCACCCTTCCTCCCCGGCTGCCTCTGTGGGTCTGGCCCTGAGGTGGCAGCACCTGCCCCGGCTCCGGGCAGCTCACCATGGTGGGGCAGTAGCCGGCACAGATGGTGGTGTTGACGGTGATGCACACGGGGCAGCCCTCCTTCTCGACAGCCAGGGTGGCAATTGATGGGGCGGCACCGTGGCCGAAGCGGCTCCTTGGATGCCCATGTCCCGCCCATGCTCAGCAGCAGCAACAGCAGCAGCCCCTGGGGCAAGGACACTGCTTCACCCGGGTCTGAGACCGCAGCCCCGAGTCCTGGCCTTCCCATCCCGCGTGGTACACCACCCACAAAGACCCAGAGACCCTTCCCGGCATCTCCTATTCAGGACCCACCACCCCGACACCTGCCTTTCAGAGCCCACCCCACAGCCCAGAGGACCTGAGATACCCCAACATTTCAGATCCCCACCCTCAGGAACTGCCCCACCTGAAGCTTACTGGGGGTCACGCTCCTCCAGAAAGAGGCCTCCTTCCACAGCTCACACTGGTCTGCCCCTTCTCATGCCAGTGATGGCCTGGAAGGAGGTGGAAGGTGCCCAGGGGCCCTGCAGTCTTTCCTGGAACATCTCCATCTTTGGTGCCTGGAAATGTGGATCTACCCTACCTTTGACATGTCTCTCTCTTAGCGGGATATCTTCCGCAAGCACTGGGAATGTGGACATGGAAAGTAAATTGAGTCTCCGTGGGGGAGTGAGACAGGGAGTGAGGGGTGTTGGACGCGGCACGGGAACCCGGCCGGAGTCAGCGGACCCAATGGGCTGCTCTCTCTCAGATACAGTTCCCCTTCCTCCCTCCAGGGGGCGCCAGGGAACACAGGGCCCTCACTGGCCCTGGGGACTGGGTGACGTCAGGGGTGAGCCTCTTGTGATTGGCTCCCTCACCCTGCGTAAGGTCAAAGGGAAGAAAGGACAACCCCCGACCCCAGGAGCCACTGTGGCTCTGGCCCATTGTGCCGGCCTTCGGGCCCTCAGGGAGGCGAGGGTGCGAGAGCCTCGAGTTCGAGGCCGACCTCCTCCAAAAAAACTTTCTTTTTATCGTTCCCTATATAACAACAAACCATAAAGGGAGGACGCCTTGATAGGAAGAAATGACATCTTCCTAAGTGTTTTTAAATTACTTCAATGTATCTTTTTTTTTTTTTTGGGAGACCGAGCCTCGCTCGGTCCTCGGGGGACCTCCCTGCCTCTCAGCCATGGCGGTTGTCACCTGTGGTAAACAGAATGGCGGGAGCAAGTGGGATGTCCCACTACTCGGGCTGAGGCAGGAGAATCACAGGAACCTAGGAGGTGGAACCTCCTCGCCCAGGAGGGGCGCGGCTTCGGACTTAGTTTCTGCCCAATGAGAGAGGGCCTCCCCGTGACTGTGCTGCCAGGTTAGCCACTTGACCCTGGTGCCCCCAACGAGGGATTCAGCCCGAGCCCCACCTCTCCCTTAGGGACCTCCGCCCACTCTACCCTCAAGCCAGGATGCCCGGAGCGCTCCCCGGAAATGCGTGTGCTTCAGGTGATTTAACTGATCATTGAATAGGCCCGCAGGAGGTGTGTCCTGCCCCCGAGGCCGCAGCCTCGGAGGACATTATCTGGACTTAGTCCCTTTCCCGCGATGCCATCAAGCTGGACAATTTTAAGGTCTGTTTCTTTCCCAATGTAGGGTATAGGTTGGCACAGGGAAGAGGGCTAGAAACCTGACTTGAGCTCCCCGCCCAGGGCTGAACTCTCCAGCATCCTGATCGCTTCTCATTCAACCTTGCTTATACTCCCCGTGTGATCGGTAGCTCTTTATCTCAAAACAGAATATTCGAAGCCAACCCCTGCCTGCTCTCACCAAGTAAGATTTCTCATTTGAACCCCAGCTCCCAGATACTTAAAGGCCTTCCGTAGACCATGTCCTCAAGGTCCCCTGGCCATCTGCTTGCATGTTCCAGTTTCTCTCCTCCCCCATGCACATCGTGAAATGTGCCCTCCCACTCCCCAGGATGAGCAAGGTGGTGTCCTCTGTGACAGAGCAGTCAGCAACTTAACACCAAAGGTCACCAATGATCAAATCCATGAGAGTTGATCCGAGGAGTTATGTATTAGGGCTACGAAAGAGTAAACACTCAGTAAATAGTGGCTATTATTATTATTATCATCATCATCATGATTACCCTCAAGTTCCCCCGGGAGAGCTCCTATTCAACCTTCAAAACCCCACGTTGGTGCACCCATCCTACAGAGATTGAGCTCAAATTCAGAGAGTTGTGATTTTGCCATGATTTGATGAGTTCCCCAACTGGGGTCCGTCCGTAGAGCAGCTGGGCCAACCCTGACGTCTCTCAGCATCCAGCTCTGTTCTTTTTCTGCCTGACCAGTTCCTGGGTATAAGTCTCAGGCCCGGCCAGTCCGGCTGAGGAGTGTGCAGACACAGGCAGTGCCAGTTTGAATCCATCGCCAGTCCACACGGCCCTGGGCATCAGCGGTCAATGCCCGCACATAGGACTGCTTGGCCTTGCACTCAGACACCCAGTGCCCCCCGGTCCACACCCCGGCGGCAGCCTCTCCACCTACCCCTGGGCCACCTTCTTCAGAGTTATCGGCCTCGAAGCAGGTGACAAAGAAGTGTTGGCGGAGGGAACTGCCGCCAGCTGCAGGCACCTCGCCCAACACCTCCACCTCGAGCACAACCAAGTCCACAGCGGTCCGGGGGTCTGTCACCCAGCCAGTGACTGCATCGCACACGGCCAGCTCACCCTGATGACTCGCCGGCGAAGTATCGCTGACCCCTCGCTGGCTGCGGTTGGCCCGGGTGCCTGCTGACTCCCGAAAGGCCCCAGTCTCCAGCAGGAAGAGCAGAGGGGGCCCGGCAGCGGCACCCCTAGACAGGACCACTCGGGGGAAAAGAAGGTCCCACTTTGTAGTAGGAAAAGGGGACAATGTCAAGGGTGGGGGTTAGGACTCCATTGACACAGCGGGGAGGAAGAAAATGAGGGGGATGCAGAGGGAGCCTGGGGGAGCGGGAGCATCTCTCAGAGCACATGGAAACAGGGAAAAGGAGGCTGGGATTAGAGAAGAGGATAAACACTTCAGTGGGGACAGAAGTTTGGAACCCCAGGGGAGGCCTGCCTGCCAGGATTATGGGGAAGCCCTTGCTCTAGAAGTTTGGGGGACTCCATGTACAGGACTTGCATCACACCCAACTTGTAGATTAAGAATAAATATTCAACAACTACAGGTCAGGCACTATGGCTCACACCTGTAGTCCCAGCACTTTGGGAGGCTGAGGCGGGTGGATGACTTGAGGTCAGGAGTTCGAGAGCAGCCTGGCCAACACTGTGAAATCACATCTCTACTGATAATACCAAAATTAGCTGGGCGTGGTGCTGCGCTCCTGTAATCCCACCACTTTGGGAGGCCGAGGCGGGCGGATCATGTGGTCAGGGGATCGAGACCTTCCTGGCTAACACGGTGAAACCCCGTCTCTACTAAAAATACAAAAACTTATCTGGGCTTGGTCGCGGGCCCCTGTAGTCCAAGCTACTTGGGAGGCTGAGACAGGAGAATGGAGTGAACCTAGGAGGGGGAGCTTGCAGTGAGCAGAGATTGCGCCACTGCACTCCAGCCTCCACGACAGAGCGAGACTCCATCGCAAAAAAAAAAAAAAAAAAAAGAAAGAAAAAGAAAACAGGGTGGAGATGGAGGATGACCTCCAGCTCAGGGGGTGTCCATGGTCTGGCCTTCTGTGGGGAGAAGGAAGGCCACATGATCTGTGTGGCCCAGGTGGCAGGGCCTCAGCCTTCTAAGCCGAGCTCCCTCTTCCTCCCTCTGACGTTGGCACTGGCAGTGCAGGTGGGGCGGAGGGGGGCGCGGCTTGGGGACCTGAATGGGATGAATGGGCCAAGGGGGATGTCATCTCTTCCATTCTCCTTCATCCACTGCCTCTCCCTTCCCCTCCTCCCCCCCCCCCCACCCCCACCCCCCGGTCCATCTACCTCCCATCCCAGCCAGGAGCGGTCACCTAAGTAGAAAAGGGGCCACTGGAAAGGGGGCGGGGCCTTGACTCTTGGGTACCCTGCGCTTGAAGAAGAACTCTGGGAAGGGGTTTTTCAGGGAGTTGGCCCCTTCCCCACCTGGCTGTATAACCTTCCTGTTCTTTTCTTCCCCTAACCGGTTGCCGCTCCCTCTCCTGAGATGTCAGGAAAGAGGGGGCCACCTGCGTCCTCCACAGTGGTCCCCGAAGCCTGGGGTTCCCAGCCCCAGAGCTCAGAGGTGAAGGAGGTGCTACAGCTCTGGTGACCACTGGTTGTTTCCCAGTCTTCTCCACGCCACCCTTTCCCAAAACAACGAAACAAAACAAAACAAACAAACAAAATTGGGCCTGGCGCAGTGGTTCATGCCTGTAATCCCAGCACTTTGGGAAGCCGAGACGGGCGGATCACAAAGTCAGGAGATCAAGACTATCCTGGCTAACACGGGGAAACCCCGTCTCTACTAAAAAATACAACAAATTAGCCAGGCGTCCTGGTGGGCGCCTGTAGTCCCAGCTACTTGGGAGGCCGAGGCAGGAGAATGGCAGGAACCCGGGAGGCGGATCTTGCAGTGAGCCGAGATCGCGCCACTGCAGTCCAGTCTCAACAACAGAGCGAGACTCCGTCTCAAAAAAAAAAAAAAAAAAAAAAAAAAATTGATTGGAACATCCTCCAAGATGCAAGACTCTCAGTTCCTCAGAGTTCTACAGGAAGGATGGCAGAGTGCAGTTGCCCAGAGTTGAAGTCCCATCTCTGCCATTTGTTGGCTGTGTGACCAGGCACAAATCATTAATTTCTCTGAGCCTGTATTTTACCATCTGTTGCTATTGAGTAATAGTAGTTGACTATTTTCTATTTTTATTTTTATTTTATTTTATTTCATTTTTTTTTTTTTTTTGAGACGGAGTCTCGCCCTGTCACCCAGGCTGGAGTGCAGTGGCGTGATCTCGGCTCACTGCACCTATGCTTCCCGGGTTCAAGCGATTCTCCTGCCTCAGCTTCCTGAGTAGCTGGGACTACAGGCGCGCACCACCACACCCAGCTAATTTTTTTTTTTTTTTTAGTAGAGACAGGGTTTCACCATGTTGGCCAGGCTGGTCTCGAAGTCCTGAACTCAGGTGATGCACCCGCCTCGGCCTCCCAAAGTGCTGGGATTGCAGGCATGAGCCACTGCGCCTGGCCGAACATTTTTAATGTTTATATTATTATTATTATTATTATTATTATTATTACTTTTTGAGATGGAGCTTTGTTTTTGTTGCCCAGGCTGAAGCGCAATGGCGGGATCTTGCTCACTGCAACCTCCGCCTCCTAGGATCAAGAGATTCTCCTGCCTAAGCCTCCCAAGTACCTGGGAGTATAGGCATGCACCACCACGCCCGACGATATTTTGTATTTTTAGTAGAGATGGGGTTTCTCCATGTTGGTCAGGCTGGTCTGGAACCCCTCACCTCAGCTGATCCACCCACCGCAGCCTCCGACAATTACAGGCGTGAGCCACCGCGCCCAGCCGTCCACCCTGTTTTCTACCAGAGTTCTGTACTGTGACTCTGTAGAAAATGGTTTGGAAGCTGGACCCACCCTGTGTGTGTGTGGTTGCCCTGAGCCCACAGAAAGACACCTCCAGAGTGCGGATTGAGAAGCCTTTGTTGTGGGAGGATCGGGGTGTCTGAGGGCCCCGGGAGTCGGGATGGGCTTGGAAGGCTGGGGGGAGGGGCCTTTGAGGAAGAGGAGGCCTGGAAGCGGGGGTCATCGCAGGTCAAGGGGTGGTCCTTGGGACCCCCGCAGTCAGTGGTGCTGCGGCGGCAGCGTGCACATTGACAGCTGAGAGCCACGGCGTAGGAGACCACGGGGTTCACGCCGCGCGGGCAGCCAGGGAGCCGGATGGACTCGAAGCGCACATCGCGGTAGTTGCACACCACCTGAGGCAGGGGCGGCAGGACCCCCTGCAGCACGCGGGTCTGGAAGCCGTGTGAGTGGGGGAATGAGCTTGTGCCTGGGGCCGGCGCCTCAGCTGAGCTCCCCAGCTGCCCCCACAGGTCTCAGACTCAGGAGTCCAGGAAGCCCTCTGTTCCTGCCCTCCCACACCCCATTCCGCAGCCCCTGACCAGAGAGGCAGACCACCCTTCCTCCCCGGCTGCCTCTGTGGGTCTGGCCCTGAGGTGGCAGCACCTGCCCCGGCTCCGGGCAGCTCACCATGGTGGGGCAGTAGCCGGCACAGATGGTGGTGTTGACGGTGATGCACACGGGGCAGCCCTCCTTCTCGACAGCCAGGGTGGCAATTGATGGGGCGGCACCGTGGCCGAAGCGGCTCCTTGGATGCCCATGTCCCGCCCATGCTCAGCAGCAGCAACAGCAGCAGCCCCTGGGGCAAGGACACTGCTTCACCCGGGTCTGAGACCGCAGCCCCGAGTCCTGGCCTTCCCATCCCGCGTGGTACACCACCCACAAAGACCCAGAGACCCTTCCCGGCATCTCCTATTCAGGACCCACCACCCCGACACCTGCCTTTCAGAGCCCACCCCACAGCCCAGAGGACCTGAGATACCCCAACATTTCAGATCCCCACCCTCAGGAACTGCCCCACCTGAAGCTTACTGGGGGTCACGCTCCTCCAGAAAGAGGCCTCCTTCCACAGCTCACACTGGTCTGCCCCTTCTCATGCCAGTGATGGCCTGGAAGGAGGTGGAAGGTGCCCAGGGGCCCTGCAGTCTTTCCTGGAACATCTCCATCTTTGGTGCCTGGAAATGTGGATCTACCCTACCTTTGACATGTCTCTCTCTTAGCGGGATATCTTCCGCAAGCACTGGGAATGTGGACATGGAAAGTAAATTGAGTCTCCGTGGGGGAGTGAGACAGGGAGTGAGGGGTGTTGGACGCGGCACGGGAACCCGGCCGGAGTCAGCGGACCCAATGGGCTGCTCTCTCTCAGATACAGTTCCCCTTCCTCCCTCCAGGGGGCGCCAGGGAACACAGGGCCCTCACTGGCCCTGGGGACTGGGTGACGTCAGGGGTGAGCCTCTTGTGATTGGCTCCCTCACCCTGCGTAAGGTCAAAGGGAAGAAAGGACAACCCCCGACCACAGGAGCCACTGTGGCTCTGGCCCATTGTGCCGGCCTTCGGGCCCTCAGGGAGGCGAGGGTGCGAGAGCCTCGAGTTCGAGGCCGACCTCCTCCAAAAAAACTTTCTTTTTATCGTTCCCTATATAACAACAAACCATAAAGGGAGGACGCCTTGATAGGAAGAAATGACATCTTCCTAAGTGTTTTTAAATTACTTCAATGTATCTTTTTTTTTTTTTTGGGAGACCGAGCCTCGCTCGGTCCTCGGGGGACCTCCCTGCCTCTCAGCCATGGCGGTTGTCACCTGTGGTAAACAGAATGGCGGGAGCAAGTGGGATGTCCCACTACTCGGGCTGAGGCAGGAGAATCACAGGAACCTAGGAGGTGGAACCTCCTCGCCCAGGAGGGGCGCGGCTTCGGACTTAGTTTCTGCCCAATGAGAGAGGGCCTCCCCGTGACTGTGCTGCCAGGTTAGCCACTTGACCCTGGTGCCCCCAACGAGGGATTCAGCCCGAGCCCCACCTCTCCCTTAGGGACCTCCGCCC